>NC_054475.1:146749305-147950867 GCF_017639515.1 Carcharodon carcharias | reverse complement strand
GGATGGGATGCCAATCAAGTGGGCTCCTTTGACCGATGATGTCAAGTTTCTTGACTGTTGTTGGAGCTGCACTCATCCAGGCAAGTGGAGAACATTCCAGCACACTCCTGATTTGTGCCTTGTAGATGGTGGACAGGCTTTGGGGAGTCAGGAGGTGGGTTACTCGTCACACTATTTCTAGCCTTTGACCTGCTCTTGTAGCCTCAGTATTTATACGGTTAGTCCAGTTAAGTTTCTGGTCAATAGTACCCCCCAGGATGTTGCTTGTGGTGGATTCAGTGATGGTAATGCCATTGAATATCAAGGGGCGATGGTTGGATTCTCCCTTGTTGGAGATGATCATTGCCTTGACTTGTGTGACATGCATGTTGCTTGCCACTTTTCAGCCCAGGTCTGGATATTATCCAAGTCTGGCTGCATTTGGACATGGACTGCTTCAATGTCTGAGGAGTTGTGAATGGCGCTGAACATTGAGCAATCATCACTGTACATTCCCACTTCTAACCTTATGATGGAAGGAAGGTCATTGATGAAGCAGATGAAGATGGTTGGGCCTAGGACACTACCCTGAGGAACTCCTGCAGTGATGTCTTGGAAATGAGATGATTGACTACTAACAACCACAACCATCTTCCTTTGTGCTAGGTATGATCTAATCAGTGGAGATTTTTACCCCTGATTCTCATTGACTCCAGTTTTGCTACAGCTCCTTGATATCACACTGAGTCAAATGCTGCCTTGATGTCAAGGGCAGCCACTCTCACCACACCTCTGGAGTTCAGCTCTCTTGCCCATGTTTGAACCAAGGCTGTAATAAGCATCAGTGAGCAGGTTATTGCTAAGAAAGTGCTGTTTGATAGCATTGTTGATGACCCCTTCCATCACTTTACAAATGACGGAGAGTAGACTGATGGATCTGTGATAGGCTGGGTTGGATTTGTCTTGCTTTTTGTGAACAGGACAATTTTCCACATTGCCGGATAGATGCCAGTGTTTTAGTTGTGCTGGAACAGCTTTGCTAGGCGTGTGGCAAGTTTTGAGGCACAAATCTTCTGGAATATTGCCAGAATATTGTCACAGCCGATAGTCTTTGCAGTATCCAATGCCTTCAGCCATTTCTTGATATCACATGGAGTGAATTGAATTGGCTGAAGACTGAAATCAATGATGCTGGGGACCTCCAGAGGATGTCGAGATGGATCATTCATTTGGCATGTCTGGCTGAAGATTGTTGCAAATGCTTGAGCCTCATCTTTTGCAGTGATGTGCTGGGCTCTCCCATCATTGAGGATGGGGATATTTGTGGAGCCTCCTCCTCCAGTAAGTTGTTTAATTGTCTGCTGCCGTTCACAACTGGATGTGGCAGGGCTGCAGAGCTTAGATATGATCTATTTGTTGTGCAATCGCTTAGCTGTGTTTATTACTTGCTGCTATGCATGTTTGGCACACAGGTAGTCCTGTGCTATATCTTCACCTGGTTTACACCTCATTTTTAGGTATGCCTGGTGCTGCTCCTGGCATACCCTCCTGCACTCTTCATTGAACCAGGGTTGATCCCCTGCCTTGGTGGTAATGGTAGAGTGGGGACTATGCCAGGCCCTGAGGTTACAGATTGAGGTTGAATGCAGTTCTGCTGCTGATGGCCCCCAGCTCCTCATGGTTTCCCAGTCTTGAGTTGCTAGATTTGTTCAAAATCTATTCCACTTTGCATGGTTTTCGTACCACACAACATGATGGAGGTTATCCTCAATGTGAAGATGGGACTTCGTCTCCACAAGGACTGTGTGCTGGTCACTCCAACTGATACTGTCATGGACAGATGCATCTGCGGCAGGCAGGTTGTTGAGGATGAGGGTAAGTATGTTTTTCCCCTCTTGTTGGTTCCTTCACCACCTCCCGCAGACCCAGTGCAGCAGCTATGTCCTTTAGGACTTGGCCAGCCCAGTCTGTATTGGTGTAACCAAGCCAGTCTTGGTGATGGACATTGAAGTTCCCCACGTAGAACACATTCTGCACCCTTGCCACCCTCAGTGTTTCCTCCAAGTGGTGCTCAGCATGGAGGAGCACTGATTCATCAGCTGTGGGTTGGGGAGTGGCAGGGCTACATGACAATCAGCAGGGTGTTACCATGCCCATGTTTGACCTGGTGGGTCTGGAGTCACACGTAGGCCAGACCAGATAAGGGCGACAGATTTCCTTCCCTAAAGGGGCACTAATGACTATCAACAATGTTTCCATGGTCATCATTAGACTTTGAATTCCAGGCTTTTATTGAATTCAAGTTCCACCATCTGCCACGGTGGGTCCCTGGATTAATTGTCCAGTAACAATACTGCTATGCCACTGCCTCCCCCTAGTGTTGTTGGAGCTACACTCAACCAGGCAAGTGGAGAGTATTCCATCACACTCCTGACTTATGCCTTGTAGATGGTGGACAGGCTTTGGGGAGTCAGGAGCTGAGTAACTCATTGCAGAATTCCTAGCCTCCGACCTGCTCTTGGAGCCACAGTAATTATATGGCTAGTCCAGTTCAGTTTCTGGTCAAGGGTCACCCCCCAGGATGTTGATCGAGGGGCATTCAGCGATGATAATGCCATTGAATGTCAAGGGGCAATAGTTAGATTCTGTCTTGTTGGAGGTGGTCAAGTCCTGGCACTTGTGCGGTGCGAATGTTCCTTGTCACTCATTGGACAGATTCAGTATCTGAGGAGTCATGAATGATGCTGAACATTGTGCAATCATCAGCAAACACCCCCACTTCTGACCTTATGTTGGAGGGAAAGTATTGAATTATTTGATGCAGCGCAAATGTGACATTAATGTAAAATTCCTTCTCTTCCTTATCTTCTTGTTTCTTTTTGTCACTTTATTTCTTTTTTTATTTCTTGCTGATCTAATCCCCCCACCTCTCTGTCTCTCTCTCTCTCTTTATTTCTCTTCACCTGCTGGCCACAAGTACACAATGTGGGAATGACTGGGAATAGGACTTCAGGGTGTCATATACTCATGTCTCATTATTTCATGGTGCTGAGTGTGCAGCATTTCAGGGTGGTAATTGTGCACGATGATGAATGGGATGAACTTGCACCTCTCCTGTTCCATGAATTTAGATACCAACAACCTCCAAAGAGCTATTGAAGTGGGTCAATTGAAAATTTAAAAGTGGGATTGATAAATTCTTGTTAGACAAGTGTGTTAAGGAATTTGGAGTCAAGATAGGTAACTGAAATTAAAATACAGATCAGCCATGAGCTAACTGAATGGCAGAACAGACTCGAGGGGCTGAATGACCTATTGCTATCCCTAACTTACTAACCATACTGTTCCGTCAGCCTGAGTATACATCAGCATTATAACTGAGCACTAATAAAGATTATAATACATTCAATGAATGATATAAAGTGAAATGTTACACCCACTTGTGAGGGAGAAACAAGTTTAAAAAAAAATCTGCACCTCACAATTTTATAGGCGAAGGAAACAAAATTTGAACATTTTGTCTCTAATTTTCTCGTCTTCTTTCCTGAAACCACTGACTATTGCACAAGTGGTAGTCACTGTCCCGCGCCTCTTTCACATGGTCTTCTGCTGGAACTATCAACTTTAGCATGGCTGATCCGATTACACCCGTTTTACTCCCTGCTGTCATCGAAAACTTCATCATCCATGAATGAATCTGCGGGTATTTCAGGAAGGGGAGCATAGCAACCTACCCAAATTTTGTCCTCACCTAGCTCAAATTTAAACTTGCAAAAGGGCATTTAGAGCTGACATCATGAAATTTTCCTTGATGTAAAGAGTGATCAATGAAGGGAATGAACTCCCTGGAGGCAATAAGTCCAGAATTATATAAGAACCATTTGGATCGTATAATTGGGGGGGGCGACTTTAGGACTATTCTGGAGGAGCTAATAGGGGCTCCCTGGTCTTCCTTATCTGTAACAATCCTGTGGCAACCATGTGTAAAGATTTCTAGCTGGGAAATCTAGCTGATTTTTCCTCTCGCTTGTTCAATGATTTGGAGTCAATTATAGCATGTCTAATTCCATTTGCTAGTGAAGGTATTATGTTCCAGAAAGCTAGTGGTGAAGAGTGGAACTGCAGGCAATCTTAACACGCTTTTATGAGAAGTTATTCACAGAGATACGCATTACTTAGGAAGCATAAATCTCCTAAGCTCTAAACCCAGTTCCAGCCTCTTCTTATTGATAGGAGACCAAGTGAATTCCTAGTTAATGCCCATCCCCGGTATCCCATTAACCACAATTAATATACAGCTAAAAGGAGGGAGGAGAAGGACGTAGGCTAACTCAACAAGCTTTCAGGTATGAGTTGATTACTTTATATTATTTATTTATTACGAAGGTTGAACTCAAGTGACCTTAGAAAATTCTAGAATGAAACTTACTTCGCAAAAAAAAAATAAAGAATCCATAGAGAACTGGTTGCCACATTTTGTCATCAGGCTTGCATTTCAGATCTAACCAGCCTGATGGATCAAAGCCTCCTCTCTACCGTTTGTGGAAGAACACTTCGTGAAGTGAATTTGGGTGATAAAATCAACATTCTTGTGAGTGTAGTGATAGATGAATATGAATTTCTGCTGCTACTTAATGATTTTTTTGAAAGGCTAGATGTAAAAGAGAGTTTGACACTAAGGGGCGAGTTTTACAGCCGCCCCAGCCAGCGTATTTGCAAGTGGCAGGTGTACGTAACATAGGACAGGTGGTTAGCGCACTGCCTCCCAACCGCTCCTGAACTGTCCTCCAGAATATGGTGGGCACATAAGGCATTAGCCACTTAAGGGCCTGATTCTGCCCCACTCCCCCTGCAATAATACATATAGCTTGGGAAGGTGGAATAAAGGAGACCAGCCTGCTACTACACCATCTCAGGGGGATAGGTAGGAAGGAAGGGAGGGGGTACCTCCTTTGGGGCATGTCCTGTGCCCATGGGGGCACACTCTTCAATATATTATCCCCCCAATTTGCAACTACTCCACCATCCAGCATCCAAAACCTGAAACCACCCCCCCCCACCCCACCAAAAACCCAGATTCACCTTAGTCCAATCCCAGCCCCGGCCATGTATTCACCATTCACCATGACCTTCCCCTCTCCGATGCTGAACGTTCAGTGTTCAGCAAAAGACTTAGTTTCATACCCTTGCACCCTCATCTCAATGAATTTCGGGATTGGCACGATGCTGAACTCTTTTTCCACCGCCTTCGTCTCCGTGCTCACTTCTTTGGACAGGAGTCCTCTCCCTGTTCAATGGATCCTTCAATATTCTCCCTCCACCTGGACCCCTCCTTCTGGATTCTTATCTTCTCTTGATCTTTTCATTGAGAACTGTCGGCGTGACATCAGTCGCCTCAATTTCTCTGCTCCTCTCACCGACTCTAACCTGTCTCTCTCTGAACTTGCTGCGCTCCGTTCTCTCAGGTCCAACCCTGACATTGTCACAAAACCTGCTGACAAGGGTGGTTCTGTTGTTGTCTGGTGCACTGACCTCTACATCGCAGAGGCTGAGCGTCAACTTGCAGACACTTCCTCCTACCTCCCCCTGGACCATGACCTCACCACTGAACATCAAGCCATTGTTTCCAGGACTGTTACTGACCTCATCTCCTCTGGAGATCTTCCTTCCACAGCTTCCAACCTCATAGTCTCCCAACCTCGGATGGCCCACTTCTACCTCCTACCCAAAATCCACAAACAGGACTGTCCTGGCAGACCGATTGTGTCAGCCTGTTCCTGCGCCACGGAACTCATTTCTTGCTATCTTGACTCCATTCTCTCTCCCCTTGTCCAGTCCCTTCCCACCTACATCCATGATTCCTCTGACATCCTACATCATATCAACAATTTCCAGTTCCCTGGCCCTAACCGCCTCCTCTTCACCATGGACGTCCAATCCCTCTACACCTCCATCCCCCATCAGGATGATCTGACGGTTCTCTGCTTCTTCCTCGAACAGAAGCCCGAACAATCCCATCCACCACTACTCTCCTCCATCTGGATGAACTTGTTCTCTCACTGAACAATTTCTCCTTAAACTCCTCTCACTTCCTCCAAATAAAAGGTGTGCCTATGGGTACCTGCATGGGCCTCAGTTATGCCTGTCTCATTACGGGGTATGTAGAACATTCCTTGTTCCAGTCCTACTCCGGCCCCCTCCCGCAACTCTTTCTCCGGTACATCAATGATTGCTTCGGTGCTGCTTCATGCTCTCGTCGGGACCTGGAAAAATGAATTAATTTTGCTTCCAATTTCCACCCCTCCATCATTGTCACATGGTCCATCTCTGACACTTCCCTTCCCTTCCTTGACCTCTCTGTCTCAATCTCTGCTGATAGACTGTCCACCAATATTCATTATAAGCCTACCGACTCCCACAGCTACCTCGACTACAACTCCTCACACCCCGCTTCCTGTAAGGACTCCATCCCATTCTCTCAGTTCCTTCGCCTCCGTCGCATCTGTTCTGATGATGCCACTTTCCAAAACAGTTCCTCTGACATGTTTTCCTTCTTCCTTAACAGAGGTTTTCCATCCACGGTGGTTGACAGGGCCCTCAGCCGTGTTCAGCCCATCTCCTGCACATCTGCCCTCACACCTTCCTCTCCCTCCCAGAACCATGATTAGGGTCCCCCTTGTCCTCACTTATCACCACACCAGCCTCTGCATTCAAAGGATCATCCCCTGCCATTTCCGCCAACTCCAGCATGATGCCACCACCAAACACATCTTCCCTTCATCCCCCTGGCAGCATTCTGCAGGGATCATTCTCTCCGGGACACCCTGGTCCACTCCTCCATCACCCCCTACACATCAACCCCCTCCCACGGCACCTTCCCATGCAACCACAGAAGGTGCAACACTTGCCCCTTTACTTCCTTTCTCCTCACTGTCCAAGGACCCAAACACTCCTTTCAAGTGAAGCAGCCTTTCACTTGCACTTCCCTCAATTTAGTCTATTGCTTTCGCTGCTCCCAATGTGGTTTCCTCTACATTGGAGAGACCAAACGCAGATTGGGTGACCGCTTTGTGGAACACCTTTGGTCTGTCCGCAAGCATGACCCAGACGTCCCTGTCGTTTGCCATTTCAACACTCCACCCTGCTCTCATGCCCACATGTCCGTCCTTGGCTTGCTGCATTGTTTCAGTGAAGCTCAACACAAATTGAAGGAACAGTATCTCATCTTCCGACTAGGCACTTTACAGCCTTCCGGACTGAATATTGAGTTCAACAATTTTAGATCATGAACTCTCTCCTCCATCCCCACCCCTTATCCGATCCCCCTTTTTTCCAATATTTTATATAGATTTTTCTTTTCCCACCTATTTCCATTATTTTTAAATGTATTTCCATCCATTGTTTTATCTCTACCTTTTAGCCTATTTCATTCCCTTCCCCCCACCCCACCCCCACTAGGGCTATCTGTACATTGCTCGTCCTGCTTTCTACCCTTAATGTCACCAATTAGCACATTCCTTAGATAATATCACCACCTTCAACACCTCTTTGTCCTTCTGTCTGTGACATCTTTTGGTTACCTCCACCTATCACTGGCCCTCTATCCAGATCTACCTGTTCCCCCCCCCTTAAACCAGCTAATATTTCACCTCTTTTCTATTTTTCCTTAGTTCTGCTGAAGAGTCAAACGGACTCGAAACATTAACTCTCTTCTGATGCTGTCAGACCTGCTGAGTTTTTCCAGGTATTTTTGTTTTTGTTTTTCATGTTGACTTCTTTCTCAGGCCACCCTTGTAGTCCCAGCAGTGGCCACTACTAACTTCTTGTCACTGATGGGAACTATGTAGCTACTGGCCCATCAGATGACTGGCAGCTCTCAAGGTGGGGCTCCTTTCCCTGAGGAATGGAAATCCCATAATTACCTTATTAAGACTGCCCACAATGTATTACCGCTGCGGGGCAGCCTCTTTAAAAATCTGCTAGCTCGCACCCATCTTTTCTACTGGGGGCAGAGAGCAATACGTACCCCATACAATTCAGCCCGCAGTTTCAAATGGGTCATTCTGCAATCAACAAGGAACTGAAAAAGGAATTCCAATGGAATTTGAATATTGCTGAAAAAGAGAGCCGTGTTTCCAAAGTTTTTCATCTTGCACTGATCAGGGCTAATGCAAGAATGCTAAATTTCAAATGATCACAATAATTTATGCTGTTGTGTTATTATAATGATATGATACCTTGCGCTTATTTACTATGAAAAACACAAGCACCAGTCACTCATAAGGGTTTGGTAAACATGTTGTGGGTTCACTTATATAGGCAAGGCTCATGAGAACAGTTATACATTGGTATAATGCTTGAAGGCATCAGAGCTGTGTGTGTGCTCGACTGGATCACATGACACATTTCCCTCCAGTGATGTCATGCTGATATCAATTAAAGGCATATTACAACATATACTACAGGAGAAAAGGGTGCTGATTGATTAGTAAATTGACAATGACAGTTGCCGGCTTCATCTTGTTAATGACAAGCTGCAAATCTTGGACTGACCATTTTAAAAATCTACTAAACTGAAAGTCCAGCATCAAAAAATGGTGAAAGATGATTAGCAATGCCATGACAATGTTTGGAACAAGTCATATCCAGCTAGCTGAGAGCCCAGGTTCTGAAATCAAGGAATGATCATGCCTTAAATCAATATAACACCTGGTGTGTTGTGTACGGGAAGATATTTCTAATGAAACAAAAACAGAAAATGCTGGAAAAGCTCAGTAGGTCTGACAGGCATCTGTGGAGAGAAAGACAGAGTTAATGTTTTGAGCCCACATGACTCTTCTTCAGAGTTAAAGAGAAATAAAATGTGATGAGATTTATACTGTTTAAGGGGGGTGGAACAGGTGAAGCTGGAAAGAAGACCAGTGATAGGTGGAGGCAAAGGAGAGATTGGCAAAGATGTCATGAACAAAGGGACAAAGGGGTGTTAATGGTAGTGGTACTGGCTAAAGGAGGTGCTGATGGTGGCATAAAAGTCAGAAAGCAGAAAGGTAATAGCAGGACAAGGGTAAGCACTCTGGAAAGAACAACATGAACAAGTGACAGATGGCCCTTGTGGGGGTGGGGTGGGGGAAGGGGACAGTGGTGGGAAAAAAAGATCAAAAATATGATAAAAGGTGGGGATAAAGCAGCCCCACCAGCCTCCATGTTCAAAGGATCATCCTCCGCCATTTCCACCAACTCCAGCGTGATGCCGCCACCAACCATATCTTCTGTTCACCACCCTCTGTCGGCATTCTATTGGGACTGTTCCCTCCGGGACAGCCTGATCCACTCCTCCATCACCCCCAACACCTCAGCCCCTTCCCATGGCACCTTCCCATGCAATCGCAGAAGGTGCAACACCTGCCCCTTTACCTCCTCCCACCTCACCGTCCAAGGGCCCAAACACTCCTTTAAGGTGAAGCAGCGCTTCACTTGCACCTCCTTCAATTTAGGCTACTGCATTCGCTAATCCCAATGCGGTCTCCTCTATATTGGAGAGAGCAAACGCAGACTGGGTGACTGCTTTGTCGAACAACTTAGGTCTGTCTGCAAGCATGACCCAGACCTTCCTGTTGCTAGCCATTTCAACACCCCATCCTGCTCTCATGCCCACATGTCCATCCTTGGCCTGCTGCAATGTTCCAGTGAAGCCAATGCAAACTGGAGGAACAGCACCTCATCTTCCGATTAGGCACTTTACAGCCTTCCGGACTTAACATTGAGTTCAACAACTTCAGACCTTGAACTTTCTCTTCCATCCCCACCCCTTTTTTAATCCCCTTTTTTCAATGTTCATTTTTATTTTTAATATTTATTTTTTATCCACTTGTTTTTATTTTTATTTACTTTCATTTTTTTTTTAACTCATTATTTTATCCCCACCTTTTATCGTATTTTCAATCTTTTTTCCCACCATTGTCCCCCACCCCCACCCCCACTAGGGCCATCTGTCACTTGTTCATGTTGTTCTTTCCAGAGTGCTTACCCTTGTCCTGCTATTACCTTTCTGCTTTCTGACTTTTATGCCACCATCAGCACCTCCTTTAGCCAGTACCACTACCATTAACACTCCCTTTGTCCTTTTGTTCATGACATCTTGCCAATCTCTCTCTTGCCTCCACCTATCACTGGCCTTCTAACCAGATTCACCTGCTCCACCCTTCCATAACCAGTATACATTTCATCACTTTTTACTTCTCTTTAACTCTGAAGGAGAGCCACATGGACTCGAAATGTTAACTCTGTCTTTCTCTCCACAGATGCTGTTAGACCTGCTGAGTTTTTCTAGCATGTACAGTATTTTGCTTTTATTTCTAATGAAAATTGGTTTGTACAGTCATATGAGAATCCATGAACTGTATTAAATTGGAGATGAATCATAAGCTGTCATCATCATCAGTGATAGACAAACCATAAATAAATAAAACCTAAATATCCAAAGTGTAAAGATGTTTGACATGTCTGTTTACGTGAAACATAATGACTGTAACGTATGAAATGCCCATGGCATAAAGCCATAATGAGTGGTGTGGTAGAACAGATCTTGAGTAATGCTGAAAAAAAATTGTCAAAAATTTTCATCTTGCACTCATCAGGACAATCACAAGAATACCAATGTCAGGGGAAGCAATAAAGTTATACTGTATACTCAGAGCCCACTTGCCAACCAATCAGCACTCTCTTCTCATACAGTATAGGTTTGCTCCCCTTGACATTGGTATTCTTACAATTGTCCTGATGAGTGCAAGACAAAGAGCTTTGACAAAATGTCTTTTTTCAGCAATACTAGAGCCAAAATTTGGGCTGTTAGTTTTTAGTTCTGGAACAATAAACTGTGAGAGAGCTGGAACTTGCTTCGTTCATGTACAACATCTTATGTTGAAGGTCTGCAAAAGAGAGAAATTCAAGCATTCCACCCATATGGTTTGGTGATTATAAGCGACAGTAAGAAACATTTGGCAAGTTCTGTCGAAGGGTCATGAGGACTCGAAACGTCAACTCTTTTCTTCTCCGCCGATGCTGCCAGACCTGCTGAGTTTTTCCAGGTAATTCTGTTTTTGTTTTAGTAAGAAACATTTGTTATTTTCTAATAATTCAATTCAAGAATTGGTTAAAATCTTGTAGTACCAATTAACTTCTGTATATTATTTCACCTGCAAACAAATTTGACCAGATGGTTTTATCCTTTGTGCAGTGGATGATATGTACTATTTTGTCTTTAAAAGTGATGGGAGAATCTAATCAGAGCCCCATATATTCTCTAGTAAGCTTATGATTCGAATAGGTTTTAATTGTTAAACCTGGGCATGTTATCCCCTAGATGACAATGAATAAAGATGTGATTTTAGGTTCACAGAGGAATTAATCTGCTTCTGATAATTGCCAATCAGTCATGACTATGAGAACACATGAACAAACTGCTTCCTAATTTAACATCAATTGGCACTAGGTTGGCAATATTACTCAGAGAGGGCACAAGGTGATTGGTGTAGGAATGATGGTCCTTTCCTGAGGTTGGGGAGAGACAAGCTGTTGGAGACAACTAGCAGGAGTTTCATTTAGTAATACTTGACCTAGGTGTACTTAATTCTGATGCTGGGCAGCCAATAAAGGAAGGGGTTTATTTCCAAGGTGATAAAATCTCTCACCTTTGTAAGTACAGCATTCACCAACAAAATAAATGAGAAAAAGCATCAAATGTGACAGAAAACTCTGTATAATCCATACCTTTAGAATTTCAAAAGAAAACAAAAATATGTCTTGATTTAATAGCATCACTGGTTAGGAAAAATCCCAGCATAAAGCGTAAACAATATTAATATTATAAATCATGACTGACCCTCGCAGGATTAGGAGCATTTTTACCTTCCAAATGAAAAGGAATATGAAATGTGAGTTTGGGAAAGCAAAAACTATTTTTGCCAAGTGGAAAAATGTTAGTAAGTTCTTAGGTACAAGCCTCTGACGTTAATATCATTGTAGATTTCAAACAAAACAGATGGGTAAGTATTGTACAAATAAATTGTGATTAATTAGATTAAAAGTGTTTGACAACATAGAAACCAAGATCAAAAAACTATTTCCAGACAGAGAATGTGAATGTGTTTAATGCATATTAAGCCTTTTAAATATCAAGGAAACTAAGCATGAAGTGGAAAATGTGTGTTTTATTCCACTTTGTATTGATGTCTGTGATGTCTGCAGTCAAGCGTTACTCAACAGCACTTAGTACTATCCCCTTTGGACAATGCATCTCACAGTTTCTTTACTTTGAACATGAGAGTTTCCTTATGTTTACGATACAAACAGCTCAATTTGCTTTGGAAGTGCTCCAGCTAGGACTTCACTTGTTGACGCATTTAGCCATCCAACTTCACTTGCACTCATTGGGTGGAATCTTGTTAAAGTGCCGGGGGGTCCCGCCTTCAGGCTGGAGAGCTGGCTTGAGACCTGTGCTGCCTCTTTTCTGGAAAGTCCATTGAACCACAAACCAAGCAGGCAGTGGCAAGGCCAGAGGAGAGTCTTCCCCTGGAATGAAGACCCCGGAAGCTGAAGTCCCGTCTACCAAGAGCTGCCGACCAATTAGATGTTGGCAGCTCTTGTGCTCAGCAGAGCCAGCTGCTGCCGGAAGGTCAGGCACCAGGGTCCCAGGATCATAGGGTGACACAGAATCCCCAGGTAAATAATGTGGAGGGGGAGGAGGTGTGTGCTTTCAGGGAGGCGGGGGGAGGGGTTGGGGGAGAGGGGTGCAGGGTGACTGGCAGCAAGGGCAGGGGTGTTGGCTATCACTGTGCTTCCCAGTGTCCAGTTCCTTGATCAGGTACTGAGTGACTTTGATCGAGGGACCACCCCCCCACCCTCACCAGGGGTGACAAGCTGGCCACATGGTTTTATTTGTTGTTCAGCTTCATGGTGACAAAACTGCCTGCAGCTGGGTTAATTCCAGTGGCAGCAGGATGAGGCCCTTAAGTGGTCAATAATGGCCAACTTGTATAGCTAGATATGTATGGTTGTTAAATTTGCTGATGATGCAAAGATAGTTAAGAAAATAAGTTGTGAAGAGGACTTGAGGAGTCTGCAAGAAGAATGAAGGGTGGCCTCGCTGACTTACAAAATTCTTACAGGTCGTGACAGGCTGGATGTAGATAAGATGTTTCCCCTGGCTGGTGAATCTAAAAGCAGGGGACATAACCTCACAATAAGGAGTAACGCTTAAGACTGAGATGAGGAGGAATTTCCTCACTCAGAAGGTGGTGAATCTTTGGAATTCTCTACCTTAGAGGGCTGTGGAACCTCAATCATTGAGTATGTTGAAGATAAAAATCGATAGATTTCTGGAGACTAATGACATCAAGGGACATGGAAATAGTGCAGGAAAGTGGCGTTGAGTTAGATGATCAGCCTGATTTAATTGAATGGTGGAATAGGCTCGATGGGCTGAATGGCCTACTCCTGTTCCTATGCAAAGGAATAAAGATAGGTTAAGCGAGTGGGTAAAAATTTGTCAGGTGGAGTACAATGTGGGAAAATATGAACTTATCCACTTTGGGATGAAGAATAGAAAAGCAGCATTTAATCTAAATGGAGAGAGATTGCAGAACTCTAAGGTACAGGGGGATCTGGGTGCCCTGGTACATGAATCACAGAAAGTTAGCATGCAGGTACAGCAAGTGATTAGGAAGGCAAATGAAATGTTGTTGATTACTGCAAGGGGAATGGAATATAAAAGAAAGGATATTTTGCTACAATTAGAAGCGGTTCAGAGAAGGTTCACTTGACTGGTATCTGGTATGAGGGGCTCTCTTATGAGGAAAGGTTGGACAGGTTGAGCCTGTGTCCATTGGAGTTTAGAAGAATGGGAGGTGATCTTATTGAAGTGTTAAAAATCCTGGGGGGGTTTGACAAAGTGGATGCTGAAAGGATATTTCCCCTTGTGGGAGAGGCTAGGACTGGGGGACACAGTTTAAGAATAAGGGGTCTCCCCTTTTAAAGAGATGAGGTGAAATTATTTTCTCTCAGACATTAGGAGCAGATGTTACGAGCAGAACAATACATTTTGTATAGTATAGTTTACTCGTGTATCCCCTGGCCTTTCCAGGAGTAATGCCATGCTGGATCTCCAGAACATACGCATAAAAATTCCACCAAAAATGTCTAGAATGAGATTGGTACAATGGGCGGAATATTCTGCTCTTGCTGGTAGCGAGCTTGGAGACAGTAAAGATATTTAATTAAGTGCGATGGTGGCACACTGAATCGTGGCATGCTGGATCCCTTCTGCCTTTCCGCCTCTGCCAGAATGAAGTTCTGGGCAGGAAGGCCCATGGTTGACATTCCTGTCCTGCTGCCAATTATACAGATATGAACATGCGAATTAGGGGCAAGAGTAGGCCATTCGGCTCCGGAACTTGCTCCACTATTCAATAAGATCATGGCTGATCTAATTGTGGTCTCAATGCCACGTTCCTGCCTACCCCTGATAACATTTGACTCTCTTGTTAGCCAAGAATCTATCGACATCTGTCTTAAAAATATTCAATGAACTTGCCTCTACCACTCCCTAGGGAAGAGAGTTTCACAGACTCACGACCCTCTGAGACGGTTTGATGGGCACTGTCATGAAGCTATTAATATATATAATGTTATTGGAAATTACTTTTTTTCAGTAATTAGTAATGGGTTGAAAGGTAATGGGGAGAGGGCGGGAAATTGGAGTTGAGGCCGAAATGAGATCAGCCATGATCGTAATGGATGGCGAGGCAGGCTCGAGGGGCTTAATTGCCTACTCCTGCTCCTAGTTCTTACGTTCCAATATTATGTAAAGGTTAAGTCTGTGGGTGTGTCTGTATGTGTTAATTGGATTAAAGCCAGCCAGTCTGGGTCTTTGATGTGGTAGTTTTGAGATGTAAACAGAGAGGTAGAGGTACATTTGCATTTTATTGAATAGAGCACGCAAGAGTGGGAGTGAAATCTTGCACCGAGCTAGGAGACACCAAGCAATATGTTTACATAACTCATAAATTTGGTACTATGAAAGGGGTTTTATTGTTAGAAGAGATGGAGTTCAAATGGCCTGGTGATACAATGAGAATTCACATTCAAAGTAAAGTCTGGGTATAACAGAAAGCAGTTTTGTGTGTGCAGGGCAGAGGCATGTAACAACAAAGCAGCTAAGCCTACAACTGTCTGCAAAGGAACCAATATGAAAGGATTTTGAATTTGTAAGGTGAAAATGCTTTGCCTGGTGCCTGCTTAAAGCCTATGGGTTGTTGTTGCCTTAATGGAGATTAGTTTGGGAATTTGTTAAAAAGCTATGATAGTAATAATTTGTAGCTATGTGTATATGTTTAACTTGTATACATTAATAAATGTCTCATGTAGTTTGATATAAAAACCTCTTGATAACTGCTGGCCTTATTCCTGAAATTAGAGCTGCAACTCAAAATATACCACTTGAAAATATAGGTTATGACAGTTGTTTAAAGTTTCTGCCTGGGACTTTAAATAACAACCTTTACCAAAAAGCTATGTCATAACAATTGGGGGCTCATCCAGGATAAAAATATTTCTAATTCCTTGATTGGTTTGGAATTGGTGTATCTTAAAGTTATGAGTACTCGAAGCAATTTGAATTCAGAAGTTGGTGAGGTTTTTTAGAAGTGGTGAGACTGCAAGATGGCAATTCCTAAGACTTGTCTGGGAATAGAATAAACTCTGATTGTGTTGGGAAAAATAACCAAGAATAAGTTAACAGAGTTGGCAGATAAATTAAAAGTGAGGTTACATGAGGGTGCTAGGAAATCAAATATAATTAAAAGTATAGCACATCATCTACAGTTGGAAGTGAAACCTGACATTAGTGAGTCACATCTGGAGGTAGTGAGACTTCAAGTGAAGACACTTGAATTTGAACAAGCAAAGGAACTGAAAAAGTTTGAATTAGAAGCAAAGGACAGAAACAATGGCTTTTAAAAGGGAACAGGTAGAAAGGCAGGAGAGAGAAAGAAAACAGGAAAGGGAATTCGAAATTGTGAAGATAGAGAAGGGGAAAAGGGAAAAAGCGATAGAGAGAGCATTCTAACTGAAAATGTTGGCAGTTAAAAAAAAAAGAGATACCAGGAGGTGAGGAAGGGCTTATCTCCAGGGTAGAACCCGATGGGGAGATATTTAAATTTGTACGAGATCTTCCAAAGTTTGAGGAAAAAGATATTGAAGCATTCTTTGTTTAATTTGAGAAGCAAGCTAAACAGATGAAATGGCCACAGGAAAATTGGATGTTATTATTACAGTCTAAGTTAGTGGGTGGGGTGCATGAGGTATATACTTCGTTATCAGAAGAAATATTGGTGAATTATGATGTGGTGATAAAGGCTATTTTGATTGCATATGTGTTAGTTCCTGAAGCATATAGACAGAGATTTAGGAATATGAGAAAACAGCCTGGGCAAACTTATATTGAGCTTGAAAGAGTAAAACAAAGTAATTTTGACTGGTGGATATGGGTGTTAAAAATAGAGGCAACATATACAGCTCTTAGGGAAATAATTCTTTTGGAAGTATTTAAAGATTCAATCCTTTTGATAGTGAGAACTCATGTGGAGAAACAGAGGGTTGATTCTGTAAGACCATCAGCAGAGATAGCTGATGATTATGAGTTAATCCATAGAGCTAAACATTTTTTTCCATCACCCTTTCAAATTAGAAAAGGATAAAAATGGAAAGGTGAAAGGAAGGTAGATAGTCAGGGAAGAGAAGGATTAACTGGAAGTTGCCAGGAATTTTTTTCTCAGAATAAAAAGGAAGGTGCTGAAGGGAGAAGTGGCATTTGAAAATTGAGGAGTTTTCATTGTAATATTGTGAGGCACATGACATCATTGTGTTGGAAATTGCAGGAAAAATCTATAGGAATCGTTGGGGCACAGAAGTGCTCTGGAAGTAAAAGTACTGTGGGTTCTGAGGTTCAGGCACAGGAGAAACCAATGGTTTGTGTACAGGTGAAGCAGGGAGAATCAGTGATAGGCGAAGAAGTGGGAATGTGTTCACAGTTTACACAAAAGAATTCTGAGGAGCAAGTTGCAGCAATGTGTGTGAAGGGAAAGTCTTTGTGTGTGAAGGGAAAGTCTTTCCATGTATACAGGGTGGAGTAGATAAAGTAAAAATTGGAATTATTTTTACTTAGTTCTGTTGAAGAGTCATACGGACTCGAAACGTTAACTGTGTTCCTCTCCGCAGATGCTGCCAGACCTGCTGAGATTTTCCAGGTATTTTTATTTTTGTGCTGTTTATACTGGTGATCTAATCATTTTCGGTCAAACACGGGAGCAGCATTTACAGCATCTGGAAGAATTATTTACTCGACTACAAGAAGCTAATTTGGTGATGAACTTGGCTAAAAGTGAATTTGCAAAAGTGCAAGTTACGTATCTAGGCCCTACAATTGGACATGGTAAGGTGGCTCCAAGAGATGTGAAAGTCAAGGCTATCAGTGCCTACAACAAAATGAGAGGTTTTGAGATTTCTGGGCATGAGTGGGTTTTACGGGAAAGTTGTACCAAATTTTAGCAGAGTGGTTGCTCCACTGACTGAACTATTAAAAAAGAACAAAAAGTTTCAATGGACACTGGAGGGTCAGAAGTCATTTGATAGTTTGAAAACTGTAATGACTATGATACCAGTTTTGGCAGTACCCAATTATGCCAAGCAATTTAAATTGGCCATTGATGCAAGCGATATAAGTATTGGGACTTTACTACTACAAGAAGATGACACTGGAATTGAAAAACCGATAGGGTATTTTTCACGGAAGCTATATGTACAACAGAGAAAATATTCAATGATCGAGAAAGGGACTTTGGGTTTGGTGTTAGCATTGCAGCATTTTGAAATTTATGTTGCAAACAATTCATTAGAAGCAATTGTTTATACAGACCTAAACCTTTAAGGCTTCTGGACAAATTTTGAGACAAAAGTGCAAGGCTTTTCAGATGCAGTCTGTTATTACAACCTTTAATCTATGAATTATACATATTGCAGGAAGAGAAAATCTGTTCACAAATGCGTTATCAAGAGTTGAAGCTTACAGAAAATTGGACATTTTTAAAACACTGCACACTGACCTGGAGTGATTCTGTTGCTACCAAGGACTTGTGTATATATATATTGTTAAGTTAATGCATGCATCTGGTAATGTAATAGTGTAATAAATATAGGAGATAGTGTGAGATGGGTTATTACAAAATAAAACTGTTGCTTAGAATTATGATGGTACATTTTTTGATAGGAAGGGGATTCTCATGAAGCTATTAATGTATATTATTGGAAAAAATTTTTAATATAGAGTTTTAGTCTGTGTGTGCCTGTATGTGTTAATTGGATTAAAGCCAGCTAGTCTGGGTGCTTTGATGTATGATAGTTTTGAGATGTAAACAGAGAGGTAGAGGTACATTTGCATTTTGTTGACTAGAGCATTCAAGAGTGGGAGTGAAATCTTGCACCTAACTAGGAGACACCAAGCAATATGTTTGCGTAACTAATAAAATTGATACTATGCCTTAATAGAGGTGTAACTGGGAGTTAGGTTAACTAGGGGAGCCAGGAGTTACCATAGTAATAATGTGTAAACCTGTGTATGTGTTTAAAATCATTTTTTAAATTAATAAATGTTTAATTAGTTTTGTAAGAAACCTCTAAGCCTCTGTGGCCTTCTTTTCACTGAATTCAAAGCCTGCATCTCGAAATAGATACAAATTGCAAATAGTTGTGGCACCTGCTTCAAATTTCCCTCTGGGATTTGAGCAACTTGGCATTTACCATCTGCCTGCCATAACACTAGATGCACAGTTTTATTGTTAGAAAGGGGTTTTATTGTTAGAAGAGACGGATTCAAAGGGCCTGGTGATACAATGAGAATTTATATTCAAAGTGAACAGCTGGGTATAACAGAAAGCAGTTTTGCATGTGCAGGGCAGAGGCATGTAACATCAAAGCAGCTGTAAGCCTACAACTGTCTGCAAAGGAATCAAAGTGAAAGGAACCTCATTTTGAATTTGTAAGGTGAAAATGCTTTGTCTGGTGTCAGCTTGAAGCCTATGGGTTGTTGTTGCCTTAGTGGATATTAGTTTGGGAATTTGTTAAAAAGCTATGATAGTAATAATTTGTAGCTATGTGTATATGTTTAACTTGTGTACATTAATAAATGTCTCATGTAGCTTGATATAAAAACCTCTTGAAAACTGGTGGCCTTATTACTGAATTTAGAGCTGCAACTCAAAACATACCACTTGAAAATTTAGTTTATGACAGTTGTTTAAAGTTTCCCTCTGGGATTTTAAATAACAACCTTTACCAACTGCTGTGTCATTATAGGCACAAATGTGGGCTAGTGTCAGGAAGATATAATAATTTTCATAGTGTTATTTGAAGTTTGTTGTAAAGTAGGGTAATAGTGGAGCCTGTTTCTATGTATATGTGTGTGTCTGTGTGTGTGGGACTTAATTAAATTAAAGACAGCTGATCTGAAGTCTTTGATGAAAGAAGAGAAGCTAGATTTGAAATGCTAAATAGGTAAATAAGGGTGAAGTTTTATAATGTGAGGTGTAAAGGGAATATATGCATTTTTAAATAAACCCGAGTAGCTTGAATTCTACAGAGGGGGTGAAATGCCTCACCTAGTCAGGAGAAGTTAAGAAACAATGTGTTTATTTTCCCAAAGCTTACTGATAAAATTAGTACTATGAAAGATTTTTATTATTAGAAAAGTAGAGTTGAAAAGATATATTGGGACAATGGGATTTGAAAAGGGAGAAATCTGTATAAAGGAGATGAGGTTCTGTGTAGGAAGGAAGGCATATTCAGACCTAACAAGTATGAAAAGCCTCCAGCCTCTAAGCCTCAAGTTGCTGTCTACATGAACTGAAGTGAAGAAAACTCACTTTGAATTCGGCTGTTCAGAGTAACGTGTTACATCGCCTGGGTCTTTTAAAATCTATATGTTTTACTGCTGCCTTAATAGAGGTGTAACTGGGAGTTAGGTTAACTAGGGGAGCTAGGAGTTACCATAGTAATAATGTGCAAACCTGTGTATGTGTTTAAAATCATTTTTTAAATTAATAAATGTTTAATTAGTTTTGTAAGAAACCTCTAAGCCTCAGTGGCCTTCTTTTCACTGAATTCAAAGCCTGCATCTCAAAATAGATACAAATTACAAATAGTTGTGGCAGCTGCTTCAAATTTCCCTCTGGGATTTGAGCAACTTGGCATTTACCATCTGCCTGCCATAACACTAGATGCACAGTTTATGTATATAAAGTCTTCTAAATCTTAATCTTCTGGTGTTTGAAATATGAGTTTTCAAAAATAATTTAAGGATGATAGATGTCATAACAGATATTGTACAGTTGAATGTAAAATGTGTTTGTAGTGTTAGAATAATGGATAATCCAACAATTAGTTCGTAAAATCTTTAAAGGGAAAAGAATGATATCACAGATAAGATGTAGGTTGACATCACCCTGTGAAATCTTAATGATCTCTAGCTTTAAGGAAATAAAAAGTGTGTATTTAAAAACTGCTCATATGTATTGCATATGGTGATGATAGCACAACTGTAAGTAGCATTAATGCATTTCAAGAGTCATTAGAAAGAAGCTGGTGAATAAGAATTTGACTTGTGAGCTGGGAGAAATGTGTAGGGATTTGAAGGGTGGGGAAGGGGAACGGCAGTGGCTGCAAGAAATAATGAATTTAAAGATGGTTATCAGCTTAGTAGTTTTAAATGCTGCAGAAAAGTTTGGAGAGACACAGGAGGAGGCCAGAGCACACAGTACAGATTTGAATGAATGTTGGGGTTGCAAGTGATATGACTGAAAGGGCCACAAACAATTAAATGAATAAATGGTTACAGTTTTGAATAAGAACGAAGTGGGGGCAGCAACAGTGCAGTGATTTCTCCAATGAATGCCTAGGTGAGAACTGGTATGCTACAATTACAGATGGATTTAAAAGATCCCATTGGTACTTTTTGATGAAAAGCTGAATGTTTCCCCCCAGGGCCCCGGCCAACATTCCTCTCTCAACCATGATCACAAAGTAACTGTTCATCTACCACATCAGTTGTAGCATCTTAGTGTGTGCAAATTGAATGCCACATTTGCTGATGGTCGTGGAGAATGTCTCTTTCATAGCTGCAAAGGAAGTTTGGCAGCTGTGGTCCTAGTGCCTGACATTGCACGGCATCTAGTGTAGGGGCAGGTTTTCCCAGTCAGCAAGCGGAGGCGGGGCCCGCTCTCTAATGCATAAGATGATGCAGGGATACGTCGGGCGTGTGCCCCAACGTCACCCTGCGTCATTTAGATTGTTGGTTTAGTGGCCTAATCGGCTGCGTGCCCGCCCAACCGTCAATGGCCTATTAAGGCCATTAAAATACCAATTAACGTGATTGATGGACCTGCCCGTCCAGCCTTAAGGTTGGCGGGCAGGCCGGGAGCCCAGGTGGGCCTCGGAAAACACATGAAACCTCATCCATGGGCGGGATGAGGTTTCATGAGGGTATTTAAATTTTTACAAAAGGTTTCAACAAAAGTTATGGACATGTTGCAACTCATGTGACAGTGTCACAAGGGGGGACATGGCAGGGAAATTTTTCAAACCTCTTTATTTCAAGTTTTACATTGGAGATGATCTCCCAGAGGTAGCACTTTGCACTCTACTCGAGGTTGGGTTTTCTCCTCCTTCCAGATCTCTCTTATTCCTCTGTGATCTGATCTAACATCATTATTACATCAGCATCATATATGCTTCTGATGTTAATCCTTTACTCTACATCTCCCTCCCTGCCCCCTCCCGATTATTTATCTTTATCCCGATCATATTTCATCCTCCTACACAAACTAGCATTTGGCCCCAATTTTGTCTGTCAAACGGGCATAGTGCTACCCAATTTATAGGTAGGCCATTGTGTTTTACCATTTGAAAGGAAAAAAAAGCTAGCTAATAAAACATTCATGAAGACTGGGCTATTTTAATTGGTTGCTGGAAAACTTAAGGGCAAAATGTGTGTGCTAATATCACTGCATAAATGAAATCCTTAAGCCAGTGCTGTAATTGTAAGCGATGACTTTATTAGGTAAATTCAGCAATCCTGACTACACGATTGTTCTGATTCTCAGACCTTCATTACCTTCGAGCCTTGGATCTTCATTACGAGTGCCAGATTGGTGAATTTTCTCATTCCCTTAATTTTTAATTATTTTCCTTCTTATTAGTGCAACAAATTCAATTTGTTTATTCAGTTTAATTTTGCAGATTACTTCCCCATATATAAACAAGGGAAACTATGTTACAGAATCTCTAACAGGACAAGAATAACCCTTTTAAGCATTTCTTCTAAACAGCTGAATTTCATCTTTTTGATACAAAAAGAGAAATACCTGGAAAAACTCAGCAGGTCTGGCAGCATCGGCGGAGAAGAGCAAAGTTGACGTTTCGAGTCCTCATGACCCTTCAACAGAACTAAGTAGAAATAGGAAAGGGGTGAAATATAAGCTGGTTTAAAGGCCCCCACCCCCCCTTAAACCAGCTTATATTTCACCCCTTTCCTATTTCTACTTAGTTCTGCTGAAGGGTCATGAGGACTCGAAACGTCAACTTTGCTCTTCTCCGCCAATGCTGCCAGACCTGCTGAGTTTTTTCAGGTATTTCTGTTTTTGTTTTGGATTTCCAGCATCCGCAGTTTTTTGTTTTTATCTTCATCTTTTTGATGTTGCATCGCCTGACTTCTCGTGCATAGGCCCCAATTTACTTCAAAGAATTTACAAACTTGTGGTTTATCAACTCTGCTCATTATTTCAAAAGTGTGAATTCTTTTTCCTTTTACTTTTCAATTCCTCATAATAACACTCCCTAAGTCTTTGCACTGAAGGACAGTACTTACTACTCCCACTTCACAGGAGCCATGTACTGGCTTTAACTAGTTTAATCAATCAATGGGATATGATAATCATTCTTTTCTTCCTCTTGGCCTGTGAGCCCTTCCTGTTAGTGAAAGAGTTGGTGAAACTCACATTTCATATTTTGTTGACAAGTATTAGGATCTAGGTGATGGGCAACAAGGCTACCAGATACAGAATAAAGAATGCCTAAATATAGCCTAATTCGGGAAAAAAAAGATACAATATTATCCAAGTTTTTAAAATATAGCAGATGATCAAAGAAGCAGATGTAGAAAGGTATTTCACTTTAATAGGAAAGGTGGATGTAACCACTATTCAAGGAGTAGCTACTTTGCACAGCTGGTCATACAGAACTGGCTGCCACTGAATGAAATATGGACTGGTGCGGCTGAAGTACTCAAAAAGGACTTGGCTGAATCCGGATTCTCCAGGGGAAGGAGCTGTAATAAGTAAATGTAGGTTTTGTTCATTGCTTCAAAATTCAAACACTTTATTTTCATACTCATTTTTGGGATATAGGCATTACTCATTGTTCAGGCCTCTGATACAACTTGTTTGCTAGACCCTTGCAAGGACCAGTTAAAGCTTGGTGTGGGACTAGTGTCACAAACAGGACAGACCAGGTAAGGATGGTAGATGTCCTTTGCTAAAGGACAGTAGTAAATAAATTGGGTTTTTTAGTGTCAATATTGTAACTTTTTTATAGCTCAGCTTTTTATTTTGAGAACTCCACCATCATCTTTCTGTCCCGCAAACGATTCTACACACCTTCTTGATTGCCATTCACATGGAGATATCTATATCAGTGAGTTCCTGATAATCTACTCTTCAAGTAGCTTCTGGGTCTCACTCGTCTGTCATATCTTTCTCCGAAGTTGGACAACAGTTTGTCAATAGTCCATGCTGACTGCATCCTCTCTACCTTGACTTTATCTCAGCATCGAATCTCTGATTTCAACTCTGGATTCCCTCCAATTGTCTCCTCACTGTTCCCCATTTACTAGCAGGATCTATGTATCCTAATGATTGCTTCGTAACCAGGCAAATGTAACTTGCGTGTTTCCTTGTATCCAATCATATGAATATATTTTGGCTGTTGCTTCAGTTGGCTCAAGTCAATTGCCTTCTATTTCACCATTTCTTTCCTACCCTCTTTTTTGTTCAGCCTCTTTTCTGTTTGCTCCTAACAGAATCACAGAATTGTTACAGCACAGAAGGAGGCCATTCAGCCCATTGTATCAGCGCCGGCCCTTCGAATGAGCTATTCACCTAGTACCATTTCCCTGCCTTCCTCCTGTAACCTTTCACCTTCTTCCTTTTCAGATAATAACCTAATTCTCTCTGGAATAAGTTCCAATATCCATTTCCAACTGAATGTGATTGCCGACATCTTGGTTTCTAAGCTTCTAAAAAGGTAAAATATAGAACCCCAAGTCCGTAAAAATAATATATACAGGGTGGTGGGGTGGGGGAGGGAAGTGGCGGTGTGGCGGAGGTGATAGGGGGGGAAGGCACAGGAAACCGCATCAATCCCCTCATTTTCTACAGGTAACATGACACCCCATCTCAGTAGATTCCACCATCTCCTCTGTGCAAACTGATGGTCCTGCAATGACAACTGATAGTGCCACCCATATGTGAGGAATTGTATAGCAGCACAACACCATGAATGTATCTGCAAGTGTGATGCAACCTGCAAGGCAGCATACACTCTATTACATACTTAATCATGATCTGAAAAGGCCCGTTCTCTGTGCAATTACATTTGCCAGGGTGGGAAGAGAGTGTAAAAGATTGTAGAGATAGAGAAAAAGTCCCCCTGGAACTTTCTCATGTTATTATGGGCTGAATTTCATGAGGGGAGTTGGGACAACGACGTGGGGTTAAAAAGCAGGTCCTGAGCCTGCACTTGCTGGCAGTGGGTTCGACTTGGCATTTCTACCACAGTCGGCCTCCGCAATGGACAGCTGGTAGCTCTGAAGCTCAGCAGTGCTACCAGAAGAGATGGGTCGCTGCTGTGGTATGCTGGAGACCTCAGGCCTACAGCAGGTTATGAAAAGATGAAAAGAAACCATAAAGCCGAAGTTAGAGGGGAAATCACTCTGGAGACATCATTAGGGCCGTGGAAGCTGTCATTCTTGTCTGCGATCTTTTTCCGTAAAACCTTCTTCCCAGGGCTGCGGCTGGGAGACCACCTCCAGTTAGCTGGCAATCTCCCCATGGTGATGGGAGTGTCATCCATCATCTGTAAAATGTTCATGGCATTGTAAAATGGCCCATATTTGGGCCTTTAGTTATGGAAATTGTCGGCTGCAACTTTGGGGAGGACAACCTCTCCACTTCTGATCCTACTGTTGGTAACATGTCTTGATGGCGGGACCGCATCGGGGAACTGATCTGATGCATCTCCCTGTGATTTTATTGCCTCCCCCCCTCACCTTCCAGCTCACCTTTCAGTGCACAGTAAAATCCTGTTCTATGCCTCCTCTCAGTTCTCCCCTTCTGGATACTTAGCCCTTCCAAAACACTACCCCACAGCACTCCTCAACCTACCTACTCTCCTGCCACTCAGCCAGACTGTATTTCCTCTTAGACACGCTTACAGCTTCCCTCTCTGCTTCTCTTGGCATCCTCCAAAGGGCCCATTGAGGCACTCGTCATTGCTTCTGTACCAGCAGCAACACCAATAGCCCCATCTTATCCACTCAACAAGCTCTGGGGTGGCTAATCTTGCCAATCTATTTCCCATCTAACTCACCCCTCTCACTGCTGACACGATGCACCCTACCAGTAAATCAGCTCTCACTGTCCCTCTCCACTTATCCCTCCAGAATGGCTCTTTGCTTGTGAACAAGGGCCTTGCCTTGCATAAACTTACTGTGGATGAATACCTCGATGCCATGGCCTTAGTTGACCCAATACTGGCTGATGGTTGATGATGCCTCCCCCTAAATAAATTCTTCCTGCCTGGTTAAACCTTTCATCACTTGCCCTGTCCAGACTGTCACGTTAGACATGTGGCACCTATAATCAAATCACATTTGGCCTGTCACTCTACTCCTTTGGCACTTTCTCCTCCTTTGAGCATCTCACCTTTTTCCAATCCTGTAACTCTCTTTTAAAATTCCTGTTCTCTACCACTCACCAAGTATCATCAATATTTTCTTAATGAGATAGCTTCACTCATATCTTCCCTCAGCCTCCGCACCGAGTGACTTCTCCTGCTCAGTGATTCCAACCTCAGTCGCAGCTCATCATGATCTGTCTCCTCTGAGTTCACAACCTTCATATCCTGCCTTAGTCTCTGCTGCCATATAAACTCCCCTATATATTCACAGGAATCACTTGGCCTTATCTCACTTGGCCTCGTTGCTCGGATGCATCAATCACAGGTAAGGCCATCTCTGATCACTTCCTTGTATTGATCTGCGCCAAATCACCTTCCTCCTCCAAGCCCTACTTCCACCTGTGTTCATCCCTGGAAAAAACTACCACCAAATCACTTTCAAAGCTCCAGTTGTTTCTTCGGCCCTCCATCCCTCTTCACATTTCTGCAGCTGCTGATCTGCCCAATCACACCCTCACTTCCACTTCTGATGTCCTATGTCCCCAGTAAAATCATTACTCTCTCTCACCCTGGCTGTTCCTCCTGGTATGGTCCTCAACTCTGCCCCCTTAAGTCCAAGGGTGCAGAATTAAACAGAAAAGGCAAACAACTGGTTTACCCATTCACAACCAAATTTGGACCACAGGAAACATTACCAGGTCCTGCTCTCATCTGCCAAAACTACCCACGATTCCAGAATCTTCCTGGAATGTGAAGCGGATAAGGAAGTACTTTGAATGGAAATGGTAATAAGGCGCTCTGGAGGAAATAGTGGTTGTTAAACATTCTCAGTATGTTTAGTTACTAGAGGTATCGCAGCGCTGAGACCCCAATACATAGCTGAATGTTTATCTTACAGGGTTACAGCTGGCTTCAAATTGGTAAAAAAAAAACCTCTGGGGCTGGGTGTGTGGGGAGGAAGTGTGTGAATGAGGAAGTGTGTGTGAGGGAGGGAGTGTGTGTGTGAGGGAGGGAGTGTGCTAGTGAGGGAGTTGTGAGGGAGGGAGGGTGAGAGAGAGAGTGTGGGAGAAAGAGAGTGTAGGAGAGAGGGAGAGTGAGAGAGAGAGAATGAGGGAGAGACAGAGAGTGAGGGTGAGAGTGAGGGAGAGAGAGAGACAGTGGGGGAGAGAGAGAGAGAGAGAAAGACAGTCCTGAGACTGGGAGTGAGCCGAATATATACATATATATATAAACATATATATAAATATATATATATATCCTTAGCTCTGGTGAAGAGTCATATGGAGTCAAAATATTAACTGTATTCCTCTCCGCAGATGTTGTCAGACCTGCTGAGTTTTTCCAGGTATTTTTGTTTTTGTTTAGAATTTCCAGCATCCGCAGTTTTTTGGTTTTATATATATAAACCCACTTCCAACCCCACTTTTGTGTGAATTCTGTTGAGGCCAGAGTGTGCATCACTAGAGGAGAACGCAAGGTCGGTGTTAGTAATACTCAACTCCTTAGCTTGGCCCTGCCTCCTTCCCCCTTCCCTGGTGACCAGGACTTGAGGCCTAGCCTGTCTCTCTCCAGCTCTGCTTCTTAAGCAAAAAGGCAAGTAAAGTTTTGTTAGTTAGCTCTGCTGCTTGGCATTTTTTAATGGTCATTTTTATTAATTACTCATCTTTTAAAGTTATCAACTTATTGCCTTGATATTGATTATTTTGCTCACCAAGATGTTTATTTTTTCTTCATGCCTTCATTTTTTTTGAGAAATCACGTTTAATGTTTGCCAAATCAGATCTCAGGTAGTTGCTGCTGGGTTTCTTGCTGAAGGGGAATAGGAGGTTTACAAGAAGTCTGATTGCTTTTTGGAGGGCTAGCAAAAGGACTTAATTTTGCTCCAGTAGGACTTGGGAGCGTTGGAAACGCTCAGCATGTCTGGTGGCATCTGTGCAGAGAGGAACAGAGATCAGTGGCCTTTCCTCAGAACTGGTGCAGATCATGGACCTGAAGCGCTGACTCTGTTTCTCTTTCCACAGATGCTGCCTGGCCTACTGAGCATTTCCAGCATTTCCTGTTTATATTTAAGATTTCCAGCATCTGCAGTACTTTGCTCTTCTATTATATGCTCCCTGCAGGCCATTTATAAGTGCGGTAGGTTTCAATTTAAAATGAGGAAATATTTATCATGCAAGGCAAAGCGTAATTTTTCTGTTAACAAAGTCCACTTGTGTGGATAGAAATAGCACATTATTACAGGTGAATTGGTTGGTGCTAATTTATTGGAAGGCTTTGCCATTCTTAAACTGAAGTGAAACCAGGAGTCATGCGCCAGTAGAATATGTCACTGTTAGTTCAAGATATTCTTATTTATAGATGGGGTTGTTGCTTGCAATGCCTGAGAGGTTCAAGTCTTTTGGATGTTGCTGCCTGGATATTGCACAGGGCCAAGTTCAAAGAAACTAAGTTGGTTCCATAATGTGAATGACCAGGTTGTGTGTAATTGTCTGATAAAGCCATGGTTGTATAGTACATCGTATTGAAACCTGAGCTGGCGATGGGCTTTATAAATAGAGGCATATAAAACCAAGAAGTTTGTTAAACCTATGTAAACAGTTCCTCCCACTGTGATTATGGTTCCCTAATTCTGGGCACCCGAACAATGTGATGGCTGGGTTGGGAGTGGTGGGGTAATGGGGGGCTAGGTGGGGGGGGGCGTGGGGTGGGGGGGTGGGTGGTGAGTGGGGGTGGTTAAAGTGGGGGGATGAGGTGGAGAGGGGTTAAGGGGCTCAGAATCAGGATTAGCACTAGGACCTATGATTTGTTTCCCTTGTCCTGCATTAAAGCTATTATATAAATGCAAGTTGGTGTTTTTGCCTTGAGCTGAGATTGACAGTTAATGACTTAGGTTTTTGAATCATAATAGCAATAATAAGCCATTGATTTTATGTATTAGCATCAGTGACATGCCCTTGACACTGTATAAACCGTGGAACTAAGTTATTTAATGCCTTTCTAACCGTAGAACATCCCAAAGCAGTTCACGGCCAATGAAGCATTTTTGCGATGTAAGGAAATGCAGCAGTTATTTACACATAGCAAGGCATTACAAACAGCATCAGATAAATGGTTAGACAATCTGTTTTAACGTTTTGGATGAGAGATTAATTCGGCCAGAGCACTGGGTGAACTTCCCTGCTCTTTTTCAAATGGTGTCATAGGATGGTTTATGTCCATCTGAGAGGGTCGATAGTCTAAAGTTTTATTAATGCAATTTTATAACCAGAACTAACTGTCCATTAAATGTATTTAAGTTGTTCTTTTTTCCGAATTGATGTTAAAATCTCCTTTTCTGAAGACATTGTTTGGTGCTGTGACAAAGTTTAACAAGTGTTGGGTGCCCTATCCGGGTATTTCACAATTGCAATGTTGCAGTCTAGTCTTTCATTTAGCATCAGAAAATGTTAAGATTACTTGCCCCTTGCAGATAGCTTTCAGATATTTAATTTAAATTGGGAATTATTGCTTATAAGAGCATTAAAAGAATGAGAGAAGGAAATCTAATCTATCAACTCACCAAGGCTCCTCAGACAGCACCTTCCAATCACGACCACTACCATAATGAACAACAAGGACAGCAGATACATGGGAACACCACCACCTGGAGGTTCCCCTCCAAACCACTCACCATCCTGACTTGGAAATATATCACCGTTCCTTCACTGTCGCTGGGTTAACATCCTGGAACTCCCTTCCTAACAGCACTGTGGGTGTACCTACACTACATGGACTGCAGCAGTTCAAGAAGACAGCTCACCACCACCTTCTCAAGGGGAATTAGGGATGGACAATAAATGCTGGCCCAGCCAGTGACGCCCACATCCCATAGGTGAATAAAAAAAACTTGTTCCAACAGTGTTCTCCTTCCTGAATTACAGTGTTGGAGGAGGTCATTCAGTCCTCCATGCCTGTGCCCTAGCTCTTTAAATGGAGCTAGCTACTTGAATCCATGAACAGGGATTCATACATAAATCTGAATCTGTGCGCAGTAAAGAAGCCAACCTTTATTTCCGTTTGTCTCCTCTTCGGGTTGAAATTGGCCTGAGCCAGTAATGTGGAAAGGGGCAACAGCAAGTTGCCAGCTGGTGTTATATAGAGCCACTTTGCTTTCCATTGACTGCAGTGTGGTGTCAAATGGGATGCTGATTCGCTATTGCTGGTTCCTGCACTACTGGCTCTAACTAATTTCAGCCCCCTTCTCTCCTAATGGCAGTCAACCATACTGAGATATGTCTGCATGGATACCAGCTAGCCTGCAGTTATCTCATTTGATTGACTATTCTTCATGTGAAAATCTAAACAGCAAGTGTTTGGCCAATTATTTAATCATTTTGGCCCAATCTTGTTATCACTAAACAGCAAGGGTACAGAATAGAGATCAGGGCAGAACTCCTGGCTGATTCCCACTCCGCCATCCCCCTCATGCTAGTCCAGACATACTGAGGCCAATTGTAGCATCTCAATATTGTGACCAGCCTACTCAATATAACCCAGGATGTGTGATTTAGTATCACACCACACAGAACATGAAGCCACATCAGAAAGAGAGAGAAATAAACAGTTTTAAATGTTGGTTGTCTCTTGGTAAGGCTTTTCCCCCCAAAACTTACCTAAATTTTCTTTTCACCTACCTGAAACTATGAAGTGAATCGCATTGAACGAACTGCATAAAAGGAATAAAAATACACACTTGGTTTAGACAAGAAACTGTAGGGACCCCAAAGAATCTGATATAGCATGAAAAGAGAGGTAGTAAAGTTTAGAGATGGAGAGCTGAATTGGTGAGTGATATCTTCCAGAACTGGAACATATCATTATATGTTTCTATACTCTCCAGAACAGTAGCTCACCCTTGCTGTTACACCTGCCATCATTGTTTGTGTGAATATTGCAAATTAATTCTTACACATCCTTAAACCTTTGAGGCTTTAGAAAAAAGGATCCCCTCTGATTTTCTTCCTCCATCTCCTGTTGGTTTACATTGGGGCAATGATTCAACACATAGCTCATCCAAATGTTTTCTGTGTGTGATTTAAATAATGGGTTTAGCCCGGCTATTCAAGTGTGGCGAACATCCCAGCAGGACTGATCCTGTTTTGAGTCCATTGTCACATTTCCATGGGAGCCACTGGCTAGTAAACATGAGTGAGGACACAGGATAGCTTATCTTCTTACCATCCAAGGGGTGCCGAGCAGCAGATAGCTCAGCACAGGCTAGAGGTTTTCTCCTTCAACCTTTCCTTGTCTGTATGGCTCAGATTCACAAAGGTACAGCCCCCTGGCAGCTGGGACATGTGAAACCTCCTGGATCATTTAATATTAAAAGAAATTCCCACATAAAGAGCAGCCCTGAGAAGATCAAGCCCTGTTTTGGATTGTTTATTAAAATTCCAGATTCAGGAAAAATAATTTAGTTCACCTCACAATATAAAATATCACACTTCAAGTCAAATCTATGAAATCAAATCTTGTTTCAGATTAATGTTTTTGGCTCAAGGTTGTAGTCCATGATCACTTTAGATCATGTTCCTTGTCATTTCTACATTAAATACTATGGTAATAAAATCAATGTGTGAACAGGCCTTCATGGCAACAGTACAAGACTTCTTAGAAATAGGCATATTTTCCAAAATAGGTTAAAAAGAACTCTATTTTCACAAAATTATCACCATTATCATATTTGTGATGTTTTTCATTTTGGTTCCAGAAATTAAATCACGGAATTTTGGTTTATAGTCATTATGAAAGTCCGATTCAATTAAAAGTGGACTTTAAATGCAGGTGCTTTCTGCACTTCACTCAAGAGAATGTCTTAAATAACTTACACATGTTAGTTTCTCACTTAGGAAATGAAAAGTCCAGGAAATCATCAGCCATACATTAAGAGTGGTCTCTAAGGTTTTCTTTGACCCCAAATGATTAGTCTTTTATTTATACACGAGGGGTGCACTGTATTTGTGCTCCTGCAGATCTCCCTGTTGCCGTTAAACAGCAGAAAATTTAGAAAGTGGTTTCATTTTTCCCATGTAATTCTGATTCTTGAATCCTTTTCCCCTGTTTGTCTGTTTTACTTGTTTCCCTCCTCTATCGCCATCTTTTGCTCGCTCTCCGGTCCTCTCCCATTTTCTGCAAGTGTTTAATCTGTCTGCATCTGAAGTGTGAGATAGTAGGTAGGGTTTCAGGCCCCACTGGCGGCTGGTAGGTAAGTGGATGGGGTTCAAAAATATTGGTGCCAGCTGGCATGCCTGTTTCCCGACTAAGCTCCCGGTGATGGCCATTCTTGCCGAGTTGGGTTAAGAGCCGGAAGGGCTACCTGCTCCCATGCAGCGGTGAACAAGTAGGATCGTTATATGAGGTTAACTACAATTTAAAGAGGCCTTTCAGGAAATAGTGGGGAAGCAGTTTAACCGACTGGAGACAGGCATCCAGCGGCAGTCCCATGGGGCCTCTCTGCCTGCTTGGGTACAGGCACATGCAGAGAAAGACCTCCCTGCAGAGAAAGACCACCCGCCCCCCCCCTTCCCTTCCCCATCAAACACACACTGGCGGCCTGGTTGCTGTATCTTTTTTTGAATTAAACTTCTAAAATAAAGTTGGTGAGAAGGCACCTCGATGTTGAAATGCTCTCCTAGTTACTTATTATCCTTTGCATTGCTGCTCCTCTCAGCTTGGAAGGTCTCTGATTGGTCCCTTAGCTTCAAGAGCCCACCTGCCACGCTTAATTGGACAAAGAACCTGTCTCCATGCCGCTTAAGGGGGCGCATTTGTGAGAATCCCAATTAAAGAATGACTGTCCACGCCCCCCCCACCCCATAGAAAGTTCAGACCCCAGAAACAGTCCTAACCCTCTCTCTGGAGGGAAAATCCAACTCAGTGACTCCTAAACCGTGGCACAATGTTGGACACAGATTTTCAAAGTGTGGTTCTTTACACACTGACTGCACATTACGTTGATTTGTTCACCTTCCCTGTCTTTATATTTCCTTCCCTAAATAAGAAATATGAAATATTTATATAGGCTGATCAGACATCTGGGTTTGCCTGAGACAGTTTCTCACGAGGCATCACAGTGTCCTGACAGTTTTCTTCAAATTGCTCAAATGTCTCGTCTTTCAGCTCTGCTGAGGCCCCTCCTCTCTAACCCACTACCACCTCCCCCCCCCACCCCCCACACACACACACACACACACACACACACACACACCGTGTTCAATTTGCTGTCAGCAGAACAAACCTTTGGTGCTGTGCTACACCCTGGAAATCGAGACTCTGTTATCATTGTTGTGGATCTTGGATGAGTTCATCCTTAGTCAGTATTGTTAGAGACTCCTGAAGGCAAGGCTGTTGATAAACTTTACCTTTTATTGAACATTCAACTAACTACGTACAGTACAACACTTAGCACGAGGCTTCTCATAGAACTATCTCTCAGCATATACACTGTTGGCTTGTGATTTTACACCCCTGATGATGTAGACTGCCAATTTGCATATTTATCATTAACCTTTTACAATACAGGGGTCAGCTCCACTCTGGATTCTTCAGCAATTTTTAGCAATGTTGTTGTGCAGCCAGGAAGAGCAGAAGCTTAGTCCTAGATGCGTTATCACTACCTTTTTGGTGCCAATGGCTCTTATGCCTTTTAAATGTCCTTGTGGCGTTCAATCACTTAACTGGCTCACCTGATGTCATGGCACATGCTGCTCAACCGAAACCAGCTGCTGGTTGCTCCATAATTGCTCTGTTCCTCCCCTTAGCTCTCCTCCTTAACAATTAGCTCCCGCTCCGGAACTCAGCCTCGCCAACGTGCCATCTGTGTAGCTGCAAGGAGTTGATAATCACTTTGCAGGTTAAGATGATCCCATCCCACTGGTCTGGTTGGTTTCCAGAGCAGCAGAGTGGTATGTTCATAACAGGCAGCTCAATTGCACAATTAACCTTCTATTAAACTTTAGAATTATTTGATTGATTAAGCAAATCATCAATAAAGATGGCCCAGGGGTACAAATTGTGACGCAAGCATCTAATGTTAAAAATGTACCCATAACCAGGGACATATGCATACATTTGTGGAGATGATGTTCAATGATAATTAATAAGTGTTCATAAATGCAATCTCCTGCTGCATGCTAACACAAGGTGCTCACGTGTTCATCTATAACTAATGCTCTGAATTTCTGACAATGCTGTTCCGAGTTACTCGTTCATAATTACTATAGCTTCACTGCATATTGTTATTGTATAGTAGTAGAGTAGTATGCAGAATCACCACTATTATCATATTTGTGGTGGTTTTTGTTTTGGTTCCTGAAATTAAAACACAGAATTTTAGTTTATGGTCATTTAGAAAGATCGAATGATTATAAGTGGATTATAAATGCAGACGCTTTCTGCACTTCACTCAAGAGAATGTCTTAAATAACAGCATGTTGAAGCAGTATTGAAACAGTTTCTTGAAGGCTTGCAATGTGTTCCAGGGGAAGAGATATTGGGTTAAAATTGAATTGATTAGGCACTTCACAGTGACTCAAGATCTACAGTATAGGTTTCCAACTCTGGCTGGACACATTCTGGGAAATGTCATTTCATAACCTCCTGCCTTCAACCCCAGAATCCTGCCAGTGATCTTCTAACATGTCAATCATAACGGAGCTCTACCTTCCCAAGGCTTTTCAATGTGCCCCGGTTTTGGCTTTTGAAAATGTGGTCACCCTATCTTTATACTCACTTCTGCCTCTCAACTTAGTTATTGTGGAGTGAGGATGGAAAACGTTCAAAAACTGGAACTTGATTGCAGTCGGGAAAATAAACCTTGTGCTTCATGATGAGCAAGCCCTCTAAAGGATGCAATCTTTCTTCTGCTCTGCCCCATTCCATGTGGAAGACAAGCCTAATTGTGTAATTTGGAACATTCTTTGCAGCACTCTAACAGATTCAGGAAAGAGACTGGCGTTGCACGGTGCCACAAAGCCAGGAACACTAACAAACTATGCCATGAGGCTTAGGAATGCCAGCGCACTTTGCCAATGTGAAAGGAAACTACTGCATGTTGTACAAGAGGACTGCCAGCTTAAGAGAGACATTCAGCTTTGCATGTTTGCAAAGGCAGTGGCGTATTGGTACTGTCACTGGACTAGTAGTCCAGAGATCCAGGGTAATGCTCTGGGACCTGGGTTCACATCCTGCCACGGCAGATGGTGCAATTTGAAATCAATAAAAATCTGGATTATAAGTCTAACGATGACCATGAAACCATTGCTGATTATTGCAAAAAACCACCTGGTTCACTAATGTCTTTTAGGGAGGGAAATCTGCCATCCTTACCTAGTCTGGCCTATATGTTACTCCAGGCCCACAGCAAAATGTGGTTGATTCTTAAATACCTTCTGAACAAGGGCAATTAGGGATTGGCAATAAATGCTGCCCACATCCCATGAATGAATAAAAAAAATACAATGCCTACTGTTGTTTGAGACAATTACTTATGGCAAAGTCAGTAAGCGTTCTCTGTCAGACTGCCATTCTACGACATGATGAATTAAAAGCTTAATTTAGTTCTGCTTGGCTTTGTATGATATCAGCTAAAAGCTACTTTTTCCAGACCAGCCTTATCACCTAGTTTTTGCACACTCACAAACAATCACATGATATTTTGATTCCTAAGCACAGTATCATGTTGTGAGCTCTTGCTTTGTACTTGCAACGTCATTTTTAATCTTAAATTGTTAAATTGATCTTCTGAAGAAATACCACTCACCGTCCTAGCAGCGCTGCAGGATGGATCCCAAATTATATTAGGGCAACAGCAAATATAGTGGAGAATCAGTTCATGTGCCATGTGTAATCCTGAGTTGGTTAGAAGTGGTTGCTAGGTACACCAAAGGACAGAAGAGACATTTCTGATCAAAAGGAAATGTGCAGGTGATTATGGCAGAATTTTGACACTTTAGACTTTCCATCCTAAGAATTGATGAAGTTCCTCCCTAATTCATAGCCAGTGTGGGTCGTGTGAGCTCTTACCAACTTCAGGTGGCTGTCCAACTGAAGAAGAGGGGAATATTTCATGTGGGGCCAGTAGCAGGTCACCTGGTTCCACCATTCTAGACTGAGCTGCCACTTCTGCAGCTCCCAGCACCCCCTCCCCCCACTGCCCCCACTCCACCCAGATACCGTCCTACACCTGTAACCTATTTTTCTGCAGCTCGGAGGCCAATCGGCTTTGGCCTGCAGTGAGTCCACTCCATTTTAGGCTACAGCCCAATGCAAATGAGGCCCAGTCTTCAAACCGACTGGTGGTCCATTTCATTTTCTTAGGACACGTTTGTTAGCTTTTGAAATATTGGAAACGGGGAAAAGAAGGCTGTTTGACTGGGAAGGGAGTTTGGAGGAGGGAAGTCATGCAATGAAACCTTCATGAATATGCCCAACCAGGGTTGGCAACCTTATCCTGCTCCTTTACATTTGTATTTGTTTACATTGTAGCTTGCTCAGCCATGGGGGGGAGGATGGAGGGAGTTCTGGTTGATAACGCGTCCTTATGTTACAGAAAGCAGTTTAAATTTGAAAGATCCATCTCAAGCTATCCAATTCAACAGGCATCTTTTTCTTCACAGGACTGTGATCCCAGTCTAGAATTGCAATTATTGTGGCCTTTGAAGTTGTTGGGTTTACTGAGAGACAGACACAAAAGGAAGTACAGTAACCCTTTGTCCTCTGGTGAAGTGCTCATTCCACTATTATTAGATGACATCTTTTGCCTGCCCAGAAGAACAGGAATAACCTGTTAGACGCAGTCAAAGATGGCCCCAGCTGCTACTTCATCTTCTTTCAGTTACATGTGTCGGATCATTGACTCCTAATACTCAGCACTGCCACTGACCTTTCCTCTGAAATTAATACAGATAACGTTTTAACCACAGATAGCATCATGCACAAAATTACATAGAAGCCAAAGGTAAACATATTCTGTGGTTTCCTTGAATATTGTTTATAGTATACAACAAAAAACTGCACTAGTGTACTGACAACAGTGACAATGTCATACATGACCAAAGTGAAGCATATTTATCTTGTTTTGGTTTGGTGCTTGTCTCTTTAAATACAAGTCTCTTTAAATACTGAAAGAGGTGATTTTCCCTCCTTGATCCAGTTCCACATTATGGCAGAGGCTGTTCCATGTGGTGGGTAAAATGGCTTCACTCAATCCTTTACTCGCAAAAGAATGACATCAGAAGTCACGTATAAATATGGCAAGCCACACTACGCATCAGGCAACCATTCGTGCCCAAGGGCATTTCTCCAAACAGAAGCTGTTGGAAAATTCAGGCTGTGAGGCCCACACTGCCTGACCATCCCACCCACTTCAACACCCCCTTGCCCAGCAACCCACCATCCTCACCAATGAACAGGATTTCCCTTATCCTTTCTTGGGTTTTTGCTTTTTGCTGTTTCTCCACCCAGCACGTCACAATGGTGAGGGGGAGCCAGGTTCATTTCCCAGTGGGATTTCCACCTTGTCACTGCTTTCCAGGGTCACCATAGGAAAGCTAATGATAAACCCCAGAAACAGACAATGAGGGCCTCGTAGCAGCTTTCAATGTCTCCATCTGGCCCCACAGACTTAACTGTTGAAAGCTTCAGCCTTGATTGATGTTCAGTGGGAACTTTGAATCAGATCTTTATGCTGTTTCTATCACTTTAAGGCCTCCTGCCTCCTCTCCTGATGCTGGGATCCTCCATCCTTGCAGAAATGGACTGTTCTTGATGGTGAGATTCGCCCATGCATACCTGATGATCCCTGACCATTGAGCTGTGATGGATGCAGAGAGGCTGGTGGAAGTCCTGATCCCCACCAGCCCCCCCGCACCCTCCAAAGATCTTCCCTTTGGCCGTACTGCCTAGAACATCCATCAAATGCAAAAGCCTGGATCACTTAAAACATTTTGGCACTCAAAATGCCCCTTGGGAGACTGGTGAATGGTTGCGGTGGGCTGCAAAGTGCATCATTGGGCAGGCTCAGGTAACTGAAAGTAAAGAAATTACGCTGCCCTTAGCCGGTGTGAAAGATCCATTGCCTAGTTCTTTGGGCATATAAGTTTTAAAGGGATGCTCTGGTACCCATGGCAACACTAGACACTAGCGGCAAGCAGACATCTCTTACGTCCAGCATTGCTAGGGTGTAATGACGTTGTAGAATGTATTTCTCTCATTTGTAAGTTTCACTATGCCTTCCCATATTTGCGAGCACAAATCCTATGGCCTGTCATCTTTGGCAGGGAAATCGAGGAAGACTTGAGGAGACAAGCAAAAAGCGAGCAGAGCAGCTCCTGAGGAATTTAACAGCAGCTGTGCCAGGATTGTGTAGCATGCCTATCCTGATACTGCAACATTTTGTCAGTTACAGGCGAGGGAGAGGAATAATGCTACGCGATTGGTTTGGTTTGTATATGACTTTGGTTCCTCCTTAACTTTGAATGGTTGGAAGTTCAAACTTTTCCAAGACACAAAAACACAAGGGCTTTCCTATTTCAGAGAGTTTATCTGAATATCTCAGAGAAGGAACTGATCTGTTTGAAACCACTGAAAGTACAAAATGGATTTGAATTTATAAGAAGCAGATTAGATTATATTAACTCCTACAGTGGTAAGAAATGAAACTCCGTGTATTTATATAAGTTATTTGCAAAGGATTATTATTGTTGCAATGTCTTTTATTTTGCCCACTTGAGAAGTTAAGTAGAAATAAATAGTTGTATTATATGAGGTTATTATATAGAATCATAAAAGGATATGCTTGGTTATCTTCTATAATATAAATTTGCTTGCAATTTTAAACTTAAAACAATGTCTGGCATGGTGATAAATTGCTTTACAAAGATCTTATAAGGTATTGGAATAGTCCAGTAGCTAAAAACAATTACTAGACTATCACTGTTCATTTCCTGGGTACCGGAAAGGCTACCCAGTTCTCAAGACAAGTATAGACACTCTTAAGAGGTACGGGATGCTGGGGCTTTACTGTTGGAGTGACTTAAGATACAGGAACCCAAAAAAAAAATAGTTAGAATGGATCAAAAACGTAACACATGTCTAAGCCATTAGCTTTACTTTAATCATTTTCTTTCCTCTATTTCTGGCTTCCTTACTTTCTCTTTTATTTCTTCGTCTTTCTTTCTATTCTTCCTTCAGAATAGTTCCAGGCTATATTACGAGTATTGTTATACCAAGATAAGTTGATGTAGCTGTAACAAGATTTTTAGCCATAACTTTAACCTAACACATTTGATGGGAACAAGTCAGGACCTGATCAGACGCCAGGTTTTACTCTTCACTCGATTTTATGGTCCATTGATTTTGTGGGTGATAAAAAAGGTTTTATTTCTCCCCAAAATTCCATCATTGCAACAGATTTTCAGACTTTCACCAGATTCAAAATTTTGTAACATTATGCGTGTACAGCTGTGTTTCTTGGGAAAAGCTTTCCACTTCTGACTGACTGTACATGTTTAAACCAAATCAGACACCTGAAGCAGATTAATTTACTTGGCTATACACAGGCTGATAAGAAACATTCTGGTTCTATATGTATAGGTTTGTTCCATAACTCTGACATCAATCACATCATTAATATCTTGTTGGGCAGGGGAAAAGGGGTTAACTTTGCATTTATTATTGCTATTGATGTCAGTAAAGTATTGCTGAATGAAAATATTCCCCCATTTTGCACCACATCAAGTATTATTAAATCAGGTAGGACAACCACCTCTGGTCTATTCATGGGAGGCTTGTTAATGGGATTGTGATTTCCACATTGTGATTGTCATTTCGTGCTTGCAAGTTATCTGCTGGTAAATCCTGACATGTCCCATACACTTTCTGTGTGGAAAGCAAGTTAAGACAAGAAAATCCATGGAAGGGGAGCCTAACCTAGCAATCATAGCATCAATGATGGCCCAATAGTGTAAACAAACACCAATGATATGAATGTGGGAATTCATAACTCCACAACATTTTGTGCTTCTTTGTGCTGGGGACAAAAAGGGCAGAATGGTGGAAGATGAAATATAATACAGACACCCATATTAAAAAAATGGGTGATATACACACTTTTGTGGAACTAGCTAACTGGCGTTAAAAGGGATTTGGACACGTTAATATATTTGATGTATAACATGTCAAATCAGTGTGCAGCACTATTGAAGAAAGAAAACATTACACTGAGCCAAATGCTGAAATAGTGTATGTAAGTTGGAGAGCGTTATGGTGTACTCATAGACGTCTACAGCACAGAAGGAGGCCATTCGGCCCATCCTGTCCTCACTGGTCAACAAAGATCTGACTACTCTAATCCCATTTTCCAGCACTTGGCCCATAGCCCTGGAGGCTATGGTAATGTAAGTGAATACCTAAATTCTTCTTAAACGTTATGAGAGTTTCTGACTCAACCATCCTTTCAGGCAGTGAGTTCCAGGCTCTCACCACCTTTTGGGTGAAAAAGTTTCTCCTCAATTCCCCTCTTAGCCTTCTACGTCTTACCTTAAGTTTATGCCCCCTGGTTATTGACCCCTCTACTAATAGAAAAAGTGCCTTCCTATCCATCCTATCTATGCCCCTCTAGTCGGACCCTTTTTTCCCGTTTGGCCAACTGGGCACAGGCGGAACATTTAAACCCGGGGGGGCAATGCAGAGAAATGCCAGAAGGCTCCTTATCTGTATTTATCTTAGTGACCTTGCAAAGCAATACCAAAGTACCGTCACTGCACTGAGACAAAATAATGTTAGTACTGAGCTAATCAGTGTGGCCTTGTGAGTCTGACACATAGGGGCACAGGTGCAAAATATTACACTGCTGTTTTAGTGGAGAATAATTGAATGCCTTCGTATACAATCTTTAAAGACAATTCCTTAAATAAATATGCAGTGAATGTTCCAAGCAGCATATTTGGGCTCTTGGGAAATCTGATAAATAGGAGGGTTTTTTTTTGAAGGATTTCTTTACAGAAGTTTAGATTAATGGATTCTTAAATTTAATGAAACCATTAAAACCTAAGTTCTCTACTAAATGATTTTTAGAAAATAAATGGTGTAATAAATTAGCTTTTACTAATGACAGGAGATAAAGTCTACTCCAAACAAGGCTGGTTTAATCAGAGATTATATCTAGCTGTCTCTGAATACTTCAGAGGTGAGTTGTGCTTTGAACCCAAGTAAATTTATCACAAACCAGAAGATTAAAAATAACACTTTCAGAGGTATGTGCTACGAATATGTGGGGATTGGCTAATTTATTTGCAATTTTATTCCTAATTAACACGTTAAAGACCAGAGTGCTCACATTTCTGCAACAATGGCATAAGTTACTTTGTGCAGGGGTGGGGGGGTGGTGGTGGGGGCAGTATTCAAAATAAGAGTTGAGAAACAGCTTATGGCGATAAGGATTCCTCTAATTCTACTTTATGACTTTTAGCATTTGAAACTTAACAAAAATTGTTATTACAGATGTTGTTATAATAGAAAGCAGATGTGATCTGTGAATACTATAAAGCACATTCAGTACAAAATGAGCTGGATTAGCACCAGGATGTGGTGGGGCCTTTTGCTAAGTTGATGGTGTGATGAAGGCTCCATCTTTGAACTTGCAGTGCCTGGTACCACCTGTGATGCTCGGGCAAGACACCAGCGCAAGCAAATGAGCAATGTTTTCACAATTCCTTTCACGTTCCAGGAATCACAATCTGCCGACATTCCAGCCGACTCTTGAATCAAATCAGACATTCATCCATAAAGTTGAGATTGAGAAAGTGGGCATGGGAGGACTATAACACTCTTTGAAAACAGAACAGCTCTTTTTAACTCTGTCCCCATCTCCATGAATCCTACCTGTGCATATTATACAGAATTAGGTAGGTTGGAGTGTGTTTCAAGGCATCAATACTTCTTTGAATTGAGAGCACTCTAGTGGCCTAATGATTTCTTGTGGAAATTATTTGTAATTGCCAAGATCTGCTCAGAAACCAGCATTTTATGATTTATTATGCAAATTTATACTGTAGTACTGGGTAGCAAATAACAGCATAGCCACTAAATGCAGAAACTCAGAATTTGCCATGTTGTCAAATCAGATTATTTGTCTAACATTGGCAAAAAGCTCACATTTTGCAGTAGTGGGTTATAGCATCTCTTAACCCACGATATGAGAGTACACTGCAGACAGCATGCTATCCTATTTATGGCAGTTTGCAACATGAGTAATATGCTTCTCACAACATGTGAGATGTTCCATGAGGCTGCCAAAATAACTTGTGAACATGTTCCTTGTAAATACCAACACGCTCTAAATCCGAATATTCTTATGTAATCCTAAAAACTAAAATGGAAGATATTAAAAAATATTATGGACTATTGATACCAAGATTTAAATAGTATTAAACTTGCCTTACACCGTGGCCCCTAATGAAGTATAATGGAATGTAGCAGAATTATCCACAGGATAGTTTGTTTGTGAACATCTAAAGATAATCTCTGGAAATTATTATTTTTGCATGCATTGAGGCAGGATTGACCTAAGGTCTTTCGTCTATGGGCTCAGTACCAGTCCACACAGTGCATTTATCCACAAGCCCTCGTATAAAATATTACACAACATGTAAAACAAGTGGGATTCCAGAGATTACCTACAGATGTTCTTGAATTTGCAATAATACTGGACTGTAGTCAGGTACAGGACCAGCCAGGGCTTGCCAAGACTTGTTATGTTATTGTAGCTTCCTCTTTAATACTATAGTAATCTCTCCCTGTTTCTCAGCAACAACTAAATGAATAGATAATTACTGACATTCTATGAATTAATTAATTTTATTCTGGCAATCACAATGCCTGAATATTTCCATACTCTAGTATGTGCATCTTCCAAAGTTTGAAACATTGGGCATAATTTTGCCGTCATCAGGCAGGCATAGCGGGCGGGTGGGCCCGCGAGCAGTCGTGAAGCTGACCACCGCCTGTGATTGGGCTCCAACATCGATTTCACGCTAGCCGGCCAATTAACAGCCAGCCAGCATGAAATGAGCGCTGCAACGCTCAGCGCTTCCGGGTTGGCGATGGGAGGAGTGCGAGCGTGGGGGTGTGCGCATGTGCAGGGGTGATGCATTAAAAGCCTCCATGAAGCACAGAGTTGCTTCAGGGAGCTGAAGATTTTTAACAATAAAAGTAAAGATATTAAAAATAATGAAAACATGTCTCCTCATGTGACTCTGTCACATGAGCAGGAACATGTTAAATATGAGTTTTAAAATTTTTAATTCTTTTAAATCACTAGCCGAAACTCTTATCCCGCCCGTGGATGAGGTTTTGCCAAAAATGCAAAGGCTACTTGGCCTTTTTGCCTGCCCGCCAGCCAAATGGTTGGACGGGCAGTGAATAATTCGAGTCAATTAATTGATTAAGGCTGCCTCTCATGCAAGCCCGCTGAGCGAAATATCGCGAGAGTGCGCGATGACGTCGGGACCCTCACCCGATATTATCGTACGCTATTTTACTCTCTTTCGGGTTGGGTGCGCGCCCACCTGAAGAGAGGAAAATCCAGCCCATTGATTCTTTCTTGTATATTTGAAAGATGGAATTATGTTTTTGACAAGTTCTACAGATAATGATGACTAATTATATTCTTAAACTATTAAACTTCATTGTTTTTAAATCAGGGACATATATCGTTGAGGACAATCTCAGCTAAGGAACTGTGGCTTCAAAAATTCATTTACCTCAGATGTGCAAGAGCTAAATAATAGTGCTATTAAGCTGTTGCAACTGTTTTGTGGTTTCTTTAGTGGCCTAATCTATACTGGGAAGCTTTCCCTCTCCTCATGAGTAACTCGTTTGGCTCAGGTAGGTTACTTCAAAACTACTTAATTTAAGCTACACGCATGATGAGCTACTAGCTAAGCACAGCTCTCTTGTCTACAGGCTGTTCCATCTCTCCAGACTCTTGAGCACATGACTGTTGATGTCACTGTTACATCATGATGCACATCACTATCTAATTACCATAACTATTAACCTATTATACCACACCTCCTCCCAAACATAATGTCAACTTTTTTTAATAACAATGTTAAATTATTTCTTAAACTATTTTCATTTTTTTTACACTAGCACCATCTCCACCAAAGTCCAAAGTTCAGAGGTTAAGGGGGCTGCAGTCTTTTTGCCTTTCGGGCCATGTCTTCTGAGCAGTAGTCCTGGGCTGGAAGCACCGAGGGGTGTCCGCGCGGCTGCACTTTAAATATGGTGCCCAGCATGAGGAAATGGCGAGATGACAGCATGGCAGGTGAATCAGAGGCTGTCCACCAGCGAAACGGCATGTTTCCCGGGAATGCATGATTAATGAGGCGGTATTGGAATGATATGGTGTGAAAACCTGCCACTGCGGCTTAGGGTAGAATGTCTTTCTTCTTACCCGCTACCGTACTTCTTGCAGATTGGGGACGATTCCGCCCTATCTGTAACGCCTTTATCAAAGAGGCTGGCAATGCCCTTCTCTCAGAGACTGGTAAGGAATATGCTGTGATTGGTGAGACGGCTTCCACCTCTGCAACAAGCATGGGTCAGGATTTTCACCTTGTCCTGCGGCCGAGGGGAGTGGGCCCAGGACCGGTCGCGAGGTCAACCACCGCCCGCAATCGGGCCGCAACATTGATGCCACACTGGCTGGCCAATTAATGGCTAGCCAATGTGAAAGGTGCACTGACTCGCTCAGCACTGCCAGGGTGGGGGCAGGACGAGGGTGAGCGTGGAAGTTCGCACATGCACTCAGGTGGGCGCAATGAAAGCTCCCTGAGGCACAGGGCTGCTTCTGAGAGCTGAAGATTTATAAGCTCAAGAAATAAAAACTTAAAATAATGTTAAAAACATATCCCCTCATGTGAATCTGTCACATGAGCAGGGGCACGTTATGAATGAAATTTAAAAACTTTAATTTAATTCCTAATTTTTATTATAAAAAATCCAAAGGCCGCTTGACCTTTTCGCCTGCCCGCCAACTGTAATGTTGGATGGGCAGCGAGAAATTTAATTTAAATATTACTTTAATGGCCTTAATCGGCTTGTTAAATGTCAGCAGGTGCACTGCCGACTGAAATAGCGCGCCAGTGCACGATGACGTCGGGACACTCGCACATTGTTTTACGCTTGAGTGGGTTGGGCATGCGCCCGCCTGCTCAGCACAAATTTCAGCCCATGAAGTCTTGGGTGACGGCAGTAGTTCTTGATAATGGATCAGCTATGGTCTGTGATTTCCCTGGCACACACACAGCCGTGTACTGTTACCGCATCAGCCTAAGTCTGAAAGGTTGGATGTGTAGAGGCATTTTAAGGATCTCTGTGGAATTCGTGAGGGTGACCAATATGGCCTGTTTCAATTTGGAATGGTAATGCCATCAAATAATCCAAGAATGGCCCTGATGCCCAGGTCACTGTCAATGCTTCTTTCTCTATAGTGGCATAGCATTGCTCCATTTCTGTCAATGCCCTGGAGGCAAAGTAGACTGGCTTTCTGTTACCATTCTTCTGGACTTAAATGAGCACGGCTCCAAGGACCCTTGAGAATGCATTGGTGGACATCACCATGGGTAATCTGGGATTATAATGTGCCAGCTTGTCTGAACAGATGACTCTTTCCTTTATTCACTGAAATGCATTGGTTTGCTCAACACCCCAAAATCACTACTGCCTTTTCATAAAAACTTTCTGTAAGGCTCAATGATTGTAGCTAAATTCAGAATGTATTTGCCAACCTGATTGACAATTCCGAGGAACCTCTGGACATCAGCAACACACTTTGGTTGTGGAAAGTCGCTGATGGCTTCCATAAGAACATATCAACAAAGAGGAGAAGTAGGCAATTCAGTCCCTTGAGCCTATTGTAATATGATCATGGTTGATCTGATAATAACCTGAAATCTGCATCCCATCTACCCCCAATAACCTATCAGCCCCTTGCTTACCAAGAATCTATCCACTTCTGCCTTAAAAATATTTGAAGACTCTGCTTCCACACCTTTTCAGGAAGAGAGTTCCAAATACTCTCAACCCTCTGAGTGAAAACATTTCGCCTCATCTATTTTAAATAGGCAACTCCTTATTTTTAAACAGTGGCTCCTAGTTCTAGATTTTTCCACAAGAGGAAACATCCTCTCCACATCCACCCTGTCAAGACCCCTCAGGATCTTATATGTTTCAATCAAGTCCCCTCTTATTCTTCTAAGCCTAGTCTGTCAAACCTTTCCTCATAAGACAACCCATTCAATCCAGGTATTAGTCTGGTGAACCTTCTCTGAACTGCTTCCAACACATTTACATTCTTCCTTAAATAAGGTGACCAATACTTTCATTTTTTGGGGGTCTACCATTCTGCCCTATCATTGTATGATGTCTCCGAAGAAATTAACGGTAATTTTGGCAAATTCACATTTCTCATTTAAGGTGAGACCTACCTCTTGTAACGCTTTCAGAACTTCACGAACTCTGTGATTGTGCTTCTGTCTTGTGGCTCCTTGGATAATCATGTTATCCCTGTGACAAATTATTTCCTGTGTGCCTTCCAGAATGTTTGACATGGTTTGCTGGAATATCTCCGGATCTGTTGATATTCCGAAGAGAAGGTGATTAAAACAGATGTGTCCGAACAGCGTAATAAATGTTGTTAACAACCTAGACTCCTGGTCAAGGGGTATTTGCCAAAATTCGCCATTAGCATCAAATTTGGTGAGGAGGACATTGTTAGCAAGTTTTGCCAAGCTGACGCCATAGGATGGATTTCTCCCTGGACTCCTTTGTTTAATTGTATGAGGTCTACACAAAGCCTGAGCTGACCATTCAGCTTGGGAACTGTTACAAGCTCCTAGCACCACCTAGTTGGCTCCATGACAGGTGATATGACACCTCTCTGTAACATTGTGTTGAATTCCTCTTTAACTTTCACTGTCAATGAGTGTGGTACCCTGGTGGGTATAAAAATACAGGCTTAGCATCTTGAAGCAATATGGTGTTCTTGCTTGACCTTACCAAGCCCCTGAAAGAGCTGTGGGAATTCTTGGAGGAATTCTGTCCCGTTGTCTTCCGTAGAAACATAGAAAATAGGAGCAGGAGTAGGCCATTTGGCCCTTTGAGCCTGCTCTGCCATTCATTATGATCATGGCTGATCATCCAATTCAATAGCTTGCTCCTGCTTTCTCTCCATATCCTTTGATCCCTTTCGCCCCAAGAGCTATATCTAACTCCTTCTTGAAAGCATACAATGTTTTGGCCTCAACTACTTTTTGTGGTAGCGAATTCCACAGGCTCACCACTCTATGGGTGAAGAAATTTCTCCTCATCTCAGTCCTACATGGTCTACCCCACATCCTCAGACTGTCTTGTTGTAGGACTTCATCCACTTTTTGCAGGTTGCCAAGTTGCTCAGTAAAGAAATGCTTTGATTGTGCAAGATATCGAGGGTCCCTGTAATGTCACCTCTTGTGGTGAAAGGTGGAGTTATCTGACTTTTTATTTAGACTCTTACCCCCTGGACCCTATAGTTTAATTTTTGATGGTCGGATGAGAACTGTGTTGAGCCATACCAAATGATTGGCCAGTATTGTAACTTCAGCTTCGGTGTCAAGTTTGCAGTTAGTTTTAAAGCCTTTAAATTTCCAAAGTGACTGATCAAAAGTCTTGTACATGATCCTTTACTTCGCCAAAGAAATCTGCAGTGTCATTTCTGTGCTTATTCCTAATTTTTTGAATTGTCTGCTAGATATTCTAATGCTTTCTTCCTTTCATGAAATTTTTACATTTACAGAAATGCTTGAAGTGTCCTGTTTTTCAGCAATGGAAAGACTCTGCACTGCCTGCTGGCAATCTTGCCTTCTGTGCTGCTTTTTAGTGCTATAGTGTAAACACCTCAAGATGGCTGCTATAGAATTTCCCAACCTTTTAGCGGGCTTTTGTGTGGACGGGGCTGCAACCTTTGGTCCTAACCGACTAGGAGGCTCGTCCAAAGCCTTGGTGTATAGATGGATTATAGCCCGCTTTTGCTGTCTATGTTCACCCTGCCTAGAATATTGAACCGCTCGATCAAGTATCAGGTTGTCCTTTGTCTGCAAAAAAAAATCACCACGGACTCCAACGACAATGTGGTAGCAAATAAGTTCATCTTTCAATGAACTCCGGCTGTACGGGTCAGTAAGAAACAATTTGACAAATTCCCCAGGTCTTTGGGATCTCTGATTGAATCGCGCTTGCTCAATTAAAAAGTTTGGTTTCAGACTGAAGTATGCATCAACACTTTTTGGACAGTTTCAAAGTCTGCGGAGGTCTCTTCTACCCTGTCTCAAGAGGACATTGTCAATGACAGGTCCCACAGCCTAGAGGAATGAACTAACCTGGTGTTTCTGCTCTTTGGCTTGCAAACCGGACACTGCTCGATACCTTAGGAAGTTTTTCTCCATAACTTCCAGTGTTGCTCTCTCTGTGGGCCCTCGAGGTTTTCGAACAGCTGTGGAAGGGGCAGTGACTTCTCGATGGTGCCGACATTGCTACCCATTCTTAGTGTGCCTCTTGCCAAGGAAATTCTTCAGGTTTTTGCGACAAACAAGTCTTCTTCCTCTTTCTTGCCGTGGGCATTCTGTTGATGGCACCAAATCGTTGTTAGTTTGGTATCACCATTGCTGCCACCATGTTTGTAGTTTATCTAGTGGCCTAATCAATTACTAGGTTTCCCTCTCCCCATAAATATCACTACTCTGGTTCAGGTAGGTTACTTCAAATCTACTTTATTTACACTATATACATGATATACTATATACATGATGAGCTGTTTGGTAAGCGCATTTCTCTTAATACAGGCTTTCCATTTATCCCCCAGAGTCTCTAGCGCATGACTGCTGATGTCACTGTTACATCATGATACACATCACTATATCATTATCATAACTATTAACCCCTTATACTACAGTTGTTCATTTTGCGACAAGTAATAACAGATAAGTTATTTTTTCCTTTTTAATAGAACATCCTCATTCACCACTTATGGTTTGAGTGGATTCCTTGTTTTGATCAAGAATAAGGTGTTTTCATCTGTTTGGTAACTTAAAATATCTTCTACTACAGTGCTGCCCTTTCAGGAAGGAATGTGAGATAGCTTAGATTATAAATACATCAGTGTGGCTAAGTGACTAATAGGAGATGCATTTCAGAAGGACTGAAGCGGCTAGTTTTACGTCTTGTCATCCTCTTGCAATACTTGGCTGCTGTGGGGAACTCCATCCAATGACCTCCTGACTAAGAAATGCTAGATGTTAATCATGTCCAGGAAATCAAATCAACATATCCAGTCCAGCGTCAGACACTGAAAATTTACAATTTACTGTTGTACTATACAAGAGAAACACAGATCCTCCACAGGTATGGAAAATTGCCTCTTAAAGCAATCAAGATATATGAGGTGAAATGTGTAACATAGTCAGTGGACTACATGTTCACAGCACATCACTGGATCTTTTTACGAAATTTTCCAGAAGTTTTGTTTTTTATTTAACTGGGTTACTAGGCAGAGTGAAAGTACGGATATCTCATTGCTCCTTTTACAATGTGTGAATATAGGAACATGGAACTAGAAAAGATCATTTAGCTTATCAAGTGGTAACTTCTATGGAGCATGTACAACTTACTTTATCATGTGCTCTATCCTGCCTATTTAATTTTAATCAAATATTTTTCAGAGTTTCTTCCATCATCACCCCTAATATGAATCAGACAAAACTCCATAATGTAGAGATAATCTTACAGAAATATGCACCTCCATACTAAGGTATAAGGAGCAGAGTGGCAATCCAATGGTGATGCCACTCCACAGATGATCTGGCCCATATATATGTCTTAGATCTATGTCTTTGGCATGGCATTTCCATGATGACATTAATTCAAGAATCATCATGTCCGACACAGTATTGGACTATACTTCTAATTATGATTATCTCTATAACCTTTGATTTCATTCCTAAAAATAAATTCACCCAGTGTCTTGCTTTCATAGTGGTAATTGATATTAAGGGGCAGAAAATGGTTTTGCTGTGCGCATTCCTTGGTTAAATTACCATTGAAGGCAGGGGGTGGGTGGATGAGTTTTGGGTCATAGCATTCCAAGTCCAATCTCCCTGGAAGTGACTTGTAGATGTGCACAATGCCTACCTAAAACAGTTGTTGGGTGCCAACATTTTGGATGGATCCCTGGATGAACTAGATTGTTGGTTTCTGGATGAAGGTGTCTAATGGTTTAGTATCAAACAAAAACAAAAATACCTGGAAAAACTCAGCAGATCTGACAGCATCTGTGGAGAGGAACACAGTTAACGTTTCGAGTCCATATGTCCCTTCAACAGAACTAAGGAAATAGAGAAATTAGGTAAATATAAGCTAGTAGAGGGGGGTGGGACAGGTAGAGTTGGTTGGGGGGCCAGTGATAGGTGGAGGCAAAGAAGGGATTGCCAAAGATGTCATAGACAAAAGGACAAAGGGGTGTTGACGGTGGTGATATTATCTAAGGAATGTGCTAATGGGGACATTAAGGGTAGCAAGCAGGACAAGCTTGTCCACTATGCTTGCCACTAGCTTGTCCTGCTTGCTACTCTTAATGTCCCCATTAGCACATTCCTTAGATAATATCACCACCGTCAACACCCCTTTGTCCTTTTGTCTATGACATCTTTGGCAATCCCTTATTTGCCTCCACCTATCACTAGCCCCCTATCCAGCTCTACCTGTCCCACCCCGCCTCTAGCAGCTTATATTTCACTTCATTTCTCTATTTCCTTAGTTCTGATGAAGAGTCATATGAACTCGAAACATCAACTGTATTCCTCTCCTCAGATGCTGTCAGACCTGCTGAGTTTTTCCAGGTATTTTTGTTTTTGTTTCAGATTTCTAGCATCCGCAGTATTTTGCTTTTATCTTAATGGTTTAGTATTTCAGTTTATTCTCTGGTTGATATCTTTTGCTATACCAGTAGTTTTGCAATGATGAAAAACTCATTTGGGCGGATCTTGACTCCTTGTAACGGGTTGAAATGGGTGATAGCGATTGGCAACCCGTTTTGCATCTCTCCCAATATCTATTTCAATTGAAGTCGGTATCATACAATTTATTCTTTTGTACAATCACATCTACTCTTTCATGTCTGCTGCAAGGGAAGAAATATGCAACAGCAGATGTATGAATAGAACACATTGACCAAATGAACTTCACTGCAATCTAGGGAGCTACTTAATTCACGGCAATCTTCCTCAAGAAATCCCTGAATGCAGCCAATCGTGCTTTCACTGCTAGTATAAACAGCTCTTCTGTGTACACTCCAATGATTTGAGTTTATTCACTATATTATGCAATTGTAAAGTAACTTGCTACCACCCTGATCTTCACTGCATAGCTGCAAAAATGATGTTATCTGGTGTCTTCATAGGACTCAGGGACTGCTGTAGAGATCTAGCCAAATGGTGGCTTTATTAATGAATGACCATAATATTTTGCATACCTTTCCCTGACCTTTAGTCTATTAGACAGGTTAGTAAATTGTCTTGAACAATTGCACCTTATTAATCCACATTATATCTGAAAAATACCCGAAGGTCTTCTTTGGCACAAAGTCATACGCGAAATGACTGCTTATCCGTTTTCTGATGTAAAATGTCACTGCAAATGAAATAAAAAAGTAAACATTTTGGTAGCATCTAAATTAACACACCAGATCAAAAAATTGTTAGATTAGTCCCTGCACAAAGTCGACGGATTCCTCAGTGTCTGAAATAGTTTTCCTGAACCCGGAAGCCTGGGATTAATAGCTGTCTGGATTCACTGGCTCTCTGTGCATCTGAAGATGGGCCTTCATCAGAGTGCGAACATCTGTTCTTTCTCTCTAGCACATTTTACTGGAAGATCCCTTAGAAATGTTTTCTTAAAACAAGTAAGGCTAACCACCCACTTATGTGATTGGTCCTTTTCCAAGTATGACATGATATTCATCATCTGGTTTTAATTAGGGGTGAGGCACTTTACACTGTTGCAAAAAGAACCTTAAGTCATAATAATGCTGCTGAAATATATTAACGTGTTTAAAGTTGGATGACAAGCAATGTTACAAAGACATGCAGCTTCATCTTAAATAAATTGCATATCGGGTAATAAGATTGTTCATAGTGAATATTAGTCAGCTTGGTCTCTGCTTATATTCCTAAATTGCAGGGTACCATTTCTTTTAATTAGCCATGCAGCTCCTTTTATACATATGCGGAAGAAAATAAGTATTATGTTGAAAGATCTTTCACTTTTACATGGTGATTAAATGTTAAATGTTTTGACATCAACCAAGTATTTTAAGCCATTCAGTTTTTGTAAATACATCTGAGTGCTATAATTTGGGTGTATCAATTCACTGCAAGCTATTTTATAACAGAAGTGGCCGTATTGTAATATTGTGCCACTTGTGTGATATAAGGATGCTTCATACAATGAGCAGGGTCTTTGAGATAGTCCAGGATATATTCAGCATTCATTGAAGGCCTTGTTGTAGGGTTTTAAATGTCAACAGTGATCAAATAAACCAGCATCAAATGGGTTGGTCCACTGGTTGCATTTCACACTGGCTGATTAGATGATATAATGGAATGCTATGAGTCGCGCAATATTAATAAGGCTGATATACATTTTTCCCTTTTTACACAACAGGTGAGCAGGTAAAAAGATATTTTCTAGTCTTCTTTGATTTAAAACAAGAGAAATGGGGAAAAGTAGTAGAAATCTAGAACTCATCCCCCAGCACAAGAACACAAGAAATAGGAAGAGGAGTAGGCCATTTGGCCCCTTGAGCCTGCTTGTGGGCGATCCAATTGTGGCTTGAACTTCACTTTCCTGCCTGACCCCCATGACATTTGACTCTCTTGAAGATCAAAATCTGTCTAACTCAGTCTTGAACATATTCAATGACCCAACCTGCACTGCTCTCTCCCTCACTGAGAGAAGAAAATTCTCCTCATCTCAGTCTAAAATAGGAGATCCCTTGTCCTTAAACTCTTCCCTCTAGATCTGGGTTCCCCTCGAGGGATAATATCCTTTCAGTATCTACCCCGCCAAGCTTCTTTAGAATCTTATATGTTTCAATAGGATTATTTCTCATTCTTCTAAACTCCAATGAATATAGGCCCAACTGCTCAACCTTATCACTTAAGACAACCCCTTCATCCCTGGAATCAACCTAGTGAACCTTCCCTGAACTGCCTCCAATGCAAGTATGTCTGTCTTTAAATAAGGAGACCAAAGCATTCTTTTGTTGAAATATTCACATTATGCTTTCCAATGTCTGTAAACCTTCTGTATTGTTTACCGTTTCTATCCAACTCCTTCCCTTCCCTCCCTCCAAGTCACTGTCACCTGAGTCTTAAACCTCCAACAATGTTCTTGGCTCCCTCGGAGAACGTTGTGACATGTGCGTTTGCTTGTCTTTTTCCTGGAAGACAAACACATTGGCAGAGTGCGGTAGCAACTTCTGATGACTACAAGTAACTGGGCTGTGACTTGGCTGTACAGGTGGTAAAACCCATTCAGTGAAAGACTGGTTCCAGAGAGAAGAGTTCAGGACATAGACAATTGTACCCTTGGAGTAGGGAGTGGAAAAATTAACATTCTCTCTGGAATCTTCTGCTCTCTGTTTCCACTGGGGAAAGGACTGAGATGATGAAGCATTTTCAACTTCAAAGAAGCATTTCACAGCTGTATCATTCACTGCTGCATTATGAGGAAAGAAGTATTCAATATCTGGGATTTGAATTAATCTGGAAGATGAGAAGAGAATGACAAACATCCTGTAGGCATTGCAGGATATGAAGAAAGTACGACTTCCCTACTATGCTTAGGGTACTAAGTGCACTTACCACAGGTAGTGGTTAAATTTCCACACTAGTTTCAGTGTGAGACTGCTCCGCTGTAGGCAATGGGATGACAGTGTGATTATAAAAAGGTAAGACTGCACTATCTTCAGCAATGGAATGAACCTCCAGAACTGAATCTAGATAATTCTTCTTTAGGACTCTTCAGCTGTAGAAACTCTGTAGTTTGTCCTCTACTCCTGCACTGAAGGATGATCTAAAGTGTAAGCATGACTTGCTGATGCGAATCAAGTGTGGGCTGCAGTTTACTTTCACACAAACAATTAGGCTTTGCATTTCCTCTAGTAGTTTGATCCAACTTGGAATCAAGCATTTCTTTCTCTTGGGATAGCTCACTGTGGTCAGCCAATGCATCTCAGTGGTGGGTTCAGTGGGACAAATAGATGAATTCAGCTCTTCTGGAGCTTCTTCAAGTGGCTTCTCAAAAATTGCTTCAGGGTTTTCATCTGCATTGGCAGTGGAGTCAAAGAGTGTAACAAGATCTAAGATTCCACCTTCCAACGGATCACCTGCTTCTGCAACAGCCTCCTGCTCATTAAGTTTGTCAGGAACGAGCCAACCAAGGTCTAGAAATTCTTTTTGCAGATGGTCACCATCTTTTTCAGTACCTTTTATTTCTGCATCTTTTAGCCTGTCTGTGAAAAGAATTGAGAGATCTGCAATTTCCTCCTGTGGTCCAGTATTTGGTGCTTCAAAATGAAGAGTGACTCATTGCATAATGAATAAACTTCACATGCTGCTGCTGAACCAAAGTCTGTCAATCTTTCACCCAACTTTGGAAATTCCCCCTTGAACATTACTTCGCTGTCCTCTACTGAGACCTGGTTGAGTTTCTGCATAAGATTAAATCTTGAACATGCTGACCTGCTGAGCAGAGAAATTGGCTGATTCTGTAAAATATAGAGGGTTTCGTTAATTTCTTTTTCTTCATGGCAATGGGTAGTGTGAACTGACCCTTCAATTGGAGGCTTGTGCCTCTAGCCATTGTAACTTTAAATCAGTGGTTGAATTTTGACTTCTTTAATCCAATTTGGAGCCAGTCCAATCTGTGCTATAAGATAGAGGGCGAAATTTTATGGCAGCGGGATTTTACATTCCCGCTGAGGCCAATGAAGTTTAGAACGTCTTGCCATATTTTACGGCCCGGTCCCCACCGAAATGGGGTGTTAAAATTCTGCTCAGAGATTCCTGCTCCAGTGTTGAGTTTAAATTCCGTTCTGAAGCCTTGAACTGCCAACTCCAGAGGCTAGAACTGTTTATCGGCTTCTATGATCTCTCCTAGGAAATCATCAGGTTGGGAAGGTAAACCTCCTATTTTTTGGACCTCAAACTGTCTGGAAACATGTTCCAATTTTCTGCCATGGAGTGCTGTTCTTGATTTACAAAACTGCTTAAAATGACCAGTCCTGCCACAGAGAAAGAATTCAGCTCCCACTGCTGGCCAGTATTCGTGGCAGTATTGTTCTGTTAGAGCCACATCTGGAGCACTTGAATGTAGATGGAAGAGTTCTCCCTACCCTCTCAATGCTCTTGGCAGACTTTGTCGTGAACTTTTTGGTGGGTAGGATTACTGACTTTGGGCCAATGTACTAGACCGGCCCCTCCCAAGTCTCAACTTCACCTTGAATTACGCTCTGATGTTGGTATCTTAATTCTGCTTGCCTGGTGATCTGTTCAGCCTGATCTAGGGTCAGATCCTCTTTTGATTGTAACACATCAGACAGTGCATTGTCAAGGATGCTGGCTACAATGTGGTCTTTAATCAATATGTGTTTTAAGGTTCTGTAACTGCAGGTACTTGCTAACTGATATAGATCATTAGTGAGGGAATTGATGAACTTTCCTGGCCTTTGGGTTCTCTGAATTTTGCTTTCTCAATAACCAAATTCATTTTCGGGCTGAAATATTTTTCAAAGGCCTCGTCACATGAAGCCAAGTCTTCTTCAATGCCTTGCCGTGCCTGGATCTCATCAACTATGACTCCCACAGCATATAAAAGTGTACAGACCTTGTGTTTTTGAGGTTTCCCTTGTAACTCCAAAGCCGTTGGTACCTTTCATACTGTCTCTTCTTGAGCTCCCATCTCTATCCTTGCTGTGGACCTTCAATGGGTTGGAAAGGCTGTGAAAAGGGTATGCCTGCTCAGTGGCTAGCAACGTCATGTCTCTCATGTCCCCTCACAGTGGTTCTTTTTGGGTCTGATCTTTTTTGCTGCCAAGGAAATTTTCTTCTTTCATCACTTATGGTTTGCTGATCTGTAGCCGCAGTTTGCTAGATTGTGGCCTCCAGAACTGCCATCTTGTTATGATGTTGTTGCCGAGCATTAGTGTTTTTTAATAATACCTTCTTTCAAAACTTGACGATGCTTTGCTTCCTTATGACAGACTTGAGATAGTGTAGTCATGGTAAGTACATGGTATGTAAGACACAGGCTACTTTACATCTAGCTTTCTTGGAGCTTCTCAGTCATCTGACTACTGATGTTACAGTTACATCACTAATATCATCATGGTCTCATTAACGCATCCACTACCCCATTATGCTACACAATCCACTGGGGCCTTTCCAGAATCTAGAGAATTTTGGAGGATTTTAATCAATGCATCCATGACCTCTGCAACCACTTTTAAGACCCCAGGATGCAGACCATCAGCTCCAAGGTACTTGGTGGCCTTAGTCCCATTGGTTTAGCCACTGGGGAGTCAGTGGAGTAGTGGTATTATCACAGGATTGGTAATCTATGAGACCTTGGGTAATGCTGTGATGGTCCTGGGTTCAAATCCCACCATGGCCAACCGAACAGTTGGATAAGCAGTGAAAAATTCTAGTTGCTTAATTGTCAGCAAGCACCTGCTGACTGAAATATTGTGCGTGTCATCTTATGCTTGGTTGGGTGCGTGCCCATCTGACAAGAGAAAAATTCTGCCCCTGGAATTATAAATCTAATGATGACCATGAAACCATTTCCAATTGTTGTAAAAAATCATCTGGCTCACTGAAAGGACTAATGTCCTTTAGGGAAGGATATCTGCTGTCCTTACCTAGTCTGGCTTACATGTGACATCAGACCCACAGCAATGTGGTTGACTCGTAAATGCCCTCTAAACAAGGGCAATTAGGGATGGGCAACAAATGCTGGCCTAACCAGTGATGCCCACATCCCAAGACCAAATGAAAAAATCTCATACTCCTGCTTTCGTGATAGAGATTGTTTTATGTTCCTTCTGCCCTTTTGTTGATTTTCTACTATTCTTGGGATGTGCTTTGTATCTTCTACTGTGAAGACAAATACAAAATATGCGATCAAAGTCTCTGCCATTTCCTTGTTTCTCATTTTTAATTCCCCAGCTTCATCCTCTAAGGGGCCAACATTTACTTCAGCCACTCTCTTCCTTTTTATATATTTGTGGAAATGTCAACTAATATGGAGCAAAGGTGGGGAAATGAACTGAAGGTAGATATCAGCAATGATCAAACATAATAGGATGGTGGAACAGGCTCAAAGACTGAGTGGCCTGAGCTTGGTTCAAACCTGGATCTCCATATTCAGGAAGCAACATATACATCACTGGGCTAACCAGCTTAAACTGCACCTCAGTGTACAGAGTAATAGAATAAAATCTCAGAAACTCAGTACAATGAGCAAATCCCTAATGCATAGGAATATTGCATTGTCAAGGTTTGGATTACTGGCCTGGTCTTGATTAGAATTGCCATCAAGCCGAATGGCCAACCTTGAGGATATTCTCCATTGTGAGGTGTGGCACTACCATTATGCTGAATGGGATAAATTTTGAATAGATCAAGCAACTTAAAACAAGATATCCATGAGGAACTGTGGGCCATCAGCAGAATATTCAACTATAATTTGTAACTTCATGGCCCTGCATCACCCCATTCTACCATTACCATCAAGCTGGACGATGAACCCCTGGATCAACTAAGAATACAGGAGGGCATGCCAGGAGCAGCGTCAGGTATATCTAAAAATGAGGTGTCAACATGGTGAAGCTATAACACAGGACTACTTACGTGCCAAGCAACATAAACAGCAAGTGATAGACAGAGCTAAGTGATCCCACAACCAATGGATCGTATCTAAACTCTGCAATCCTCCCACATCTAGTTGTTAATGTTGGTGGACAATTAAACAACTAATCCAAAAAGGACAAAAATTAATGATGGAGGAGTTCAGCACATCAGTGAAAAAGATAAGGCTGAAGTATTTGCAACCATCTTTAGCAAGAAGTCCCAGTGGATGATCCATCTCAGCCTCCTTCTGAGGCCTCCAGCATCACCAATGTCAGTCTTCAGCCAATTCAATTCAGTCCAGTGATATCTAGAGACAGCTCAAGGCATTGGATACTGCAAAGGGTATGGACCCTGACTACATTCCGCCAATAGTACTGATGACTTGTGCTCCAGAACTTGCCGCACCCCTAACTAAGCTGTTCCAGTATGGCTACAACACCCAATGTGGAAATTTGCATAGGTTTATGATCTCCAGACAAATCAGCGTAAATCCAACACAGCTAATTTCCATTATATCAGTCTACCCTCAATTATCAGCAGTGATGGAAGGGATCATTGACAGTGCTATGATGCGACACTTAATCGCTTAATCAGCGATAACCTGTTCACTGATGCTCAGTTTGGGTTTTGCCAGGGCCACTCAGCTCCTTGCCTCATTACAGCCTTGAATGTTTGTGGCACCCCTTCCAGAAACATTCACTCCCTCCACCGCCAATGCACAATAGCAGCAGTGTGTACCATTTACAAGATGTACTACCGAAACTCACCAAGGCTTCTTAAGCAGCACCTTCCAAATCCACGACTGCTACCATCTAGAAGGGCAGGGCAGCAGATACATAGGAACACCACCACCTGAACATTTCCCTCCAAGCTACTCACCTTCCTGACTTGGAAATATATTGCCGTTCCTTCCTCCTGGAACTCACTCCCTAGCAGCACTGTGGGTGTACCTACACCACATGGACTTCAGCGGTTCAAGAAGGTGGCTCACTACCACCTTGTCAAGGACAATTAGGGATCGGCAATAAATGCTGGCCCAGCTAGTGGCACCCACAATTCATGAATGAAGACATTTAAAAGAAATACCTGGTTCAATGAGGGGTGCAAGAGTGCATACCAGGAGCAGCACCCAGCACCTAAAAATGGATACCAATTTAGTGAAGATACAACACAGGAAAACATGCATGTTAAACAAGAAAGCAGCATGCTATCGACAGATCTAAGTGATCCCACCACCAATGGATCGGATCACAGCTCTTCGGTCCTGTCACCTCCAGTCATGAATGATGTTTGACCATTAAACAATTAAACATTAAAGAGGTGGAGGCTCTGCAAACATTTTGTCCTCAAAAACATAAGAACATAAGAACATGAGAAATAGGAACAGGAGTAGACAATTCAGCCCCTCAAGCCTGCTTCACTATTCAATAAGATCATGGCTGATCCTCTTGTGTTTCAATTTCCACATTCCCATCTAACTCTGATAACCTTTTATTTCCTTGCCTAACAAGAATCTATCTTCCTTTGCCTTAAAAATATTCAATGACTCCGCCTCCACCACCCTCTGAGCAGAGAGTTACCAAGTCGCGCAACCCTCTGGGAGAAAAAGTTTTGCCTCAAATCTGTCCTAAAAGGGTTACCCCTAATATTAAAACAGTGCCCCATTGTTCCGGACTCACTCACAAAAGGAAACATCCTTTCAACGTCCACCTTGTCAAGACCGTTCAGGATCTCGTATATTTCAATCAAATCACCCCTCACTCTTCTAAACTCCAGTGGAAACAAACCAAGTCTGTCCAACCTTTCCTCATAAGACAGCCCACTCATTCCAGGTATCAATCTAGTAAACCTCCTTTGAACCGCCTCCAATGCATTTACATCCTTCCTTAAATAAGGAGACCGAAACTGCACACATAATTCGAGGTGCGGCCTCACCAATGCCCTGTATAACTGAAGCATAACGTCCTTACTTTTATGTACAATCCCTCTCATAATAAAGGATAGCATTCCATTAGCCTCCTTAACTACTTGCTGTATCTGCATACTAACTTTTTGTGACTCATGTACTAGAAGACCTAGATCCCTCCGCAGCTCAGAATTATGCAGCCTTTCTCCATTTAAATAGTACTCTGCTTTTTTGTTCTTCCTGCCAAAGTGAACAACTTCACATTTTTCCACATTAAACTCCATTTGCCAGATCTTTGCCCACTCATTCAACCTATCTACATCCATCTGCAACCTCCTCATGTCGTCTTCACAACATGCTTTCCTACCTATCTTTGTATTACCTGCAAATTTAGCTACTATGTCTTCATTCCACTCATCTAAGTCATTGATATAAATCGTAAAAAGTTGGGGCCCCAGTACAAATCCCTGTGGGACGCCACTTATTACATCCTGCCAATCATAAAAAGACCCATTTATGCATACTCTCTGCTTTCTGCCAGCCAGCCAATCTTCTATCTATGCTAATATGTTACCCACTACACCATGCACTTTAATTTTCCATAATAATCTTTGATGTGGCACCTTATCTAATGCCTTCTGGATATCAAAGTACAATACGTCTACAGATTCCCCTTTATCCAAAGCGCATGTTACTCCTTCAAAAAACTCCAATAAGTTGGTTAAACATGATTTTCCTTTCACAAACCAAGCTGACTCTTCCCTATTGCCTTGAGCTTTTTTAAGTGCCCAGCTATAACCTCCTTAATGATCGATTCTAATAACTTCCCCATGACAGACGTCAAGTTAACTGGCCTATAGTTTCCTGTTTCTTCCTCTCTCCCTTCTTGAATAGAGGGGTTATATTTGTTACTTTCCAATCTGATGGAAGCTTTCCAGAATCTAGCGAATTTTGGAAAATTAACACCAGCGCATCGACTACCTCATTAGTCACCTCTTTTAAGACCCTAGGGTTTAGTCCATTGGGACCCAGACACTTGCCAGCCTGCAGCCCTATCAAATTACTCAGTACTATTTCCCTAGTGATTTTAATTTCATCAAGTTCCTTTTTCCTTTGCACCTCCTGATTTGTAGCTTTACTGGGATGTTTTTTGTATCCTCTGTAGTGAACACAGAAGCAAAATATTTGTTCATTTCTTCTGCCGTTTCCCTATTATCTACAATTAACTCCTCACTGTCATTCTCTAGAGGACAAACACTCACTTTACTTACACTTTTCCTTTTTAAATACCTGTAGAAACTCTTGCTATCCATTTTTACATTTCTAGCTAGCTTCCTTTCATACTCTAATTTCTCTCTCATGATTAACCTTTTAGTCATTCTCTGCCATTCTTTATATTCTTTCCAATCATCTGTCCTGTCACTCATCTTTGTGATGTTATATGCTTTTCCCTTAAGTTTGGTGCTTTCCTTAACATCTCTAGTTAACCACATATGGTGGGTCCTCCCCTTAGAATTTTTCTTTATAGTAGGAATGTACTTATTTTGAATACTCTGAAATATCCCCTTAAATGTCTGCCACTGCTTCTCTATCAATTTATCCTCTAGCCTAGTTTCCCAGTTCACTTCAGCTAGCTCAGCTTTCACCCCCACATAGTTGCCCTTATTGAAGTTTAAGATACTAGTCTTAGACTCACTCTTCTTCCTTTCAAACTGGATGTAAATTTCAATCATATTTTGGTCACTGCTACCTAGGGGTGCCTTTACTCTGGGGTCATTAATTAATCCTGTCATGTTACACAATACCAAAGCTAATATAGCCAGCTCTCTGTTTGGTTACAGAACATGCTGCTCTAAGAAACTTTCTCGAAAGTATTCTAAGAACTCCTCATCCAGGCTACTATTGCCAATCTGATTTTTCCAGTTTATGTGTAAATTAAAATCACCCATGATTATTGCCATCCCTTTATCACAAGCAGACAATATTTTTGCTTGAATACTTTGTCCTGCACTGTTGCTACTTTTAGGGGGCCTATAGACTAATGAGGAACAGAAAGGGAAACCACTAATGACTGGTTTCCCTTTCTGTTCCTCATCTCAACCCAAAGTGATTCTATATCTTGATCTCCCAAACCAAGGTCATCTCTAACTATTGAACTATTGCTCTTTGATTAACAGTGCTACCCCTCCACCTTTACCTAGCTTCCTATTCTTTTTGAATGTCATGTACCCTTCAACATTTAGGACCCAATCATTGTTGTCCTGCAGCTACATTTCTGTAATTGCTATCAGATCATATTTATTTACTTCAATGTGGCCACCAATTCATTCACTTTGTTATGAATGCTACATGTATTCAAATGGAAAGCCTTCAGTTTTGTCTTCTTGTTACCTTTGTAACATTTAGTCTTGACAGTTGATGTATTTTTAGGTTTTTTTGTCTCTGTCCCTTCCTGCCATTCATTGATCCTCATTTCTCATATTACTATTTTGCTCTCCTGCCTTGACTCTACACCTTGAATTGCTACCTCTACCCAAGCTTGAACCCTTAACCCTCTTGTTTAGTTTAAAGCCCTCTCTACTTCCCTAGTTATGCGAGTTGTGAGGACACTCGTCCCAGCATTGTTCAGGTATAAACCACCCCAACGGTACTGCCCCCACTTTCCCTAGTACTGATGCGATTGCCCAACAAACTGGAACCCACTTCTCCCACACCAGTCTTTGAGCCACACATTCGTCTCTCTAATCTTATTTGCCCTGTGCCAATTTGGACGTGGCTCAGGTAATAATCCAGAGAACAAAAACAGAATTACCTGGAAAAACTCAGCAGGTCTGGCAGCATCGGCGGAGAAGAAAAGAGTTGACGTTTCGAGTCCTCATGACCCTTCGACAGAACTTGCGTTCGAGTCCAAGAAAGAGTTGAAATATAAGCTGGTTTAAGGTGTGTGTGTGGGGGGCGGAGAGATAGAGAGACAAAGAGGTGGAGCGGGGGGGGTGGTGTGGTTGTAGGGACAAACAAGCAGTGATAGAAGCAGATCATCAAAAGATGTCAACGACAATAGTACAATAGAACACATAGGTGTTAAAATTAAAGTTGGTGACATTATCTAAACGAATGTGCTAATTAAGAATGGATGGTAGGGCACTCAAGGTATAGCTCTAGTGGGGTTTTTTTTTATATAATGGAAATAGGTGGGAAAAGGAAAATCTTTATAATTTATTGGAAAAAAAAGGGAAGGGGGAAACAGAAAGGGGGTGGGGATGGGGGAGGGAGCTTACGACCTAAAGTTGTTGAATTCAATATTCAGTCCGGAAGGCTGTAAAGTCCCTAGTCGGAAGATGAGGTGTTGTTCCTCCAGTTTGCGTTGGGCTTCACTGGAACAATGCAGCAAGCCAAGGACAGACATGTGGGTAATAATCCAGAGATTATTACCTTTGAGGTTCTGCTTCTTAATTTGGTACCTAGCTCCTCATACTGAATTTGCAGAACCTCTTTCCTAGTTCTACCTATGTCATTGGTATTTACATCGACCACGACAACTGGATCTTTGCCTTCCCATTGCAAATTCCTCTCCAGCACTGAACAGATGTCCCGAACCCTGGCACCGGGTAGGCAACATAGCTGTCTGGACTCTCGCTCATTGTTGCAGGGAACAGTGTCAACCCCCCTCACTATACTATCCCTCACTATCACTACATTCCTTTTAGCTCCCACCACTTGAACAGCCTCCTGTACCACAATGCCATGGCCAGCCAGCTCATCTACCTTGAAAGCGAAGCAGACTTCTCTTTCATCCACACAGGTTGGGAGCACTCAAACCTGTTTGAGAATTGCAAAGCCTGAGGCTCCTCCCCTACTGTCTGCTTGCTCCCGTTACTTGCCTCACTGACAGTCACACCCTCCTGTCCCTCACTGCTGACCAAAACAGATGATCCCCTTCTAAGAGGTGTGACTGTCTTCTGGAACAAAGTAGCCAGGTATTCCTCCCCCTCCCTTATGTTGAGCAGTGTCTGCATTTTGGCTTCCAGATCAATAGTCCTGATCAGAATTCCTCAAGCTGCTTACATTTCCTGCAGACGTGTTTGTCATGGATTGCCTTGATGTCCAAAAGCTCCCACATCTCACAGCTGCAACATAACAGCTGTCCGGCCTTTGTAACCTGTTATTTCATTAATTTATTTTAACTACTTTTTTACTATGTATGTTACAATACATAGAGTGGTGTTGATAAGTGGCAAATAATGTGCAGGCCACACAAGTACTAGGCAATGACCATTTCCAACAAGAGGGAGAATTTATCATCTCCCAATGACATTCTTTCTCTTTTATTCATTTATGGGATGTGGATGTCACTGGCTAGGCCACAAGTTATTGCCCATCCCTAATTGGCCTTGAGAAGGTGGTGGTGAGTTGCCTTCTTGGACCACTGCAGTCCATGTGGTACCACGGTGCTGTTAGGGAGGAGGTTCCAGGATTTTGACCCAGTGACCGTGAAGGAACGGCAATATATTTCCAAATCAGGATGGTGAGTGGCTTGGAGGGGAACTTCCAGGTCGTGGTGTTCCCATCTATCTGCTGCCCTTGTCCTTCTAGAAGGTAGTGGTCGTGGGTTTGGAAGGTATTGTCTAAGGAGGCTTGGTGAGTTCCTGCAGTGCATCTTGTAGATGGTACACACTGGTGTTATTGTGTGTTGGTGGTGGGGGGAGTGAGTGTGAATGGGGTGCCAATCAAGTGGGTTGCTTTGTCCTGGATGGTGTCAAACTTCTTGATTCTTGTTGGAGTTGCACTCTTCCATACAAGTATTCCATCACACTCCTGATTCGTGCCTAGTGGATGGTGGACAGGCTTTGAGGAGTCAGAAGGTGAGTCGCTCGGTGCAGGATTCTTAGCACCTGGCCTGCTCTTGTAGCCACAGTATTCATATGGCTAGTCCAGTTCAATTTCTGGTCAATGGTAACCCCCAGGATATTGATAGTGGGGGATTCAGTGATGGCAACCCCATTGACTGTCAAGGGGTGATGGTTAGATTCTCTCTTGTTGGAGATGGTCATTGCCTGGCACTTGTGCAGTATAAATGTTACTTGCCACTTATCAGCCCAAGCCTGGGTATTGTCCAGGTCTTGCTGCATTTGGACATGGACTGCTTCAGTATCTGAGGAGTTGCGAATGGTGCTGAACATTGTGCAGTCATCAGCAAACATCCCCACTTCTGACCTTATGATGGAAGGAAGGTCATTGATGAAGCAGCTGAAGATGGTTGGGCCAAGGACACTCCCCTGAGAAACTTATGCAGTGAAACCCTGGAACTGAGATGATTGACCTCCAACAACCACCACAATCTTCCTTTGTGCTAGGCATGATTCCAACCAGCGGAGAGTTTTCCCCCTGATTCCCATTGACTCGTTTTGCTAGTACTCCTGATGCCACACTGAGTCAAATGCTGCCTTGATGTCAAGGGCAGTCACTCTCACCTCATTTCTGGAGTTCAGCATTTTTTTTCTTGTTTGAACCAAGGCTGTAATGAGGTCAGGAGCTGACTTGCCCTGGTGGAACCCAAACTAAGTGTTAGTGAGCAGGTTATTGCTAAGCAAGTGCTGCTTGTTAGCACTGTTGATGACCCCTTCCATTACTTTACTGATGATAGAGAGTAGACTGATGTGGTGGTAATTGGCTAGTTTGGACTTGACCTGCTTTTTGTGTACAGGACATACCTGGACAATTTTTCACATTGCCGGCTAGATGCCAGTGTTGTAGCTGTCATAGCTGTAGCTAGGCATGCGGCAAGTTCTGGACCACAAGTCTCAGTACTATTGCAGGAATGTTGTCAGGGCCATAGCCTTTGCTATGGTGCCTTCAGCCATTTCTTGATATCATGTGGAATGAATCAAATTGGCTGAAGACTGGCATCTGTGATGCTGGTGACCTCCAGAGGAGGCCAAGAGGGATCATCCTCTTGACACTTCTGGCTGAAGATTGTAGCAAATGCTTCAGACTTATCTTTTGCACTGATGTGCTGGGCTCCTCCATCATTGAGGATGGGTATATTTGTGAAGACTCTTCCTTCAGTGAGTTGTTTAACTGAACACCACCATTCACGACTGGATGTGGCAGGACTGCAGATCTTAGACCCGATCTGTTGGTTGTGGAATCGCTTAACTCTGTCTAGATTTTGCTGCCTAAGCTGCTTGGCACACAAGTAATCCTGTGTTGTGCTTCACCAGGTTGACACCTCATTTTTAGGTATGCTTGGTGCTGCTCCTCCAGCATTCGTTGAACCATAACTGAAGATGCAAAAAACAAGGCTGAACCATCCTTGGCCAGTGGATAATTCACTTTGACCTTCTCCTGAGGTTCCCAACATCACAGATGGCAGTCTTTAGCCAATTTGATTCACTCCATGTGAGATAAAGAAATGGCTGATGGCACTGGGCACAGAAAAGGCCATGAGCTCTGACAACATCCTGGTCGTAGTGCTGAAGACTTGCGCTCCAGAATATGCTCTGCCCCTAGCCAAACTGTTACAGTACAGCTATAACACTGGCACCTTCCCGGCAATGTGGATATATCCTGTACACAAAAGGCAGGACAAATCCAATCTGGCCAATGGCTGCCCCATTGGTCTGCTCGCAATCATCAGATGGAAATTGTTGTCAGTTATGCTAACAAATATCACTTACTCAACAATAACCTTCTCACTGATGCTCAGATTGAGTTTGACCAGCGCCACTCGACCCCAGGCCTCATTACAACCTTTGTCCAAACATGGACAAAAGGGCTAAATTTCAGAGATGAAGTGAGAATGACTACCCTTGATATCGAGGCAGCATTTGGCCGAGTGGCATTATGGAGTCCAAGCAAAAGTGAAGTTAATGGGAATCGGGGGAAACTCTCCACTGGTTTGATTCATACCTAGTGCAAAAGAAAATGGTTGTGGTTGTTGGAGGCCAATCATCTGTGTTCCAAGGCATCACTACAGGAGCTCCTGAGGGTAGTGTCATAGGTCCAAACATCTTCAGCTGCTTTATCAATGACCTTCCCTCCAACATAATGTCAGAAATGGGGATCTTCACTGATAATTACACTATTTCAATACCATTTGCAACTTCTCAGATACTGAAACAGTCTGTGCCCACATGCAGCAAGACTTGGACAATCTTCATGTTTGGGCTGACAAATGGCAAATCACATTTATGTCACACAAGTGCCAGGCATTGACCATCTCCAACAAGAGAGAATGTAAACACTTCCTCTTGACATTCAACAAGATCACAATCGATGAATCCCCCACCATCAACATTCCTGATGGAGTTATCACTGACCGGAAACTGAACTGGATCAACCATATAAATATTGTGGCTACAAGAGCAAGTCAGAAGCTGGGAATTCTATGACGAATAACTGACCTCTTGACTCCCCAGACCCTGTCCAACATCTACAAACCACAAGTCAGGATTTGTGATGGAATATTCTCCACTTGCCTGGATGAGTGCAGCTCCAACAACACACAATGAGCTTGACACCATCCAGGACAAAGCAGCCTGCTTGATTGGTACCCCATCTACCACCCTCACCCTCCTCACTACTGGTGTACCATGGTTGCCTAGCTCAAAACTGTGGAATTCCCTCCCCAAACATTTCTGTCTTTTTACCCCTCTCTCATCCTTTCAGGGATTCCTTAAAACCTACCTCTCTGACCAAGATTTTATTCACGTGGCCTGATATTTTCTCTATGTCCTGGTGTCAAACCTTGTTTGATAATGTTCCTATGAAGTGTGTTGGAACAGATTGTCATGTTAAAGTCGCTATATAAATGCAAGTTGTTGTTGTCCTAATACAAGAATAATAAATTTTGTACATAAATTGACATTCTACAAATATCTTGTTTACCTCTAATAAACTACATAGACTCCAAGATATTTAAGCATTGAAGAATCTGCAGATGTTACAAGAGGAACTGAAGTACTCAGGTTGCCCATTTCAGATAGTTTCACCAATCTTAACAGCAGCACAAATGGGTGAGTCACTGATAAACAGAACATTTATTTGGAATAAAAATAATTGTAATTGAATCTGCTGCTTTAGGATAAATGTACTTTTAAAGTGACTGCATTCATGGCTTGAGTTACCTGAATTGTAATTTAATATAATGTTGTTTGTTTAGCAACCTGGCCTCGTGCCCATGTATCTAAATCTAGTGGATGCAATGTGTCAGGGTAAATGATGGTGATGTAATCCTAGATGCACATTTTAGTAAGTGCCTAGACATGTTATTTTGCTTACTGCTGAAGAAGATTTTTTGTGAATGGTGGGGGATGTTAACATTTCAACAATAGTGATCAGGATAGCACAATTAGCTGTTTTGTCTACATTGCCCAACAAGGTGTTGTCAGATTTCAACCACAGAAGAGCACCCTCTACTGCATCAGGGTGGCATTTTCTTCATGTTGCATTTCCTACTAACTGCTGATTTAGAAGAGGCACCTTCTAATGGCAACGTCCAAATACACAGAATCACAGAATTGTTACCGTGCAGAAGGAGGCCATTTGCACCAGCTCACTGAATGATTAATCTCGTGCCATTCCCCTGTCTTCTCCCTGTAACGCTGCGCATTCTTCCTTTTCAGATAACACTCTAATTCCCTTTTGAATGCCTTGATTGAAACTGCCTCCACTACACTCTCAGGCAGTGCATTCCAGACCTTAATGACTTGCTGCGTGAAAAAGGTTTTTCTTATGCCCCTATTGCTTCTTTTGCCAATTACTTTAAATCTGTGCCCTCTCGTTCTTTATCCTTTCACGAATGGGAACATTTTCTCTCTGTACAGACCCCTCATGATTTTGAATACCTCCACCGAATCAAACATTTCATATAGAACTCTTATAATCAACTGACGGATGTAGCATTCACACCCATGAGACTGAACTGGATTTGAACCCAGATTATAAAGGTGAAAGGCCTCAGTATGTAATAGTACGACTCCTAACAAATTAATTTTTCTCATCTGACATCTTAGCCTTACTCTTCCACTAATGCAAGTTGGCAGCCCTCATGATGCTACCAGCATGGGTCAGGTGTTTTTAACTCCCAGAATGCATTTTAATATAGCTTTCAGACTTCCTTGCTGATCATGTCAAGAAATGGACCACCTGCCTGTTTTCTCTGTGCAATCTCTGATACCCCTCCACTCTATAAGAGACCTATTTAAAGCAGGCATGCACCTCTTAAAACGAGGTTGCATTGCCTCCTGTCTGATTTGCTTATTACATTGCTGGAGGAAGGGTCAAGTAGGGGAACGAGTCACGTGACTACCCTGCAGGTTTTCTGATGCACCCTTGGAGTTTCTGATGGAGGATGTCAGGGAGAGGAGGGAAGGACTGTTTCTCTGCATCTGCAAGGAGTGTCTACAGACCCACCGTCCAGTAGGGCTGGACAGAAACGATTGACAGTGGGAGTGCCAGCAGCATCACCCCCAGGAGCAGGTTTCTACGAACTCACAGCAGCATCACAGGTAAGTACAGCTCCTCATCTCTCCAACTTCCTCAACATTTGACAACATTTCTTTCACCCTCTTGTGCCCCACCACTCTCAACAATTCTATCCCCTCTACCAGATTCTTACAAACCCAATCAAAAGAGCACACCACAATACCTGTCTTTCTCATTTCAAGTCCTCACTTGCTTTTCTCTTCAAACCACACATTAGATCCATTATTTTCTCATATCTAGAACAAAACTCCTCCTAGCAGTTTGTCCACACTTCGCATCACACACATTTGGTTTAACACTAACCATCTCTCTGTCTTTATCCCATGTTGCTTCTTCTTATGCCTCTCACCACATACAATAACACAAAACATCTCCATTTACCTTTTCAACAACCACTCTCTAACTCTCACCCTCGCTTTTGCAGGACAATGCATAATGTCAGAGACAGGACCAACACTGGAATAGAAGAATCCAACATCACACGCCTCACTCAAGTGGAGGATGAAGACCTGATGGTCAGTGTAGAGGGTATTCCTTGCTCATCCAACAGCCACCCTGTTATGTGGATGGAGGGGTTAGATATTGAGTGGGCGGGAGGGTTGGGGGGAGGGGGTAATGAACATAAGAATACAAGAAATAGGAGCAGAACATATGGCCCATCGAGCCTGCTTCACCATCCAACACAATCATGGCTGATCTGGGGCTTCGACTCCATTTCCCCATCTTCTCCCCATATCCCTCAATTCCCTGAGGGAGTCAAAATCTGCTTATCCCAGCTTTAAATGTATTCAACGATGGAGCATCCACTATCCTCTGGGGTAGAGGATTCCAAAGATTCACAAGACTTTGAGTGAAATAATTTCTCCTCATCTCAGTTCTAAATGATTTGCCCCTTATCCTGAAACTGTGCTCCATGTTTTAGATTCCCCGACCAATGGAAACAGTCTCTCTTTGTCTAGCCTATCAAGGCCTCTTCAGAATTTTGTAGGTTTCAATATCTCTCATTCTTCTGAACTTCAGAGAATATAAGCCCAATGTATTCAGCCTCTCATATAGGACAACCTCCTCATCACAGGGACGAACTTAGTGAAGATTCACTGTACCATCCCCAATGTAAGTATATCCTTTCTCAAATGTGGAGACGCAAACTGCACACAGTATTCCAGGTCTGGCCTCACCAAAACCCTGTACCATTGTAGCAAGACTTCTGTATTGGATGAGTGTTGCAAGCTAAATGCATTGTCACAGTTGCCTACCAAGCAATATACAAACAGACAGTAGTGAAAAAAAAGGAAAGGAGTAGCTAAAGTGACCATTAGCGCCTTAGAGGGTGAGACTGGAAATTAATAATGGGAAGCAAAGAAATGGCAGAGATTTTGAACAAGTATTTTGTATCTATGTTCACAGTAGAGCACACAATGAGTATCCCAAGAATAGTAGAAAATCAAGAGACGAAAGGGAGTGAGGAATTTAAAACAACCACAATCACTACAGAAATGTACTGGGGAAACTAATGAGATAGATTCTAGAAATGTCCCCACTGATTGGAAAACCACAAATGTAACACCTCTGATCAAGAAAGGAGGGAGACTGAAAACAGGAAACTATAGGCCAGTTAGTCTAACATCTGCTACTGGGGAAATGCTAAAATCCAATATTAAGGAGGTAGTAGCAGGACATTTAGAAAATCATAAAATCAGGCAGAGCCAACATGGTTTTGTGAAAAAGAAATTGTGTTTGACAAATTTATTAGCGTTCCTTGGGGATGTAACAAGCAGGATGGATAATGGGAAACCAGAAGATGTAGTGTATTTGAATTTTCAAAAGGCAGTTGAAAAGGTGCCACATCAAAGGTTACTGCACAAAATAAGAGCTCAGGGTGTTGGGGGTAGCATATTAACATCAATAGAGGATTTCTTAGCTGACAGGAAGCAGAGAGTAGGGAAAAATAGGTCATCTTTGGTAATGAGTGGAGTGCCACAGGGATCAGTGCTGGGGCCCCGACTATTCGCTATCTATATCAATAACTTGGATTAAGGGACTGATTATTGGATATGTACCATATTATATAAATATTCTAAGACATATGAACATGGCCACAACCTATAATAGAACATACACTGACAATGAAGTGCCCATATAGATATAGATAAATGTTCTTTTTTAATCATAATGTATCATCTGAATCTCTTCCCAGAGCGAGGAATACACAATCACCCTGTAGCCAAAACTGAAAAACGCACAGGAGTCTGTCTCGAGCCATCCAGGAGAAGGTCAGGGTGAGGCAATGAAGGCGGCTGATAAAGAAGTGACAGGTGCATTGTTTCATGAGAAGCAGCTGATTTAGGATGGAGGTCCAACAACAACAACAAGGTGCTTCGCAGGAGCACTATAAAAACAACAATATGACACCGAGACACTTAAGGAGATATTAGGTTTGATGACCAAAAGCTTGAACAAAGAGGTGGGTTTTAAGGAATCTCTTAAAGGAGGATATGAGCACAGGATCAAGGAGTGGTGGAATTGAATCCCAATAGAAACCTGTGCTGCTCCATATAATTATAGAGATTTCTAGTGCAGGAAGAGGCAATTGGCCATTATATCTGTAGCAGCTCTTTGTTAAACCAGTGTAAGACTAATCCTGTTGTTTTGCTTTCTTCATAGTCCGGTATCTTCTTCTGCTTTGAATCTTTATTCACTTTTTCCTAAAAAAAATATTATTCTGTAAAGAAATTGCTTCCAACTCCTCTCTTCACTCTTTTATTGACAAATTTAAATTGATGAATATTAGAGTTTATGCGCAACCTCAGTACATGTGGATAATCAGTCATTGAATATATTCAAGACTGAGACTGGTTGACTTTTGGACACTAAGAGAACAGGGGATATGGGGCTAAGGCAGGAAAGTAGAGTTGAGATAAAATAGTGAGCCATAATCTTATTGACTGATGGAACAGGATTGAGTGTCTGTGTGGCCTATTCCTGATCCTATTTCTTATGTCCTTATGTCAACAGTTCTGCTGCAGAATAGCCTTGCCTGCAAACATTCAATGAAATGTAAGATACTATGAGGGGTAAGAAAGCATTTTGTACCATGATTACCTTGATTTCACATAATGGGCTCCACATTACGAACTTTGCTGAAGAAGTACCAAATTTTCAATATTAACCACTCGTAATGCCAGGCCCCTTTGAGGAGCTTCTTGCAGCAGTGCTGGATCCACTGTCCCTGCATCAGTATCTTCCTAATAGGAGACATAATTTACACCATGAGCTTCAGTGAAAACATTAACATGAAGCTGACCACCAAAACAAATCAGTGGGGTCATCCCTCTTTTGTTCTGCTGGGCAGGAATCTGCCACATATGTGATCTCCACATGGGCTAGAAAATCTGTGCTCATTTCTTTTTTCTGTGCAATTGGAAGTACTGAGGTTAGTTTGGATATCCATCACTTTACATTGATATAAACCACACATGAGAACATTAATGTTCCAAGGCTGTGTCGTGTCATTCAGCACCAACATAAAAATTCACCTCCCCTGCTTTCCTCTACTGAAGGCATGTTAAGGTTCATGACTATGAGCTTCATCTTTGCCTACATGGCCGCTCTTAATGTGAGTCTGGCCAGTGGCTGTCAGCGGTTTAGTTGATTGTGGAAGGTGGGAATGAATGCAACTGATTCTGTCCTTTCCCCCAATGCCCAAATATTTCAGCATAGCCATGAACCTATTTGATGTTTTCCTTGCTTCTTAACCCAGGAGGCAACAAGCCCAATTAGAATTACCCTTTAACATCAAAAAAACAATCAAGGATTAAGTCTGGGTCCTCCTGACTCTGTACAACTCAACAATTTATAATAATTCAGGCAATTAAAACAACAATTTAACAACTTATTATATTTTACCTAAATTTCGTTCCAGGTACATGGATGGATTGTTTCTTTAAGACATTACTTAAGAATAAGTTCCCATTAGCATGTGATAGAAAACAGAAACAATTAGTGAGCTATGGCTTACAGAAAGATAACCTGGTGTATGGCATCAGAATGACATAAAGCACTCACATTTTGGGTTTACACTATTCAACATTGATCCTTTTATTTCCATGCTTTATAAGTCAATCTGATCTACTGAATTACTTTCGCTGGTAGAGTTACTATTGTTCTGATCTGGAGCTACACTTACTCCCCACTTCATTGCTTTCAGTACAGAGAGCTTACAGGCAATTTGGGAAGAGCCATAGTTTAGGCACTTCAAATGTATGAAGAATGATGTGGCTCACCATGACCTGGAATGTTAACTCTCTTTCACTTCCCAGATGTCTGATCTGCTGAGTATTTCCAGCATTTTCTGTCTTTATCCCTGAATCATTAAATCTTGCCTAACACTCTGGGCGGAATTGTCTTACGGTGGTGTTGGTTGCTCAGTGACGTGATTGGACGATATGGCGAGAAGGCCAAAAATCGGTTTCACGATGCCGTAAAACCAGTTTGCGATTGTCCACTCAGCTCGTCGATGGTGGGCCATGTTTCCCGCTATCGAATGTCTGGAACCTCATTGTAATACATCTGCATGTCATCATAAGGCCAGCCTGCCGGAATCATCCCTCCCCATTGGATTTTCCACCCACGTCGGCGTGATTACACGCTGACGTGTTTCACAACAGCATATATAAGGCGTGCACTTGGCGGGCTGCATTTTGAGGGGAACTTGGAGATGAGGGCACAGTAATGTTGCGCAGCACTTGCCTGTTGGACTTCAAGGTTGAGGCGTGTTGGAGGCATGGGGCAACGGCTGCACTATGGTTGAAGGTAGTGCACAAGCACATGTGGGGTGTGGGGAGTGGGGGTGGGGGGAGGTGGGTGAGGGAAGTGGCCATGCATTAGGGAAATCTTTTGTAAAGTGACCATTCTCTGCAGCTGAGACAGTTCAGATGCTGCCACACTGATATGATTGGAGTGGGGTCGCCAGTGTATCTGCCCACTCAAGCATGCAGAGGCATACAAGTGCTCCAGAGCTTTTTACCCCTCGGGCACAGACTGCAAACTAATGATTGTTTTAGTGGACTGTGGAACAGTTGGATGACTGGGCACATTGTACAATCTTCTTTCTAAAGCTGGCCATGGAGCAGTTCTGGTGGAGGCGCTCACAGCCCCTTGCAATATCATCATCCTGGTTTGGACCAGTCTCCCCCATGGTTCAAGTTAACAGTGCAGACTTGCAGTGTGGGTTAGGAGAATGCCTGTGCCTGAGCTGAGAGCACAGCATGCAGTCCAGGGGGCAGAGCTGCCCCCAATCAGTTGGGTGAAGTGGGGTGGAGGCGGGTGGGGTTTTGGGCAGTCAGGCAGCACACTAAACTCTGGCTATCCAAGTGGTGACCAACACTCTCCGGGATGTGTTCAGGAGCCTTCAGGCTTAACCAAGAGAGGTTCTTAGCATACCCAAGCTTAGTATACCCAAGTATACGCATCTCTCTCTTTCATCCTGCAGGAGGAATACAGCAGGAACACGGTGCCTGGTGAATTAGCTGTATACATCATGGCATACAGAGAAGCGGAGACGATGGAGAAGAGAGTGATGGAGGCGTCTAGCTGTGCAGAGGGAAGAGCAGCACCCTCAGGATGAAGGGGCGGCTGGGACTCCTGAACACATTGCTGAAGAGCCACAGTGAGCCATCGCTGGTCGGCGCCTAGCTAGACCCAGGATCTATAGGCACCGCCTTTCATTCTTGCAGATGGCTGAGAACCAGTGTTGCCGAAGACTGCGCATGTCTAGGAACTGGTCGGTGACATCTGCCAGCTGCTGCAGGATTTGGCGCCAAGGGTACATGGAGGGCATCCAGTGACAGTGGCTGTGAAAATGACTGTGGCACTCAATTTTTATGCCAGTGGCTCCTTTCAGGGCTCCACAGGTGGAATATCAAAAGCCTCCACCCACAAATGCATCCATATGCAACTTTGTGTATTTCACCTGTGCCTAAGAGAGTCAGGATGCAAGAGTGATTGGATTTGCCCAGATCTCAGGTTTCCCACAGATGCAGGGTGTGATCGACTGCATTCATGTAGCGCTCAGATCTCCAAACTATGTCAACCGCAAGGGAGTCCACTCGCTGAATGTGCAGCTGGTGTGCGACCACCACGAACACATCCTGCAGGTCTGCACATGGTTTCCAGGGAGTGCCCATGACTCCTACATTCTCAGTTGGTCTCAGATCCCTGACATCTTCCAAGGTCCACAGAGGCTGCAGGGTTGGTTCCTCGGGAACAAGGGCAGAGATTGTGGCTGATGACACCCGTGAGGCGCCCTCAGACTGCAGCAGAGTGAGGGTATAACAAGGCTCATGCTGCAACTTGTAACAGTGGAGCAAACCATCGGGATCTGAAGATGAGCTTCTGGTGCCTGGACTGGCCTGGTGGAGACCTGCAATATTGTCCACAGAGGGTGTCACGCATCGTCGCTGCCTGCTGCGCCCTTTACAGCCTGGCGTTGCAACGGGGAAGAGGAGCTGGCTAAGGAGGAGATGCAAGAGCTGGTGGTCTCCTCCAATGAGGAGGGCGTCAATGGTAATGAGGGTCTGGAGGTCCTCAAAGGCGATGATGATAGTGATGAGGCCCTTGCACTGGCCAGACGAGGAGTGCGCTCGGGAGATGTGGGGGATGATGACTACATACAGTGAGATGACTCCATAGATCCTCACATTGCATCTGTAAACATTAGACTCCAATCTGGCTTATGGCAGTGCGAATACCCTCTGTGAAAATGCTCCTGTCATGGAGACACAGTGGAGATTCTAATAGTCGCTCAATTGCAGGAGAATGATGATGACATGCAGTGAGGACAGTCCATAGATCTTCACATTGCCTCTGAGAATGTCTGACTCCTGTCTGGCTGAGAGCAGCTTGCTTGTGCTCTTTGATCAGGGTCATATAATGGAGACGCAGCCGTGAAACTTTAAAAACATCTGATCCTTTGTCTGCCTTCAGCACCCGGCCCCTTCTGGAGCACAGCATCACTGGTCACAGATACTGAAGATATGGGGGCCAGCCCCACCTTAAAGGTGCTGAGAGCACACAGAGAGAATGACGGAACTCAGTGATACCTGCCCATGACATTCTGGCAGCAATGGCAAGCACCATCGATGTGCAGGCATCGCTAATAGTCCAGGGACTGTGAGGCTGAACCGTCTCTTTGGTATGAAGGCTGCACAAAGCAAAGGGAAGAGGCCCCGGACTGAGACACCTGCCTTTATCTTGTGCAGAAAGGTTTCACATCTGAGTTACACGAACACTGCTCATCAGAACAAAGAACCATAGGCAGGGAGATACCCTTGGGAGTTTATTTGCAATAGTGAACATTATGTACAAGTGATTAACACCCATGCCCAGGCTATGCAACTACATCTTCTTAACTTTCCTAATCCTGCCGCTGTGTCTTGGTGCTCCCCCGACATCCGCAGCGGGGATGGAGACAGGCTGCTGGCTGCTACGCTGTGTCTGTGATGACCTTGGTGGGCGTCCTCTGGAGGGCTGAGACCTAGAGGGCCCGTCCATCTTTCAGGGTCCTGCTGTGTGGCAGTGGCGCTCTCCTCAGCCTGTGGAACTGGAGCTGCTGAGATCACGGGAAGAGGGGATTTGGAAGGACTGGACACTTCCGGAGTCACCTGGGGCACAACCTTCAGCTCGGTGAGCGAGGGCGGGGCTTGCTTGCCGAGGAGTAAAATGATGTGCGGTGACATCAGGATTGTGTCCCGACAGCACTGCGCCTAATTTAGATTTACAGTTCTGTGGGTGCACCATTTAAACAGCCAATAAAGCAATTAGCCGAGCTGTCCGTCCAACCTTAACATTGGCGGGCAGGCAAAGAGCCCAGGCGGCCTTTGCATTTATCGTGGAACCTCATCCACAGGCACGATGAGGTTTCATGAAGGTTTTTAAAGTATTTGAAAAAGTTTTAATAAAATTAATGGACCATGTCCGAGCTCATGAGACAGTTTCACATGAGGAGACATGTCCTTAAAAATTCTTTTTTAACTTTGATCAATGTATAATAAATGAAAGTAATCTCCCTGAGGCACTCCCCGACTCAGGCAACCACCCGCCGCCCACACAGGGAGTGCTCAGTGCTTCCGGGCGCGCATCACGCTGGGCAGGCCAATTAAGGCCCGCCCACGTAAAATGGGGGCACCCAGCCGATTGGGGGTGCCAGTCGGCTGTGCGCCTGCCCCCCACCCCGCACAACCCCTCCGCACCCCTACCCCCCACACCGGCGGGGAGAAAATTCTACCCTTGGATGGATGGCCTGAGGGTGCACCTGCTGATTCTCATCCCTATGGGACCCCAAGGACCCCTGGCTGACTACTTGATGAAAGAGGGTAGCTGGAGTGAGATTGGGCTTCCCTGTACCCCTCTCGCATACACACTAAGGCATCGGCAATGGAGTTGAGCCAGCGCAGCAGGGGCAATGTCCTGGACCAAGATCTCTATGGCGATTGGTGTAGATCTGGTGTGTTGACATGCCGGTGCTATCGCCTCAGCCTGAAGGTAGACGGACTCCGCCATCGTGCCTTACAATCTGAGGAGTGCAGCAGACATCCCTTCCTGATGTTCCTGAGCTTGCCTTTGCAGCTCCAGCAACTGTAATACAACCAAGTCTAGAGGCTCGTCATCTGACTCAACTCAGCAAATTTCTGCCCTTCAGCAGTCCCCTACATGCCGGACACCTAGGAAGTCCTTGCCTCTGCCTGTTGTGGATCAGAAAGTGCAATGTGCTCACCAGATTGTGATCCTGAGGCTACTCTAAAGCTAGGTCCCACCGAGTTGTGTGTCTCTGCGCTGGTGGAGGGTGTGGGTGAGCGCTGTGATGGGACTTCAGGGAAGGTTTCAGCAGATTCTTCTTCTGAGCTTCCCTCGGGGCTTGATTGGAGGCCCTGGGTTGTGGACTCTCTTAGTAGTTTCCCAGACGTACCTGCAAAAGCAAGAAGAGATAGTTAGTGCATGGGAGTGGGTTGTGAATATGGACACATCACTCACAGCATGATTGTATGATGGATGTTGCACTGGATCCTCACTTGGTAGAGAACCGCCGACCTCACCGTCAGCACAGGAATGGTCCAGATCCTCGCTGGCCAGCTGGATGGCTCTGTTTTCAAAGTCCATGAGGACCTTGATTTCGGGCATTCCTCCACCAGTCTGCAATCTCTTCCCCTTGTTGTATGCCAGCTCCTGCATGAATAGAGATGGAGAGAGTGTAAGCAGGACACCTGCCAGGCCAGATGATAAGTATGCCTGGCATGTGGGGGTGGTGAGTGGTCCCATGGACGGGATGAGGGCAATGAAGGTGTGTGTGGGGAAGTGAATGGTGATGTCCCTTGAACTGGCAGTGAGTGAAGACCCTGAGGATGTGTGATGAGTTTGTGAGTGTGTAGGCTGAGAGTGATGAGAAGAGCGACTTACCCTGGTGGAACGGAGGAGATCATTCATCCTCTTGCGGTACTGGCTGTCCTCTTATGCAGGACATTGGTGCTGACCACTGCTGCTACTGCCTCCCAAACTGGATTAGTGATGTTGATGCCATCTTGCAGGCAGAGTGGGACCAGAGAACATCACGGTGGCCCTCCACTGTATCCAAAAGGCGCTCAGGGCTGCAGTCTTTTTGCCTTTCAGGGCCATGTCTTCCATGCAGCATTCATGGGCTGAAAGTACTAAGAGGTCTGTGTGCCGCTACACTTTAAATATGGTGCTTGCATGATGAAGAGACGAGGTGATGGGCCACCATGGAAATGGCATGTTTCCAGGGAATGCATAATTAATGCGGCGGGTTTGGGACGATACAGTGTGAGAAGACGCCATTGCGGCTGACGAGTAAGACATCGTCTTACCCGCTCGCTACCGCACTTAGTGCAAATCTGGAACGATTCTGCTCTCTGATGAGAAACATCAGATTTTGTTAAGGGGATACAATAATGCCCTGAATGAGTTAAATGCAGATGAAAAGACTTTCTAAAAATAATTGTCTCATTATGCTCCATATTAAACAAATGTGCCTTTTTTGAAGAAGGTTTACTCAACAGTATAGCTATCTCACTACAGACTACATCAGTACTTACAAAATGGCTTACTCCAGCTATTTTACATGGAATTACAACTTTCTTTAATGATCTCAATGTGTTTTCATCACCAAACCTAAAGCAAGCAGTATTTTTATATTCCCTGACCTTGCATTGATTCTCATTACTTAGCGAGCCAAGCAAACATTTTAACCAATCTGTTGCACATACTATTGAAGTACAAGCACTATATGGTGCTACACTGTTAAAGGACTCTGATATTTATCAGAGAACTAAAACTCCTCGTGACCAGTAAAATTTATTCATGCTCATTATTATTTTCATTCTCTGCCCTAGAGTTTTCTTCATCCTATATCATTTTGAGGTTGCTGCCACTTCACGCTGAACAGTTCATCACATGATGATACCTTGAGTCTGCCTGAAGCATTAACTGTTCCTTGAGCTTCCCTGGGATTCATTTTTGTTCTAATGTTGTCCTCTGCTGCAATAATCATGTCTGCTAAAGATGTTTTGATCCTCATTCTGCCTGTCATTAATCTTTCTGTCACATTGACACCTGCATGTGGTATCTGGACCATTCCAGACAGTGGCCACCACTCCTGATGGCATTGCTGGTACTCCAGAGCTGCCAGCCTCTGATTGGCTGGTTGTTCTATGAGGCGGGACTTAACTCTGGAGGGGTTGGGGATCTCAACTCATAACAGCTAGAGCCGAAAAATGGAAATGGGTGAGTCGGCCAACCGGAAGAAGGTTTGCCCCCGACATTTATGGTGAGGTGCGGGGAGCCTGTCCTCAGAGTTAAATCTAGCCCTATCTTTCTTCAGTTCCAATGAAAGGTCAGCAACCTGAATCGAGAATTGTGGAATTAATTAAAATTTTCACAGGAAAAGTTGAAGTGGATTATACAGTTCCCATAGTTAGAAAAGACTATAAGAAGGAAATGACTCTGACCTGAATTCTACTCTTCGGTGTTTTTCCAGGAAGATATTTCCACCCTTCCATCCAAGTCCATCATAGCCCATCAACCTGGGCTGCGACTCATTAGAGATGCAAGGCACAGGGCTCCTACTGGAGGGAGCTTACCAGTACAAAGAGCGCAACCTTTAGAGTACTGTGCACAGTCCTGATCTTCACATTATAAAAAAGAATATAGACACATTGGAGAATATGCAAAGATTATTTACAAGTATGACACCAGAACAGAATGGTTATCATTATCAGGAAGACTGCAGAGACCAGGGCCCTTCTCTCTATAAAAGGGAAAGCTGAGGGATGACCAGATAGAGATCTTTAACATTATGGAGGGATTCAATAGTGTGGACGCAGAGAAACTATTTCTGCTGGGGGGAATTGAAAACTAGGGATCATAAATATAAGATAGCCACTAATAAATCCTATAAGAAATCCTGGAGAAACTTCTTTATCAACAGAATGGTGAGAATGTGGAAGTTGCTACTCATGGAACAGTTGAGGTGAATAGAATAAATGAATTGAAGGGGAAAGTTAGATAGGGGAAATGGAATAGAAAGTTATATTGATAGGGTAGGATGCAGTAATGTAAATTGAGGCTCATGTGGAGCATAAACATTGGCATAGACTAATTAGACTGAATGGCCTGATTCTGTGTTGCATGTGTTATGGCCTTGGTTTTATGGTCATTAGTGAAGGATTGGCTGTTGACTTCACAAAAAAGCTGCCCACAAGTTTTAGCAGGATCTAGAGTGCAGACATCCCCTATTTCAATGCCAGTTTTAATTTTGTGCTTTCTACAGGGAATCTGTGTTGTCCATCAATAGGGCAGGGAGCATGTAAGCTGACCAAACAATCAGATTAAATAATTCTACAGGCAACAAAGTAGGAAATAAAAAGCAGGGAATAGAAATCACATTTAAATCTTTAGATAAGTGGCAAATTAATGGTTGGGAATAAGACTCCACGCTTGCATTTTTAGATTTTCGGGGCCAGTGAGGATGTTCAATGGTAACTATGACTTGGTCACTAAAAGCTCATTTACTCTTGAGTCAATAAGGCTTACCTTTTTATTGGCCCTTAAGCAGGAATAGTGGATAATTAGTTTAAGTTCACGCCGAATCACTGATTATGTGTTGATTGCACATGTGAAGGCAACAGCAGTGCACCCTACGAGGGGCCAGGTATCTCTGGCAACAACTTCTGTATTTCCATGTTTAACTGCACAAATGAGGATAGCAGAAATTGTTTTCAATTTTACACAGTAATTATGGTGAGCACTGAGAACCTTGCTGACATTACTGTCATAAATTCCAGGCCAAGAAATCTTGACAGAAGAAGCAATGAAGAACCATAAAGGGCAGAAGCACCCCAAAGATCAGAAATAAAACTTCCACTGTAGACCATGGTTGAATGGTTTTCCATTTTGAGCTTGACTCTTCACCAGAGCTCTACATTGTTAACCTTTCTTTTTCTGATACTGTCTGACCTGTTGTGTGTTGTCAAAGTTTTCTGTTTTTATTCCAGATTTTTGCCATTTGCAGTTTTCCTCTTATCCCAGTGTAAAATATGATATTTTTGATTGAGAAAAAGAAAGTGAGGAGTGCAAGATTGGAACATGATATCAAGAGATTCCTGAAACGTCTCACTGTAGATTCAGTTATTCGAAACATTAACATGTTGTGGCCTAGACACTTCCATTCTGTTGCTGCATGTATTTTACTGGTAAGAACTTTGACACTTTGGAATCAATATGCTCACTCTTTTTGGCTGTGGGGCAAATGTTGATGTCTGCTAACTGTTGACCAAAATTGGCTGAAAGCCCTGGGATGATTTCTGTGAAGGTTTGAGTGCCTGATGCTTGCATGTAATACTACCAAAACAGGAAATAAATAACATGGGCTCTGTCATTTTTATTTTGAAGTTTTGTGATAATGGAGTTGTTGATATTAGTGAGAAAGAATACAATGCTTTTTAATCATGCAGAATCAGTAGTGAGCATTCCAAGCTTAAGTATAACAGGCTGGGAGGAGACTAAAGTATCCTGGCTTAACAATATGCCTTAACCTCAACCTCAGTGAGCATTCTTTCTGTAGCATTATAAATTTTCCATTTTCCATCTCAGCAACTTTATGGCCTTTTTCAGTGAGATTGTTGATTTAATGCTGAATTATGGGCAGTTGTGTGTGGAATCTGTGAAAAACTGAATTGAGATTGTGCATTCTATTTCACTGTGAATTATATGCCTGGCAGAGGAGGAAGACTTTCATTTTATTAGTTCAATCTAAGCATAGTAATTATATGTTACTGGACTAGTAACTCAGGGGCTTGGACCAATGATTCAAGAGACATGAGTTCAAACCCCACCATGGCATCTGGGGAATTTAAATTCAATTAATTAAATAAATTTGGGATAAGAGCTAGTATTGGAAATGGCAACCATTAAACTACCAGATTGCCGTTAAGACCCATCTGGTTCACTAATGCCCTTTAGGGAATGAAATCTGCCATCCTTATCCGGTTTGGATACATGTAACTCCAGACCTGCAGCAACGTTGTTGACTCTTACCTGCCCTCCAAAATAGCCAAGCAAGTCATTGAGTTGTATTCAAGAAGGATGCTCACTGCACTTTGTCCAAGGCAATTAGGGATGGGCAAATTTCTGGATCCTGTGACTGAATCAAAAAAAAAGCCTGTTTTGGTTTTGAACTCATCCTGAACCATAGGTGAAAGGACAATTAGCTAGCTAATAATTAACACAAGATGTTACTCAGTAAATGTAAAATAGTTATTCACGACTAGCTGACCAGTGTCTTGATACCAATATATTTTCCACACACAATAGCTCCTTACTAATAATTCTTGTAATTTCCAACAGAAAAAATAGGTTAAACAAATTGAATGCAATTTCCCAGCCCCTATTTGATTCTCAATAATATTTTCCAATGTTCTTACAATACCCAATACCAAATCAATCACCTATTCTGAATAAATGTAGCTAATTTCTGACATTGGTCTGTTCGACATAGATATGTAAATCTGCCACAGCAACTAATATAAAGTTGCCTGATAGAGGGGCGGATCCAATTAAAATGGGCTATGCTATATCTTGTGATAACTGAAAAGGCCTGCTAATTATGGCCTATGAGCTAAGCTTGGAGATCGTAATAATTGTTACAAACTTCATGAAAGAATTGGAAAATTAAATGTTGTCTTATTGTGGATATCACCATCCTGTCAGTCAGAAATGGGATGAATGGATGGCTCTGAATCACCTAATTTATAATTATTTTAGTAATATCATCTAAGAGAATGGGGAGATAAATTTCTATTTAGCTACCCTCATACTGGTTTGGTGAAGGGCCCATCTGTTAATCCTACCTATGAACTCTGTTGCATCAGAGAAAGATAATCTTATTACTAAAGAGGGTTTTCATTTATTTTCATTGGCATCTGGACCACTTTGGCATGGCAGCATTTATTGCTCATCCCTGCTTGTCCTGAGACCATTGAGAGTCAACCACATAGTTTGGGTCTTGTGTCACAGATTGGGTGAGCCTGACAGGTTTCTACTCTAATGGACATTAATGAACTACTTATGTTTTTACAATGATCCAGCACCTTTAATGGTCATTTTTTTTCTGGTCAGATTACCAGATTTATTGAATTCATTTTCACAACTTGCAACGATGGGATTTGAACTTACAATCTCTAGGGTTGTTAGAACACTACCATAATTAGTAGACAATCATAAGTGATAGCATATTTTAGAATTGTTATGCAGCATACATGATCCTATCAGGGAAATCTTCAATTTCAGCCTCAGTCATTTCCTCCAGACTGTGTACGCCAAACAATTTGTGAGCATTTTTCTTTCTTGCTATTTATCAGATTTTGTTTTGCGGTTTGTTTTTGTGACATCACAATCTTGAAAATTGTCATTAAATCACCCCTTAATCTTCTAAATTCCAGGGAATCAAACCAGATGCTATGGTTCAAAATCCATTGAAAAGCATTGAAGCGGCCGTCATGGTGGAATAGATACCTATATATATATATATATATATATAATTATATATATATATGGTGACTATGAGGGATGATTCTTAAATCATTTGATTCCAGCAGGGAAACCAGGTTAGCAGGGGTTGGGAGTTGGAAATAGGCCTACAACACTGTGACCCTGATTCTTCAATTAAGACCTGTGCCTGCTGGGAGTGTGGGGTGGAAAATTGTGCCTGTGTCTTTGAATTGGCTAGTGATGGCTTAATGAGTTTTCTTTCTTGCTTGTAGAGTAGAGTGACAGTGTGCACCTGAGGGGAACATTGCCACTCTCCTGGCAAGTATCTATTCCACCATGACGGACGCTTCAGTGCTTTTCAATGGATTTTGAACCATAGCATCTGGTTTGATTCCCTGGAATTTAGAAGATTAAGGGGTGATTTAATGACAATTTTCAAGATTTTAAGGGGAACAGATAAGGTAGATCAAGAGAAAGTATTTCTGCTGGTTGGGGAGTCTAGGACTAGGAGGCATAGTCTAAAAAAAAAGCCACACCTTTCAGGGATGAAATTAGGAAACACTTCCACATGCAAAGGGTGGTAGGAATTTGGAACTCTCTTCTGCAAATGGCAATTGATGTTAAGTCAATTGTAAGTTTTAAATTGGAGATTGATAAATTTCTGTCATCCAAAGTTATTAATGAATATGTGGCATAGGTTAGTATAATGGGGTTAGGTCACAGATTGGGTTGCCATGATTGGGTTGAATGGCAGAACAGGCTTGAGGAGGCTAAATGGCATACTCCTATTCCTGTGTTCCTGTTAGTACTTTCTTTGCTTGTAGGATGACTAAATTGTGCTATGCACATCTGCTTTCATTGTTTCACAAAACTTCACAAACAGTGGGTACAAGGCACTTAAAAGAACCAAACATTCCCAGCTGCTCTTTAATTGGTAGAAATATTTGTGCATTGAATGTGCTGATGTCCACTACTCAGACATTCGAGTCCAATTGATTTACTGGAGATGCTTTTCTATCTGTAAGTTGATAAAGTGCACTTTTTTTTTTAAGCAGTTAGTCCCTGTGGATTGTTATTGAACCTTTATTGGGCTTGCAAATTTTCTTTTTCTCAAGAAAATAAATTCCTCGTGAAGTATGCACTTGTCAAAAACAATTAAATCTGCACTTGCAATTAATCTTGAAAACTAAAGTTAGCCCAATAGCTTCGAAAAGGGTTTTTCCCTTTGTGTTTTTAGTCTAAATGTGTTCTGGTTTTCAAATTTGAGAAACTATTATTTTACATTTGGGTTATGAATGCTAACGTTGTGGGCTTATGAACATTTTATTTTGAGCTTCAGTGACCTCATATTGAAATGGGATCTTTATCCCAGAGCAGTCCTCAATAACAGTAAATTTTGTTCTAATCTAAGCATTGCAATGACTTGAGGACTAAGTTCATTGTATAATCTATGCATTTTACTATGGAGATATGCATGTCAGGGTGTGCTGTAGTTCACTCTAAATAAATACATATTGGATTAAAACATGGAATTCCAAGGTACCAAACCATTTCTCATTCATTCCTATTGTATAGAATTTTTGCTCCAAGAATAACATATAAGTACAAAATCCTAACCCAAGCATATATTGTTGCCAAATTATCCAGTGTTAAATGCTTAGTATACTGAATAAAGTCAGTACCAGCCAAATTCCACTGAGCTGCATGACTATGTTATAAAAATCCAGTCACTTCAATGTAAAACCTGTTTTTAGTAAGTGTTTCTCTTTCGAGTGGAGTGTGGGCTGATTGATTAGAGAAGTGTAGTACAAAGATTTGGAAATAGACTATTTTTATCCCCTCTTTTATTTATAATGGATAATGAATGTGTCTGAAGCCCTTGAATTACGTGAGTCTATAATGGATACTTATACTGGTCAGCCAGTTGTTGCCTGGAGACAGTGGGTGCAACTGTTCCACTTCTAACATCCTTCTTAAAAATAGATCACAGTTAAATCTCCTTCACAAGAAGCACATGAAGAAAATCTGCTGTTGGAAGTAGAAGTGTTTCCTGATTGTTTTGTCTAAATTAATTGAAGAACGAATGATGAAATGGGTGGTAACATATTGCAAAGCTCCTATTTTTACTGGTCAGTATATAGAAAACCTAAAGTAATCATATCCTTGATTGAAGTGTAACAATTTGTGGAGTTATCTCCCTAACAAAGTGGAAAATTGCCCAGGCCTTGTCCACAAAATTACAGCCAATTACTGCCCCATCAGTCTACTCTCAATCATCAGCAAAGTGATGGAAGGTGTTTTTGACAATGCTATCAAACATTAATTGCTCAGTGATAACCTGCTCACATGCTTAGTTTGGGTTGTGCCAGGACCACTCGTCTCTTGACCTCAATACAGCCTTGGTCAAAGCATGGGCAAAAGAGCTGAACTCAAGTGGAGAGGTGAGAGTGACTACCCTTGACACTAAGGCAGTATTTGATGAGTGTGGCATCAAGCAGCCCTAGTAAAATTGAAGTCAATGGGGATCAGGGGAAAAGCTCTCCATTGGCTGGAGTCATACCTACCACAAAGGGAGATAGTTGTGCTTGTTGAAGGCCAATAATTGCAGGTACATGACATCACTGCAGGAGTTCCTTAAGGCAATGTCCTAGGTCCAATGACCTTCCTTCCATCATGAGGTCAGAAGTGGGGATGTTCACTGATGGTTGCACAGTGCTCAATAACATCCCAGACTCATCAGACAATGAAGTTGTCTGCAAGCAGCAAGAACTGGATAACATTCAGGCTTGGGTTGATTGGTAGCAAGTAACTTTCGTGCTACACAAGAGCCACTTTCCCTTGATATTCATTAGCATTATCTTCACTGAATCCACCATCATTAGCATCCTGGGGTCACCATTGAACAAAAACCTAACTGGACCAGTCACACAAATACGGTGGCTACAAGAGCAGGTTAGAGGCTGGGAATTCTGCAGCACATAGCTCACCTGATTCCCCTAAACCTTTCCACAATCTACAAGACAGAGGCTGGAGTGTGATAGAATACTCTCCAATTGCCTGGATGAGAGTAGCTCCAATAACACTCAAAAAGTTTGACACCGTATGGGACAAAGCAGACCATTTTCTACCACCCTAATCATTCACTTGGCATGGGGACGCGAGAATAAGGGAAGTAAACACGTGGCTAAAGGAGTGGTATGGGAAAGAGGGGTTCCATTTCATGGGGCACTGGCATCAGTATTGGAACAGGCGAGATCTGTACCGTCGGGACGCTCTCCACCTGAACCGATCTGGGACCAATGTTCTAGCGAAAAGGGTAAATGGGGTGGTCAACAGGATCTTAAACTAGAAAGTGGGGAGGAAGGGAAGGGTAAAACTCTAAGAAGTATGATTATTGGGAAACAAAGCAGCAGGTTAGCATGTGGGGGTTGTGGGGGGTGGGGGGGGGAGGTGGGGGGGGTGGCGGGGTTGGGGGGTAGGTGGATTCAACTTCATGGAAAATTATGAAAAAACTGAAAAGGAAGGAGAGCCCAGTAGAGGCTATTAGAGTCTCCAGAACACAAAATAAGACAGTGTGTTTGGAAAGGGCTAGGAATCTAACTTCCAGCACATCAGATAAAGGGACAATAATGAGAAGGGGGATGGGAAATACAGGACTGAAGTTGTTGTATCTGAATGCACGCAGTATACGAAATAAGGTAAATGAGCTTGTGGCGCAGATTGAAATTGGCGGGTATGATGTGGTAGGCATCGCAGAGACATGGCTGTAGGGGGATCAGGACTGGGAGCTAAATATCCAAAGATATACATGCTATTGAAAAGATAGACAGGTTGGCAGAGAAGGTGGGGTTGCTTTGTTAGTAAGAAATGAAGTTAAATCGATAGCAAGAAACGATGTAGGGTCAGATGATGTAGAATCTGTGTGGGTAGAGTTGAGGAACCGTAAAGGTTAAAAAAAACCATAATGGGAGTTATGTACAGGCCTCCGAACAGTAGTCAGGATGTGGGGCACAAGATACACCAGGAGATAGAAAAGGTGAGTAAGAAAGGCAAGGTTACAGTGATCATGGGGGATTTCCATATGCAGGTAGACTGGGAAAATCAGGTTGGTAGTGGATCCCATGAAAAAGAATTTATGGAATGTCTACGAGATGGCTTTTTGGAACAGCTTGTGGTGGAGCCCACTAGGGAACAGGCAATTCTAGATTTAGTGGTGTATAGTGAGGTAGATTAGATAAGGGAGCTTAAGGTGAAGAACCCCTTAGGAGGAAGTGACCATAATATGATAGAATTTACCCTGCAATTTGAGAGGAAAAAGCTGGAATCAGATATAACGGTATTACAGTTGAATAAAGGTAACTACAGAGGCATGAGGGAGGAGCTGGCCAGAATTGACTGGGAGATGAGCCTAGCAGGAAAGACAGTGGAACAGCAATGGCAGGAGTTTCTGGGAGTAATTTGGGAGACACAGCAAAAATTCATCCCTAGGAAGAAGAAGCATACTAAAGGGAGGACAAGGCAACCATGGCTGACAAGGGAAGTCAGGGACAGCATAAAAGCTAAAGAGAAAGCATACAATGTGGCAAAGAGCAGTGGGAAACCAGGGGATTGGAAAGCCTACAAAGACCAACAGAGGACAACTAAAAAAGAAATAAGGAGGGAGAAGATTAAATATGAGGGTAAACTAGCCAGTAATATAAAAGAAGATTGCAAGAGTTTTTAGATATATAAATGGTAAGAGACAGGCAAAAGTAGACATTGGGCCACTGGAAAATGATACTGGAGAAGTAATAATGGGGAACAAAGAAATGGCGGAGGAACTGAATAGGTACTTTGCATCTGTCTTCACGGAGGAAGACACGAGTAACATCCCCAAAAGTCAAGAGAGTCGGGGGGCAGAGGTGAGTATGGTGGCCATTACCAAGGAGAAGGTGCTAGGAAAACTGAAAGGTCTGAAGATGGAAATATCACCTGGACCAGATGGATTACACCCCAGAGTTCTGAAGGAGATAGCTGAAGAGATAGGCGTTAGTGGTGATCTTTCAGGAATCACTGGAGTCAGGGAGGGTCCCAGAGGACTGGAAAATCGCTAATGACACCCCCTGTTTAAGAAGGGAAAGAGGCAAAAGACAGGAAATTACAAGTTGATTAGCCTGACCTCAGTCATTGGTAAGATTTTAGAGTCCATTATTATGGATGAGATTTCTGAATACTTGGAAGTGCATGGTAAAATAGGGCAAAGTCAGCATGGTTTTATCAAGGGGAGGTCATGCCTGACAAATCTGTTAGAATTCTTTGAGGAGGTAATGAGCAGGTTAGATAAAGGAGACCAAATGGATGTTATCTATTTGGACTTCCAGAAGGCCTTTGACAAGGTGCCGCACAAGAGGCTGCTCAGTAAGATAGGAGCCCATGGTGTTAGAGGCAAGGTACTAGCATGGATAGAAGATTGGCTGTCGGGCAGGAGGCAGAGAGTGGGGATAAGGGGATCCTTCTCAGGATGGCGGCCAGTGACTAGTAGAGTTCCTCAAGGGTCAGTGTTGGGACCACAACTTTTCACTTTATACATTAATGATCTAGATGAAGGAACTGGGGGCATTCTGGCTAAGTTTGCAGATGATACAAAGATAGGTGGAGGCACAGGTAGTATTGAGGAGGTGGGGAGGCTGCAGAAGGATTTAGACAGGTTTGGAGAATGGGCAAAGAAGTGGCAGATGGAATACAACGTGGGGAAGTGTGAGGTCCTGCACTTTGGTAGGAAGAATAGAGGCATAGAATATTTTCTAAATGGGGAGAGAATTCAGAAATCTGGAGTGCAAATGGACTTGGGAGTCCTAATCCAGGATTCTCTTAAGGTTAACTTGCAGGTTGAGTCAGTAGTTAGGAAGGCAAATGCAATGTTGGCATTTATTTCAAGAGGACTAGAATATAAAAGCAGGGATGTGCTGCTGAGGCTTTATAAGGCTCTGGTCAGACCACATTTAGAATATTGTGAGCAATTTTGGGCCCCGTATCTCAGGAAGGATGTTCTGGCCCTGGAGAGGAGATCCCAGGAATGAAAGGCTTAACATATGAGGAACGTTTGGGGACTCTGGCTCTATACTCGATGGAGTTTAGAAGGATGAGGGGGGATCTGAATGAAACTTACAGAATACTGAGAGGCCTGGATAGATTGGACATGGGGAAGATGTTTCCATTAGTAGGAGAGACTAGGACCCGAGGGCACAGCCTCAGAGTAAAGGGAAGACCTTTTAGAAGAGAGATGAGGAGAAACTTCTTTAGCCAGTGGTGAATCAATGAAATTCATTGCCACAGGAGGCTGTGGAGGCCAGGTCGTTGAGTGTATTTAAGACCGAGATAGATAGATTGGTAAGGGGATAAAAGGTTATGGGGAGAAGGCGGGAGAATGGGGTTGAGAAACTTATCAGCCATGTTTGAATGGTGGAGCAGACTTGAATGGCCTAATTTCTGCTCCTATGTTTTATGGTCACTTCCTCCACTACTGTTGCACAGTGGCTACAATGTGTACCATTTACAATTTGCAGTGCAACAACTCACCAATGTTTCTTCAACAGCACCTTGCAAACTCACAACCTCCACGACCAGAATTACAAAGCCTGCAGGCACTTAGGAACCTCACCACTGCCAAATTACCCTCCACGTTTAAGCACTGCCCTGACTTGGAAATATAGTGCTGTTCCTTCACTGTTGCTGGGCCAAAACCTGGAACTCCCTCCCTAGAAACACTGTAGGAGTACTTATAGCACACAGACTGCAGGAATTCAAGAAAGCATAGAGCACTACTTTCCTAAGGAAATCTAAGGTGCACAACAAATGCCGGCTAGTAATGTCCACATCCCATGGACAAATAAAAAGACCTATTCTCATATCAGGATTCAACTATGCTCCTGGATGTTCTGGAAATTGAAAAGTATTTCCCACAAGGTAAAGGTAATTTTCTTGTTTGATGGTTGTGCAATAGTCCTGACTGAATTATGAACAAAATTAAGGGGACAGTTTTAACACTACTCTGCCCCTAGCAAAACACAGACAGGCATACTGTTAAAATCGCCCAAGTTACTTATCAGCCCTGGAAAGCTGTGGTTTCCGATTTTCACGTGATCAACTGAGCTGACAAACAACTAAAGCCAACAGGATTTTTAAATATGCATGTCTCATGCCAATGATGGCATCTGGAAACAAATACAATTTTAACTTGATGGCCTACGTGAGAATCTGTAGTGAGCTTCCTACCAGATGAAGACAGCGACAAAGGAGGTAAGGGCCAGAAGAGGCCAACAAGCTAAGATTTTTTTACTTCTGAAAACTTTGCTTGCAGATCCACAAGACTCCAGTAGCTGGTTCCACCACCTACCTGGTCTTGGCAAACAGCCTCCTGGTTCTGCGGTTTCCTTCGATTTACTAGTGGCTTCCCAGCCAGAATGGGTGGGATGTTGGCTGGAGGGATTTAAATGCGGTTCAGGAGTTAAAATATCACAGATCTCAATTCCGGAGCAGTGGATGTGTTTCCAACTCACCCACCCAAAGCTGGCCAACGGTTAAAAGAACTTACAAAAGAACATCCTTTCAGACATGTGGAAAAAAAAGGTGCAACTGTCCCAATTCCCATAAGTGCCTTCCTACAAATACATCAGAAAACACAGATGTCTTTACAGTGTGGTATTTCTTTCAAAAATCACATCATTACCACACTTTTTTTAAAAAGCAGACATTTGAGTGTGAATTTTTAGACTTCTCCTTATGCAGGGCATGTTTTATATTGGGTAATTAAACTTTTTCCTATACAAATAACTGGCCTGACTTTTTGGAGAACCTCACTGTTGTTGCAAAAATGGTGGAAGAGTCCAAAAACCAGAAGTCCCGCCACCAAACATGGCTTCTACCGTTTCTGCAGGCCCGAAAATGGACCTGAGTCAGGATTTGCGCATGTGCATTTCAAGGAAGCAGCTGCCCATATAAAACAGGAGCTGTCTCCATTCACCTCTGATTTTCATTAGCCAGGATTAGGAAACACATTTTATGCAGATTAGACCTGTTAGGAGCAGTTCTAAACTTTACGGAGTCCTTTGAAGAGATAGGGTACCCCTTTGGATATGGTCCTGGATAGCTTTGGGAGAAGTAAGGTGCCCTTTGGGAGAGAAAAGGTGCCTTTGGGATTGTACATGAATGTGTGCATAAAGTGCATAAACCCATTGGAACTGTCAAGAGGTACTGTTAAGAGGAACTGTCAAAAGCAACTTTCAGGAAGAACTGTCAGAACTGGCAAAAGTGTCAAAAGCAACTTTCAAAAGCAACTGTCAAGCTGTCAAGGCATCTAAAACTCCTGCCCTTTAAAACTTTTTGTTGCAGTTGCTTCTCCTGACATTGATATTCTTGCGGTTGTCCTGATGAGTGCAAGATGAAAAGCTTCAACAAAATGTCTTGTTTCAGCAATACTCAAGCTCTATCCTTCTAAACAACTATGCACATGAGTAAATATGCTCTTTGACCTTTTTTGAGATAGTTTTATAACTTCCCTATAAAGGCAGCAATGGAAATCATCTCACATTTAGAAGGCCTTTGATGACATGCTTGTCTGATGATTCTCTCTATTTGTCTTCCTCCCTGTATAGCGCAGCAAGAGTAGGACACCACTGCCAAAACTCAATTTATCATCTGCATGACTATATATTTCCTGTATACGAATTACACTCTTCAGCACATGAAGAATTTTAAATGTAGGCTTTCAAAGTTTCTGTCTAACCATTTCAGATCCTATAATTAGTGGCTTATACTTGATTTTTTTTTAAAGAGCAGAATTGAGCCAATATATAAACTTCCTTTCTGTTCTTACCTTTCCATCATGTGCATGTGAATGTGCATTATAACTGTCAATATAGACCAATGGCAATTAATAATTGTCAGCTATAATACTGGTGGGATAATGAATTCTGAATAATCTCAGCCTTCCTGCATTGATTCCCAACTAATGTACAGGTCTTTCCTTAAGTAAGGCGATTCTTCTTTGTTCACTACAAAAGCAACAGAGGTATGATAGATGTATTTATGACACACAACACAGCTTACAATGTACATTCTTTCCTGTCGACATACCATATATCATTGCAGCACAGCATGATGAAGGCTGTTATGTTTCTTCCCCAAGGCTCTGAGAATGCTAAAGCTAAATGTTGCAACAGGCCCTTTGTGGGACGTAATGAAAATCCTCTCCTTCCACTTTTTACGTCTGCTGCAAGTTTTACGACCAGTTTGTGATTCTTGTGATACAACACTGAACTTTGGTGCCTCGTGTGCTTGCCTCATCTGGTTTTCATTGAAACCTCCCACTTGTAACTGCTCCTTTATAATGATAGTTTTCTACAAATCCATAAAACCACACCAAAAACACTGTTACTTAATATTTTCCCACAAGCTTAATTTATGCTTGGAAATTTAGCTCCCATGTCAAGCTGCTTAGCATGTGACACAGGGTGCAAATGACATTTCTGGGCTACTGACCAGGCAGACACCTGCTACTCAACATATGCCGATATCTTTCTTTTATCATGATACATTTTGAACTGAATCATTTTCTGTTTACTTACAAGGTCAAATATTAAAGTTCTATTATTCCAGGGTTTTTCTTGCACATTTCTATGGAAATTGCAAATTAGGAAAAATTATACTTGGAAGGGCAAAATTGTGACACTTGTTTTAGTTTGGTTGGCTGCAAGAGTTACCAGTAGTATTGTGGGCCACAAGACTTGTGTGGTCAATACATGGTCATCTGTTTCTACAAGAGTAAGATGGGAGTTGGGAATAATCTTCTCCATCTTATGGTAAATATGTATCATCACATTCCAAAGTATGAGCTGCAAATGCTGGCAACATAGTATATAGAGTATTTGCAAGTAGATGGAATAGATGTTGTTTAACTAAAGTTGACTGAGTTGCGGTTAACAGAAACAATCTTTTTGAAATTGCCAGAATGAGTTAAACAGGGACTACAAAACAAACGCTAGACCGATTTAGCAGTACAAGGTTCAAAACAAAAACAGAATCACCTGGAAAAACTCAGCAGGTCTGGCAGCATTGGTGGAGAAGAGTACAGTTGACGTTTCGAGTCCTCATGACCCTTCAACAGAACTGAGTGAATATTAGAAGAGGGGTGAAATATAAGCTGGTTTAAGGTGGCGGGGGGGGGGGGGGGGGGGGGGGGGGGGTGCGGGCGGGGTGGGGGTGGGGCGTTGGGGGGGGTGTGGGGTGGGAGGGGCAGTTGGTGGGGGTGGGGACAGAGAAGTTGGGGGGATGGTGTTGTTGTAGGGACAAGCAAGAAGTGATAGGAGCAGATAATCAAAAGATGTCACAGACAAAGGAACAAAGAAGTGTTGAAGGTGGTGATATTATCTAAATGAATGTGCTAATTAAGAATGGATGGCAGGACACTCAAGGTACAGCTCTAGTGGGGGTGGGATGGAAAGACTAGCAGGGCATACAAGATTTAAAAATAATGGAAATAGGTGGGAAAAGAAAAATCTATATAAATTGTTGGAAAAAACAAAAGGAAGGGGGAAGAAACAGAAAGAGGGTGGAGATGGAGGAGGGAGTTCAAGATCTAAAGTTGTTGAATTCAATATTCAGTCCGGAAGGCTGTAAAGTGCCTAGTCAGAAGATGAGGTGCTGTTCCTCCAGTTTGCGTTGGGCTTCACTGGAACAATGCAGCAAGCCAAGGACAGACATGTGGGCAAGAGAGCAGGGTGGAGTGTTAAAATGGCAAGCGACAGGGAGGTTTGGGTCTTTCCTGCAGACAGACCGCTGGTGTTCTGCAAAGCGGTTGCCCAGTTTACATTAGGTCTCTCCAATGTAGAGGAGACCGCATTGGGAGCAACGAATGCAGTAGACTAAGTTGGGGGAAATGCAAGTGAAATGCTTCTTCACTTGAAAGGAGTGTTTGGGCCCTTGGAAGGTGAGGAGAGAGGAAGTGAAGGGGCAGGTGTTGCATCTTTTGCGTGAGCAGGGGGAAGTGCCATAGATAGGGGTTGAAGAGTAGGGGGTGATGGAGGAGTGGATCAAGGTGTCCCGGAGGGAACAATCCCTACGGAATGCCGCCGGTAGGGGGGTGGGGTGGGGGGGTGGGTGGGGAAGGGAAGATGTGTTTGGTGGTGGCATCATGCTGGAGTTGGCGGAAATGGCAGAGGATGATCCTTTGAATGCGGAGGCTGATGGGGTGATAACTGAGGACAAGGGGGACCCTATCATGTTTCTGGGAGGGAGGAGAAGGCGTGAGGGCGGATGTGCGGGAGATGGGCCGGACATGATTGAGGGCCCTGTCAACGACCGTGGGTGGAAAACCTCGGTTAAGGAAGAAGGAGGACATGTCAGAGGAACTGTTTTTGAAGGTAGCATCATCAGAACAGATGTAACGGAGGTGAAGGAACTGAGAGAATGGGATGGAGTCCTTACAAGAAGCGGGGTATGAGGAGCTGTAGTCGAGGTAGCTGTGGGAGTCGGTAGGCTTATAATAGATATTGGTGGACAGTCTATCACCAGAGATTGAGACAAAGAGGTCAAGGAAGGGAAGGGAAGTGTCAGAGATGGACCATGTGAAAATGATGGGGGGGTGGAGATTGGAAGCAAAATTAATAAATTTTTCCAAGTCCCGACGAGAGCATGAAGCAGCACTGAAGTAATCATTGATGTACCGGATAGAGAGTTGTGGGAGGAGGCCAGAGTAGGACTGGAACAAGGAATGTTCCACATGCCCCATAAAGAGACAGGCATAGCTGGGGCCCATGCAGGTATCCATAGCCACACCTTTTATGTGGAGGAAGTGAGAAGAGTTAAAGGAGAAATTGTTCAGTGTGAGAACAAGTTCAGCCAGACAGAGGAGAGTAGTGGTGGATGGGGATTGTTCGGGCCCTTGTTCGAGGAAGAAGCTAAGGATCCTCAGACCATCCTGGTGGGGGATGGATGTGTAGAGGGATTGGACGTCCATGGTGAAGAGGAAGCGGTTAGGGCCAGGGAACTGGAAATTGTTGATGTGACGTAAGGTGTCAGAGGAATCACGTATGTAGGTGGGAAGGAACTGGACAAGGGGAGAGAGAAGGGAGTCAAGATAATGAGAAATGAGTTCTGTGGGGCAGGAGCAGGCTGACAGGATCGGTGTACCGGGACAATTCTGTTTGTGGATTTTGGGTAGGAGGTAGAAGCGGGCCGTCTGAGGTTGGGCAACTATCAGGTTAGAAGTTGTGGAAGGAAGATCTCCAGAGGAGATGAGGTCAGTGACAGTCCTGGAAACAATGGCTTGATGTTCAGTGGTGGGGTCATGGTCCAGGGAGAGGTAGGAGGAAGTGTCTGCGAGTTGACGCTCAGCCTCCGCGAGGTAGAGGTCAGTGCGCCAGACAACAACAGCACCACCCTCGTCAGTGGGTTTGATGACAATGTTGGGGTTGGACCTGAGAGAACGGAGTGCAGTAAGTTCAGAGAGAGACAGATTAGAATGGGTGAGAGGAGCAGAGAAATTGAGATGACTGTCACGCCAACAGTTCTCAATGAAAAGATCAAGAGAAGGTAAGAATCCAGAGGGAGGAGTCCAGGTAGAGGGAGAATATTGGAGGTGGGTAAAAGGATCCGTTGAACGGGGAGAGGACTCCTGCCCAAAGAAGTGAGCACGGAGACGAAGACAGCGGAAGAAGAGTTCAGCATCATGCCGAGCCCGAAATTCATTGAGATGAGGGGGTAAGGGTATGAAACTAAATCCTTTGCTGAGCACTGAACGTTCAGCGTCGGAGAGGGGAAGGTCATGGGGTATAGTGAATACACGGCCGGGGCTGGGATTGGAAGATGGGATGGGGACGGAGGGACAGGCAGGGGTGGAGGGTCCTAGATGGGTGTTGGTGTCGATGAGTTGTTGGAGCTTGCATTCCTTAGCACTTGAGAGAAAGAGAAAAAGTTTCTTGTTGAGGCGTTGGATGAGACGAAAAATAAAATGAAACTGGGGGCACGCGCAGCTTTGAAAAAGGGTACGGCGGTGCTGCTGGAGGGAGAGGTCGAGTGTGTTCATATGGCGGCTCAATGTAGCTAGTTTTCAGTCACCAGCATGCTGTTGACATAGCAGTTCAAATAATTAGGCAGGAGAATAGGAATAATTGTCCCCCCATCTAATGTGGAAGAATATATGATAATAAATGAGAAAGCCACCCTATCATACAGCAAAATGAAATAAAGAGGCAGCCAGGCATTGCACAAAACAAGCATGGGTTCAGCAATGAACTGTTTCATGTATATGAGGAGATAATAGTGATGATCATTGTGACAATTATGTAATATTTTTGATGATCTATATTTGACTTGATGGTGATCCATTTAAATCTAGTCATAAAACAAAAAATTCGATTTAGGGTTTGGGGTGGAACTATGATGTAATTTTGGTTGGGATTTGGCACAGAACCTAGATCCACCGTGTTTCAGCCCTTGGTGTACAGTATAATGTACAGTGAGTACAGAAGAGTGGGGGCTGGGTGGTGGAGGCAGTTCTTATGACAGAATCCAGTTTTGACGGTGTCTCTTGGGTGTTCCCAAGGTACCCAGCAATTACAGCTAGCTTGCCCCAGAGAGGCCGAACAGAACCTATGTAGCTGGGATAAGAAAACTTGGAAAGGGGAGCAATTGTACTATTGCTTCTCATAAGTAATCCCTCACATCTTGAGATGAAGCTAAAAATTTTCCTCCAAATTTTTTTCAGCCTATTCTGGACATCAGATGCTTTTCTTTTGATTGGCATGGAGACTCCATCTCCCTTAGTGAGGCAGGTGCCTCTGTTCTGCTTTATGGGAGGGACACATGTCTCAAATGTCTAAGTGACCCTGCTTATGCAATTTGGGATGGGGTCAACAGAAGGTCGAATTATTGGGAATCAGAACCCTAGCTTTAAAAGATGCCTGGAGCTAAAAGGACCAAACAGGCTGTAATGACCATCCCCATCTTGGTAACAGTGGCTGTAATGAATCTTCATAGTATAACCACTGGCCCCCCACTACAATAAACACACACAAACTGTAGTTAGATTATTAATAAAATATTATTAATTTGTTTAGAAGATCTATCAATCCTAATGGGCTGACATAAATAAAATCAACTATATATTCTGAAAAGCAAAATGAAACACAAACACTGATAATGAATCAATAAGCCTGGTCCAATATGCCCAATAATAATGCTATTTATAAACCTGATGTTAAATTGGGTTTCTTTCGAATCTTTTGGTTGGATTGTGTTTAAAATGAAAGTGCTGAATTTTAATGTGCTATTAATTTGAAGATTTTTGTTGTGCCGGAATGTGCAAATGTCGGTTAACTCAGTCAATTGGAAGTGGCAACAAGGATCATAATGGATGACGGTGACATTACTCCTCACTGCTTGATATCCGAACATGTATCAGACCCAGGACCACCTGGGAATTTCCCCTTGCAGCACTTACGCGAAACAGGGAATTAAAAGCAAGAACCACATGGTGGAGGGCCAACGTTTAACCACAAAGGCACAGTGAGTGCTGATATGTCTGGACACATCATATCCAGGAACGTGGCATGCCTATAGATCACACTGGAAGTGACAGAAGGAGGAGTGGATGCCAGGAACTACAAGAACCAAGCACGCTGTAGTGACCATCCCCGTCTGGGAATTTTGGATAGAAGGGTGGGAACTGTGAATTGCTGTACATCAACAGAGAAAAAAACAAACACGAAGCAATGAAAAATTTGTTCTCAAATCCCATTTATCATACAATGGAACTCTGTTATTACAAGTAGAGATTTTAGGTACACTGAGGTACAATTTGAGTTCACAAGGCCAGTGAGCTGGAGCAGACTGGGAGAGTGACAGCAGGAAATCAGACTAATGCTCTTTTGTGAAAAATGGGCAAGAGTTTCATTTAAATATTCAAATCGATGGCAATGGGAATGAAAAGAACCCAGGCACAATTCCATGAGTTTCCAATGGGGAATGCTCCTTGAGCTCTGCTTGGCTGTATGAAATTGAAGATCAAGCTAGTTTTGGCTGACAGCAAGTGACCCCTTAAAGGGGGAACCAGCAGGATCTTTACTTGATCATTTTCAAAGATAGGATTTAGCAATGAATATCAGGGAATTATATCTTAGTATTTAAAAAAACTATTGGCCCAAATTCTAGTATCAATGCTTTTGCTTGCTCCAGTTTAAAATTGGAATATTCAACATCCTTTGGTATTTCTCTCTCTCTCTTCTTCTTCCTCTAACAGAAAGAGAGAGAGATTGAAGAAGTGGATGCAAGGCAGGTTTATTCACACCAGAGGCAGACTGGTCATGTGCGCCCTTACCCATGTATTCATCTGTAGAAACACAGGCGCCCTTACCTCAGAAGAAAGCTGCATGTGTTGGCTCTGCTCTTAGGAAGGTAGTGATAGAGCTATACTGTCTACTGGAACCTGGATCTGTAAGCAAACCCCACTGTAAAGCAAAGGTCGCTCTAATCCTAACACTTTGGGCTGGATTTTCGCAGACTCTTGGCGGGACCCCGATCCGGATATCTGTCCCCCATTTCCGACAGATGCCATTTCCGCTAGTAGGAGAAAGGAGTGGGGAGTGACTCACACAGGCAGGAAACCTGAACTCAGTGCTGAGTTCAAACAGATCCCACCTTTTGCTGTAGCGAGGGCCTTAACCCACAGTGTGGGAGTTAGAAATTCATGGGGGAGACTTAAAAGCTTCTGAAGGGCCGCTAAGGTTTATATAATTGTCAAGCTATTAAGTTATTTAAATCCTCAGCCCTTTAAAAATTAAAAAAAACCAGCCAGTCTGTATCTGCAAGAAGTAAAAGAACACAAGCTATGAAGTTATTTAAATCACCAGCCTTTTAAAGATTAAAAAAATAGGCTGCCTGTGTCACTGAGAGTTGAAAAGCTAAATTTTATGTGTCTCCACTGGGTGTGTTTTCAGTGGGGTGACACATAAAATAGAGCGAGTGCCAACCCCACCACATTGATGCCCAACCCCAATCTCACCCCCAGAATATAGGGGTGTGGGTGCTGAAATTGGCAGCCCACCTGCTATATTTAACAAATAATCAACCATTGATTGAGCTTGTATGAAGCCAATGACCCCAATAATAAAAACAAAAAAACTGCGGATGCTGGAAATCCAAAACAAAAACAGAATTACCTGGAAAAACTCAGCAGGTCTGGCAGCATCGGCGGAGAAGAAAAGAGTTGACGTTTCGAGTCCTCATGACCCTTCGACAGAACTTGAGTTCGAGTCCAGGAAAGAGCTGAAATATAAGCTGGTTTAAGGTGTGTGTGTGGGGGGCGGAGAGATAGAGAGACAGAGAGGTGGAGGGGGTTGGTGTGGTTGTAGCGACAAACAAGCAGTGATAGAAGCAGAATATCAAAAGATGTCAACAACAATAGTACAATAGAACACATAGGTGTTAAAGATAAAGTTGGTGATATTATCTAAACGAATGTGCTAATTAAGAATGGATGGTAGGGCACTCAAGGTATAGCTCTAGTGGGTTTTTTTTTTTTTTTTTATTTTTTATTTTATATAATGGAAATAGGTGGGAAAAGGAAAATCTTTATAATTTATTGGGAAAAAAAAAAAGAGAAGGGGGAAACAGAAAGGGGGTGAGGATGGGGGAGGGGACTCACGACCTAAAGTTGTTGAATTCAATATTCAGTCCGGAAGGCTGTAAAGTCCCTAGTCGGAAGATGAGGTGTTGTTCCTCCAGTTTGCGTTGGGCTTCACTGGAACAATGCAGCAAGCCAAGGACAGACATGTGGGCAAGAGAGCAGGGTGGAGTGTTAAAATGGCAAGCGACAGGGAGGTTTGGGTCATTCTTGCGGACAGACCGCAGGTGTTCTGCAAAGCGGTCGCCCAGTTTACGTTTGGTCTCTCCAATGTAGAGGAGACCACATTGGGAGCAACGAATGCAGTAGACTAAGTTGGGGGAAATGCAAGTGAAATGCTGCTTCACTTGAAAGGAGTGTTTGGGTCCTTGGACGGTGAGGAGAGAGGAAGTGAAGGGGCAGGTGTTGCATCTTTTGCGTGGGCAAGGGGTTGTGCCATAGGAGGGGGTTGAGGAGTAGGGGGTGATGGAGGAGTGGACCAGGGTGTCCCGGAGGGAGCGATCCCTACGGAATGCCGATAAGGGGGGTGAAGGGAAGATGTGTTTGGTAGTGGCATCATGCTGGAGTTGGCGGAAATGGCGGAGGATGATCCTTTGAATGCGGAGGCTGGTGGGGTGATAAGTGAGGACAAGGGGGACCCTATCATGTTTCTGGGAGGGAGGAGAAGGAGTGAGGGCGGATGCGCGGGAGATGGGCCGGACACGGTTGAGGGCCCTGTCAACGACCGTGGGTGGAAAACCTCGGTTAAGGAAGAAGGAGGACATGTCAGAGGAACTGTTTTTGAATGTAGCATCATCGGAACAGATGCGACGGAGGCGAAGGAACTGAGAGAATGGGATGGAGTCCTTACAGGAAGTGGGGTGTGAGGAGCTGTAGTCGAGATAGCTGTGGGTGTCGGTGGGTTTGTAATGGATATTGGTGGATAGTCTATCACCAGAGATTGAGACAGAGAGGTCAAGGAAGGGAAGGGAAGTGTCAGAGATGGACCACGTGAAAATGATGGAGGGGTGGAGATTGGAAGCAAAATTAATAAATTTTTCCAAGTCCTGACGAGAGCATGAAGCAGCACCGAAATAATCATCGATGTACCGGAGAAAGAGTTGTGGAAGGGGGCCGGAGTAGGACTGCAACAAGGAATGTTCCACATACCCCATAAAGAGACAGGCATAGCTGGGGCCCATGCGGGTACCCATAGCCACACCTTTTATTTGGAGGAAGTGAGAGGAGTTGAAGGAGAAATTGTTCAGCGTGAGAACAAGTTCAGCCAGACGGAGGAGAGTAGTGGTGGATGGGGATTGTTCGGGCCTCTGTTCGAGGAAGAAGCTAAGGGCCCTCAGACCATCCTGGTGGGGGATGGAGGTGTAGAGGGATTGGACGTCCATGGTGAAGAGGAAGCGGTAGGGGCCAGGGAACTGGAAATTGTTGATGTGACGTAAGGTGTCAGAGGAATCACGGATGTAGGTGGGAAGGGACTGGACAAGGGGAGAGAGAAGGGAGTCAAGATAACGAGAAATGAGTTCTGTGGGGCAGGAGCAAGCTGAGACGATCGGTCTACCGGGGCAGTTCTGTTTGTGGATTTTGGGTAGGAGATAGAAGCGGGCCGTCCGAGGTTGGGCAACTATCAGGTTGGAAGCTGTGGGAGGGAGATCCCCAGAGGAGATGAGGTCAGTGACAGTCCTGGAAACAATGGCTTGATGTTCAGTGGTGGGGTCATGGTCCAGGGAGAGGTAGGAGGAAGTGTCTGCGAGTTGACGCTCAGCCTCCGCGTGGTAGAGGACAGTGCGCCAGACAACAACAGCACCACCCTAGTCAGCGGGTTTGATGACAATGTCAGGGTTGGACCTGAGAGAATGGAGTGCAGTAAGTTCAGAGAGAGACAGGTTAGAATGGGTGAGAGGAGCAGAGAAATTGAGACGACTAATGTCGCGCCGACAGTTCTCAATGAAAAGATCGAGAGAAGGTAAGAATCCAGAGGGAGGGGTCCAGGTGGAGGGAGAATATTGAAGATGGGTAAAAGGATCCGTTGAACTGGGAGAGGACTCCTGCCCAAAGAAGTGAGCCCGGAGACGAAGACGGCGGAAGAAGAGTTCTGTATCATGCCGAGCCCGAAATTCATTGAGGTGAGGGCGTAAGGGTATGAAACTAAGTCCTTTGCTGAGCACTGAACGTTCAGCATCGGAGAGGGGAAGGTCAGGGGGTATAGTGAATACACGGCTGGGGTTGGGATTGGAAGATGGGGTGGGGACGGAGGGACAGGCAGGGGTGGAGGGTCCTAGATGGGTGTTGGTGTCGATGAGTTGTTGGAGCTTGCGTTCCTTAGCACTTGAGAGAAAGAGAAAAAGTTTCTTGTTGAGGCGTCGGATGAGCCGAAGGATAAAATGAAACTGGGGGCACGCGCAGCTTTGAAAAAGGGTACGGCGGTGCTGCTGGAGGGAGAGGTCGAGTGTGTTCATATGGCGGCGCATGGCACTGAGAGTGGATTTCAGAATGTGACGGGAACAGCAGTCCGAGAAACGTTTTATGTCCCGGAGATACCTGTAATCCTGGGTGGGTTCGAAACATGAGGGGTGGAATTTCAGTTGAAATCCATGTGGGGTAAGTCGGAGACGGAGACAGTCACTGAGAAAGGAGATATGGCTGTGAAAGCGGGTTTTAGTAAACACCTTGTCAAACACTAGGAGAGAAATGGAAAGCAATGAAGGTGAACAAGGCAACAGAGAAATCCGGAAATCTTGTCGCAGAGAGGAACAGAACTTCTTCAAGGAGGTAGGCATTTCTTGAAGAGCAGTGGCAGTCAATTAAACACAGAGATAAAAACAAAAAAACTGCGGATGCTGGAAATCCAAAACAAAAACAGAATTACCTGGAAAAACTCAGCAGGTCTGGCAGCATCGGCGGAGAAGAAAAGAGTTGACGTTTCGAGTCCTCATGACCCTTCGACAGAACTTGAGTTCGAGTCCAGGAAAGAGCTGAAATATAAGCTGGTTTAAGGTGTGTGTGTGGGGGGCGGAGAGATAGAGAGACAGAGAGGTGGAGGGGGTTGGTGTGGTTGTAGCGACAAACAAGCAGTGATAGAAGCAGAATATCAAAAGATGTCAACAACAATAGTACAATAGAACACATAGGTGTTAAAGATAAAGTTGGTGATATTATCTAAACGAATGTGCTAATTAAGAATGGATGGTAGGGCACTCAAGGTATAGCTCTAGTGGGTTTTTTTTTTTATTTTTTATTTTATATAATGGAAATAGGTGGGAAAAGGAAAATCTTTATAATTTATTGGGAAAAAAAAAAGAGAAGGGGGAAACAGAAAGGGGGTGAGGATGGGGGAGGGGACTCACGACCTAAAGTTGTTGAATTCAATATTCAGTCCGGAAGGCTGTAAAGTCCCTAGTCGGAAGATGAGGTGTTGTTCCTCCAGTTTGCGTTGGGCTTCACTGGAACAATGCAGCAAGCCAAGGACAGACATGTGGGCAAGAGAGCAGGGTGGAGTGTTAAAATGGCAAGCGACAGGGAGGTTTGGGTCATTCTTGCGGACAGACCGCAGGTGTTCTGCAAAGCGGTCTAAAGTTGTTGAATTCAATATTCAGTCCGGAAGGCTGTAAAGTCCCTAGTCGGAAGATGAGGTGTTGTTCCTCCAGTTTGCGTTGGGCTTCACTGGAACAATGCAGCAAGCCAAGGACAGACATGTGGGCAAGAGAGCAGGGTGGAGTGTTAAAATGGCAAGCGACAGGGAGGTTTGGGTCATTCTTGCGGACAGACCGCAGGTGTTCTGCAAAGCGGTCTAAAGTTGTTGAATTCAATATTCAGTCCGGAAGGCTGTAAAGTCCCTAGTCGGAAGATGAGGTGTTGTTCCTCCAGTTTGCGTTGGGCTTCACTGGAACAATGCAGCAAGCCAAGGACAGACATGTGGGCAAGAGAGCAGGGTGGAGTGTTAAAATGGCAAGCGACAGGGAGGTTTGGGTCATTCTTGCGGACAGACCGCAGGTGTTCTGCAAAGCGGTCTAAAGTTGTTGAATTCAATATTCAGTCCGGAAGGCTGTAAAGTCCCTAGTCGGAAGATGAGGTGTTGTTCCTCCAGTTTGCGTTGGGCTTCACTGGAACAATGCAGCAAGCCAAGGACAGACATGTGGGCAAGAGAGCAGGGTGGAGTGTTAAAATGGCAAGCGACAGGGAGGTTTGGGTCATTCTTGCGGACAGACCGCAGGTGTTCTGCAAAGCGGTCTAAAGTTGTTGAATTCAATATTCAGTCCGGAAGGCTGTAAAGTCCCTAGTCGGAAGATGAGGTGTTGTTCCTCCAGTTTGCGTTGGGCTTCACTGGAACAATGCAGCAAGCCAAGGACAGACATGTGGGCAAGAGAGCAGGGTGGAGTGTTAAAATGGCAAGCGACAGGGAGGTTTGGGTCATTCTTGCGGACAGACCGCAGGTGTTCTGCAAAGCGGTCTAAAGTTGTTGAATTCAATATTCAGTCCGGAAGGCTGTAAAGTCCCTAGTCGGAAGATGAGGTGTTGTTCCTCCAGTTTGCGTTGGGCTTCACTGGAACAATGCAGCAAGCCAAGGACAGACATGTGGGCAAGAGAGCAGGGTGGAGTGTTAAAATGGCAAGCGACAGGGAGGTTTGGGTCATTCTTGCGGACAGACCGCAGGTGTTCTGCAAAGCGGTCTAAAGTTGTTGAATTCAATATTCAGTCCGGAAGGCTGTAAAGTCCCTAGTCGGAAGATGAGGTGTTGTTCCTCCAGTTTGCGTTGGGCTTCACTGGAACAATGCAGCAAGCCAAGGACAGACATGTGGGCAAGAGAGCAGGGTGGAGTGTTAAAATGGCAAGCGACAGGGAGGTTTGGGTCATTCTTGCGGACAGACCGCAGGTGTTCTGCAAAGCGGTCTAAAGTTGTTGAATTCAATATTCAGTCCGGAAGGCTGTAAAGTCCCTAGTCGGAAGATGAGGTGTTGTTCCTCCAGTTTGCGTTGGGCTTCACTGGAACAATGCAGCAAGCCAAGGACAGACATGTGGGCAAGAGAGCAGGGTGGAGTGTTAAAATGGCAAGCGACAGGGAGGTTTGGGTCATTCTTGCGGACAGACCGCAGGTGTTCTGCAAAGCGGTCTAAAGTTGTTGAATTCAATATTCAGTCCGGAAGGCTGTAAAGTCCCTAGTCGGAAGATGAGGTGTTGTTCCTCCAGTTTGCGTTGGGCTTCACTGGAACAATGCAGCAAGCCAAGGACAGACATGTGGGCAAGAGAGCAGGGTGGAGTGTTAAAATGGCAAGCGACAGGGAGGTTTGGGTCATTCTTGCGGACAGACCGCAGGTGTTCTGCAAAGCGGTCTAAAGTTGTTGAATTCAATATTCAGTCCGGAAGGCTGTAAAGTCCCTAGTCGGAAGATGAGGTGTTGTTCCTCCAGTTTGCGTTGGGCTTCACTGGAACAATGCAGCAAGCCAAGGACAGACATGTGGGCAAGAGAGCAGGGTGGAGTGTTAAAATGGCAAGCGACAGGGAGGTTTGGGTCATTCTTGCGGACAGACCGCAGGTGTTTCTTACCTTCTCTCGATCTTTTCATTGAGAACTGTCGGCGCGACATTAGTCGTCTCAATTTCTCTGCTCCTCTCACCCATTCTAACCTGTCTCTCTCTGAACTTACTGCACTCCATTCTCTCAGGTCCAACCCTGACATTGTCATCAAACCCGCTGACAAGGGTGGTGCTGTTGTTGTCTGGCGCACTGACCTCTACCACGCGGAGGCTGAGCGTCAACTCGCAGACACTTCCTCCTACCTCTCCCTGGACCATGACCCCACCACTGAACATCAAGCCATTGTTTCCAGGACTGTCACTGACCTCATCTCCTCTGGGGATCTCCCTCCCACAGCTTCCAACCTGATAGTTGCCCAACCTCGGACGGCCCGCTTCTATCTCCTACCCAAAATCCACAAACAGAACTGCCCCGGTAGACCGATCGTCTCAGCTTGCTCCTGCCCCACAGAACTCATTTCTCGTTATCTTGACTCCCTTCTCTCTCCCCTTGTCCAGTCCCTTCCCACCTACATCCGTGATTCCTCTGACACCTTACGTCACATCAACAATTTCCAGTTCCCTGGCCCCTACCGCTTCCTCTTCACCATGGACGTCCAATCCCTCTACACCTCCATCCCCCACCAGGATGGTCTGAGGGCCCTTAGCTTCTTCCTCGAACAGAGGCCCGAACAATCCCCATCCACCACTACTCTCCTCCGTCTGGCTGAACTTGTTCTCACGCTGAACAATTTCTCCTTCAACTCCTCTCACTTCCTCCAAATAAAAGGTGTGGCTATGGGTACCCGCATGGGCCCCAGCTATGCCTGTCTCTTTATGGGGTATGTGGAACATTCCTTGTTGCAGTCCTACTCCGGCCCCCTTCCACAACTCTTTCTCCGGTACATCGATGATTATTTCGGTGCTGCTTCATGCTCTCGTCAGGACTTGGAAAAATTTATTAATTTTGCTTCCAATCTCCACCCCTCCATCATTTTCACGTGGTCCATCTCTGACACTTCCCTTCCCTTCCTTGACCTCTCTGTCTCAATCTCTGGTGATAGACTATCCACCAATATCCATTACAAACCCACCGACACCCACAGCTATCTCGACTACAGCTCCTCACACCCCACTTCCTGTAAGGACTCCATCCCATTCTCTCAGTTCCTTCGCCTCCGTCGCATCTGTTCCGATGATGCTACATTCAAAAACAGTTCCTCTGACATGTCCTCCTTCTTCCTTAACCGAGGTTTTCCACCCACGGTCGTTGACAGGGCCCTCAACCGTGTCCGGCCCATCTCCCGCGCATCCGCCCTCACTCCTTCTCCTCCCTCCCAGAAACATGATAGGGTCCCCCTTGTCCTCACTTATCACCCCACCAGCCTCCGCATTCAAAGGATCATCCTCCGCCATTTCCGCCAACTCCAGCATGATGCCACTACCAAACACATCTTCCCTTCACCCCCCTTATCGGCATTCCGTAGGGATCGCTCCCTCCGGGACACCCTGGTCCACTCCTCCATCACCCCCTACTCCTCAACCCCCTCCTATGGCACAACCCCTTGCCCACGCAAAAGATGCAACACCTGCCCCTTCACTTCCTCTCTCCTCACCGTCCAAGGACCCAAACACTCCTTTCAAGTGAAGCAGCATTTCACTTGCATTTCCCCCAACTTAGTCTACTGCATTCGTTGCTCCCAATGTGGTCTCCTCTACATTGGAGAGACCAAACGTAAACTGGGCGACCGCTTTGCAGAACACCTGCGGTCTGTCCGCAAGAATGACCCAAACCTCCCTGTCGCTTGCCATTTTAACACTCCACCCTGCTCTCTTGCCCACATGTCTGTCCTTGGCTTGCTGCATTGTTCCAGTGAAGCCCAACGCAAACTGGAGGAACAACACCTCATCTTCCGACTAGGGACTTTACAGCCTTCCGGACTGAATATTGAATTCAACAACTTTAGGTCGTGAGTCCCCTCCCCCATCCTCACCCCCTTTCTGTTTCCCCCTTCTCTTTTTTTTTTCCCAATAAATTATAAAGATTTTCCTTTTCCCACCTATTTCCATTATATAAAATAAAAAATAAAAAAAAAAAAAAAAAACCCACTAGAGCTATACCTTGAGTGCCCTACCATCCATTCTTAATTAGCACATTCGTTTAGATAATATCACCAACTTTATCTTTAACACCTATGTGTTCTATTGTACTATTGTTGTTGACATCTTTTGATATTCTGCTTCTATCACTGCTTGTTTGTCGCTACAACCACACCAACCCCCTCCACCTCTCTGTCTCTCTATCTCTCCGCCCCCCACACACACACCTTAAACCAGCTTATATTTCAGCTCTTTCCTGGACTCGAACTCAAGTTCTGTCGAAGGGTCATGAGGACTCGAAACGTCAACTCTTTTCTTCTCCGCCGATGCTGCCAGACCTGCTGAGTTTTTCCAGGTAATTCTGTTTTTGTTTTGGATTTCCAGCATCCGCAGTTTTTTTGTTTTTATCTCTGTGTTTAATTGACTGCCACTGCTCTTCAAGAAATGCCTACCTCCTTGAAGAAGTTCTGTTCCTCTCTGCGACAAGATTTCCGGATTTCTCTGTTGCCTTGTTCACCTTCATTGCTTTCCATTTCTCTCCTAGTGTTTGACAAGGTGTTTACTAAAACCCGCTTTCACAGCCATATCTCCTTTCTCAGTGACTGTCTCCGTCTCCGACTTACCCCACATGGATTTCAACTGAAATTCCACCCCTCATGTTTCGAACCCACCCAGGATTACAGGTATCTCCGGGACATAAAACGTTTCTCGGACTGCTGTTCCCGTCACATTCTGAAATCCACTCTCAGTGCCATGCGCCGCCATATGAACACACTCGACCTCTCCCTCCAGCAGCACCGCCGTACCCTTTTTCAAAGCTGCGCGTGCCCCCAGTTTCATTTTATCCTTCGGCTCATCCGACGCCTCAACAAGAAACTTTTTCTCTTTCTCTCAAGTGCTAAGGAACGCAAGCTCCAACAACTCATCGACACCAACACCCATCTAGGACCCTCCACCCCTGCCTGTCCCTCCGTCCCCACCCCATCTTCCAATCCCAACCCCAGCCGTGTATTCACTATACCCCCTGACCTTCCCCTCTCCGATGCTGAACGTTCAGTGCTCAGCAAAGGACTTAGTTTCATACCCTTACGCCCTCACCTCAATGAATTTCGGGCTCGGCATGATACTGAACTCTTCTTCCGCCGTCTTCGTCTCCGGGCTCACTTCTTTGGGCAGGAGTCCTCTCCCAGTTCAACGGATCCTTTTACCCATCTTCAATATTCTCCCTCCACCTGGACCCCTCCCTCTGGATTCTTACCTTCTCTCGATCTTTTCATTGAGAACTGTCGGCGCGACATTAGTCGTCTCAATTTCTCTGCTCCTCTCACCCATTCTAACCTGTCTCTCTCTGAACTTACTGCACTCCATTCTCTCAGGTCCAACCCTGACATTGTCATCAAACCCGCTGACAAGGGTGGTGCTGTTGTTGTCTGGCGCACTGACCTCTACCACGCGGAGGCTGAGCGTCAACTCGCAGACACTTCCTCCTACCTCTCCCTGGACCATGACCCCACCACTGAACATCAAGCCATTGTTTCCAGGACTGTCACTGACCTCATCTCCTCTGGGGATCTCCCTCCCACAGCTTCCAACCTGATAGTTGCCCAACCTCGGACGGCCCGCTTCTATCTCCTACCCAAAATCCACAAACAGAACTGCCCCGGTAGACCGATCGTCTCAGCTTGCTCCTGCCCCACAGAACTCATTTCTCGTTATCTTGACTCCCTTCTCTCTCCCCTTGTCCAGTCCCTTCCCACCTACATCCGTGATTCCTCTGACACCTTACGTCACATCAACAATTTCCAGTTCCCTGGCCCCTACCGCTTCCTCTTCACCATGGACGTCCAATCCCTCTACACCTCCATCCCCCACCAGGATGGTCTGAGGGCCCTTAGCTTCTTCCTCGAACAGAGGCCCGAACAATCCCCATCCACCACTACTCTCCTCCGTCTGGCTGAACTTGTTCTCACGCTGAACAATTTCTCCTTCAACTCCTCTCACTTCCTCCAAATAAAAGGTGTGGCTATGGGTACCCGCATGGGCCCCAGCTATGCCTGTCTCTTTATGGGGTATGTGGAACATTCCTTGTTGCAGTCCTACTCCGGCCCCCTTCCACAACTCTTTCTCCGGTACATCGATGATTATTTCGGTGCTGCTTCATGCTCTCGTCAGGACTTGGAAAAATTTATTAATTTTGCTTCCAATCTCCACCCCTCCATCATTTTCACGTGGTCCATCTCTGACACTTCCCTTCCCTTCCTTGACCTCTCTGTCTCAATCTCTGGTGATAGACTATCCACCAATATCCATTACAAACCCACCGACACCCACAGCTATCTCGACTACAGCTCCTCACACCCCACTTCCTGTAAGGACTCCATCCCATTCTCTCAGTTCCTTCGCCTCCGTCGCATCTGTTCCGATGATGCTACATTCAAAAACAGTTCCTCTGACATGTCCTCCTTCTTCCTTAACCGAGGTTTTCCACCCACGGTCGTTGACAGGGCCCTCAACCGTGTCCGGCCCATCTCCCGCGCATCCGCCCTCACTCCTTCTCCTCCCTCCCAGAAACATGATAGGGTCCCCCTTGTCCTCACTTATCACCCCACCAGCCTCCGCATTCAAAGGATCATCCTCCGCCATTTCCGCCAACTCCAGCATGATGCCACTACCAAACACATCTTCCCTTCACCCCCCTTATCGGCATTCCGTAGGGATCGCTCCCTCCGGGACACCCTGGTCCACTCCTCCATCACCCCCTACTCCTCAACCCCCTCCTATGGCACAACCCCTTGCCCACGCAAAAGATGCAACACCTGCCCCTTCACTTCCTCTCTCCTCACCGTCCAAGGACCCAAACACTCCTTTCAAGTGAAGCAGCATTTCACTTGCATTTCCCCCAACTTAGTCTACTGCATTCGTTGCTCCCAATGTGGTCTCCTCTACATTGGAGAGACCAAACGTAAACTGGGCGACCGCTTTGCAGAACACCTGCGGTCTGTCCGCAAGAATGACCCAAACCTCCCTGTCGCTTGCCATTTTAACACTCCACCCTGCTCTCTTGCCCACATGTCTGTCCTTGGCTTGCTGCATTGTTCCAGTGAAGCCCAACGCAAACTGGAGGAACAACACCTCATCTTCCGACAAGGGACTTTACAGCCTTCCGGACTGAATATTGAATTCAACAACTTTAGGTCGTGAGTCCCCTCCCCCATCCTCACCCCCTTTCTGTTTCCCCCTTCTCTTTTTTTTTTTTCCCAATAAATTATAAAGATTTTCCTTTTCCCACCTATTTCCATTATATAAAATAAAAAATAAAAAAAAAAAAAAAAAACCCACTAGAGCTATACCTTGAGTGCCCTACCATCCATTCTTAATTAGCACATTCGTTTAGATAATATCACCAACTTTATCTTTAACACCTATGTGTTCTATTGTACTATTGTTGTTGACATCTTTTGATATTCTGCTTCTATCACTGCTTGTTTGTCGCTACAACCACACCAACCCCCTCCACCTCTCTGTCTCTCTATCTCTCCGCCCCCCACACACACACCTTAAACCAGCTTATATTTCAGCTCTTTCCTGGACTCGAACTCAAGTTCTGTCGAAGGGTCATGAGGACTCGAAACGTCAACTCTTTTCTTCTCCGCCGATGCTGCCAGACCTGCTGAGTTTTTCCAGGTAATTCTGTTTTTGACCCCAATAATACACTGCCTACACCATAACACGGTTGGCATGGGAAATTGGGCAGGCCATCTTTTTAAAAACTTTTTAAAAGGGCAGGAAGTAAATGAGGGATACTATCTTTGGGGGGTGCCCTTTGCATGTAAGGGGGCAGCACCCCTAAGATAATAACCCCCTTTCTTCCTACCTAACTGCTCTGTAAAATATACTACCCCCACTCACTCTCCCTCCCCCTAAACTACCCAAACCCTCCCCTCCAAAGACCACAACCATACCTTGCTCCTAAATCCATAGGCCTTGTTCGTGTGCTTGCTTGCCGTCCCATCAGTACCCACTAATATACTCTTGGCAATATTGGGACTGCTGGAGCTGCCAGCCAATTGGATTGGCAGCCTATTTAGCCTGCCTGCAGTGCATTATGGCTACGGAATGGGCTGGCGTGGCATGAGTTGGCTCCACTCCAACTTTTATTCTGTTGGGGGGTGGTAGTGGTGGTGGTGGTGTTGGTGAGCCATCCACTCCCACCATAATATGCTGCCCATAGTCTAGCAGTTACAATAATTGTTTGTTGATGATATCCCAAGGAATATTTTATATTATTATTAATGGTTGGCTGCTTTCCGCAACCTATAATTATCCCAGCAGGAGGTTCTACCTTCATAGTTCGACTGACAGCTCCAAGAGGTATTAAAGGATTAACTGTCTTTGTTGTTGGTTATGAAGATAAATCCATTTGTTTTTTTAAGAGATTAAATACTTGAGAGGCTTTTAAAGTTTTGAATGGGCTTTCATGGATGGAAGTTTTTTTTTTTACTTTAATAAAGGCTCTAATAGTTATTTAGAACTATATTTTATCTCAATATGGCTCCTGAAATTTGTCCATGGTAGATATTGATTAGTTACCACAGAGGATATCAGGGTCAAGGGTGGTGAGTAAGTGGCATAGGTTGGCATGAGTTGGCATTAAGTTCACATGGGGGTATTAAGGGGCCATAGGGTGTGAGTGGCAGGCATGAATTGGCATGAGTTGGCAATCAATGGGGTACTGGGAGTGATGAGGTGAGGGCTAGAGGGCCAAATAGTTAACAAAACAATGGGAAGATGTCCTAGAGAACTGAGGCAGGCCTTCAAATAGCCCAGGTTGACACTTGGCAGCCCTGTAGCCACCTCCGACCTGTGTTTGGGAGTAGTGGGCCCTTCTCCATACACTCTACCTGGGAATGAAAATCGGGTCTGATGAGGCATTTTTTCATAAAGTGGGTGCTGGAAAATTTCTTGACTTGTGCTATCTGCCTCAGGAGTGAAAATCTGGCCCTTTATGAGTCATTCCAAGCTTTCATAGGAGTCATTAGCAAAATCAATTAAACTGCTGTGCTGAGATTCTTCAAGCAGGTCATTAATGCAATATGCTACATTGAACACATCTTTATCACTTTTAACCATGGAAAATTAACAACAGAGAAGACATTGCAATATTTTTCTGCATTGCAGGACTCCCAAAAGTTGAGGAACAAAGGAACAGGAGTGGACCATTCAGTTGCTCGAGTTGGTATGCCATTGAATGAGATCATGGCTGATCTTCACCTTAACTCCCTCTACCTATCTTTGCTCCATACTTGCTGAGCAAACGTCTATCGATTCCTGTTTTAAAATTATTCATTGAGCTGACATTGATTGCTTCTTGTGGAAGAGAGTTCCACACTTCTTTCTTCCTTTGCATGAGGCAGTCCTAAATTCTCTCTTGATTGGTCTGGCTCTGATTTTAAGTTATGGCCCCTTCTCTTAGGTCCCCCCCCTCAGCACTGGAACAAGTAGCTCTCTATCTATTCTAGCAATTCCTTTGAAATTCCTAAAAAGAACACAATGAAATCACCCCTATCCTTCTATACTTCAGAGAATAGAAACCCAGTTTATGCAAATTCTCTTAAAATCTAAGCCCTGATGTTATTCTGGTGAATCTGTGTTGTACTCCTTCCAAGTCCAACATATCCTTTCTAAGACCTGGTACCCAGCACTGTACATAATACTCCAGAGGTAGTCTAACCAAGACTTTGTATAGCTGTAACAAAAATATCCTCCTCTTTTTTTCTAACTCTTCATGAACCTTTTTGATTAATTTCTCTACTTTGAATACTACGTTTAAGTTATCTAGGTGCATGGACCCCTTTATCTCTCTGGATCTCCAAGGCTTCTATTTTTCACTATTTCAATAATACTGAGATCAATGATCCAAAATGAATAACCTCATAGTTAACTCTGTTAGAATCCACCTGCCGCAGTTTCACCCACTCATTTAATCCGTCAATGTCTCTTTGTAATGTTATGGTCCCATACATACCAATTATATGAACATCCATTCTTTATGCCATTGGCAACCTTGAATATATGGCTTTCTATTCTGTTATTTAAACCATCCATAAATGTAATGCATAGTTGAAGATCCAGCACAAATCCTTGTGGGACACCACTGGACAATTCCTTTCAATTCAAGTTTATACCCAGTATCACAACTGTCTTGTCTTCTGCTACCTAAACAGTCCCTTAACCAGGTTAAAAATTTGCCTTCAATTCCATGAGCTTTAATGTTAGCCCACAATCTCTTATGTAGAACTTTATCAAATGCCTTTTGGATAGCCACATGGATTGTATGCATAGACTTCCTCAAATTACTTCCTAAAAAATTCAATTGGGTTTGTTAGACCCAACCTAGACAAACCGATACTGACGCTTTCTAATCAGCCGAAATGTTTCAAGTGCTCAGTCACTCTGTCCTTAATTATAGATTCAAATAACTTTCCACAACAGGCAATAGCCTAATAAGTTTATAACTTCCTGCTTGGTCTCTTGCACCTTTCTTAAATCATCGAGTTATATTTGCAATTTTCCAATCTAATGGGACAATCCCAAAAGTGATTCCTAGTTCCTAAAAGAGCTTAGAAGATTATGGCTAAACCATTTGCAATTTTCTCACCTACTTTCTTTAGAATCCTCGGGCACAAGTTTTCCCTCGTTGGGCGGGCGCATGCCCGACCCAAATGAGAGTAAAATATTGCGGGATGACGTTGGGAAAGTGTCTCGACATCATTGCGCGCTCTCGCAATCTTTCGCTCGGCAGTTGTGTGCAGGTGCCAAAGCGGTGCCCGCCATTAATTAACAGGCCTCTTAAGGCCCTTAACAATGCAATTGTCTGAGATTTTTCATTGCCCAAGTGATTTTCTGCTCATCGCACAGGCAAAACGGTCAGGCAGCCAGCCGACATTTCCTCAAACCTCATCCAAGGGCGGGATAAAAGGGGTCATCAGCATTGTCAGTGTGAGTAGTGAGGAGTTTTAGAGATAGTTTGCAGCTGGTTTCTTATTGGTATTTGGCATCTTCACCTCTGTTCAGGGCTTCATTCTTAGCATTTCCAGGCCTCATTTCAGGAATCATTGGTGTCTGACAGGCCCCTGGAGGATTCAGACTGTGTAGACCCTTCCAGGTATCGGACAGCCTGCCTTTACCCTGGTAATGGGAATCGTGGTCTCAGCTGGGGGCACTTCTTCCTCTGAGGAAGGGAGAGGAGGCCATGTAGCAACTTCCAGGGAGGGACCTGTGGGAGGAGAGGCACAGGCACAAGGGGCACAGAGCCAGCAGGAAGTCCAAGGCAGAAGGGACCGCAGAAGACACCACTATTCCGCTGCCAGGTCTTCAGGTGGCGATGCAGCTACCTCAATATGTCCAAATACAATATCGAAGGAGGCTCCACCTCTCAGGGGGACTGTCACCTCCGTTTGCCAGATGATTGGGCCTGAGATCCAACTGTGTGGGTGGACAACCCACGCCAGTGGCTCTGAAGTTCACAGTGGCCCTCAACGTCTATGCCTCTGGGCCTTTCCAGGGCTCAGTGGGGCATCTGTGTGAAGTCTCCCAATCAGTTGTCCACAGCTGCGTCAAGCTGGTGACAGAAGCTCTGCTCAGGCAGGGACTGACCTTTATTCATTACCATATGGCCAGGCTGAGCGAGCCAGAGGATTTGCAGTGATTGCTGTGTTCCCCGGCATCCAGGGCGCAATCGACTGCACACATGTGGCCAAAAAAGCGCCAGCGGGTCAGCTCCCATGACGTGTACACCCTGAGACACTCCCAGGTGCTGACACTCTTCAGTGCTCCAGTCTGATTGGATGGATAGCTTTTGGGTGACAAGGGCTATCCGTTGCCTTTCTGCCACCCAAGAACAGAGGCAGAGTGGCATTACACTACGAGTCATGGGTCCACAAGGGCGGTGGTAGAGAGGAACATAGGTCTTCTCAAGATGCGCTTCCAATACCTGGGCCATTCAGAGGAGCACTACAATACACCCCAGGCTGGGTGTTACTGATCATGGTTGCATGCTACACTCTCCATAATCTGGCCCTGGCCAGGGGGTACTCACTGGAGGAAGAGGATCTTGATGCAGCTGCACAGGGCACAGGTGATGAGTCCAGTAGTGAGTCAGAAGAGGAGCACAGCGAGGAGAACACTGAGGGTGTGGAGCCAGACCTCTGTAACCTCCAGGGAGGCAGGAACACAAGGGATGCCTTGATCCAATGCTCCTTCAGCTAGGCTACCAAAGATCAACTTCAAATGCATGCCAGGGCTGCCTCCTCCATTCCAGATATCTAAAAGAACTAGCCACGCCCCAAGATGTTCCAGTACAGCCACAACACTAGCATCTACCCGATAGGTAGAAATTTGCCCAGTTGTGCCCTGTCCACAGAAAGCAGAAGAAATCCAACACAACTGATTACCAGCCTATCAGTCTATTTTTGATCATGAGCAAAATCATGGTACAGGCCCTCGACAGTGCTATTAAGTGGCACTTAATTGTTCACTTATGTTCAGTTTGAGTTCTGCAAGGGCCACACAGCTCCTGAACTCATTACAGACTTGGTTCAAACATGGACAAAAGAGCTGAACCTCGTGGGTGAGGTGAGAGTGTCTGCCCTTGACGTCAAGGCCACAATTGGCCAAGTGTGGCAACAAGGAGCCTGAGCAAAACTGAAGCCAATGGGGATCAGGAGGGAAACTCTTCACTGGTTGGATTCATACTTAGCACAAAGGAAGATGATTGTGGTTGTTGGAGGTCAGTCACCTCAGCTCCAGGACATCATTGCAGGAGCTCCTCAGGATAGTATCCTCGGCCCAACCATCTTCAATGGCTTCATCAACAACCTTCCTTCCACCGTAAGGTCACCGCTCGGCCCTTCCTGGCCAGTGACGATCCACATTTTACACTAGATAGGCCTTAAGTGGCCCGCCAGTGTGAAATTGCTGTCAGGGTCCAATCACGGGCGATGGTCAGTTTCACAGCCGCTCTTGGGACCGCCCACTGCACCCGTCTGACGAGGGCAAAATTCAGCCCCTGGGATGGAAACCATCACGAAACCTCACAACATGTCAGTCTTTAGTGCCATTATTTTCTCGAATATTGTATAGCTTGTATTAACTTTAGTAAGTTCCAGTCCTTCATTCATTACAGATTTCCATTGAATGTCAGTTATATTATCTTCCTCCTCTGCTGTGAAGGCTGACACAGGGGGCCAGATTTTCACTACCAAGGTAGGCACTCGAGTTGGGAAAGTTCCTGACTTTCCAGACCCACCAAAGTTAAAAAGTGCCCCGATACATGCAATTTTTGTTCTGGGGGAGCAGGAGCTGGCTACAATCAGGATGGCCAACCCTGGAAACAAAGAATAGGTGGCCTGGGGGGACAATGCCAAGATGGGCTGATTCGTAAGCCTGCCTTGGTTCTCTAGGACTTCATCCCTGTTGTTTTACACGCTGTTAGGGCCTCTAATGCTCAGCTCTCACAAGCCCTCACCCCCCCCACCCTTGCCCCTCATGGCCTCTCATATCCTCCATGCCAGCTTAATGCCAATTCTTGCCCCCAAACCATCCCCCATGCCCCATTATTGCCCCTATGCCAACTCAATTCCCCCTCATGCCCCACCCAAACCCATGCCAACTCCATAGCCACCCATTCAGTATCCATGATGGCTAGACCTCAGAAGACATGTGGAGATGAAAAAATATACTTCTAACAACTGAATACAGCTCTCAGTTATACACACACAATAAAGAAAAAGCTTCCATTCATGAAACCCATTCAAAACTTTTAAATCTCCCCAAGTGGATAATTTCATATAAAAACAAATAGACTTATATTCAGGTGCTAAATCAAAGGCAGTTAATCCTTTAATAACCTCTTTAAACTGTCAATCAAATTGTGAAGTTAGATAAGATGAGATAGTTGTAGCTTTGGAAACTCAGTCAAGCATAGGAATTGACATCATAATAGTGCCTGGGGAAATGTCCAAAGAGCTGTAGTGAAACTGCACAAACAGATGCCAATATTTTTCCTAACCTACACAGATGACTTATCAATCAAAGCAAACCAGCAGAGTTTTTTTTTAACTCTCACTGATAGTTGCAGCCTATTTTTAAAAAAAATTTAAAGAGCTGGACATTTAATAAACTTCAGATCATGATATTTAATCAGACCTTATCTGCCCTTCAAAAGTGTTTATGTCTATTCCATCAATTTGTGACTCCCACACTGTGAATTAAGGCTCTTGCTATCTCCGCCATCAAAAGTTGGATCTATCAGAAATAGTGGCAGGACTTCTGCACCTGGGTCCCGTCTGCCATTTTTAAAGTTCATTTTAAAGTCTCTTTCTGACTCCATGGAAACCTAACCCAAAGTAATCATTCAGCTAGATTTTTTTTATTCATTCACGGGATGTGGGCCTTGCTGGCTGGGCCAGCAGTTATTGCCCATCCCTAGTTGCCCTTGAGAAGGTGATAATGATCTGCCTTCTTGAACAGCTGCAGTCCATGTGGTGAGGTACACCTACAGAGCTGTTAGGAAGGGAGTTCCAGGATTTTGACCCAGCGACACTGAAGGAACGGTGATATATTTCCAAATCAGGATGGTGAGTGACTTGGAGGGGAACTTCCAAGTGGTGGTGTTCCCATCTATCTGCTGCCCTTGTCCTTCTAGATTGTAGTGGTCGTGGGTTTGGAAGGTGCTGTTCAAGGAGTCTTGGTGAATTCCTGCAGTGCATCTTGTAGATGGTGCACACTGCTGCTACTCTGCATCAGTGGTGGAGGGAGTGAATAGTTGTGGATGTGATGCCAATCAAGCAGGCTGCTTTGTCCTAGATAGTGTCAAACTTCTTGAGTGTTGTTGGAGCTGCATTCATCCAGGCAAGTGATAACTTGTGCCTTGTAGATTGTGAACAGCCTTTGGGGAGTCGGGAGGTGAGTTACTTGCCACAGGGTTCCTAGCCTCTTACCTGCTCTTGTAGCCACAGTATTTATATGGCTAGTCCAGTTCAGTTTCTGGTCAATGGTAACCCTCCAGGATGTTGATAATGGGGGATTCAGTGATGGTAATGCTATTAAACATCAAGGGGTAATGGTTAGATTCTCTCTTTTTTGGTATGGCCATTGCCTGACACTTGTGTGGTGCGAATGTTACTTGCCACTTGTCAGCCCAAGCCTGGATATTGTCCAGGTCTTGCTGCATTTAGACATGGACAGCTTCGGTATCTGAGGAGTCGTGAATGGTGCTGAACATTGTGCAATCATCAGCGAACATCCCCAATTCTGACCTTAAGGTGGAAGGAAGGTTGTTGATGAAGCCATTGAAGATGGTTGGGCCGAGGACACTATCCTGAGGAGCTCCTGCAATGATGTCCTGGAGCTGAGGTGACTGACCTCCAACAACCACAATCATCTTCCTTTGTGCTAAGTATGAATCCAACCAGTGAAGAGTTTCCCTCCTGATCCCCATTGGCTTCAGTTTTGCTCGGGCTCCTTGTTGCCACACTTGGCCAATTGTGGCCTTGACGTCAAGGGCAGACACTCTCACCTCACCCACGAGGTTCAGCTCTTTTGTCCATGTTTGAACCAAGTCTGTAATGAGTTCAGGAGCTGTGTGGCCCTTGCAGAACTCAAACTGAACATAAGTGAACAATTAAGTGCCACTTAATAGCACTGTCGAGGGCCTGTACCATGATTTTGCTCATGATCAAAAATAGACTGATAGGCTGGTAATCAGTTGTGTTGGATTTCTTCTGCTTTCTGTGGACAGGGCACAACTGGGCAAATTTCTACCTATCGGGTAGATGCTAGTGTTGTGGCTGTACTGGAACATCTTGGGGAGGGGCGTGGCTAGTTCTGGAGCACAAATTTTCAGTGCTATTGCTGGAATGTTGACAGAGTCCATAGCCTCTGCACTATCCAGTACCTTCACCCATTTCTCGATATCACATGGAATAAATTGAATTCGCTGAAGACTGTTCTCTGTGACAAAAACAAAAGTTGCTGGAAAATCTCAGCAGGTCTGACAGCATCCGTGGAGAGAAAGACAGAGTTAATGTTTCAAGTCCGTATTACCCTTTTTCAGAACTAAAGAGAAGTGGAAATATGGTGAAATATATACCGTTGGAAGGGGTGGGTGGGACAGGTATCTGTGATGCTGGGGGCCTCAGGAGGAGACCGAGATGGATCATCCACTCAGCACTTCTGGCTCAAGATGGTTGCAATGCTCAGTCGTTGAGTATACTCAAGATTGGATGTTGATAGATTTTTGGGTACTTAAGGATATTAAAGTATTTAGGAATAATGTAGAGTGTGGGGTGTGTGATAGAAGATCAGCCATAAACGTGTTGAAAATCAGTGCAGATTTGAAAGGCCAAATGGCCAATTCCTGATCCTATTTTTTAAATATCCTTATGCTTCCTCAGTCAAGGAGTAGTTGCTTGGAGGACGAGTATATCTTTGCAGCCATTGCTAATGCTCTGACTAAATTCAAGTTAGTAATACGAGAGAGACATGCAAGTTCAAGTCAGATGGTTCATGAGGTTTACTTTCTTTCTTCAGGAGAAGATACTTGAGAAGGGACCAGGTAGACAATCTTCACACATTTCTTTGGAAATTGAGACATCTGAGGTCTCAAAATTGATTCAATTTAAGTACAGAGGCAGGGATGTAAGACTAAATATTCAACAGAACATTAATTCAGGCAGGGTATAAAGCAGGCAGTCAATCCAACCCTGCCAGTATTCCGTGGAGAGGGATATGTTAAAACTAACCCTATTATTTCTGCTGCTTTGTATATCCACTAATAAAAATTGCATTTCTCTGCAATGTTGAACTATTTCCTTTTGGATAAGTGACACTGCCGTTCTAGAACAAGCATTCCCAGAAGAATGTCAATAGTTGCAGAGGGTCCTTGGGAGTACGTTAGTATTTTCAGGAGGCCGTGGAGAAAGTCTCCAGCAATATGTCAGTTGTTGTGGAGGGTTCCCAGGAGTGTAATATTTGCAGGGGTTCCGCCATACAGAAACTTTGATAACCCCATTGGTTTATATAGCCATGTAATGACAATAAATTTGGAGGCATGTTTATATATTGTGTCTAAGTAGTAAGTGACAGGATAACCCCTTGAACCCAATTCATACACATTTTTTGCCCACACTATTGACTAATTATTTCTATTTTTGTAGCAATGTGACTCAAAATCGGAAGAACAAATGCAGCTGTGGGGGTGGGATTGCTGCTTAGACGAGGCTGGTCTAAAGGGAAGCCCCTAAAAATTCAAAACAAAATATCAAGTGCCCGCAGGACCTCCACTCAGGTGGTGTTTTCCAGTGTGAAAAAGCAAAGCTGGAGGAGAATTAAACATTTTTTTTGGTATTATTGTGTGACCACATCCCAGCCCAGTTATGGGAAACCTGTTCAAGACTAAATCACAAAGAATGAAGTGCATTTTGTGGTTATGGTGATAGAAAATATTATAGCACCAATGAACCAAAAGCAAATGAGAGATCTGGGAGCAGAGGTTATAATTTCCTAAATAAATACACTATAAAACAGCTGAATACACACATACTTGAGGAGCTGCTGGTAAATGAGACCAATCACAGGAACTGAGAAGTAAAACTGCAAAGATCTAAAGGCCACTTCTTTTAGGTCATCAGAGAAATATTTTAAGATAAATGTCAGATGTGTTGAACAGTTATCTATAAAAAGTTTTTTATAAAATCTTTTATACAATTTCAAGTGAATAATTGAAAACTGCAGTATTCATTTCCTTGGCCTGAGTCCTGTCCTGCATTAAGTCTTGCCTTTGCCAATCTGTCCCCTAATGTACAAAACTGAAAATCTTTGTCCTCGTTTACAAACGTTGCCATGGCTTATCCCTTCCCTATCCTTGCCTGTCAGTTCAGTCCTCCAACTCCAGCTCTCTGTACATGCCACCATCACGTCTGCTCAATCCACAGAAAAGGCTTAAGCTTCTCAGTCTGTTCCCATACCTCCCTCCTACATCTTTATTCTCCCTTCCTTTAAAAACTTCCTATTTTTCACTCATGACTTTGGTCACCTGTCCTAAATCTCCAAGCCCTGCTTGCTACCCATTTCCATTCTGTGAAGCAATTAGGGCTTTTTACCATGCTGAGGCACAATTTAACTATGGGCTGCTGTTGGTTACAGATAAACCTGCGTTAAAATATAGAACAAAATGATTGGAGGCTGCCAAATATTCTACTTTGTAATACTTTCTGCAATATAAAAAAATGTCTTGCTGCATTAACCTACAAGTGAATGCTGCTGCTTCCAAACTAGCCCACTTTGCCTGAGCTGAGGTAATTCAGGACCTTTGTCCAAAGCAGGCACCAAGTTGGCATGACAGCCACCTGATAGATCAAGCAGGTATTCTCGAACAATTTTCAGGATGGGTCTCATTAGAATATAGCTGACTAACTGCCCAATGACCAATGACGGGGAGAAAGGGAGTGTAAAAAATAATTGGCTCCATGGGGTGATGTACTGGGAGAGGGCCTATCCAGTGTGTGGCAGTGGGCCAAGGAGGTGCCTTAGGTCATTTATGGAGTAGCCCCCAGCAGTTCTTTTGAGGATTACTGGCTAGATTTCTCCCTCGTGATACAGAAGACGCTTGTGTGGTGCATGGTCTGCCCAATTGTACTGGAAAATTGTGATTGAAGGCACTACAACTGACGAAGGACCCTGATTTGCGTAAGCAAACAGCCTCCTGCTGTTTTGGACAAGAATACTAGGTACCCACTTACTTTGGCTGGGCCTCAGATATCCAAGGGACAACTGCTGTTTAATTGCCATTTTCAACAACTAGTGCCTCGTAAATGGGGCAGTTTAAGATCAACCCTGAAGATTTGGAGATGTGGATAATATCAATGGTGGATTCAAGGAAAGCTCCAAGTGATGTGTAAACCAATAGTTTTAATGGTGAATGATTAAGTCATAATTGCTTTTGTAATTATTGTTCTTTGTAAGATACGCATTGTTTTTTGTATCTATCCTCTTTGTTGCTTAGTTGACACACACACACCAACCTGTGGCCACTGACCTTTTCGACATTTTAGATGGTCAGGTGTGGCTTTTTCTCTGCTTTCCCCATCATTCCTTTCACCTGGGAGGTGAGATTGGCTGACACCAGCGGAGTGAAATGGGCTTGGAGCGAGTCAGCAGCCGATTTTTCACAGCATCGGTTTTTATTTTCCATTGACTTGGAAAATATTGCCAAGATTTTTAACTTCAAGCCAAGTAAAAATGACAGTGACACTAGAAAACGATTCACCTAAAAGATCTTGAAAGTATCCTGTGAACTTCAGCGAAAAGAAGATCAGAAATGGTGAAAAGCCATGCTGCTGGTGATTTGCTAAGAGCCTGTTTCACTTTGCTGACACAGGCCAATTTCGTATCCCTATATATCCCCCATAATGGTGTTCCTGAAATCTGTAACTTAGTGTTGAGGAACTGCAGGCACAAATCAACATCTTGCCATTCAACTGCATATATATGCTGCGCTCAAATGTAACTTTGGTGTTTGTATCTTCTAAATTTATTGCATATGTTATCTCAGACTGTCACGCATCTCAGATCTCAGGTTTCTGAGTTTCCAGCTTTCTGGCAGATGGTGCATTATGTTTGAGGAGGTCCTATTGCATCGCTTCTCCCACGTGTTTGTTTTAGAATTACTTATGCTGGTGCTTATGCTCCACGTGAGCCCTTGTCCCATGCCTTTTCTTCTAACCCTGTCAGCAGAACATTCTAATTTAATGATTGAATTTGAAAAACACTACTAGAAATTAGTTGAATTTACTTCATTGAGATAATTACAATGATGGACAAGGAAAACTAATAGATATCGTACACTGTAGGTAGAATTTAAGATCTTTTAACAAATTCCCCGTCTGAAATTTTAAAGGCAAAGGTGCAAGGCATTGTAAATTGATCTGCACCAGAAAATGGGCTCTGTTAAAAGAAGCTCTGCTCTAGATCAGTGATCTGTGGATTCCAGCAGGATTTTTATTTCTGAGCTTGCCGTTTACACCAGGGCATGGAGGTGATAGTGTGCTTGTGTGCAGGCTGGAGGCTGCTCAAAGGAATATTACAAAACTTGCTGCTAAAGCAACTATATATCCAAGTGTGAAATGTAGATCGTTCAGAAGGGCCTGGACAAGTTAAGTGGCTGGAGTAAAGATTAGCAGATTGAACTGAATGTGAAGAGACTTGACATTGGTGACTTCAGTGTGATTACTTACCATCATTGAAAGTATTTGGTCAATATGATTATTTTCAGTAAGGCTAATCAACTCATTCTTTCACTCATGTGCACCATTTTGGTTGACCACACTTCAACAACAACCTACGTGTATATAGCACCTCTCATGCAATGTCCCAAGGCACTTCGTAGGAGCATTATAAAACAAAGTATGAGACCAAGCCACATAGGTCAGATGACCAAAAGCTTGGGCAAAGAGGTATGTTTTCTGGAGTCTCTTGAAAGAGGAAAGTGAGGTGGAAAGAGGTGTGGGGAGGGTATTCCAGAGCTTGGAGCTCAGGCAGCTGACGGCACTGCCACCCAATGGTCAGGCAATTAAAATTGGGGTTGCGTAAGAGGCCAGAATTAGAGAAGCGCAGCTATCTCAGAGGGTTGGGGGGCTAGAGGAGATTATAGGGATAGGGAGTGGCGTGGCCATGGAGGAATTTAAAAACAAGGACGAGAATTTTAAAGTTCAAGCATTGCTTGACTGGGAGCCAATGTAGGTCAGCAAGCTCCAAGGATTATAGGGGAATGGGACTTGCTGCAAGTTAAGACAAAAGCAGCAGAGTTTTGGATGACTCCAAGTTTACAGAGAGTAGAATGTGGGAAACCAGCCAGGAGTGCATCAAAATTGTCATGTCTAAAGGTAATAAATGATGGCTTCAACAGCAGATGAGCTGAAACAGGGTGAAGTTAAGCAGTGTTATGGAGGTGGAAATAGGTGATCTTAGTGATGGCACAAATATGAGGTTGGAAGTTCATCTTGGGATCAAATGTGGCACCACAAGGTTGCAAACAGACTGGCTTAATCTTAAATTGTTGCCAGGAGAGGGGTGGAGTGAGTAGCCGAGAAATGGAGTTTGGTGATGGGACTGAAAACAATGGCCTCAGTCTTCACAATATTTAATTGGAAGAAATTTCTTCTCATACAGTACTGGATGACAGATAACTAGTCTGATAATTTAGCATTGGTGGAGTATTTCTCGAGTATTGTGTGTATTCTGGATATCTTGAAGTAGTGAAGAGATGCTGATGTTATAATATGAGTTCTTTAGATGTCTCAAGTGATGAGATTCTGAGACTTGTATATTTAAACATAAGCCCTTTATTGTTAGTCTTTAACTATTTACAGATCCAAAGTTACTGTCGTGCATGGTTCTGTTACCTCCATGTAGGCTGTTTCCAGAGTGTTTTCTCTAGAGTGTTCTCTCACAGTCTATTGCCATATGACTCTATACATCATATTGTGGGCAGTGCTATGCACCAGTCCCATGTTAACCCTTGCTCTACTGTGCACCTTTACATTACAGTGTCATGCAGGCACATCATATAACAGCTGACAAACCAAATTGTTTTAAAAGAAATTTCAGTTTTAATTTCTTAAACAATTAAGCTAGTAATTTATCTCTCCTGGAATTTACATAAATTAGGGCGATCCCATAATAATCATACTCCAACTGGCCTTTTGAAGGAACAATCGTGATGGGCTGAAGAGCCTTCTTACTCTTATGTCCTTTTCAACAATTGGAACTTAGAATCAATTTGAAAAATCTGTGAATAATTGTTACATATAAAGCTTCTGATATATGTATTTACATAATGCAGCACATCTGTTGCACCATGAAATATAGGGTAATGTGGTCCAAGCACAAACTGCAACCTCTGTGTATTGGGTACAAGCTACCTAAGCAGACCTACAGCTGATATGAGGTCAGCTAAAGATAGAGTACCAAACTGTGGGGAGGGAAAGTTACTGAGCATTAGCAGAAGTTAAAGGGCTGCTGGCTATCCTTAAAACTTTTCCATCTTCTATTTAAAAAAAAAATGGATTGTAAAAACTAGGCCAATTTGTAGATTAGTCTCTGGAGGCAGTTATACAGGAAGCCTTGCAAAGAGGGGTGACTTACGATGGAGAGAAGAGGTCAGCAAACAGGTCTTTCCATTTTATGCCCATGTGGATCAGGAAGTGTCCACTTGAAATGGACACTGAATGTTGGAGCACCACTCAGACCATTACGGGATTGGCATTGATTTTCATAGGAATTTGGGGCAATGATGTGCAGGCCTGAAGCACGCCTGGATTCTATAGCTTTTCAAAATGCATAGAGCAGGTTTGTATAAGCAATAAGATTGTCAACATGTGCCACATTCATTTTTACAAATATGTCTATTCACAAATATGGATGTCGCTGGCTAGGCCAGCATTTATTGCCCATCCCTAATTGCCCTTAAGAAGGTGGTGGTGAGCTGCCTTCTTGAACCGCCTCAGTCCATGTTATAGGTACACCCACAGTGCTGTTAGGGAGGGAGTTCCAGGATTTTGACTCAGCGACAGTGAAGGAATGGTGATACATTTCCAAGTCAGGATGGTGAGTGACTTGGAGGGGAACTTGCAGGTGGTGGTGTTCCCATGCACCTGCTGCCCTTGTCCTCCTAGATGTAGTGATCGTGGGTTTGGAAGGTACTGTAGAAACAACCTTGGTGAGTTGCTGCAGTGCATCTGGTAGATGTGCACACTACTGCCACTGGGCATCGGTGGTGAAGGGATTGAATGTTTAAGGTGGTGCATGGGGTGCAAATCAAGCGGACTGCTTTGTCATGGATGGTGTTGAGTTTCTTGAGCATTGTTGGAGCTGCACTCATCCAGGCAAGTGGAGAATATTCCATCACACTCCTGACTTGTGCCTTGTATATGGTCGACAAGCTTTTGGGAGTCAGGAGGTGGGTTACTTGCCACAAAATTCCTAGAGATCCTATGAATTTCTTACAGTAAAGTAGAACTGATATAAACTATAGCTAAATTGGATTACACATTTTGTTTAACACAATGCAAAGGTAGATAAAATGGAATTATTTAGAGCACATGAAACAGTTAAGAAAGGTAAATGTGGATAATGATTGAAGGTATCATTGAGGAAGATGCAGAAGAGGCAAGGGAGGTTATGGTAGAGCACAGGGAGGATGTATTAGAAGGGCAGGGAAGGGGTATTAGAGGAGAAAGGGAAGGTGTGTCACAGGGACAAGAAAAGGTGCATTATGGGGCATTGGAAGGTGTATTAGAGAAGCAAGGGAAGGTGGGTTAGAGTTGATATTGGAAGGAGTGATAGATGAAGTGTGAGAGGTGGGGTAAGAACTTTCAGGAAGTCATGGAATTCATTAGAGAAAAACCAAAAACAAAAATCTGCACTCAGAATAGCCATGCAGTTACATCCACTGTATGTGGCTTCCTTCCAAATTCACATACTCAGCCAAGCAGCCTCAGCCAATCCATTCAGACTTAAAGGGCTTCAAATTCAAGATAAGCTGCAATATATTATTATTTTTGCAATTTTTGATAACACAGTGAATTAATTACATTTTAATAGCTTAGAAATGACTGCCTCTGTAAAACTCACCCTTACCTAAAAACAATCTATCATTCTTAGCCAGGAAAGCTCAACATCCACAGCCTTGTGGGGAGAGAGAATTCCAGATTTTGAAGTACCTGCTATGTTAAAAAGTGCATCATGATTTTCCTCCTTAATTGCCTGTTTTCAGTTTTAAGGTTATGTTCCTGCATCCTTGATTCTTCTCCAGAGGAAATAATTTTCCACTGTATTTACCTTATACATTTTAAACACCTTTCTTAGATCACTCCTCAATCCTTGACACTCAAGGAAATACAAGAAAAGTTTATGCAATACATTCTCATAATTTAAATCCTGGTGTCATTCCGGTAAATTTGTGCATCCACCTCCTCCAAAGATAATACATCCTTCCAGAGCTGTGGTACCCTAGGCTGAATGCAATTCTCTAAATGGGGTCTAACCAAGTCTCTGTACAACTGAAGTGTATCTTCTTCCTCTTTATAATCAGGAATATCGCATATTGTTTCCTAATCAGTCCAGCTGCCAATCCATATTGTTAACTATGTGAGGAGGCTTCTGTACGACATGAATGTTAGATCACATGTTAGGCTGTTCATTCCAGCATGACTGCCTGTTACCTAGGAGATGAATCACATTCCAGAGCTTATGCATTGCTCGTGTGATGCATTCCTTCTGTCTATATAACTCAGGTGACGGAACAGAGCTGCATCTTTGCAACAGGGAGTCACCAAGGAACAGCTGCCTTCTGAGCTTCCAAACAATTCTATTCTGCACTTGCAAAGCACAATGTTACCCAACCCACCCTACCACTTAACTTGATTCAGGTAGATGAGCAGACAGTAACAGACTGGCAGAGAAAGAAGCAAAAGCATAATGCTCATTACTGCCACCACTGACACAGCTAACTTTGTTTGGCTCAAAAACAATAATGACTTAAAGGCTGTGATTTAGCATAGAGGCAATGGCAAAGCTGTGCCATCTCCTATATGAAGATCCCTGGTTTACATCTGAAATCTGGACGGCATAGTCAATTATCTTCGATTTTTATGCTTCCAGCTGCTTGCATGCAGATCTTCAAGCGCCTGCAGAATTATCCACTTCATTGTTCACATATCCAACAAGAAGCAGTTGATACTTTACTCAAAAGTGCGAATGCCTTCATGACATTTATTACTAAAGACAAGCAGGATGAGAAAGTTGAACAGTTCTACTGTGCTACTAGGTATTGTGAGGGAATCTATATTGCTGTGTTTGTGGGTTTGCGGGGCAGAGGCCGAGGACTGCTGCTCGTGGAATTCCCGGGAATCTGGTGCAGCTGCATGGAGTGTGGGCCAACAGCAAGAGTGTCTCCTGGTTGCAGTACTCCCATGGTAAGTTTCCAGTGGGATGAGGACTGACATTGACAGAAGCACAGAGGCAGGAGGACAGACCGTGCATGTGCGAAAGACGGCATGAAAACCCAAACCCTGGGGTGTGGCGAGAAAATGAGGCCATGGCTGGGATTTCCCATGCCCGCCGGCATTGGGCATGTTCGGTGGCAAGAGTGGACAATATGGCTCGATTGGTTTCACAATGGTGTGAAACCAGTTCATGATCGTCTGCTCAGCCTACCAATGGCTTCCCACCATCGGATGCCGGGAACCTCATTGTAAAACAACTGCATACCGTTTCTAGGTCAGCCCGCTGGAATAGCATCCCCCCACCCTCCACTGCTGGATCAACCGTCCATGTCAGTCACGTATTTCACAACAACACATAAAAGGTGTGCAGTTGGTGGGCTGCACTTTGAGGGGTACTCGGAGGTGAGTGCACAGCAACGATGTGCAGCATTTGCCATAGTCGCCTGTTGGACTTCAAGCTTGAGGAGCGATGTGGGGGTCAAACACAGCCCTGCCATTGAGGTGACTTTTGGGGGACGGTGGGAGGTGGCAAGGGCAGCCCTGTTGTTGAATATAATGCAAAAGCACTTAGGGTGAAGAGCAGGGTGGCTGAGGGAAGCGGCCACGCATTAGAGAAACCTTGTATAAAGCGACCAAATTCCTCTGCAACTGAGACAGTCCAGGCACAGACACATTGATATGATTGGAGTCGGGTTTCTGGGTTATCTGCAACGCAGAGGCATCAAAGTGCCACCAGGTTCTTTAAAGCATTTTGCCCTCCCAGCACAGATTGCAAAGTCATGAGCATTTAATGGACTGCAGAACAGTTGGATGACTGCACAGGTTGTACAATCTTGTTGCTAAAGCTGGCCATGGAACAGTCACTGGTGGAGTCACTCACAGCCCCTTGCAATGTCAGCATCCTGGTTTGGACTAGTCTCCCCCATGGCTCAAGCTAACAGTGCAGCCGTGCAGTGCAGGTTAGGAGAATGCCTACGCCTGGGCTGAGAGCACAGCATGCAGTCCAACGGGCAAAGCTGCTGCCAATTGGTTGGGTGGAGGAAGGTGGGGTTTTGGGCAGCCATGCAGCACACTAATCTCTGGGCAACCAAGTGGTGGCCAGCACTCTCCGGGGTGCATTAAGTGGCTTACACACTTAACCAGGACTGGCTCTTAGTACACACATGCTAGCCATGTGTCTCTCTCTTTCATCCTGCAGGAGGAGTACATTAGGATCACGGAGCCTGGTGAACTAGCTATATGCCTGATGGCATACAGAGAGTGAAGGCGATGGAGGAGAGAGCGACTGAGGCTCCTGTTTGCATAGAGGGAGGAGTAGCAACCTCCGGAAAAAGGGGCGGCTGGGGCTCCTACACATGCCGCCAAAGAGCCACAGCAAGCCATCGTTGGTCGGCACTGAGCGACACCCACGGTCTATAGATGCCGCCTTTCACTCCTGCAGATAACCAAGAATCAGTGTCGCCAAAGACTGCGCATGTCTAGGGAACTGGTCAGTCACATCTGCAGGATTTGGCACCAAGGGGAAATGGAGGGCATCCAGTGCCAGTGGCTGTGAAAGTGACCATGGCACTCAATTTCTATGCCAGTGGCTCCTTTCAGGGCTCCACAGGTGACCTCTGTGGGATCTCACAAACCTCCACCCACAAATGCATCCATGAGGTCACAATGCCACCTTCACAATGGCACATAACTTTGTATATTTTACCCAGGATCAGGACAGCCAGAATGCAAGAACAATTGGATTCGCCCAGAACTTGGGTTTCCCACAGGTGCAGGGTGTGATCGACTACACTCATATGGCGCTCAGAACTCCATTGCAACACGCAGTGAAGTGTATCAGCTGCAAGGGGTTCCACTCGCTGAAAGTGCAGCTGGTGTGCAACAACCACAAACACATCCTGCAGGTCTATGCATGGTTTCCATGGTGTGTCCATGACACCTACATCCTCAGTCAGTCACAGATCCCTGACATCTTCCAGGGTCCACAGAAGCTGCAGGGTTGGCTCCTCAGGGTCAAGGGCAACCCACAGAGGCTGTGACTGATGACACCTGTCCAGCAGCCTCAGGCTGCAGCAGAGCAACACTATAATGAGGCTCATGCTGCAGCTCGCAGCTTGGTGGAGCAGACCATCAGGATGCTGAAGATAAGGTTTCGGTGCCTGGACCGGCTGGTGGAGCCCTGCAATACAGTTCATCGAGGGTGTCAAGCATCGTTGTCCTCTGTGCGCCCTTTACAACCTGGTGCTGCAATAGGGAGAGGAGCTGGCTGAGGAGGAGATGGAGGAGTTCGAGGCCTCTTCTGATGAGGAGGACCCATATGGGGATGAGGGTGAGGAGGTCCTCGACGGCGACACTGACGGGGATGAGGCCCTCGCATTGGCCAGACGAGGCAGACAGGCTCGGGAGGAACTCATAAATGCTAAATTTGTGGAGGATGATGATGACATGCAGTGAGCAGACACCGTAGATCCTCACATTGCATCTGTGAACATTAGACTCCAGTCTGGCATATGGCAGTGCGAAAACCCTCTGTGACAATACTCCTGTCATGGAGACGCAGTGGAGGCCTTAATAGTCGCTTGATTGCAGGAGGTTGATGTCAACATGCAGTGAGGACATTCCATAGATCTTCACATAGGGGCAGCTCGCCTGCGTTCTGTGATCAGGGTCATATCATAGAGACGCAGCCATGAAACTTTCGAATCACCTGATCCTCTGTCCGCTTCCAGCACCTGAGCCCTTCAGGTGCACAGTATCAGTGGTCACAGATGCTGAAGAGATGGGGGCCAGCCCCAACTTAAAGGTGCTGAGAGCACAAGGTGAGCATGATGGAACTCTGTGGCATCTGCCCACAACATTCTGGCAGCAATGACCAGCACCGCCGAGGTGCAGGCATCAGTAATGTGTCCAGGGGGCGTGAGGCAGGACCATCACTTTGGTCTAAAGGCTGCCCAGAGCACAGGGAAGAGGCCGTGAACTGAGACACCTGCCTTTACCTTTTGCAGAAATGTTTCACATCTGAATGACAAGAACACTGCTCATCAGAACGAGGAGCCATAGGCAGCGAGACATTCTTGGGAGTTTATTGGCAATTGTGAACAGTATGTACAAGTGATTAACACCTGTGCCCAGGCTGTGCAGCTAATTCTCCTTAAATTTCCCAACCCTGTTGTTATGTCTTTTTTTCATTCATTAATGGGATGTGGACTTGCCTGGCTGGGCAAGTTGCTCTTGAGAAGGCAGTGGTGAGCTGCCTGCTGACTGCAACGCCCTGTCTGTGATGACCTTGGTGGGAGTCCTCTGGAGGGCCGAGACTTGGAGGGTCCCGGCCTGCTTTCAGGGTCCTGCAGTGTGGCAGTGGCTCCCTCGGCCTGTGAAGCTGGAGCTGCTGAGGCCACAGGAAGAGAAAATTTGGATGGGCCGGACACTCCCAGAGTCATCTCAGCTGTTAGTCCTGGGATGTCCACATGCTGATCCTCCACCCTATGGACTGATGGCCCCAGGCTAACTTCTTGAGGAGAAGGGGTAGCTGGAGTGAGATTGAGCTGCCTGGCGCCCCTTTCACATACGCACTGTTGGAGACCAACTATGGCATCAGCGATGGAGCGTGCGCAGCAGTGCAGGATCAATGTCCTGGACCAAGACCTCCTTGGCGGCTGCCGTCCTTCCAGCATAGACCTCAGTACATTGGCTTGCCGGCACTATCACCTCAGCCTGAAGATGGAGGGACTCCTCCATCGTGCCTTGCAATCTGAGGACTGCAGCGGACATCCCTTCCTGATGTTCCCCAGCTTGCCTTTGCACCTCCAACAACTCATGGGTGTTGCACTGCTGGACCCTCACTTGGTAGAACACTGCTGGCCTTACTGTCCAGATCGTTGCCGGCCAGCTGGATGGCCCTGTTTTCAAAGCCCATGACACCTTGATTTCAAGGACTCTCCACTGGTCTGCAACCTCTTCATGTTGTTGTGTGCCAGCTTGTCCTGCATGAATAGAGATGGAGAAAGTGTAAGCAGGATGCCTGCCAGACCAGATGATAAATATGCCTGGCATCTGTGAGGTGTGAGTTGTCTCATGGACGAGATAGGACAATGATGGTGAGTATGTGCGAGTGAGTAATGATGATATCCCTTGAACCGACAGTGAGTGAGGGCCCTGTGGATGTGTGATGGGTTTGTGACTGTGTGAGCTGAGAGTGATGAGAAAAGTGACTTACCCTGGGAGACCGGTGGCGTTTATTCATCCTCTTGTGGCACTGGGTGGCTGCCCTCTTTTGAATGGCATTGGCACTGACCACCAGTGCCACCACCTCCCAAGCCTGGTTGGTTACACTGCTGCCCATCCTGCGGCCAGAAAGGGGGTAGAGGATATCCTGGAGGAACTCCATGGCATCCAAAAGCTGTTCCAGTGACGCGTTGCTGAGCCTGAGGGCTGTAGTCATTTTACCTTTTGTGTACAACTTCCCTGCAGCAGTCATGGGCTGGAAGCATTGTGATGTGTGCACACGGATGGACTTTAACTATGGCGCACGGTGTGATGAAGCAGCGAGGTGATGGTGGGTGTGTGAATGAGAGCCTGTGTGCTATGGAAATGGCGTGTTTCCTGGGAATGAATAAATAATGTGGCATATTTGGGACGATACAGTGTGAAAACCCACCAACGCGGCCAACGGATAAAACATCATTTTACCTGCCTGCCACTGCACTTAGTGCAAATCTGGGACGATTTCACCCCATGTGTCAGTCTTTAGTGGGGAGCTTTAGTGGAGAGTTCTCTAGCTCCATATAGCTGGGGCTTGGAGAAGCCCTTGGGGAGCTGGGGCTCAGAGAAGTCCAGCAGCAGTTGACAGATCTATACTGCTTTAGAGCTGGACTCAGGGAAGCCCAGGCGCAGTAATTGCCCAGTGTAGCTGAGAGTTGGGGCTCAGGGAAGCACAGGAGCAGTTGTTGCTTGATATAAATGAGAATTAGTGCTCAAGGAAGTCAGCGGCAGTGCTGTCTGCTCAGAACAGCTAGGGAGCTGGAATCATGCTGATATTGGGATGCGGCCTTGTGTATCCAGTGGGATGCAATCTTTGGAGAAGAGATTGAACAACTGGGAGGTGAGCAATCATTGGGGCTGTCTGAATTGAGCTTCTGTTGAGGTAAATCAGAAGTTATATCCTTGAAAGAAAAACGTTGAAATCTCTTGTGAGGAAGACAAAGTTTTGAAGAATTATTGTGACTCATAGTGGTCACTGATATCTGGGTGGGTTGCTGAGAAACCCATGGGGCTTGTATTGGTTGCCACTAAATGTACAGTTTGTGGTGTATTTGATCACAGTTTGCCTGTTAATTCATGGTTACCTAATTAATTCTGGATGTCAGAGTATAAGATAGATAGTAATGAATGTTTGTTTTTTTGACTTGTGTATAGTAAAATTTCTTCTGTTTCTTTAAAACTGTGGAACCTTGTGGTTTTATTCTCTTAGTCAATAACTGGGATTTCGGATTTTGTCTACTTAAAAGCAAAGTACTGGCCCCTAACCAGATCATAACAAAAACTGAGGTCTGGTTTGGGATCATAGCACTTTCCACTTGGACAAAGAGCTATTTAATCCAGTAATCTAGCCATTTCACCTTTTGCTACATGAATAGAAAGTAGTTCTACATTTTCAATGCTCTGTTGGTTTATGCCCATCAGAATATAATAAAGTGAACTCATTTCTTAGCAATTCCCCAGTAAATTTATTTTGTGCCAATGCTCTATGCTGGCCTTTTTCGAAAGGGAACTTAGATGGAAGGGGGCCTATGAAAGACCAAGGCTATTTCTTCAGCCCTGGCCAGTGATATCATTATGGAAGCTACAGGCAAGATCTGAATGCTAATATCTAGAGGCCTGTGCCACCATCAGGGCCATTTGTGAGCACACAATTGACCTCTTGAAGCAACGCTCCAAGTATCTGAAATAAAAACAGAAAATGCTGGGAATACTCAGCAGGTCAAGCAACATTTGTGGAGAGAGAAACAGGGTTAACATATCAGGTCAATGACCTTTCATCAGAAATAACTATACAGATTGGGTGGAATAATATAAACAAAACTGTCAAAGCCCTCCAGAATCACCCTAGTGTGCTACACGCTTCATAATTGTTCTCCAAAGAGACCCAATCATGAAGTAACAACAGAACCTAAAAGGCATGACAGCATAGGAACAAAACAGTGAAAATGAAGAAAAAGCTCCTGAAATATTAGTCAACCTGGAAGATTGCTGGGCTGGCCAATAATACAAGATATATTTAGTTAAGTGCCTCAGCTGCTCACTTAAGAAATCTCATCAAGGAAACTGGCCCAAAATGTCTTCACCAACCATATCCTGAAACACTTCCTGCACTAACATGGTTCATTTTTGGTACTTGTGCTGCATTGTTCTACACAGAAATTCTCAACAGGGTGTACAGATTAAATGCTTCACATTTATTAAATGAATTATGTGGTGCATGAATTAGGTCGGTGTGTTTCACCACAGTGATTGTATGGAATGGTTAAAACTTAACTTATTTTCCTTAGTGCAAGAAATATATGTGTAATTTGGTTCCGGGTCTCGTTGACAATCTGTTGAAATTCTAATAGCTGTAGACCTCCTTGGGTTGTGCATTGTGAATCAGCCACATCTGACAGTGTGGTGACTGACTGACTGACTTATGTTGTCGACCTTGAGCTACTCCCTTCTATGATTGGTCTGCCAGATGATTGTGGGAGGAGAGTAAGATGGGGGCAGGAGAAGGGCAGCCATACATTTGATAAATTGTTTACCTTTTCCTGACGCCTCAAACTAGGGTTGGCAACTCTTGGCCTAGAAAGTTGGCTTTCCTTGTTATGTAATGCCAGATTCTACTATGATTTTGATGATTGAACATCTGGCTTTGTTCCGCCAGTCCTATTCCAAATGCTTAACAGCCTCCCATTTCAGCCATAGCTGATTTCGAGGATTAGTGGTTCCCTTTCTCATTGGCTGGCCCACTGTTTGGAAGATACAAGCTACACTTTAGCCGAGAGTCTTAAAACAACATGAGCATGACTGAACAGCAGACTTATCATCCACAAAACTTTAACAACGTACAGTTAACCTTTGAAAGCACAAAAACAATAATTTTTAAGTTTGCCATATTTTTATTGAGGACCAAAACATTTAGTTTATGTCAATTTTTTTAAGATTATAATTAAAGGATATTTCCTATGTCCTTTATTATGATACCTCTTTTTTTAAAACTTCCAGGAAAAGGACATCAAACTGAGCCTTTATCACATTGTCATTTGATAATTTAATCCAGTCAATGGGGGTCTCACTCACCAGCTGGAGAGGAAGTGAAAACCCTCATTGCTTCCTTTGGGGAAAGCCTGCAGTATTAAGCTGAAGTTAGCACTTAAGTGACTGGCGGCCAGCCTTCCCCTTACCAAGGATCTTGGGGATGGAAATCCAGCCCTGTGAGAGGTGCTGGCCAATCTGAGGCCGGCAGCTCCTCATTGCTGCCCAGTGCCACCAGGGGAGCGGCGCTAGCTGCTGGCAATGCAATCGCCAGATACTGAGGATCAGTGTGGGACCAGGGCCACAGGTGAGTGAGGATGGGATGGGGGTCTCAGGGAGGGGGTCACCGGCTAGGGGAGGATTAGTGAATTGGAAGACAGGGCAGGGGTTGGCTTTTAGCAAACCTGACAATGAGGGACCCGCCCCTAGGAACCTGCAAGCAAATATGACAGGGCTTGCTTTTCAGATTGCCTGCCCGCTTAATTGCCCGCTTAAGGATCTCAATTCATGTTGGGGCGGGAAGGCCATCTACGAGCCTCCCTGCCCTGGACTTAATTGGACCCGCACCGTCTAGCCTGATTAAATGCTGCCCCGTCTCCGAACATGTCTGGGGGGAAGGGCACTAAATTCCGCCTATATTTCCAGATTGGTCAACAATCAGCCGTGGGGATTCTGATTGATTTTTCTTTCCTTTCCCTTGCCTGCTAACACTGAGGTAACTATGCAAGTTTTCATCACTTCAAGCCACATGCTGACCCAAAATGGCAAGCACATTTGGGACTAGCTTCTTGATTTGGATGTGGATCCTGCATCAGAACTGAAAAATTGGAAACTAAAAGAACCTCTTAAGAAGACTGAATAAAATAGGATGGCGCGAGGAAAGAGAATTAACAGTAGAAGCTAAGACTCAAGGATGATGGCTTAGTTCATCAGCGAGGAGTTAATGTGTTGACTAGCTGGTGATATACAAAGATTGAACCTGACTCCTTTCAGGTCTGTATGGCTCAGTACTTCATGCTACACTAACCCATGCAGCTATGATGGAAAGCCTAGGCCTATTGCTTTTAAAGCAAAGCAAGGGAATTGGTGTTTGTATACAATGGGCTATAAAACTGGTAGTGATCTGGTTAGAATTCTTCAAATTGTCCTATTGAAGCCCGGCATGACCAGGTCACACAGGTGGTAACTTTAAGTCATTCAAAAAGACTTGACGGTGAGTGTTGTTGGGGATTCTGCTACTCATTGCTGTAATCTTGGTGAAAGAGCTGTGTTAACTCCAGGACAATGGTGTATATGGTAGGGTTTCTGTGACTCTTGCAGCAGCATTATGGCTGGCAAGCAGAAGAGCCCCTGTGAAAATATACCCCCTTGTGTATATTGTAAAAGCTCAGCTGACTAAATATGCCGGTTGACATCTTCACTAATCTGTTGCCCACTCACCAGCCAGGATGCTACATTGCAATAGTGTTTTGTCAAAAAGATACTTTGCTATATGGAGATTTAAAGTCAATTTCTTTGTGTTTCATCATTTTTTTCAAGTAGCACTGCTTTTTGACGCAATCTTTTAATCAGACATTTTCTTCCCACATGAAGGTAAGTTGTCTTCGTGTGAAGAAGTTTAAAAGATGTAAATTCACATAAGAGAACTTGTTTAACTAACAGTGCATGTTCCCATCCACTTCATATTGGCTACTGATGTGGTTTCCATGGTGAGATCACATGTGTGGCAAATGTTATTTTTCTGCTGTGAACTAATATTTTTTTTACATTTTCTCTGAAGCGAATTACCACAGTGTAACATATCTGGATGGCAGGAATATCGGTGAAATCAAGTACTGAGATTTTCATTCCAGCGAAAATAATAATATTTTGCCTGGAGTGAAAATATCTGGAGCATCATGATCTCAATATTCATTTGCCAACTTAAAAAAAATGTTAAAAAATAGCTTTGATATTTTTTAGGGAGGTCTGAAAGGACTCTAGTGAAATATTTCTCAGTTGTTACTGTTCTGGGAACAATTTATCTTGCAGGTTTTCTTCCTGTCTCCTGAAGGGATAGGATTCTTACTGGGGAACAATTCCACGGTCAGTAGTCACCCCGTCAGGTTGTGTCGAGCATTATTTATGATTAAGCTTTAGCAGTGAGTGTCAGCAGGCTGTTCAACTGCAGGAGGGGGAGGTGAACTTAATCCTGCCCTTCACCTGCCATGAACAGACATTGCTGCATTCCAGCAGGGGTCATTGGTTAACCTTTGGGATTGGGAAACCTGGTCAAAGTTACCCATTAAAGCACAGCTTTTCTTTAGTGGATGTGTGCATCACTGTTCCTTGTTCGGGGGCATTTAACAGTCACATGTAGGTACGGCCTAAATGGTCCTAAAAATGGTCAGATGGGTTTTTTACAACAATCAACAACAGTTTCATGGTCATTAGACTTTTAATTCCAGATTTTTATTGGATTCAAATTCCACCATCTGTTATGATGGGATTCAAACCCAGGTCCCCAGAGCATTACCCTGGGTCTCTGGATTACTAGTCCAGAGGCAATACCACTATGCCATCACTTCCCTTCAGCTGCACACCTACTGCTCTGATCAAATACTGCAGCACAGATCGTGGATCTAACCTGACCCTCCTTGGTATTCATACCATTGTTACTGACTGTATAAGCATTGGAGGAGGTTCTTAGTGGGTAAAGGCACTATATGATGTAAGGCTGAGTCATACAAACCATCAAAGTCTCAGCTTTGGTCCCTGCTCTGTGCTGTTTCAGCTCATCTCAGTCAGGGTAGCAGTGAAGCATGACAAAGAGGTACTGATTCCTGTTGGAAAGTGTGCATTGTCACTAGATGGGGAAGAACAGGAATTATGAACATCCTAAATTGGTAGGCAGGAAAAGACCAACTGGTCCATTAAGTCTGCCCTACACTCAATGTGACTAGACACCTCCCAGCTCTCCTGTCATCATGTAATCTACTGGGAGAGGCAAAATGCCAGATAAAAAAACCAAGGAATACCTTTGAAAACTCCTCTCCAACCCATTTGCCCAGACAATCGTGCTGATGCAATGCTTTACTATAACCAAATAGCTTATAAGCACTCAGCATCTGGGTTCACATATGAAGAATAGCTACTTGGGTAAGGAACTGGAGGAGTGCTGCCACCTGCAGAACAGTAGACCCCACCATGAATCACAGCTTTCAGTAGAGCAGTAAATAAATTTAATGTTACCTGATCATCTTGTCTGTGCAGGATGTTGCCACACAACGTCATATGCTAGTATTTGACCTGTAAGTTTCGGCATGTCAAGTATTCCCGTGGACGTTGTGTGTAACTCCTAAATGTTGGAATTCATCCAGCATAAGCAGCTCAGACTCACTGAGAGCAGTCCCAGCCTGCACATAAATTTGTAGTGACAGCTTAATTCGCAGCTCAGGATTGTTCACAGAGGTAGGTGTGAGAGGGGGAGGGGTAATGGGGTGGGGTAGCGGGGTGGGGTAGTTGGGTGGTGTGCGGGGGCAAGATGAATCCTGTCTCTTGTAGGACCAAAACACAGTTTCTTGAAGAACCTGGCACAATCTGGTGACTGCCACAACCTGATGGTCAAGAATGAGCCAAACACCCATGTCAAAAAATGGTTAATGCTGGAGCTCTGAAATAAAAACAGCTCCTGTTTAATACACAGCAGTTCGATCAGCATCTCAAAGAGACGAGATTGGTTAACATCTTGGATACAATCCTTGGTCATAAGGAGGGGGACACCCTAAATGTTGATGTAATGATGTAACGTCCCTCCGCTACTTGCTGACCAAGCTGCTGTTGATTTCCAGCATTTTCTATTTTTATTCTGCACTACAGATGTTGATTCATTTGAAGGCTGAGATTTTAATTTTCACTGTGGTTTAAAGCATCAATGTCTCATGCATTAAAAGCAAGCGTGACACTCTTCTTTGAAAAAAATTTATCCTTTTGCTTTCAACATTGGTCAAATTTTTGAACAAAAGTGCTTCAGTACTAAGAGAAAAGCGGCTGCATCAATATTTTATGTGGGTGAGATCAGCACTTGTGGATTGAAAGATTGAGAAACCAACCCAGAAAATATTCTCAGCGTGGCCGCAAACACAGATGTACAACTGCAAATTATTACTATTATGGGTATAAATCTATGGAAAAGAAGCAAACCAGAGATCTAACCTAAAAAGAGGGTAAAAAAAAAATCATTGACAAGAACTCTCTTTGATGGAGCATAAAATAATCATTGAAATTTGGGTCTAGAATTTCTACATTAGAGCTGTTTGCTCCTTTGCCAAAAAAAATGTATCTTTAATCCCTGGATGTAAGTAACTATTCTACTGGAGACTGCAGAATACGTATGGGTACTGTCTGAGGAATCCCACAAAAAAGAAATAGCCCCTTTCATTACTTCAGATAAACTATAGACATAGACAAAACAATGACTTTTCCATTTATCAGCTTATTGCTCAGTTTTTCCATCACCATGTTTTTCTCCCAATTTATTTTTTTAAATTCTTTCAGGAACCTAAAAGTTTTCCCCAGAAAATTTTGATATCCATCTTCTGTCAGAAAGGTTCCTTAATTGGACATTAAGGAATAGTACACACAGATTTTGGTTTCACCGCAAGAATTGAACAACATATCAAAACCTGCCAGATTTAGCTTTTCAGCATAGTACAATCAATCATTATTAAATGATGGAGCTGGAGTAAGGTATTTGAGTTTGAGGGGATGTCCCATTTGACTCTTGAAGCATGACTCTCGCAAAATCCCACTGCTTCTTTTGAAAGTGATACACTGACAGTTGATGCTGGAAACTGCAGAGTAAACGATTCACTTCCCTCTCTCTCCACCTCCGAAAGAAATGGGTACAAGCAGGGGAAATGCTGTCAAATAGGCCTATATTTCTAAAAAAAAGCATAGTTTCTGAAAGGAGCAAAATGTTTAATCTTAACGATTATAAAATTCAAGATGCCTTTAAGTATTTGTAAGCAACAACAGATATACATTAACAGAAGCTAAAAGAAAACAGCAAATGCTGGAAATCTGAATAATCTGAAGCAAAAGCATAAATGATAAAAACACCCAGCAGGTCAGTTAGCAGTTTTGGAGAGAACAGAGAATTCAATGTTTCGTAGAATTAAAATGTGGAAATAGGCCATATGGCTCATTGATCTTACATAAGGGTATAAGAAATAGGAGCAGAAGTAGGCCATTTGGCCCTCCAAGCTTGTTCTGCCATTCACTAAGATCATGGCTGATCTGATGGTGGCCTCAACTCCAATTTCCTGCCTGAACCCCACTCCCCCCTCCGCACCCACCCCCACCACGACCACCCGCACCCCCCCCCCCCCGCCCCCCCCACCACCTCCCCCACCCAAGCCCATAAACCCTTGTCTCTCTTGTAGATCAAAAACCTAACTTAATCTTGAATATATTCAATGATCCAGCCTCCACTGTTCTCAGGGGTAGAGAATTCCAAAGATTACTGACCCTCTAAGAAAGGAAAGCCCTCCACATCACCACCTTAAAGGGGAGCCCTCTTATTTTGATACTGCGGCCCCCAGTTATAGATTTCCCCATGAGGGGAAATATCCTCTCAGCATCTACCCTGTCAAACCTCCTCAGAATCTTATATGTTTCAATAAGATCACTTCTCATTCTTTTAAACTCTACTGAGTATAGGACCAACCTGCTCAACGCTCCCTCATAAGACAACCTCTTCCTCCCAGGAATCAACCTAGTGAACCTTCTCTGAACTGCCTCCAATGTAAGTAAACCCCTCCTTAAGTGAGGAAACCGAAAATGTATACAATATTCTAAGAACTTGTGACAGTGTTTACCCTCCATTTGAGCAGCAGTCATAATTGCATGTGCCTGCTCAGTTCCGGTGTCTCTTTATTCCCCATTGGTTTCCACATAAATGTTACAAACACACCAAAAATACAAGATAAGAAACGATCAGTGGGGCCTTTGGGTTTGTCCAACATATTGGGCGAAACCATCGCAGGTTTGCACTAAGTGTGATAGCTGGTGGGAAAAAGGACGTTATACCAGCTGGCTGCAATAGTGGCATTTCATGCCATATTGTCTGCTTCCTGCCTTATTAGTTATGCAGCTACAGGAAACACAGAGTTGCGCTGGCGGATGGTCTCTGAATTGCCCGCCACGCTACTATCTCACCGCTTCCTCACTCCAGGTGCCATATCTAAACTGCAGCAGTGCACACAGTTCTCAATGCTTGCAGCCCAGGACTGCTCCAGTGAAGACATGTCCCTGAAAAGCCAAGAAGAATTCAGTGACCCGACACTGGAATTCCTTTTGGAGGCCCATCGTGATGTCCTCCACCCCAGCTCTAGTTGCAGGAGATCCAGCAATCTCACCACTTGGGCTTGGGAGACGGTGGCAGTGGTGGTCACAGAAGAGGTTGGCGAATTCAGTGCAGAAAGAGGATGAATGATCTCATCCATGCTGCCAAGGTGAGGCAAATATTTCATCACTCTAAACTCTAACACTCACAAGGCCATTGCACATTCACTGGCACCTCACTCACTGCCAAGAGACATCACCAGTCACTCTCTCACACACACCCTCACATCTCCATCTGGCCTCAATTCCTCTGGAGGCTGCCTCCTCAGCCTGCACCATGTTGAGGACACTTGCACAGATCAACATGTACCCCTACACATACCCTCGAATAACTCCCTTCCCCAGTACAGTCCTCTCCCTTATGGCTGGCCTGGTAGGCAGAGACCTGCCCGTGAGTCCCCCTAAAAGAGATGTGGTGCTGCCTGTGAAGCCTGACACTGATGACTGCAAGTGTTACCTGAAGCAAGATAGGCAAACAAACCTCAAAGTCCTGAGCAAAATACAGCTCGCCAAGTGCGCATCGCTTATGTACAGTTGTGAAACACGTCAACGTACAATCAAGCCCTCGTGCTCGGATGATCCAGTGTGAGGAGATGATTCTGGCGGACATGGCTTATAATGATATGCAGCAATATGAAAATGAAGATTCCGACTTCCAGTGGTGGGAAATGTGACCCGCCGTTGGCGGGCAGAGCAGACGATTGCAAACTGGTTTCAAAGCAGCGTGAAACCGATTTTTGACCTTCCTGCCATATTGTCCGCTCACATCCGCCATGATACCCAATAACAATGGGCAGGGAACATTCCGCCCGTTGACTGATAGTTCATTCAATAATCTCATTATCCTCTATGTAAAAGGATTCCTTCTGCTCTCTGTCCCAAATCTTACATCTTTGTCTCCTTGTTCCAGACCCCCACCTCAGTCATTGATAATACTTTAGTTCTATCTGTTCTGTTCCTTCTCTGCATAATTTTAAACACCTCAATCAAATCACCCTTTTACCTCCTGTCTTCAGTATGATATAGACAACTGGTAGGCCCTCTATCCAGTGTGTTAAGGGTCTGTCTAGAATATGAAGACTGTATACTTTTCAATCTACTCACTTGAAGGTTTAAAATAAAATTATTTTCTCTTTTTGGCTCTCCCTTTTTACCATTGAATGGTAAATATTCAGTTTGTTTTGGTGAGAAAGGAGTTATAAACCCAATAAAAATAAGCCCTCAGGCCTGAATGTTTGCACAGAAGGAGACGCTTTCCATCTGCGTGAAAATGCCAGCAGGGACCTGAATCCAGAAGTTCTGCCCCTGAACCCGGTTTCCTCCATTTGCATGGGGTGGGGGGTGGGCAGGGTGGAATGAGGGCCAATTACAAATTGCACATCTGTGGTTCATGGAGGCAGCTGCCTTCACTGATGTGTGATTTTGGTGAGGTAGGTGTTTGAAACCCAAAGTATGCAGACTAGACCTCATCAGAGGAGGCCTGAACCTTGTGGATTTGTTTGGATACTAGAGTACCCTTTCAGAGAGGGAAGGCTCGCCTGTGGATATGGTGCCAGGACATCTTTGGGAGAGGTAAGACACCATTTGGGACAGGTCAGGTGCCCTTTGGGATAAAAGTAGATATGATTATGCATGAAAAGTGCACAAACTCATTGGAATTTCCCAAGCTAACAAAGAACTGTCAAGCTGTCAAGGAACTGTCAAGCTGCAAAAGAATTATCAATGCTGTTAAAGAACTGTCAAGACTCATTGGAACTGCCAAAGCTGTCAGTGGATTTAACTCTGTTGTGCTTTAAAATTTTTTTTTAAAAGTGTGGAGTTTAAAAAAAATCAATGCTTGACACTTCACTCTTTGTTGACATAAGCTTTAGGGTTATTATCATAAGATTTCTGTAGCATGACTAATTTTACAACCTAACATCGGCACAGTGAGGTGCCTGTTAATTGAGCAGTTTGATTGACAACTCCAAGTGGTTATAGAATATAAATGCCTGTTTTCATAAGACATTAGTTAAGGAATTTTAAAGTATTAAATGCCTTTTTAATCAGAGTGTATTTTTGAATGATGTCCTCCATAGACACACAACTTTCTTTTATGACAGCACAGCCCCTGTTGATAGCAGACACTAGGTGAGCTGTCATGGAGTGGTTAAGAGCAAAGGGTAGTGGGTAGGGAGCAAGGGTTGGCATGAGTTAGCAGTAAGATGGCATAGGAGCTTTCTTTGGTGTTGGGATGAGTGGGGCGGGCATGGGTTGGTAGTATGAGGGGCCATGAGGGTGGGTAGAGGGCATAGAGTGACATTGGGGTATGGCCGGACTTGGGGGTGGGTAGAGGAGCATAGGGTGGCACTGGGGGTACGAGGGGCCATGGGAGGGTAGAGGGTCATAGTATAGCACTGGTATGAGACCATGGGGAATAAGTAGAAGTGCATAGGGTTGCCATAGGGTTGCATAGCGGTATGAGGGGCCGGGGACGGGTAGAGGGCATGAGGTGGCATGGGTTGGCATTGATGGGACATGGGGAGTGTGTGGGGTGAGGGGATATGATGGGTAAGGGTGGAGGATTGTTTTTTGTTTTGCTCATTTTTTAAATAACTTCACTAAATTGCCGAAGCACAGACGCAGGCCTTTGGGCCCGCCCGCCTCCCGCACCCAGCAGCCTCTGCACTTGTTCCAGGGACAGTGGACCCAATTTCTAATCCAGCCTGCCTCCTCAGGGTGAAAATCCAACCTTCCAGGCCTCTGTTTTTCCCGGGCTGGGTTGGCGCAGCTTGGAAGTGCCCCGCCTCTACACTCCCGACCTGGGTGCGAAAATCCAGGCCTTAGTTTTTATTGAGATTATACTGTCCTTTTGGTCTCAGACTTATTTTCCTTCAGGGACATTTTTTTGAGTCTTTTCTACTCTTTGCCTGATGATAGGCCCAGGCTCAGCACCTACCAGGAATGCATGTTTCTCTCTGAGAGAGTGCCTAAGTTTTTTGGTCAATTAGATGTCAGGCATGTACAGTAACTGATCACCCTACTTAAAAGTCTCTGAGTCAAATCACTAAGAAATCTGTGCAGTTAGAATTTCTATGTATTTAATATGGAAGCACACTCTCTGCCTGTAGGGAAACACTGCACTAATATTTGTTAAAGAACTTAGGCCCTGTTTGACATTGGTAAGATTTGATACAATTTTTTATTTGTTCTCAGGATGTAAGTGAGTCTGGTAAAACTACATTTATTGCCCATTGCTAATGGTCCTGGAAAGGTGTTGGTGGGACTTTTCCTTGAACTGCTTCAGTCCTTATGATGATGGTGCATCCAAAGTGGTGTTAGGTAGGGAAATCCATGGCCACTGACCCAACAGTGTTCCCATGGTCTTGCTGTTCTTTTTCTTCAAGGCTGGGAGATGCTGTAAACTTAGTGAGTTGTTGTTGTCACATTGTAGATATGGCTGGTCCGGTCAAGCTTTTGGTCAATGGTCACCCTCCCAGGATACTGCTGAGTGTTAACTTGCTGATGATAGTGTCAGTGAAGGGTAGGTCGTGTCTCACTAACTTGATTGCGTTTTTCGAGGAAGTGACAAAGATGATCGACGATGGACGGGCAGTGGATGTTATCTACATGGATTTCAGTAAAGCCTTTGACAAGGTCCCTCATGACAGACTGGTACAGAAGGTAAAGTCGCACGGGATCAGAGATGAGCTGGCAAGGTGGATACAGAATTGGCTTGGTCATAGAAGGCAGAGGGTAACAGTGGAAGAGTGTTTTTCTGAATGGAGAGCTATGACTAACTATGACTAGTGGAGTTCTGCGGGGATCAGTGCTGGGACCTTTGCTGTTTGTAGTATACATAAATGATTTGGAGGAAAATGTAACAGGTCTAATTAGTAAGTTAGCAGATGACACTAAGGTTGGAGGAGTTGCAGATTGTGAAGAGGATTGTCAAAGGATACAACGAGATATGGATTGATTGGAGACTTGGGCGGAGGAATGGCAGATGGAGTTTAATCCGGACAAATGCGAAGTAATGCATTTTGGAAGATCTAAAACAGTAGGAATTATACACTAAATGGCAGAACCCTTAAGTGCTTCGACAGACAAAGGGATCTGGGTGTACAGGCCCAAGGTCACTGAAAGTGGCAACGCAGGTGGGTAAGGTAGTCAGGAAGGCATATGGCATGCTTGCCTTCATCAGCAGGGGTATTAAGTATAAAAGCTGGGAAGTCATGCTGCAGCTGTATAGAATCTTGGTTAGGCCACACTTGGAATATTGTGTGCAATTCTGGTCGCCACATTACCAGAGGGATATGGAGGCATTGGAGAGGGTGCAGAGGAGGTTTACTAGGATGCTGCCTGGTCTGGAGGTTATTAGTTATGAGGAGAGGTTGGAGAAACTTGGATTGTTCTCACTAGAGCAACGGAGATTGAGGGGCGACTTGATAGAAGTTTACAAAATTATGAGTGGCATGGACAGAGTAGATAGTCAGAAGCTTTTTCCCAGGGTGGAAGGGTCAATTACTAGGGGACATAGATTTAAGGTGAGGGGAGAAAACTTTAGAGGAGATGTGAGGGGCAAGTTTTTTACGCAGAGGGTAGTGAATGTCTGGAATTCGCTGCCAGAGGAGGTGGTAGAAGCAGGTACGATAGTGGTGTTTAAGAGGCAGCTTGACAAATACATGAATAGGATGGGAATAGAGGGTTATGAACCCCGGAAGTGCAAAATTTTTTAGTTTGACAGGCAATACGATCGGCGCAGGCTTGGAGGGCTGAAGGGCCTGTTCCTGTGCTGTACTTTTCTTTGACAGTCAGAGCTGGTAGCTGGACCTTTTGTTGTTGGAGATGGTCATTGCCTGCCACCAATGTGGCACACTTATTTTCTGCCACATGTCAGCTTAAACCTGGATGTTGTCCAGATTTGCTGTAGGGTGGCATGGGATGTTTATTTATCAAAGGAATTGTAACTGGTCTGGACACCGTAGGATTGTCATTGAACTGCCCCAATCACGATCTTATGATGGAAGGATGGTCATTAATGAAGCAGCTGAAGATGATTAAACTGCAAATTCTTTCTTGGAGAATTCCTATTGCAATATTGTGGGGTTGCAATAACTGTCTTCCAACCACAAAGACCATTTTCATTTGTACCAGGCATAAGTCCAACCACTAAATGTTTATCATCTTGAATTCCATTAATCTCAATTTTTTGGTTGCTCCTTGGTGTTATGCTCAGTTGAATGCTGCCTTATTGGTGAGGACAGTTACTTTTATCTTGTCCTTGGCTTTCAGCTTGTGTCCATACCTGAGTCAAGACTGTGACACAATCTGGAATTAAATGGTTCTGGTGCAACCCGAGCTGAGCATTAGTGAACAGATTATTAGTCAGTAGGTGTCATGATGTTACCAGTGATAACCCCTTCACTGATGATTCGTAGGAGGTTGAGTACTAATCGCCTGGTTTACATTTGTTCTGCTTTTTGTGGATAGATTATACCTGGGCAATTTTCTACACAGTTGCTTGGTACCAGTATCATAACTGCATTTGAATAACTTGATTGGGATAGACAGTTGTTCTGGTGCCTAGGTCTTAAGCACTGCGAGCAAGATGTTGGCAGGGTACGTAGTCTTTGCTGCGTCCAATGCACTCTTTCCCACTCTCTTCATATAGCATCCTGGTTGTCTAAGGGTTGCTAATCATGGCTCAATGATGCCAGGATATTACAATGGGACAAGTAGAAGAAGCAGGCCCTAAGAACTACCTCAGCCACCATGGGATTGAACACGAGCCATCATCATTATTAAGCAGCACGCTCCAATCAACTGAGCTAACTGGCCCTACCCCTGATGTACTCAAGCATTTCTTAATGCCACATAAAGCAAACTGAATTAGTTGAACATTGGCATCTATGATTTTGGAAACTTGGAAGGGGGGCCAAATGAAATCACCTACTTGGCAATTTTTGCTGGACATTTGAAAACATTTCAGCCTTGCCTCTTGCACCTAGGTTCATGGCTCTGACATAGTTGAGGATGGCTTCTCTCTCCCATTAGTTGTTCAATTGTTCATCACAATTCTTGAATATGGTAGGGCTACAAAGCTTTGCTCTGATCCATTGGCTTTGGGACTGCTTAGCTCTGTCTATTGTCTACTGCCTTTTGCATCTAGCATTTAGGTAGCTCTATGTTATGCTTCATTAAGTTGATTTCTCACTCTAAGGTGTGCCTGATGTTGCTACTGGCTTGTCCTTCTACACTCCACAAGTGTTCACGGATTTACTGTTGGAACTTAAGTAGCTAAAACAATGCTTAGAGCCTTAACATTATTGCTGCTAGTTTGACCTGTTTAGGTTCTATTTGTGAGCCAGGTTAACTGCTCAAACATGAGCAATGCTTTGCAACCTGCCTGGCTCAGATATTAAATTATTCAATCTACCTCATGAGGCTGGCATAGATTTGAACTTTGGTCATCAGACATTCCCCTTGGGGCCTTACCTTATAGCAAGAAGGCTAGTCACTAATTGGTCAATAGATAATAAACAGCAGGTAATAGGAGATCTTTTATGAATGGCAAGGTAAACACTACAATTTACCATAAAATGTGCCAGCACTTTCCTCACCATAGCTTAGGCTTATGCCATATGCCACTGAATAGGATCCACTAATGGTAGGGGCAGAGCTGCAGTATATGGTTGTTGTTCCATATTTTGCCTTATGCCCTAAGCCTGCCATTTTCCTTTCTTTCCTTCTGCGATGTACCAGTCACCAATATGTCCAAGCCCAGTGCCATACATTAATCTTATTCATCTCTAATTGCTTAATCTTAGTCCTCCTGTTGCTGGCTTGAAGAAGCATGCTGGCTTTTGGGCAGTCAGTAATAGGTCAATCTAACCACTCCTTCCTGAAACAATTTTCCTTTGTTAGTCTTGGACCTTGCACATGGCTGGAGACGGGGCTTCCATTGTTTGAGTAGAGTTTTGAAACATGAAGAAGATCTGTTTGGACATATATCTTACATGTAAGCCTCGCATTGGGACTTTCCTGTTAGTGAAGGATAATGAGATCAAAGTGCCCTTCAACTCTTTCTCATCACTGTTTCGAAGGACTATGTTCTCATATCCAACATCCAATATTGAATCAGCTGTAATTTCCTTCAGTGAAACTTTGGGAAGAATGAAGCCATTGTCTTTGACCCCCACTATGTCATCTGTTTGCTTACAACTGTTTCCAAGCCTCTCATCACCCAGCTTCACCTGGCCACTGCTGCAGGTTGAAGCTGATTGTTTACAGCCTTAGAGTTCTATTTGAGATGCAGCTGAGCTTCCAATCCCACATCTTGCCCATCACAAAGACAGCCTGACTCTGTAACATCGCTTGCCTCTACCTTGTTCCATCTGCAACTGGTAATCCTGATTGGCCATCCATTCTCCACCTCCCATTGCCCATACCCTAACCAGCACCAATTCTTGCTTACCCATCATCCCTGTGCTCACTGACCTGCATTGGCTCTGAAAACTCTAATGCCTTCAATTTAAAATTCTTATTCCTATATTTTCTTCATGATCTTGCCCCTCCCTATCTCTGCAAACTCCTCTATTTCTACAACCCTCTGAGGTCACTGCATTCCTCTAATTCTGGCCTTTTGCCTCACCATTGGTAGGTTTATGCCTTTGGCTGTATAGGGCTCAAGCTTTGGAATTCACTCCATAAACCTTTGCCTTTACACATTTTTTCTCCTTTAAAACCTCCTTAACACCTATATCTTTCGTCAAGTTTTAGTCAGCCTTTCTCTAATATCTCTGCTTTGATTCAGTGTCAATTACTGATTACACTTATGAGAAGTGCCTTGGGACATATTTCTGTCTCAGAAGGTGCTACATAAAGGCAGATTGTTGCTGATGTTGTTTCCCAGGCTGAAGCCAGCATTATCAGGGCCACAAGCACTGTAATGAGTCGACAACTGAGACAGATGAAAGATATTTTTTAAGAAGGATGACCTGAATAGGATGAACTAACCCTCCTGTTTTCAAATCAAAAGGAATAAGCAATGTAACAGGAGCTGGAGAAGGCACCTGTGAGCTTTGGATGGTTTCTATACTGTTTCCAGTTCATGAAATGTGACTTGAACTGTACACAAGCCTTTTCACAGTTACGTAATTCTACCTCCAGTGTTTTCCATTTCTCCAAAAATTTGGTAAGCATCATTAATCACTCTATCTATGAAGTAAATATTCAACTCCTACTGTACAGTTTTACATGCTTCTTGCTGACGGATCTTGGGCTCCATTTTCCTGTTCACTAATTAAAGCACAGAGGTAGATGGAACACCAGTGGAAAGCACTAATAGATTATTCGCTTGTGTTCAGCATTGCTGTGACGATTGCTATTATTTAAAAAAAAAGGTTTAGGGAAATTAATGAGAAGAAAAACATAGCAGTTTTTTGCTAGCTAAGACCTTAATGATGAATTAGAGGTCTGTTCTGTTTCTGATCCCAAAAGATTATTTGTCTACTACTTTAAGGAATTTTAGTAGCTGACTAAATGGTGACAACTTTGATTTGTTTACTGTTGGCTGGAAAAAGACTAGCTTAGAAAGTACTTAGAATATACTTGGCTGTACATATTAATGCCACTTCAAAGTGAGGAGAATTAACTCACCTCTGTCTAGGCAGCTGATTAAAACAAGCGGTAATTGCCAAGTCCATTTAGATGACAGGAATTTTTCATATTGTTTATTTGGCCACTAGCAGACAGTTTCTCAAGTAGGAACATTGGAACAGGCCCTTGAGCCTGTTCACCATTCAATTAGATCATGACTGATCTGCACCTCAACTTTACCTAGCTTTATTCCATAACCCGCAATACCCTTACCGAATAAAATGTCAATTGATCACAATCTTGAACATTTTTCCAGCATTCCGCTGCCCTTAGAGTGAGAAAGTACTTCTGATTTCACTCCTAATTGGACTAGCTCTAATTTTAAAACATGACCTCTTGTTCTGGATTCCTCACTAAAGGATATAATTTCTCTGTATCTACTCCATCATTTATCATTTATCATTTCGAACACTTTGGTTAGATTCCCCTCAACTATAAAAACTTGAGAACAAGCCAAGTTTAAACAACCTGTCCTCATAACTTAACCTGTATTATTCTGGTAAACCTGTGCTGTATCTCTCCAGGGACTCTATATCGTTCCTGAGGTTCAGTGATGCAATACTCCAGATTGGGTCTGACCCAGGCTCTGTACAAGCGAAGCAGTGGTTGTTTGGGAAGCTGGTTAGGAGAGCACTGCAATATTTGAATCTAGAAGTGAAAGCAATAGATGTGGATTCAGTAACATATGGGTTGAACACGAATACAAAAGCAAAATCCTGCGGGTGCTAGAAATCTGAAATGAAAATAAACAGAAAATGCTGAAAAAACTCAGCAGGTCAAGCAGCATCTGTGGGGACAAACAGAATTAATGTTTCAAGCTGATCACCCTTCATCAGAACCGTTCATAACCTTAACAGATGCTGCGTGATCTGCTGAGTATTTCCAGCATTTTCTGTTATTGTTTCAGATGGGTGAAAGCTGCAAGTGGAAGCAGTCCATGCTATGGAAATAAGCAGAATTATAATGGACATAATATGGTGTTGGAAGCTCAACTCAGAGTCAAATAGGATGCTAAGGTTGTGATAGTCTGTTTTGATATGTAATAGTGGCTAAGGAGGGCATTAATGCACATGGTGGCATGGAATGTCACTTGAACTGTTCACAAGCCTTTTCACAGTTACATAATTCTACCTCCAGTGCTTTTACGTGTGTGGAAAATATAGTTTGGTGGGGATGCTTAAGTAAGGGGTAAGGTATTGTCATTCATGATTCAAGTTTCAGTCAAAGCCAGAATGTCAATGCAATCGTCCACAATTAGCTCATAAACACCAAGGAGTTTGTTGGATGAACATTTTGGAGGGAAATGCAGAGGGGTGCAAAACTGTTGATCTTTTACAGAATTCAAAGGGATATTGGTGGATGGGGTGGATGTAACAGGCATCAGTAGGCACACTCAATGTAACAGGTATGAGTGGACACGCTCAATGTAACAGGTATAAGTGGACACACTCAATGTAACAGGTATGAGTGGACACACTCAATGTAACAGTTATGAGTGGACACACTCAATGTAACAGGTATGAGTGAGTGGGCTCAATGTAACAGGTATGAGTGGACATGTTCAATGCAACAGGTATGAGTGGACACGCTCAATGTAACAGGTATGAGTGGGCATGCACAATGGGAAAGTTGATGAGAGGAAAGAATGGAGCAGTTCATGAGGTTGGACATAAGCATGTGACAAGCATTTTGAGAGTCTTTCAAACAATGCCAGTAGAAGCACAGGGGGTAGATTTGGGCTTCCTCAACCCTGGGATAGCAGCATGAAATGAAAGTCGCTGTAACCCCAGAGGGCCACAGGCTGTTCTTTCATCAGAGAGACATGACTGGTGGTGAGTTTAACCTGAGAGTCACCACACATCAGGCAAGGGGCGAGGCTGAGAAGGCAGGATGATCTCAGCCGATACAGGAATTGAATCCGTGCTGCAGACATCACTTACCAGCCATCCAGCCAACTGAGCTAATGCAGACAACTATAGTGATGGATTGGTGGGAGTAGAGGATGAACAACAGATGAGGAATGAAAGAGGCATGACTGGGTGATACGAAAAGAAGAAGACAGGAGACAATTGTCCAAGGAGACCATTAGTAAACAAAATGCAGCCAGAAGTAATGGGCTTGGATCTGCATTCTAATAGCTGATATAAATGTATATTAATGAAAATTATGCAGGTTGGGAAGTTGAAAATTGAGCATAAAGTTTCATTTCTGCCTTAGTGTTGCTCAGCCAATGTAGGGCAAGATATCTAAATTGCATTCCTATCCATCCAGTCTTGGCCAGAGAATCACCTGCAATGGTTGCTCTTCTCACTCCTGCACTCTTACCTCTGTGTCCCCCAAGGATTTACCCTTGGCCCCCTCCTATTTCTCATCTACATGTTGCCCCTTTGGCACCACCATCCGAAAACACAGCATCAATTTCCACAGGTACGCTGGTGACACCCAGTTCTACCTCACCACTACCTCTCTCAACACCTCCACTGTCTCTGAATTGTCAGACTGCTTGTCCAACATCCATTAATGGATGAACTAAAATTTCTTCCAATTAAATATGGAAAGACTGAAGCCATTTTCTTTAGTCCACGCCACAAGCTCTAATCCCTAACCACTAACTCTACTCCTCTCCCTGTAACTGTCTGAGGCTGAATCAGGCTGTTTGCAATCTTGATGTCAATATGACCCTGAAATGAGCTTACAATCATATATCCGCACCATCAGTAAGACTGCTTATTTCCACCCCAGTAACATTACCCAATTCCACCTGTGCCTCAACTCAACTACACCTGAAAAACACATCCATGCCTTTGTTACTCTGAGACTCGACTATTCTAATACACTCCTGGTCGGCCTCCTATGTTCTATCCTCTGAAAACTTAAGGTCATCTGAACTTCTACTGCCCATGTCTTACCTCACATCAAGTTTCGTCCCCTCTCGCCCCCATGGTCACTGACCTACATTGGCTCCAGGTTTTAAAGTTCTCATCATTTCCAAATCCCTCCGTGGTTTTATGCATCTCTATATTTATAATCTTCTCCAGTCCCACAACCCTGCCAGATATCTGCATGCCACTAATTTTGGGCACTTGAGAATTCTCAATTTTAATTTCTCCACCATTGGTGGTTGTGTCTTCAGATTCCAAGGCCCTAAACTCTGTAATTCCCTGTCCAAACCTCTCTGCCTCGCTACCTTTCTTTCCACATTGACCCTCTTTACAAAATATCTCTGATGCATCAGCTCTAAAAACTCCTTTGGCCTGGATGGTTTGTTTGTTAACATTCCTATGAAGTGCCAATTGGGAGACTTTACTATGTTAAAGGCATAATATAAATAGAAGTTGGCTCCGCTTTTGTTGTTTTTGTATCACCACAACAATTACAGATGTGAAACTAATACAAAAGCAAAATACTCCAGATGTTGGGAATCTGGAGTAAAGACAAAAAATGCTGAAGGCGCTCAGCAAGGTCAGGCAGCATCTGTGGAAAGAGAAACAGAGTTACCTTTTCAGGCTGACATTCTAATGATAGGTATGCAGAGAGGTGTGACATAAAGTTCACAAAGACCTACCAGAATGGTGAACATTCTTACAGAACATTCGCACTGCACCATCATTGATGATGAAAGGCACTGTCCTCACCATTGATGCCACATATTACTTTTAGGCATATACTAATGATGTCACAGGAGTTAGCTGCTTTTCAGTAAATTGTGTTGTAAGGAAAGTAACACGTCCTGTTTTGTCGCACAACCAAAGTCTACACTCATCAGTGCCAGCAGCAAATTTACCAACAACTTCTTCCAAGTTGCTCACTGCAATCTGGGCAGCGATGGTAGGAGGTGTAGTGACCTCTTCTGGTGCAAGTCAAAGACCACTTTGCAAGCCATTAATTCGTTGTGTATTCTATTATCAGTGTATGTACTCTAATTCACTTATGCATTATCAGTGTGCTTTGGCAATGAGAAACCACGAGGTAGTCATCCACACAAACTACAAAGACCATTTGTTTCCAAGACAGTGTACCAACAATCTTTCTTTCCAAGGGCAATCACATAATGGAACAAGCTGCCAAAGAAAACAGTCATAGCCCCATCACTTGAAATCTTAAAAACCCATCTTTAGATTATTTCAATTTAAAAGTTTTCATTATCAGGGCTGCCATCTCAGAAGGCCATACCTGGTTTAGCCAGCACTACCCATATAAATGTTGCTGGAATACTAGTGTTAGTCTGTGATACTGACATAACTAAAGCAGAAGCAGAAGCAGGAGAGATTGACACAACAATGTACAAATTGGTAATGTCAATTTGGTCTACGCACCATTCCAAATGCCTGAGGTGCAGTGGTTTTAAGTGCCTCTCTCTCAAATAAATCAGTATATGACTTGTTTTCAGAAGCAGTATTTGCCTTGCAGGGACGCCATGCAAAGGTTCAATTTGGAGATCCTACCAGACAAAGATACAAAATATGTTCTACTTAATATGATGTCAAATTCACACACATTTGATTGCGAAAAGGCCTGTTTGAAGTAGATAGTACAGAGATTGATGACAAATAATCAGGGATCAGCTATTATCAGTGTGTAGGTGTCCTTTCACTGGATCAACCTGAGGCGCGATGCAATTATATGGGTTGCCCAGTCCAAATGCCGCCCTTTATTGTTCTTTCAGAGGTTTCTGCTGTTCCATTCCCTGGCCTCCAATTGTGTGCCTTTCAGCATGTGAACAGTGGGAATTATGACAATGTCATTTTGTCCCCGAAGATTCCTTCTTACAGAACATTCTCTTTGCCATCATGACTATTTGCACTTGTACTAGCTTCCTTTGCTACATGCTAAACATTTGTGTGCATGAGCACAACGGTTTTGCATATCCCTGACATCTCCAATGTTTCTGCATGCCTATATGTGCCCTGTTTTGTTCCTTGACAGTAGCATACTTGCCTTAGCTTTGGCTCTTTATCAAGTCATGTAACTGGTTTTGGACCTTAAACAAGGTGACCACCAAGTTCACATACTCAGCTACACTTTTTCACATATCTTATCTCTGCCTTGTTGTGGGAACGGCCCCTTCCTATATCAAAAATGTGCTGCTGTTTCTTCATTACATAGCCCACAAGTGATGGGTCCAAAAATAGATTCATTATGCTGCTGCTCATCCATTTTACTAAAGTTTTTACACACTCCAGAGTTAAATTCATGGGTTTTTTTTGTCCTCTGTATAGTATACATTTCTGTTTGAGATCTGCTAAAGAATTTATTACATGTGCCTTATCATTGCCAGGTTATTTTTATTTCCATTTCCATGAACAAAATAATATTACAAAAATCACACAGACTCACCACTTTGCTGGCAGGTCATATATAAAATGTAGTAGATGCTATTTTATAGAACAATGAAAAATATAGCCTCCTACTTTCACAACTGTTACGATAGGGAAGCAGCTCTGCTCAGGCAGTGATGAGCAAAAATGCCAGGTGGTGGCGTCACAGGCTATCCTGGGACAGTGCTCCACTTATTTTATTTTTGTTTTACTAAATCTACAATAACACCAGAAGCTATATTAAGAACTAATGTGCTTTGATGCCCATAATGACTTCTATGGATAGATAATAGGCGTACTTTGGGCGTCCGGCCTTGGCAAAGCACTGCCCCACTAAGAGCACAGAGCAGAAAATGGTGGGGTCTCTGCATTTTTCTGACTTGTGCTTAAAGGGAGCCAGCTATCTTGAAACAGATGGGGACAGGGTAAATGTACCCGCCTGCCTTTTCACTTGGGATACTTAACGACAACTTAGATCAAAAGAAAAATCCTAAACGCTGAAAATCTGAGACAAATAAAAGAAAATGATGGAAATATATACAGCTGATTAGTCATCTTTTGAAAGAAAAAGATAGACTTCTATTTTTGATGGATCCTTTTCAAGAAATCTGCTGAAGTGTTAACCTGCCTTTCTCATTTAGATACTGACTGACCTGATGAGCAATTCTGTGTTTTATTTTAATGTAATTAGCCTTTTCTTTCAAAGGCTAAATTAATATGTAGATTTCCAAGAAGCATAGTCATGTCCTAATTGACTGCAGTACTTTGAAAATAGTTACCTCAAAAGAGATAACACTTCACATTGCCAGCAGTAGAACAACCACATCATAAAATGAGTGGAAATATGACAATGGTAACAAAGCAAAGCAATTTGTGCTACCTCCAATGTAAAAGGTGTTTTTTTTCTGTCCACTAATCTAATTCTTGGAGCTGAAATCTATAACATCCATTGCTAATTCATCCATAAGAATTCTTTGCACTGGTTTTGTCCGCATTACTTCTGAACTTTATTCAATCATTGTTTGCTGAACATACTTTACAGCATATCATGTATTTGCCAATTTCACCTGTCAAAATGAGGTCAAAATACTAAAATGCAACATCAAATATAATTTATCAATATGATATCAAATCCAATTGGAATTAATTGTAATTTGTTTCCAAATGGCTTTATTTATGCATGTCTTAGACATACTAAATGTCTGCCTCCATATATATTAGTCCTTCGTAACTGAAATCTCCCATTATTACAATATTATCACAGATTAACAGCAACAACAATGTGCCATAGAGATTAAAGCCAGAAAATTATGCTGTCCCAATATTATCAGGCAAAACCTTATTGCATTCATATCAAATTCTTTTGTCCGCTCCTTCAACAGAGGTGTTAGCCTGTTGAAATAAAATGGGTTAACGCCCCTGTGAAAATAGCAGACAGAAGAATTCGATATGAAGGCGATAAACATTTGGACTATAATATGTCATGGTGCCATTTCCAGTTTGAGATCTGCATACTTACACTGAATCTATCTTTCCTCCACCTCCACTTTCCATATTGGACTACAGTGCTGTTATGTATTTTTAATACTAACATTACTCACAGCACATTTAAAGATAAACTATCTTGTAAGAACAGAAACATTGTACCATACACCACACAATATATTATTCTGCACCTAAAGACCTATCCCTTTAAGGTTTAATTACTTCAATATCCTGAGGTCAATTGCCGTGAGAGAAATGCTGACTTCATCTCGCAGTGAGTTATTTTCTGTTGCTGGGGAAAGTTTATCTGTAGAAGCAATTATTGGCTTCCTTTTTTGTGCTGGCTTTTATTTCTTTTAATGTATCTTTTTCAAGAGTGGCAGAAACATGTGTGACAGTGTGAGAGAGGCCCATCTCAAAGCTTTATTTTATTCATTCACAGGATGCGGGTGTCACAGGCCCCTCTTGATACAACTGAATGGCTTGCTGGGTCATTTCAAAGTTCAGGTAAGAGTCAACTATGTTGCTGTGGGTCTGAAGTCTCAGTTAGGCAAGGACAGCAGATTTCCTGCTCTAAAGAATACTAGCTACTACTAACTTTAAAAAAAAATTCCATACTTATTTAATCAATGAAATTTAAATTCCTCAGTTACTATGGTGGGTTTTGAACTCACACCTCCCAGACTAGTTCAGTAATGTTACCATTTTGCTACCATGCCCTGCTAAAACTGAGTCTCTCAACTTACCACAACTTCACATTTGAATTGTTCTTATCACCCAGATTCGTGTCATATGAATCATATGGTGTGAGGCCTGAGTAGTAAGGATAACAATCTGACAAATGTTGCTTCAACAACAGTTAAAACAAGAAGAAAATAATTTAGTATAATTTGTAGGTATATTACGTGAAACATAAAGTAGCAAAGAAAGGAGGAAAGCTAAAGCTTGTAGGACGATTTTGTGGTTTAGAGGACTTTGTAAATCATTCTTGTGGTTTCTGGCATTCCCTGAGCCACACGACTGTCACACTGCCTCATAACTCCCTGCAAGCATCTATTATTCTATACATAGCAATCCCTGTGGGTGTCCAGACCAACATGGCAATTGCTTCAAGAATTCCATCAGCATAAATTTCCAAAGAATCAGGCTAACAAAACAGTAGCATTGTTAATGCTTCATTTAAATATAGATATCACCCTGGAGCCAAATTTTCTATTTGAATGATAATTTTGGCCCAGATCAACACTTAATGATATGAAGGGCTAGAAAGTGTTTCTTCAAATGGTTCAATGTTGAGGCAGCTTGTTCAATAAGAAGATTTCATAAGTAGCACATGATGAAAAGCATTTAGATGGGAAGGGAAGTAGAAGAAGTTATTCTTAAACTTTTGATCAGGCTAGTCAGTAATGGGGCACCTAAAGGTGAAGCTGATTGATTCAGAAAATCGCAGTTTATGGGCAGAATTTTGCCCTAGTTGGGCAGGCTCGGCAGGGGCAGGAGCAGGCAGGGTGTTCGCTCTGGAAGTGATAGTTGGGCCTTTCTTGTAACGGTTCCGTTGGAAAGTTTCACCATCCGATACGCTCCACCTTCTGCCTTGACACCAGTCCACATCCTTCAGGGAACAAGTGAAATTAAGGATCTAGACTTGCAATCAAAGGCTAGACTTACCCTTCCAGCATTAAGTACTCTTGAGAGTTATTAAGTATGTTGGCTAATGTCCCCCCACCTCCCTCAATTTTACTGTTTCCTGAAATTGTGCTAAAATTTGCACTTTATTTCATGCACAGCAATGAAACAGCAGAATTAATAATCTTGACAATTAACTGTGAACTGCAATTAGGAGCTATTTAAGCAGCTGAAATAGCACCAACCAGCCAAAGGCATCTGTCAACTGAGCATTATTCCTGAAGATGAGGGAGCTTCAGACAGAGGAAAGGCAGGAGAAGACAGGAGCAAACAGTGAGGGAAAGGACAAACCGGCTGCATGGACTTCACACTCCCAATGGGACGAGAACCTACAGAAAGGTAATAGAAGAAACATTAGACGGAAAGAAATTCATCAAATGAAATTTGCAGAAGAAATCAGGTATTGATACATAGGGCGGAATTGTCCCAGATTTGCACTAAGTGTGGAAGTAGGCGGGAAAAGCAATGTCTTACCTGCTGGCTACAATGGCCGCTTCTCACGCCGCATCATCCCAATCTCGCCATTAATTATGCATTCACCCGCCATGCCATCGCCTCGCTGCTTCATCACACTGGGTGTCACATTTAAAGTGCAGCCATGTGCACACCTCTCAGTGCTTCCAGCCCATGACTGCTGCACAGGAGACATGGCCCCAAAAGGTAAGAAGACTGCAGGCCCCAGGTTCAATGAGGCATCCCGCGAGTGCCTTTTGGATGTCATAGAGGCTCACTGTGATTCCACCTCCCCCCCACCGCCCCCCCCCCCCCCCCCACCCCATCCCCCCCCAACCCCCAACCCCAACCCCACTCTGGCCACAGGATGGGCAGCAACATCACCCATCTGGCTTGGGAGGCAGTGGCAGCGGTGGCCAGTGTCCTGCAAAAGAGGACAGCCACCCAGTGCCACAAGAGGGTGAATGATCTTCATTTCATGAGGGTAAGTCACTCTTCTCATTAGCTGCAACTCACACACCCACAAACCCATCACAATCCACAGGGCCCTCACTCGCTGCCAGTTCAAGGGACGTTACCACTCACTCTCTCACACACCGTCATTGTCCTCATCATGTCCATGGGCACCCACACAGGCCAGGCATACTTAGCATCTGGCCTAGCAGGCGCCCTGCTTATGCTCTCTCCATCTCTATTCATGCAGGACAAGCTGGCACACAACAAGACAGAGAGGTTGCAGACTGACGGAGGAATGCCAGAAATCAAGATCCTCACAGACTTCGAAAACAGAACCATCCAGCTGACCGGTGAGGATCTGGAACATTCCTGTGCTGATGGTGAGGTCGGCGGTGCTCTACCAAGTGAGGATCCAGCAGTGCAACATCCATCAGATAATCATGATGTGAGTGATGTGTCCTGTTTCACTGGGCACTGCCATGCACTAATTATCTCCCCCTTGCTTTCGCAGGTACGTCTGGGAAACAGCTGATGGAGTCCATGACTCAGGGCCTACAATCAAGCCCCGATAAAACCTCTGAAGAGGAATCTGAAGGCACTCTCCTTGAAGCCCCGAAACCCAGCCACAACCTCCACCAGCGCAGAGACGCACACCTCAGTGGGACCTAGCTTTAGAGTAACCTCGGGATCACAAATCTGGTGAGCACATCGCATTGTCTGATCCACAGGAGGCGGAGGCACGGACTTCCCAGGTCCCCGGCACTTGGAGGACTGCTGGAGACCAGAACGTTGCTGAGTCCGAGTCAGGTGACAAGCCCCTGGACTCGGTCATGTCACAGTTGCTGGAGCTGCAAAAGCAAGCTTGGGAACTTCAGGAATGGATGTCCACTGCACTCCTCAGATCGCAAGGCACGATGGAGGAGTCCGTCCGCCTTTGGGTTGAGGTGAAAGTGCCGGCATGTCAACACACCAGGTCAACACTGGTAAAATGGCAGCCGCCATGGGACCTTGGTCCAGGATGTTACTCCTGCACTGCTGTGCAGGCTTATCTCCACTACCGAGGCCATAGTTGGCCTCCAACAGTGTGTATGCGAGAAGGGTGCAGCGCAGCTCAATCTCACTCCAGCTACCCCTTCTCCTACAGGAATCAGCCAGGGGCCACTGGGCACCCATATGGAGGAGGATCAACAGGTATAACCCCTGGGGCTTTCCATCCAGGTGACACTGGGATTGTCTGGCCCATCCGAATCCCCTCTTCTTGTGACCTCAGCAGCTCCAGCTCCACAGGCCAAGGCGACCCGAAAGTAGGCCCAAGCCCTCCAGGTCTCGGCCCTCAAGAGGATGCCCACCAAGGTCATCACAGACAGGGCTTAGCAGTCAGCAGGAAGCCTCCACCTCTACTGTGGATGTCAGGGGAGCATCAAGGCAGGGTTAGGAAAGTTAAGAAGATGTAACTCTTTCGAGTTAAAACCAATAAAACCAAATTAACAAAATTGGGATAAATCAGGCACAGCCCCTAATTCAGGTCAGCCGTAAAACCAAAAACAAAGTTTAAAGGAAACTTACAAACTTTAAACCAAAATGTGATTAAAGGGGTCAATAAAACACCTCAGTCCCCGCGGTGCCCACCGAGCATGGAAGGCCTCGAGAGTGCCAGCAGACACCGCGTGCTCCCTCTCCAAAGACACCTGGCCGCGAACGTAGCCGCGGAAGAGGGACAAACAATCGGGCGGGACTCCCCCGTCGATAGCCCGCTGCCTGGACCTGTTAATAGCCAACTTGGCCAGGGCCAGGAGCAGGTTCATGAGGAGGTCCTCCTCCTTCCCAACCCCCTTCCGCACCGGGTGTCCATAGATCAGGAGCGTGGGGCTGAAGTGCATTAAAAAGATGTAACTCTTTCGAGTACAAACCTGTTTCCATCTGTTTCAGATGAAGTTACATTGTTTCATAGTTTGCCATTGTGAGATTTGAACTCTTGATTTTGGGGTTACAAACCCAGTACCATAACCACTTGGCTATTTAGGCCAAGCTCATTAGGAAGATGTAATTGCACAACCTGGGCACTGGTGTTAATTACTTGTACATAATGTTCACTATTTTAAACAAAGTCCTTTGGCTCCCTGTTCTGATGTGCAGTGTTCATGTCGCTCAGATGTGAAACATTTCTGCACAAGATAAAGGCAGGTGTCACAGTGCAGGGCCCCTTTCCTGTGCTTTGTGCAGCCTTCAGACCAAAATGATGGTCCAGCCTCACATGCCCTGCACATATTATGATGCCTGTACCTCAGCGGTGCTTGTCATTGCTGCCAGAGTGTCGTGGGCAAATGTCACAGAGTTCCATCATTCTATCTGGATGCTGTCAGCAAATTTAAGATGGGGCTGGGCCCATGTTTCAGCATCTGTGACCAGTGACACTGTGCTCCTGAAGGGCTCAGGAGCTGAAGGCGGACAAAGGATCAGATGCTTTTAAAGTTTCATAGCTACATCTCCATGATATGACCCTGATCACAGAGCGCAAGCGAACTGCCTTCAGCCAGACAGGAGTCAGACATTCTCAGAGGTATATGGAGATCTATGGAGTGTCCTCACTACATGTCGTCATCATCCTCCTGAACCTGTGGGAAATCTGAGATTTGGGCAAATCCAATCCCTCTTGTATCCTGGCTCTCTTGGTCCCAGGCAAAATGCACAAAGTTGTGTGCTCTCGTGAAGGCTTGTGATATCCCACAGAGGTCACCTGTGGAGTCCTGAAGGGAGCCACTGGCATATAAGTTGAGCGCTGCAGCTACTTTCATGGACTCCTGGCAGTGGATGCCCTCCATGTCCCCATGGCGCCAAATCCTGCAGTGGCTGGCAGATGTGACTGACCAGTTCCCTAGACTTGTGCAGTCTTCGGCAACACTGGTTGTCCGTTATCTGCAGGAATGAAAGGCGGCATCCATAGACCCTGGGTCTAGCTATGCACTGAACAACATTGGCTTGCTGTGGCTTTTCAGCAGTGTGTGTGGTAGCCCCAGCTGCCCCCTCTTCCTGAGGGTGTCGCTCCTTCGTCTGACCAGCCAGGCGCTCTGTCACTCTCTTCTCCTTTATCTCCCCTCTCTGTCCGACACAAGGTATACAGCTAGTTCATCAGGCTTCATTCTCCTGATGTTCCCTCCTGAAGATGAAAGAGAGAGACATGTGGGTTAGATTGACTATACGAAGGACCTCTCCTGGGTAAGTCTGAAGGCCCCTTAACCATCCCAAAGAGTGCTGGTCACCACTTGGATGGCCAGAGTTTAGTATGCAGCATGGCTGCCCGAAACCCCAACCACCTCCGCCCCACTCCACATGACTTTGCCCACTGGACTGCATGCTGTGCTCTCAGCTCAGGCGTAAGCATTCTCCTAACCACACTGCAAGGCTGCACTGTTAGATTGAACAATGGGGGAGACTGGTCCAAACCGGGATGATGACATTGCAAGGGGCTGTGAGTCCCTCCACCAGTGACTGCTCCACGGCCAGCTTTAGCAAGGACATTGTACAATGTGCCCAGTCGTCCAATTGTTCTGCAGTCCAGTGAAACACTCATTGGTTTGCAGTCTGTCCTCGAGGGGTGAAAAGCTCTGAAGCACCTGGTGGCACTTTCATGCATCTGTGTTGCTTGAGTGCACAGATAAGCTAGAGACCTGACTCCACGCATGTCAATGTGGCTGCATCTGAACTGTCTCAGCTGCAGAGGAATGGTCACTGTATACAAGGTCTCCTTAATGAGTGGCCGCTTCCGTCCTCATCACCCCACATGTGCTTGTGCGCTACCTTCAACTGCAGGGCAGTCCAGCTCCCACTCCCAAGTTGCCTCAACTGCAGTGTAGCCCTTGCCCATACCACGCCCCCCTCCACCCCCAACATGCCTCAACATTGAAGTCCAATAGGTGACCCAGACTTGTGCTGTGCAGTGTTACTGTGCACTCACCTCTGAGTTCCCCTCAAAGTGCAGCCCACCGAGTGCATGCCTTTTATACGTTGTTGTGAATCACGTCGGCAAGGGGCAGACGATCCAGCGTTGGGGATGATTCTGGCGGGCTGGCCTTATAATGACACACAGATATATTACAATGAGGTTCGCGATGTCCAATGGTGGGAAACACAGCTGCCATCGACAGGCTGAGCAGACGATCGCAGCCTGGTTTCACAATGTTGTGAAACCGATTTTTGGCCTTCTCGCCATATTGTCCACTCAAGCCACCGAACACGCTCAATGCCAGTGGACACAGAAAATTCCACCCATGGCCAGATAGATAGATGGAACTAACTTGCATTTCTATATTGCCCTTCACGACTTCAGGACATCCCTAAGCACTTTATGGCCATTGAAGTAATTTTGAAGTGTAATCACTGCTGTAATGTGAGAAGCACTGTAAGCAATTTGCACACGGCAAGATCCCACAACAACAGTGAGATAACGACAAGGTTAGTGCCGTTGGTTGAGGGTTAAATGCTGACCAGGAGACCAGGAAGAACTGCCCTCCTGATTTTCAAAATAGTGCCTTGGAATCTTTTACAGATCGGACCTTGGTTTAACAACTCATCCAAAAGATGCCACCTTTGACAGTACATCAATCCATCAGTACAACACTGAGGTGTCAGCCTAAATTGTCCAAGATGTCCAAGTCTTGGAATGGGCCTTAACAACAATGGTGTTATATATGATAAACATCTGACACAGAGATATGTTAAAAAGTTATATTTCTGATGAATCTTTAATCCTTTCATTGTTTGAAGATGCTCAGCTGTAAAACGAGATCTTTTGGATGCTGCTATGGCATTCTAGCACTGGTGAAAAGAATCCTTTGCTTTAATGGGGAGATGAGATCTTGAGGGGTCTTGACAGGGTCGATGTGGAGAGGATGTTTCCTCGTGGGAGAATCTAGAACTAGGTGTTACTGCGTAAAAATAGGGGGCCCCCCCATTTAAAATGGAGATGAAGTGAAACTTTTTCTCTCAGAGGGTCATGAGCCTTTGGAACTCTCTTCCTGAAAAGGCAGTGGAAGCAGAGTCTTTGAATATTTTTAAGGCAGCGAGGGATAGATTCTTCGTAAGCAATCTTGGATAGTAGGTTATTGGGGGCAGGCAGGATGCAGATTTGAGGTTACTACCAGATCAGCCATGATCTTATTAAATGGAAGAGCAGGCTTGAGGGGTCAAATGGCCTACTTCTTTTCCTTGTTTGTATGTTCATATTTAGGATGTGTGGTTTAGTGATATATATAAGAACATATGGCAACCTATGTACACAATGACAAGTTTTACAAGGATTTCATGCAAGGAACATGCATCTTCAATTTAATATCATGCAGGGCCCATGAAGCAGAGCAGCTGTGTGACATTGGGCTGGATTTTCATGTTAGAGGTGGGTAGCAGGAATCAGGAAATTTCCCGGCTCGGCCTGTCCGCCTCAGGAAGGTACGATTTTCATCCCTGTGGCGGGGTGGGGGTGTGGGCACGTGCTGGAGTTGGCCCCACTACCCACAGATGTAGATCAATGGCTGCTGAGTGCCGAGGCCAGCTAGTTAAAAGCCCTGCCTCAGTTCTCTGGGACTTTGTCCCAGTTGTTTTGTTCAATATTTGGCCCTCTATATTTAGCCTTCAACACCCAGCCACTGCCCATGCCCCATTCATGCCAACACATGCCAAACCATGCCCTTTACCAAACCCTCATGGCCCCCATACCATCTATGCCAACTCATAATATTCCCATGCCCATTCACCAACTATATGTTCTGTACAGAACCAATGAACCCTATAGTAACAATGGCATATGTGGAAAATTATGCATGTTTGTCTGAGAGCCCAGACTCTCAGTTTGTTGAAGCAGCTGCACAAAAGGGAAAACATTGCTTAATTGATAGCTTTTTTCTTAGATCTATTTTCTCAACGGGTCACTGTTTATTTACACAGGATAAAGAAGTGTCGAGTGCTTTTGGTTTCTGCTATTGATACTTAAGAGTTCTGGTTGATTATCACTTTTATAGGGTTGCAACGACAGCAGTTTTTTTAAAAGAAAATTATGTTTTTTTAAAGCTTTGCTACACATGCCACTGTTACTATAGAGTTCATTAGTCCTGTACAGCATGTATACCAGTGAATGGGCATGGAAGTGCTATGAGATGGCATGGGGACTGTGAAGGCCCTTTGGTGCTGGAAGGGGCATGGGTTGGCATGGAGGTTATGAGGGGTCATTGGGAATGGGTGGAGGGGCATGGGTTAGCATGGAGGGTATGAGGGGCCATTGTGGATGGGTGAAGAGGCATGAGTTGGCATAGTGGCCATGTGTATGACCTTTTGAAGTTATTTTTCAAAAGTTTCCACATTCAGACCAAGGTCCATGACACCTCTGAGGTGCCACACACCATGAGTCATCCAGAAGTTGGTCCAACTTCTTGAAAATTGCGGGGGACTAGGAGATGCCTATCTCCACAATGGAGCCGGCCAGGTTGGGAATGCAGGCTTGCTGTCAAAACATAGGAGCTCCAGGAATGGGGCCAGAATCTCAGAATTCGGCCCCATCCACCATTTTTAAAGGCCTGTGGAATCTCCCTGACCCTACAAAAATCCAGCCCATTTTCTCTGCTCTGTGTATATTCACTATTTCTGTACTGACCCCACTTACAGAATAAAGTAGCCTTAAATGTCATGAATAGATCCATATAAGAGACATCCCAAAACAATTTAAGCATTTTTCAAGGAAACTACGCTGGAAATCATAGGGCTGGAAATTGGTGGAAAATGTTGGAGATGCTGACGAGCTATTTGGCCCATAATTAGGTTGGAACAGGACATTTAGTGGTGAGCACCATGAGTTGGATTTTTCCTTTACCCTTCTGCTCCAGTTATTGTTTCACGACAAATTTCTGGAAGTGTGAGCTGCTAACAGTGTGACAAATATAACACGGGACCTTGGCGAATGATGGGACCAATAATTTAGCTGCTTAACTGATGGAATTTGAAGATTGAGAAAGACACAGGGTGGAATGCTAGAGAAGAAAGTAGAGTGAATTAGAGAAATAAAGAGAATAAAATAATAATTGGATTATGAAATAGAAAAGATGAGGCAAAGGAAATGTAAGAAAAAAGTTAACAAATCTCTAGGAGCAATTTGTTAACTGCAATGGAGGCCCTGCAGTTTCAACTGCCCCTTTTTATAGATCTCTGAGGTTGAGTGGCATATAAGGACCATAAATCACATCATTATCAGGGTCCTTAAACAGTAAAATACTTCCCCTAACTTTGGTTAGTAGTGAGTTTACTTCATATTTTTGACACAAATCCAGCAATTTCTTAACATTCATTGGGAGATTGAAGTTGAACTTCCATTTTTGTGAAACTAACAGTGGAGCTGCATAAATTGTCTAGCTGTTTGTGGCAACTTGCAACTCACATATATCCCTTCTTCATCACACCATGCCAGGTTCTTTCTATGTGCTAATAATCACATCCACCATGAGCTCGCCATTGGCTTCCACCAAAATCATGGCTAATGGCTTAGTCACGCACTGTTCTTTCAGACACACCCCCAACTTGGGTAACCTTGCAACAGGTATATGATTAAAGTATTGCTTGAAGATAATTGCTGAAGGAAGCATTTTGACATTTTGTTTCCTTCTGCCTTCTTAGGATCAGAGGAAGTTACTCCAGTCACAGACAGCATCCTACATCTCACAGCATCCTGCATTACTATCAGCACTCTTATCACTGCCAAACACTCACCACTGCATACTCTGGAGGTTCTTTCATTACACCAGCATGCAGTAACTCTTTTGAGTACAAACCTGTTTCCATCTGTTTCAGATGAAGTTACATTGTTTCATAGTTTGCCATTGTGAGATTTGAACTCTTGATCTTATAAGCCCAGTACCATAACCATTTGGCTATTTAGGCCAAGCAAATCCTGCTCCTTGTAACTCTTTCGAGTACAAGCACATTTTCCATCTGCTCCTATTCAGATGAAATTACATTGTTTCATAGTTTGCCATGGTGAGATTTGAACTCTTGATGTTAGGGACAATGTTTCATAGTTTGCCATTGTGAGATTTGAACTCTTGATCTTGGGGTTACAAACCCAGTACCATAACCACTTGGCTATTTAGGCCAAGCAAATTGGTAACTCTTTCGAGTACAAACACATTTCCATCTGTTTCAGATGAAGTTACATTGTTTCATAGTTTGCCATTGTGAGATTTGAACTCTTGACCTTGGGGTTACAAACCCAGTACCATAACCACTTGGCTATTTAGGCCAAGCTAACACGTTTCCATCTGTATTCAGATGAGGTTACATTATTTCATAGTTTGCCATTGTGAGATTTGAACACTTGACCTTGGGGTTACAAACCCAGGACCATAACCACTTGGCTATTTAGGCCAAGCAAAACTTGATTCCCTTTGTAACTCTTTCGAGTACAAACTCGTTTCCATCTGTTTCAGATGAAGTTACATTGTTTCATAGTTTGCCATTGTTAGATTTGAACTCTTGATCTTGGGGTTACAAACCCAGTACCATAACCACTTGGCTATTTAGGCCAAGCGTTTTAATTAACGTATCTTTGTAACTCTTTCGAGTACAAACACGTTTCCATCTGTTTCAGATGAAGTTACATTGTTTCATAGTTTGCCATTGTGAGATTTGAACTCTTGAGCTTAGGGTTATAAACCCAGTACCATAACCACTTGGCTATTTAGGCCAAGCTAAAATACCATTTGTAACTCTTTCGAGTACAAACCCATTTCCATCTGTTTCAGATGAATTTACATTGTTTCATAGTTTGCCATTGTGAGATTTGAACTTTTGATCTTGGGGTTACAAACCCAGTACCATAACCACTTGGCTATTTAGGCCCTGCATACTCTGGCAGATGTAGATGAGTGTCAAAAGGTGAATTGGTTTCAACTGAAGTCTATAGTGCCTCATTTGTCACTATGCAATCAAAAAATGCACAGGAAAAAGGGGAAAACACACATCACACTGCACATGGAATATATCAGCACTGGAATATGGTGCATTTTTCATTCAATTCCCCATTATACCAGCAGTCATAATTCCGGCTCTATGAATGCATATCTCAGTGCGATAGTGAACAGAAGCCACTTTCCTTGAGCAGAAATATAGCAGCATATGATAAATGGGCAGAACTGTAGGGTGGTTCTCACACCTGATATTACTGCTTTGAAACCAATAGTTCAGATGTTACAGGTAATGCTGATGGCAACTCTCAGAAAGTTACAGATAACAGAATAGAAGGAGGCAATAGCATTTCATAAGGCCCACTTTGAACTAGCATTAATCTGATTTTCACTTCTCTATAGCAAAGCAGTTTGGTATTCTCATTCTTTACACTCCCAACTTCAATGTTCCCTACTGCTGTCATGTGGTTTACAGATTTTTAAAAATTCGTTTATGGGATGTGGGCGCCACTGGGCAGGCCAGAATTTACTGCCCATCCCTAATTACCCTTGAGTAGGTGATGACGAGCTGCCTTCTTGAACTGCTGTAAGTACACCCTAGGGAGGGAGGTCCAGGATTTTGACCCAGCGACAGTGAAGGAACAGCGATATATTTCCAAATCAGGATGGTGAGTGGCTTGGAGGGGAACTTCCAAGTGGTTTTGTTCCCATGTGTCTGCTGCCCTTATCCTTCTAGATGGTAGTGGTCGTGGGTTTGGAAGGTGCTGTCTAAGGAGGCTTGGTGAGTTCCTGCAGTGCATCTTTTAGATGGTACACACTGCTGCCCTGTACATTGAGAGTTGAGGGAGTGAACGTTTGTGGATGTGATACCAATCAAGCAGGCTGCTTTGCCCTGGATGTTGTTGAGCTTCTTGAGTGTTGTTGGAGCTGCACTTATCTGGGTGAGTGGAGAGTATTCCATCACACTCCTGACTTGTGTCTTGTAGAAGGTGGACAGACTTTGAGGAGCCAGGAGTTGAGTTACTCGCTACAGGATTCCTAGCACCTGACCTGCTCTTGTAGCCACAGTATTTATATGGTTAGTCCAGTTCAGTTCCTGGTCAATGGTAACCCACAGAATGTTGATAGTGGAGGATTCAATGATGGTAATGCCACTGAATGTCAACTGGTATGGATACATCTTCTCTTGTTGAAAATGGTCATTGCCAGGCATTTGTGTGGTGCGAATGTTATTTGCCACTTGTCAGCCCAAGCCTGGATATTGTCCAGGTCTTGTACTTTTGGCCATTGACTGCTATGGTATCTAAGGAGGTGCGAATGGTGCTGAACATTGTTCAATCATCAGTGAACATCCCTACTTCTGAGCTTATAATGGAAGGAAGGTTCTTGATGAAGCAGCTGAAGATGGTTGGGCCGAGGACACCCCCCTGAGGAACTTCTGCAGTGAAATCCTGGAACTGAGATGATTGATCTCCAACAACCACAACAATCTTCCTTTAGAGTCAGAGAGGTCTACAGCACAGAGAAAGGCCCCCTGGCCCATCGAGTCTGCGCCTGTCAAATAAGTACCTAACTATTCTAATCCCATTTTCCAGTACTAGGCTCATTGCCTTGTATGCCATGGCATCGCAAGTGCACATCCAAATATTTCTTAAATGTTATGAGGGTTCCTGTCTCTACCATCCTTTCAGGCAGTGAGTTCCAGATTCCCACCACCCTCTGGGTGAAAAAATTCTTCCTCAGATCCCCTCTAAACCTCCTGCCCCTCACCTTAAATCTATGTCCCCTGGTTATTGATCCCTCCACCAAGGGGAAAAGTTCCTTCCTGTCGACCCTATCTATGCCCCTCACAATTTTATGCACCTTAATCATGTCCCCCCTCAATCTCCTCTGCTCCAAAGAAAGTACCCCCAGTCTATCCAATCTCTCTTCATAACTAAAACTCTCCAGCCCAGGCAACTTCTGCCATGGCTCTGGTCTCTCAACAGCTGAGTACTGTGCACCCTTATGGGCCTCAAGCTGTCACACCAAACTCATTGGCACACAGCGTCACTGAGTAATGAGGATAATCTCTGGAACTGTGATCAAGTCCAGTTCAGTGGTTACCAATCCTCTCAAATATCGCCCCTCCCTCCATTCAACAGGACACAGCAACACGCAGAGAAATAACTCATATCAGGAGCATCTTGGACCTCCCCATCCATCGAGACCGTCAAGACCCTCAACACACCGCTTGGCTCTATGAAACCCCCTCTGAACATGAATCGAACATCTCCAGCTCCACAATACTGTAAAACCTGGAGGAAAGTTTGGGTAGAACACACCCTCCAAATAACCACGTTGTCTCCGACCCACATCTCAACAATCAGGCATCAATCTCCCCCGGAGCATGTGGACAATCCTCAATAGAATATGACAGGACATGATCGACGTGGTCACCTAGTGGTATCTCAAAACATCGCTCGACTGTGACTGTGCAAACCCTGACCAAACCATGGAGCACACAATAATATCTGGTCTCTGACTTGAGTTTGAGGGTGACACCCTCGAGCTGCACTTGTTCTCCAGCAGGACATTGAACTGGTTAGGGAACTTGTCTTTAAAACTGTGATGACAGCTTCTGCTTCTAAAACCGTATGAAAGATGAAGACTTGGGACTAATTGGGAGAGCTGAGCTGAGGGCATTCAACAGGAACTCTCAATGCCATCAACTCCCAACCTTTCCTCAGAGACTGTCCCGGAGATCACACCCCTAGCACACTTTATGCTAGGTATGATTCTAACCAGTGGAGAGTTTTCTCCCTGATTCCAGTTTTGCTAGTACTCCTTGGTGCCACATCCAGTCAAATGCTGCCTTGATGTCAAGGGCAGTCACTCTCACTTCTCACGTTAAGCTTTTTTGTCCATGCTTGAACCAAGGCTGTAATGAGGTCAGGAGCTAAGTGGCCCTGGCGGAACCTAAACTGAGCGTCAATGGACAGATTATTGCTAAGTAAGTGTCACTTGATAGCACTTTTGATGACCCCTTCCATCACTTTACTGATGATCGAGAATAGACTGATGGCCGATAATTAGATAGGTTGGATTTGTCCGGCTTTTTGTGTACAGGACATACCTAGGCAATTTTCCACATTGCCAGGTAGATGCCAGTGTTGTAGCTGTACTGGAACAGCTTGGCTAGGGGCATGGCACATTCTGGGGTACACCTCTTTGGCGCTGTTGTCAGAATATGGTCAGGGCCCAAAGCCTTTGCTGTATCCAGTGCCTTCGGCCATTTCTTGATATCATGTGGAGTGAATCGAATTGGCTGAAGACTGGCATCTGTGACACTGGGGACCTCCAGAGGAGGCTGAGATGAATCACCCACTCAGCACTTCTGGCTGAAGTTTGTCACAAATGCTTCAGTCCCATCTTTTGCACTGATGCACTGGGCTCCCCCATAATTGAGGATGGGGATATTTTTGGAGTCTCTTCCTCCACTGAGTTGCTTAATTGTTCACCACCATTCACGACTGGATGTGGCAGCTCTGCAGAGCTTAGATCTGATCCGTTGGTTGTTGAATTGCTTAGCCCAGTCTATCACTTGCTGCTTACGCTGTTTGGCACGCAAGTAGTCCTGTGTTATAGCTTCACCAGGTTGACACCTCATTTTTAAGTATGCCTGGCGCTGCTCCTGGCATGCCCTCCTGCACTCTTCATTGAACCAGAGTTGATCTCCTGGCTTGGTGGTAATGGTAGAGTGGGGGATATGCCAGGCCATGGGATTACAGATTGTGGTTGAGTACATTCCTGTTGCTACAGTAATGGCCTACAGTGCCTAATGGTTGTCCAGTTTTGAGTTGCTAGAAGTGTTTGAAATCTAACCGAATTAGCACAGTGGCAGTGTCACACACATGATGGGAAGGTATCTTCAATGTGAAGGTAGGACTTAGTCTCCACAGTAACTGTGAGGTGGTCACTCCTATCAATATTGTCATGAACAGATGCATATGCGGCAGGCAGGTTGGTGAGGATGAGGTTAATTATGTTTTTCCCTCTTGTTGGTTCCCTCACCACCTGTCACAGACAGTCTAGCAGCTATGTCAGTTATGACTCAGCCAACTTGGTCTGCAGCAGTGCTACCCGAGCCAATCTTGGTGATGGACATTGAAGTCCCCAACCCAGAGTACATTCTGCTCCCTTGCCACCCTCAGTGCTTCCTCCAAGTGCTGTTCAACTTCAGCTGAGGGGGCAGCAGTGATGGTATGTGGTAAATGCAGGAGGTTTCCTTGCCTGTGATTGACTTGATGCCATGAGACTTCATGGGTCCAGAGTTAATGTTGAGGACACCCAGGGTGACTTCCTCCTGACGGTATACCACTGTGCCATCACCTCTGCTGAGCCTGTGCAGCTGGTGGTACAGGACACAACCAGGGATGGTGATGGTGCTGTCTGGGATATTGTCTGTAAGTATGATTTTATGAGTATGACAATGTCAGGCTGTTGCTTGACTAGCCTGTGAGACAGCAGTCCTAATTTTGGCACAAGCCCCCAGATATTATTAAGGAGGACTTTGCCATTGTTGTTTCCAGGACAATGCCCAGGTGGCCTATCTGGTGCCATTCCTTTTAGGCTTTCTAGTGGTTTGATCTGGAGTCACATGTAGGCCAGACCAGGAAAGGATGGCAGATTTCTTTCCCTAAAGGGCATTAGTGAACTAGATGACATTTGATTAATGGTCATCATTAGACTTTTAATTTCAGATTTTAGGGAATTTCAAATTTCACTATCTGTCATTCTGGGATTTGAACCCAGGTCCCCAGAGCATTACACTGGGTCTCCAGATGACTAGTCCAGTGACAACACCACAATGTCACTGCCACCCCTTTATTCAGTACAATAGTTGACCTGCCAAACATCAAAGTGCTAAATGAATATACTTTTAGATCGGCAATAGAACCATATGCAAGTTAACTGAACCCATAACACTACGGTGATATCACCTACCACTGCATTACTATCTTTTGGTGTTTGACAATGGAGCAACGTTGAGGTAGTGCCTGAGGGAACGCTAACATGCAGGACTATGGTGCTGAAGTATGAGCCCTACTTTGCTGACTTACTGATCTGTTGTTCAAGGCCAGTTAGGTGGAAGTTTGACGACTCTCTGAAGGAAGCAAAGAAAAATCAGCCAGGCTGCCTCCATTGGGTTGTTACCTTATATCCTCTAGTGGCTGATTGAAAGTGTTATTAACAGTGGTCTGGTGGAGGCACCCGCTATACCTTCCCTCCTGCAGAGACATGGCTTGGTCAAGGAACCTCAAGGGAAATAAAGCAGTGCATGTCCTTCATGGAAAGGTTTTAAAAAAAACTCTCTTAAAAGAAACTTAGGAATGATCAATGTCCTCCAAAATAAACACCAGACTTTGATTCTGTATCACTTACCCTGAGATAGTTTATTAAGCCAATTTTTTTCTATTTATTATGAAAGTTATTTGAAACTATTCCAGACACAGTAGTACACAGGGAGATGGACAGCGGCACACTGAATTTTCGGGTTTCATTAAAAACAACCATGCGCTTAACAGGTATACATATTTAAGTGGAGTGGATTCTATATAGCTGCCTGTGCATGAAAGGTCAAGTAGGATAGGATAGGATAGTGTCAGTTTTTCCTTCCTTGTTTGAACATACAGAAGTTATACATATAAACATATTAATAAATGTGCTGGAGCACTGGATTTTAATGGGACTAGGACTGTCAGCCCAAGTAAATATTGTTATGCTACTAAAATCTTTATAGAAAGGAGAGGAGTATTTTCCACTGGTTCAACTTAAAATAAATCAATGTATGATATTTACCATTCCTAGGAGTCTCTTAAAGGCAATCAACAATCATCATTATTTATTTGATTTTTGGTTGCAAGGAATCATGTTACTTATTTGTGAATCCTTTTTCACTGGCATTAATCCAGCAGTGAGAAAGTGGCAAAAAATTGTGTAGTGTCAGTTAACGTCAGGCCTTGAGGATGCCACCTATCTTAACACCCCATACTGCTTGCATTTACAATAGTTGGCGCAAGCTGTGGCGTTTCAGTCCCCTTAATTTTCTTCTGATAGCATTGGCACATGCTGTGGTACAGTTCCACAGATGCCAGCTGCTTGCCAGTAGCCCACTCAAATGGTTGTTATTCACGGGCAAACTGATCCATTTTGGCCCAACATTCACATGTGCAATTTGCACCAGGGAGTTAATGCCTGCATTCAGAAGCAGGGAACTTGGATATTTTCACCTTTGCAGTCATCTTGTTGAGATCAATTAGCACACAGCATGGATTGAGCCGGAGACCCTTGAGGTTTGTATTGCCAAATTCCATGCTGGATTGTAAATTTGCTAACTGAGCCATCTGGAGGTATGAGGGATTTTTTTTTTAACTTAATGTTTTTTAGAAATGTAGAAGTGGCCTTAGGAGCAACTTTGCTGAGTTTGTGCCCCAGACTTGGTTCCAAATTGCTACATAGCAGTTTTAGGGTCTGGGACCCATTTGTAATGGAATGCACTTTTAAATAGAAAATACGCTCTGATGAAATTTTAGGATTCCAAAGAACTTGATAATGCGGGATTACTCAGAACCTATGCTCAATCCTACACCAGTTGGACACAAAACCCCAGACTGTAAACCAAGAAAGACGTAAGAGGGTGAAAGTCAATTTCAGGAGCAAGGACTCAGAAACAAGAGGATTGAACTGTCTCTAAGCAGAATGATAACTGTGAAACTTGGTAAACAGCCTTCAAAAGCTATTATTTTCAGGTAGACAATAGATCATATTCTGAACAGGTTATAAATTAACCCAATATAGAGGTCCTTTCACAACAAATGTCTAAAATGATGATGCATTAACTTATGGAATTAAACACAAGGGTTTTGTCCATTTCAAATGAAATGAACACAGCTGTTGTTCCATTACACCATGTTGATTTAAAACCATTAATATCAAGATTTTATTTAACTCCTTGAGAACTACAGATGAAATTCAAAAAGTAAACCTGCACTGAAGTTGGATAAAACAGAGTTAAATATCCTGTGCTTCTAAACCCTCTGGAGCCTATATTATAATTTCTGTCATTAGAGAATCACAGAAATATTGTGGAATGCTGCACAAAAGAAAATATACAGAATTTGGAAGGTCTATATGTATTCAGCACTTGAAGGATTACAGTGGAGAAACCATTAGCAAATAGCTTCTGAAGAAATGACAGCAACATTGACTTGTCACATCAAGTCAATTTGGCTTCTGGCCTGATTGCTACATGTTTTGAGCATGTGGTAATCAAGCACACCGGAGCTGTATCGCTGCTTGGTGACAGGAAAGCCCCAGACTATGCATGCTCCATGGATTCAAGTGTTATGAAGCTAAGACGTTCATTCATGTACATGAACAGCACACGCACACATCATGCAAAGTTGGAGGGGGGGGGGTGGAATCTGAATTTGCAGAGAAAGCGTGTGGAGCCCATTTTGGAGCAGCCAACCGATCTTCACGAGGCAAACAGAACGATAAAATTCCCCTGACACTCTCAGTATAATTGAATGTTCTGCCTTACACCTAAATTGACACCAGCATTATGCTACTGCCTCTACAGTGAAAAGGACCTTGACAGGAAAAGTTCTCTCTCTTCCCCCATTAATCTACCGAGAATTCCAAGCTTTATTACCACTGATGAAGTGGAATAAAGGTGGTACTGAGCCTGAGAAAAAGAAGTTCCAAGAACTTGCACTGCCCTTGATATGTTGGAAATCTGAAATAAAAACAGAAAGTAGTGGAAAACCTCAGCAGGTCTGGCAGCATTTGTGGAGCGAGCAACAGGGTTAATGGGTCCAAAATGACTCTTCTTTGGAACCCCTTCTTTGGGAATTGCACTGCAATTATTACAAAGGGGATCGGGGAGACAGGAAAATAGAGTTGAGGCCACAATCAGATGAGCCATGATCTTATCAAATGGCAGAGGAGGCTCGAGGGGCTGAATGGCCCCTAATTTGAACGTTTGTACGTTTGTATGTTTGGCTTGCTCAGCCATTTCAGAAAGCAGTTAACAGTCAACACATTTCTGTGTGTCTGGAGTCACCTATAGACCAAGCTGAGAGAAGATGGCAAATTTCCTTCCCTAAAGGACATTGGTGACCCAGATGAATTTTATGACAATCCAGCCATTGTTGATATAGCTTTTTATTCTAGATTTATTAATTTATGCGTGCTCAGGGAGGCGGTGGCATAATGTTATTGTCACTGGACTAATTACCCTAGGGTCATGACCTGGGTACTCAGGTTCCAAATCCCACCATGGCAGATGGTGGAATTTGAATTCTATCAATAAAATCTGGAAGTAAAATCTGGAAGTAATGATAACCATGAAACCATTGTCGATTGTAGTGAAAACCCATTTGGTTCACTAATGGTCTTTAGAGGAGGAAATCTGCAATCCTTACCTGGTTTGACTGATGTGACTCCAGATCTGACTCTTAAGTGCCCTCTCTAATGGGTTCAAATCCCAGCATAACAGATGGTGAAGTTTGAACTTCAATAAAAATCTGGAATTAAAAGTCTAATGATGACCATGAAACCATTGTCAATTGTCATAAAAACCCACCTGATTCACTAATGTCCTTTAGAGAAGGAAATTCTGCCATCCTTACCTGGTCTGGCCTACATGTGACTCCAGATCCACATCATTGTGGTTGATTCTTAACTGCCCTCTGAAATGGCCTAGCAAGCCCCTCAGTTGTATCAAATCACTAGAAATTCAATAAGGAATAAAACCGGATGGACCACCCGGCATTGACATAGGCACTAGAAACGACAATGGCAAACTCAGCCCTGTCAACCCTGCAAAATCCTCATTACTAACATAAGGGGACTTGTGCCAAAAGTGTGACAGCTGTCTCCAGATTAGTCAAGCAACAGCCTGACATAGTCATAATCACAGAATCATATCTTACAGATAGTGTCCCAGACACCACAACCATCATCCCTGGGTATGTGCTGTCCCCACTGGCAGGGCAGACCCAGCAGAGGTGGCAGCATAATGGTATACAATCGAAAGAGAGTTGCCCTGGGAATCCTCAACATCGACTCCGGACCCCAGAAAGTCTCACGGCATCAGTTCAAACATGGGCAAGGAAGCCTCCTGCTGATTATGAGGTATCCACCCTTTCAGCTGATGAATCAGTACACCTCCATGTTGAACTCCACTTTGGAAACACTGAGGGTGACAAGGGTGCAGAATGTACTCTGGGGAACTTCAAAGTCCATCACCAAGAATGGCCCATTAGCACCACTACAGACCAAGCTGGCCGAGTCCTAAAGGACATAACTGGATGGAAGTGATGGAAGGGGTCATCAACAGTGCTATCAAGCGGCAGTTGCTTAGCAATAATTCCGCCAGAGTCATTCAGCTCAGGACCTTATTACAGCCTTGGTTCAAACATGGGCAATAGAGCTGAACACCAGAGGTGAGGTGAGAGTGATTGCCCTTGACATCAAGGCAACATTTGACTGAGTGTGCCATCAAGGAGCCCTAGCAAAACTGAAGTCAATGGGAATCAGTGGAAAATCTCTTTGCTGGTTGGAATCATAACTAGCACAAAGGAAGATGGTTGTGGTTGTTGGAGGTCAATCATCTCAGTTCCAGGACATCACTGCAGGAGCTCCTCAGGGTAGCATCCTCGGCCCAACCATCTACAGCTGCTTCATCAATGATCTTCCTTCCATCATAAGGTCAGAAGTGGGTATATTCGCTGGTGAATGCATAATGTTCAGCACTATTCACGACCCCTCAGACACTGAAGCAGCCCATGTCCAAATGCAGCAAGACCTGGACAATATCCAGACTTGGGCTTCCAGGTGGCAAGAAACATTCACGTCATACAAATGCCACGCAAATGCCAGGCAATGGCCATCTCCAAGAAAAGAGAATCTAACCATTGCCCCTTGATATTCAATGGCACTGCCATCACTGAATCTCCCACTAGCAACATCCTGGATGTTACCATTGACCAGAAACTGAACTGGGCCAGCTAAATATATACCGTGGCTACAAGAGCATGTCAGAGACTGGGATTTCTGTGGCGAGTATCTCACGTTTTGACTCCCTAAAGCCTGTCCACCATTTACGAAGCACAAGTCAGGAGTGTGATAGAATACTCTCCAATTGCCTGGATGAGTGCAGCTCCAACAGAGCAGCTCGACACTATCCAGAACAAAGCAGCCCACTGATTGGCACCCCATCCACCACCATAAACATTCACTCCCTCCACCACCAATGCAGCGTGGCAGCAGTGTGTATCATCTATAAGATGCACTGTAGCAACTTGCCAAGCCTCTTTCAACAGCACCTTCCAAACCCATGACCTCTGTCACCTAGAAGGACAAGAGCAGCAGATGCATGAGAACACAAGCACCTGCAAGTTCCCCTCCAAGCCACACACCATCCTTACTTGGAACTATGCCAATGTTCATTCAACGTTGTTGGGTAAAAGTCCTGGAACTCCCTTCTTAACAGCACTATGGGTGTACCTACACCACATGGACTACAACAGTTCAAGAAGGTGGCTCACCAGCAACTTAACAATTAAGAATGGGCAATTAATGCTGGCCTTCCAATCGACACCCACTCCTGTGAAAGAATTAAAAAAATGTCAGTGTGCATCTGGAGCTCTACATGAGTTTCCAGTCTCTATGACATATGGGGTTCTTGAAGCCAATGCTGAGGAAAATAACCAGGCAGATTTCTGGTATTAGAAGGATGATCAGTAACAAGTAACTTGATAAGCCAGAGATCTTCAGCTGTAAAAATGACATTTCAAAATAGAGATTTTTGAGATATATGGCACTTAAAGGGAAAGACCAATTAAACTCAGAGCAATACTTTTGAATACACCAGGGTAGCCCAATTGGGGGGGTGGGAGGGGTGCAGCCTCAAGGATGTGAAGTGAAAATTTAAGATATCTCCAAAGTATTTATTTGTACAGATGATGTTCAACAGCTGGAATGGCTTGCCAAAAGGTTAATTAAGGATGAAACACTGGATCTATTTGACAAACAGGCAGATGCTGTAATTGGCAGGCAGTATGGTTAGTAACAAAACAGAAACAGAATTACCTGGAAAAACTCAGCAGGTCTGGCAGCATCAGCGGAGAAGAAAAGAGTTGACGTTTAGAGTCCTCATGACCCTTCAACAGAACTGAGTTCTGTTGAAGGGTCATGAGGACTCGAAACGTCAACTCTTTTCTTCTCCACCGATGCTGCCAGACCTGCTGAGTTTTTCCAGGTAATTCTGTTTTTGTTTTGGATTTCCAGCATCCGCAGTTTTTTTGTTTTTATCTATTAGTATGGTTAGTATCCTGAAAGGCTGAGAGCAAATGAGCCAGAGCTGCCTTAGGTTGCATTTGTCTTCCTTTACACCTTGATTGATCACATGGAGCTGAGATCCAATTGTAGCCAGAGAATCAATTGCAATGGCATCACTTCCTGCTCCCATGCCATCATCATGGTGTTCCCCAAGGATTGATCCTTCACTACCTCCTATTTTACATCTACATGCTGTCCCTCAGTATATCACGCCAAAACACAGCATCAGGTTTTACATTCATGTAGATGACGCCCAGCTTTACCTCATCACCACCTCTCTTGGCACTTCTGCTGTTGCTAAATTATTAGACTGCCTGTTTGTCATCCAGTACTGGATGAGCAACAATATTTACCAATTAATTATTGGTTATTGAGGTTATTGTCTTTGACCCCCAACTATAAACTCTCTTTCTAGCTACCAACACCATCCCTCTCTCTGCAATAGTCAAAGGATGGAAAGTTCATGTCCTTGGTGTCATATCTGACCCGGAGCTGAGCTTCGGACCACATATCCTTGCCATCATTAAGGCTGCCTATTTCCACTTCAATACCATTGCCTGACTTGCTGCTGCTTCACCTCATCTGCAGCCGAAACGATCATTCATGTGTTTGTTGTCTCAAGGCTTGACTATTCCAATGCACTGCTGGCTAGCCTCCCACATTCTACACTCAGTGAAGATAAGGTCATCCAAAACTCTGCTGCCCGTGTCCTAACTTGCACTGATGAACATCTTTTTGTACCCTCCTCCAGTGGATGATTGCTGGCAATTCTGGCTGAGATTACGCCCTAGTTGAATGCAGCAAAATCTTATGAACTGGTCAAAATGAAAGGAATTGTATCCCAGTAGAATGATTTGCCTCCGAAATGTTTTGAGACAATAAAATCACCTGAAACAACAACAAGCATTCAAGTCAGCAATGCATTGAGTTGCTCTGACTGATGCTGTGAAGGCAACTTTGTAGTTAATTATAAACAAAAACAAAAACAGAATTACCTGGAAAAACTCAGCAGGTCTGGCAGCATCGGCGGAGAAGAAAAGAGTTGACGTTTCGAGTCCTCATGACCCTTCGACAGAACTTGAGTTCGAGTCCAAGAAAGAGTTGAAATATAAGCTGGTTTAAGGTGTGTGTGTGGGGGGCGGAGAGAGAGAGAGAGAGAGAGAGGTGGAGTGGGGGTGTGGTTGTAGGGACAAACAAGCAGTGATAGAAGCAGATCATCAAAAGATGTCAACAACAATAGTACAAAAGAACACATAGGTGTTAAAGTTAAAGTTGGTGATATTATCTAAACGAATGTGCTAATTAAGAATGGATGGTAGGGCACTCAAGGTATAGCTCTAGTGGGGGTGGGGAGAGCATAAAAGATGTAAAAAAAATAATAATTTTTTTATATAATGGAAATAGGTGGGAAGAGGAAAATCTATATAATTTATTGGAAAAAAAAGAAAAGGAAGGGGGAAACAGAAAGGGGGTGGGGATGGGGGAGGGAGCTCAAGACCTAAAGTTGTTGAATTCAATATTCAGTCCGGATGGCTGTAAAGTGCCTAGTCGGAAGATGAGGTGTTGTTCCTCCAGTTTGCGTTGGGCTTCACTGGAACAATGCAGCAAGCCAAGGACAGACATGTGGGCAAGAGAGCAGGGTGGAGTGTTAAAATGGCAAGCGACAGGGAGGTTTGGGTCATTCTTGCGGACAGACCGCAGGTGTTCTGCAAAGCAGTCGCCCAGCTTACGTTTGGTCTCTCCAATGTAGAGCAGACCGCATTGGGAGCAACGAATGCAGTAGACTAAGTTGGGGGAAATGCAAGTGAAATGCTGCTTCACTTGAAAGGAGTGTTTGGGTCCTTGGACGGTGAGGAGAGAGGAAGTGAAGGGGCAGGGGCAGGGGCAGTGAAGGGGCATCTTTTGCGTGGGCATGGGGTGGTGCCATAGGAGGGGATTGAGGAGTAGGGGGGTGATGGAGGAGTGGACCAGGGTGTCCCGGAGGGAGCGATCCCTATGGAATGCCGATAGGAGGGGTGAAGGGAAGATGTGTTTGGTGGTGGCATCATGCTGGAGTTGGCGGAAATGGCGGAGGATGATCCTTTGAATGCGGAGGCTGGTGGGGTGATAAGTGAGGACAAGGGGGACCCTATCATGTTTCTGGGAGGAAGGAGAAGGCGTGAGGGCGGATGCGTGGGAGATGGGCCGGACACGGTTGAGGGCCCTGTCAACGACCGTGGGTGGAAAACCTCGGTTAAGGAAGAAGGAGGACATGTCAGAGGAACTGTTTTTGAAAGTAGCATCATCGGAACAGATGCGACGGAGGCGAAGGAACTGAGAGAATGGGATGGATTCCTTATAGGAAGCGGGGTGTGAGGAGCTGTAGTCGAGATAGCTGTGGGAGTCGGTGGGTTTGTAATGGATATTGGTGGACAGTCTATCACCAGAGATTGAGACAGAGAGGTCAAGAAAGGGAAGGGAAGTGTCAGAGATGGACCACGTGAGAATGATGGAGGGGTGGAGATTGGAAACAAAATTAATAAATTTTTCCAAGTCCCGACGAGAGCATGAAGCAGCACCGACGTAATCATCGATGTACGGGAGAAAGAGTTGTGGAAGGGGGCCGGAGTAGGACTGGAACAAGGAATGTTCCACATACCCCATAAAGAGACAGGCATAGCTGGGGCCCATGCAGGTACCCATAGCCACACCTTTTATTTGGAGGAAGTGAGAGGAGTTGAAGGAGAAATTGTTCAGCGTGAGAACAAGTTCAGCCAGACGGAGGAGAGTAGTGGTGGATAGGGATTGTTCGGGCCTCTGTTCGAGGAAGAAGCTAAGGGCCCTCAGACCATCCTGGTGGGGGATGGAGGTGTAGAGGGATTGGACGTCCATGGTGAAGAGGAAGCGGTTGGGGCCAGGGAACTGGAAATTGTTGATGTGACGTAAGGTGTCAGAGGAATCACGGATGTAGGTGGGAAGGGACTGGACAAGGGGAGAGAGAAGGGAGTCAAGATAACGAGAAATGAGTTCTGTGGGGCAGGAGCAAGCTGAGACGATCGGTCTACCAGAGCAGTTCTGTTTGTGGATTTTGGGTAGGAAGTAGAAGCGGGCCGTCCGATGTTGGGCGACTATCAGGTTGGAAGCTGTGGGAGGGAGATCCCCAGAGGAGATGAGGTCAGTGACAGTCCTGGAAACAATGGCTTGATGTTCAGTGGTGGGGTCATGGTCCAGGGAGAGGTAGGAGGAAGTGTCTGCGAGTTGATGCTCAGCCTCCGCGAGGTAGAGGTCAGTGCGCCAGACAACAACAGCAGCACCCTTGTCAGCGGGTTTGATGACAATGTCAGGGTTGGACCTGAGAGAATGGAGTGCAGTAAGTTCAGAGAGAGACAGGTTAGAATGGGTGAGAGGAGCAGAGAAATTGAGACGACTAATGTCGCGCCGACAGTTCTCAATGAAAAGATCAAGAGAAGGTAAGAATCCAGAGGGGGGGGTCCAGTTGGAGGGAGAATATTGGAGATGGGTAAAAGGATCCGTTGAACTGGGAGAGGACCCCTGCCCAAAGAAGTGAGCCTGGAGACGAAGACGGCGGAAGAAGAGTTCAGCATCATGCCGAGCCCGAAATTCATTGAGGTGAGGGTGTAAGGGTATGAAACTAAGTCCTTTGCTGAGCACTGAACGTTCAGCATCGGAGAGGGGAAGGTCAGGGGGTATAGTGAATACACGGCTGGGGTTGGGATTGGAAGATGGGATGGGGACGGAGGGACAGGCTTGGGTGGAGGGTCCTAGATGGGTGTTGGTGTCGATGAGTTGTTGGAGCTTGCGTTCCTTAGCACTTGAGAGAAAGAGAAAAAGTTTCTTGTTGAGGCGTCGGATGATCTGAAGGATAAAATGAAACTGGGGGCACGCGCAGCTTTGAAAAAGGGTAGGGCGGTGCTGCTGGAGGGAGAGGTCGAGTGTGTTCATATGGCGGCGCATGGCACTGAGTGTGGATTTCAGAATGTGACGGGAACAGCAGTCCGAGAAACGTTTTATGTCCCGGAGATACCTGTAATCCTGGGTGGGTTCGAAACATGAGGGGTGGAATTTCAGTTGAAATCCACGTGGGGTAAGTTGGAGATGGACACAGTCACTGAGAAAGGAGATGTGGCTGTGAAAGCGGGTTTTAGTAAACACCTTGTCAAATACCAGGAGGGAAATGGAAAGCAAGGAAGGGGAGCAGGGCAAAAGAGAGGAACGGAAATCTTGTCGCAGAAAAGAACAGAACTTCTTCAAGGAGGTAGGCATTTCTTGAAGAGCAGTGGCAGTCAATTAAACACAGAGATAAAAACAAAAAAACTGCGGATGCTGGAAATCCAAAACAAAAGCAAAAACAGAATTACCTGGAAAAACTCAGCAGGTCTGGCAGCATCGGCGGAGAAGAAAAGAGTTGACGTTTCGAGTCCTCATGACCCTTCGACAGAACTTGAGTTCGAGTCCAAGAAAGAGTTGAAATATAAGCTAATTAATTATAGTTATTTGTAGTTAATTATTATGTGAAGTTACTGCTCCACCATTAGGATATAATAGAAAGTTTCTCATATGTCAATTCACCATCAGTGACAATGTACGCCATTAAACTAAAATATGGTAATGCTGTAAGTAGCTAAAAATCAACATTCAAAGCTGAGAAGGTATCTTCTGATAATTAATGCTTTTGTCAATAAAGTGGGGAAGAAATGTCTTTAATAAATTTAATGAATTCTCATCAACTGAATTTAAGTCAGGATAAATTCCTCACAATTTCTAAAACTAAAAGACTACAATTCAAGACAAAAAGTCAAGATTAAAACTAAAGCCTCTATTATTTATAGAAAGAAAACGCTGGAGTAGTCTGCAAATTTTGGAATAGAATTTGGAAGTTGAAACAGAAGAATAAACTCTGAGTTGTCACTCAAGCTCCAGTTTATTATTTCTCAACATTTATTGTGACCTTACGAGTTGAGTGAGGGACAAAATAATGAGAAGTTTTGAAACGCAAATTTCAGCAAAAATCCCTAGAAAGGGTTCGGACAAAGATATGGAAAGCAAGAACTAACATTTTGACTAAAACCTTTTGAAGACTTAAATTAAATATGATTCAAATTGGAGAACTAAAAACCAGACAAAAATTAGAATTATATTTTCTTCAAAGTGAATAAATAAAGTAAACCAAACTCCAATCCCTGAAACAGGGTTAAAAGGAAAATGAAGTTTATTTCCTAGCATATAACTTTACTAGTTGTAAGGTTGCTTTCATAGTGTTGTCTAACATGACAACTCCAGCCCTAATGCTCTGATATTTTGCTGAAGCCTTGATTCCACAAATACCTCTGACTGCTTGTTGCTAGATCTCCAATATCGATCAAAGGAAGTGCATTTCTATTAACCCCAAACCGTGTTGGAGAAACATCTCAACGTACTTCACATACCGAGAACACTTAGAAGTACAGTGACTTGTCATAAATGTTAATGCAGTGGCCACTTTCTGCACATAAACCCAGAAGAAGTCATGACTTGCATTACCAATCAATCTGTTCTTGCTGGTGTTGGGTAATGGAGGAATGTTGGTCAAGACACCACTTCAAGGATGGGATCCTGGCCAGGAAAACATTGGAGCAATTGAATCTGAAGATGACAAAGACATGGATAAAGGTTTCAGCAGCAGGTGGCCTGAGGTAGGGGCAAAGGTAAGTGATGTTACAAAGGTGGAAGTAGATAAGCTTTGTGATGAAGTGAACATAGAGCTCAGTTCAGGGTTTAACAGAACTGGAGTCAAATGTTCACAACTGCAATGTGAGGATCTACAGGGACATCTCACTGCATGTTGTCATCATCCTCCACAAATCTGGCAGCTAGGAGTGCCTCCTGAGTGCACCTGCCTCATCTAACCAGTACGAGAGCCTCATCTTCATTGTCGTCACCACCGAGGATGCCCTCACCCTCACCCCCTGTTGCCATCCTCTTCATTGGAGGAGACCTGCAGCTCCTCCATCTCCTCCTCAGCCAGCTCCTCTCCCAGTTGCAGTGCCAGGTTGTAAAGGGCGCAGCAGACGACGATGATGCATGATACCTTCTGCGGACTGCATTGCAGGGCTTTGTAGGGTCCAGGCAACGGAACCGCATCTTCAGTATCCCGATGGTCTACTCCACAAAGTTGTGAGCTGTTGCATGAGCCTCATTATTGCGTCGCTCTGCTGCAGTCTGAGGCCGTCACACAGGCATCATCATCCACGGCCTCTGCAGGTAGCCCTTGTCCCCAAGGATCTAACACTGCAGTCTCTGTGGACCCTGGAAGACTGCAGGGATCTGCGAGCAACTCAGGATGTAGGTGTTATGCACACTCCCTGGAAACCATGCACACACCTGCAGGATGTGTTTCTGGTGATCACATACCAGCTGCATATTCAGTGAGTGGAAGCCCTTGCGTTGATGAAGTTCACTGAGTGTAGCAATGGAGACCTGAAAGCCACATGAGTGTGGTCGATCACACCCTGCACCTGTGGGAATCCCGAGATCAGGGCGAATCCAATGCCCCTTGCAGCCTGGCAGTCCCGGTCCCGGGCAAAATGTACAAAGTTGTGTGCCATGGAGAAGGTGGCAACAGTGACCTCATGGATGCATTTGTGGGTGATGGATTGTGAAATCCCACAGAGGTCACCTGTGGAGCCCTGAAAAGAGCCACTGGCATAGAAATTGAGCGTCGCAGCCACTTTCACAGCCACTGGCAGTGGATGCCCTCCATGTCCACTTGGCGCCATGTACTGAATTAAATGGCAGCTGTAAGCCACCAGGTCCCTAAACATGTCCAATCGGCATGAAACTTTCTCAGTCATGAGAATGGCAGGCAGAGTCTATAGGGTGTCACTAGGCACCGACTAGCCGCGGCTCACTGTCACTCCAGGGCAACGTGTGTGGGAGCTCCTGCTGCCTCTTCTTCATGAGGTTGCTACTCCTGCCTTTGCACGTCCAGGTGCCTTAGTCACTCTCTCCTCTGTCTTCTATAGTCTCTGTAGGCCCTCAGGTGTACAGCTAACTCACCAGGATCCATGATCCTGACGTGGTCCTCTTGCAGCATGAAAGAGAGAGAGATGTGGTTATCATGACTGTACTCAGCACCTTTCCTGGCCCTGTGTGACCTCCCCCTAATGCTTCCCAGAGAGCGTTGGTCACCCCTCGGATGGCCAGAGATGAGTGCGCTGCATGGCTGCCCTGTCAACTTGTGACATGAGGGACACTGGTCCAAACCAGGATGCTGAGATGGCAAGGGGCTGTGAGCGCCTCCAGCAGTGACTGCTACATGGCCAGCGTTAGCGAGGAGATTGTACAACTTGTGCAGTCCAACTGCTCCGCGGTCCAATACAGTGGTGGCAGACTTGAAGTGTGTGCTGGGAGGTGTGGGGGTGGGGGGAGGGTGCGGGGGTGGGGGGAAGGTATAGGGCGCTTGGTGGCCCTTTGGTGCCTCCACGTTGCTTGCATGGACAGGCAGGCTAGGAGTCTGACCCCAATCATTTCGCTGTGGCTGCACCTGATCTGTCTCAGCTGCAGATGCATAGTCAGTTTATACAGGTACCCTAATGCGTGGCCATTCCCCTCGTTTACCCTGCTCCCCACCTCGATTGCCTGTCCGCGGGATGCAGTGCCAGGCAGCACTTAACCCCCACCCCCAGCATGCTCCTCCATGGCTGGTCAGTGCTTCAGTGCTTGCTCCCAGACACCACCACCTCCCCCCGCACCCCAACTCCTCAGCAGTTGCCTCTGAGGCTGGCCAGCAATTGACCCAGATACCGTTCCCTCCTACATCAGCAGTCGCCTCTGGGGCCAGGCATCAGTTGCCCCCTGGTGCCCCTGAGGCCTGTAAACGACAGGTGAGCTGTGAAGAACGCTGCTGCTCACTCACCTCAGTTCCCCCAAGCGAAGGCCGCCAAGTGCACATTGTTTGCGCGCTGTTGTGGACGGACGATACGACAGGGTTCCAATGGCCTGGCGGAGTGGCCTTTTAATTACATGCTAATGTATTACAATTAGCTCCCCACTGACTGATGGCAGGAAATTTGGCCTACCATCGGCAGGCTGAGTGAACAATCACGACCTGCCTTCATGCCATCATGAAGCAGGTTCGCACCATATTTTCCATGCATGCCACCTATCACGTCCCCCACCATGGGCTCAGAAACTTTCGCCCCAAATGTCTATCAGTCGTCGATGTTGATATTTTCCTTATTGATGGATTGCTATTAAGTATACATAGATGCACATTACATATCAGCAAATAAATACTATAGTGTTGCACACTCATACAACTGTCATAATAGTGCTTCACCATATAAACCAGACTAGATTCTGAACGTAACATCAAAAATCAAAAAAAAAGGGCGTTTGGTAATGGTACATTGACCAAAGGAAGCATGGAAGCCACAGCTTAGAACTTGGGTCCAAGTTTATAATGGAGAAAGTAGATATAAAGATATAACTTGTTGCAAGTAAAGCCTGAGGCTGGATTTTCATCTTCGTGTCAGTAATTGGGAATTTTCCTGACTCCGTGGTCCCACCTCCATCCTGGCAATGCGCACCCTATTTTCATCCTGAGGAGGTTGGCCTTGCTGGAAATGGGCCCACCACCTCCCAAAGTAGGTCTGAGGTGGCAGTTGAAGTGGGCAGATGCCAACATGGGCAGGTTAGAATGCCCACTTCCATTTTCTGGGACATCAGTCCAGTTCTCCTCATGGTTTTAGGCCCCCTAGCCCTTACCCCCCCACTCACCCCTCCATGCACTCATGCCCCTTCCAAACTCCTGACTTTTCCAGTATCCACTAGGTACAGAATCAATGAGCCCTTTAATAACACTGACAAGTATTTGAAATGTTCATGAAATATATTTTTAAAAATCAGGCATTCAACATTTCCTTAAAAAAAATGCCCCCTTACAATCTCATAAAACTATCAATCGGAAACACTCAGTGAAAGTCCATTGAAAAAAAAACCTTTAATCCCCTCACACCTCTTAATCATGTCCAAATAAACACACAGGTATTGAAAAATCACTTCAAATAACGACAAAGTTATTACATTCTCTTAAAAGTGTCAATCAACCAAAGCTAGCAGTCCCCTTTGCAGCTGTGTAAATAATCCTCTGAGACCTTCAGTCATTCTTGGAGCTCAGCCAAGCAATCATAATGAGGCCATCTGGCAAATTAGATGTCTGGCCATCTGTTCAGTCTGAATCCGTTAACTCAATTGATAAACATACCTGTAAAAAGATTCCTCACACTAGACTAAGGTTACCCATGATGCAAGACTCCTCTGAGGAGTCATGAAGCATATCTCCTGCAAAAGCTGGCCCGACTCCAAAATTGCAGGGGTCTGAAATGCGCATCCCTGCAATGGAGCCAGTGAGGTTAGGGGTGTTGCGTGCAGGCTCGTTACTCACATCCTTGTCCCATGCTGGCAAAAATTGACGGAAACAGGTATGGGATTGGAAATCTGAGAATCAAGTCCTGCCCACAATTTTTCAAGCCCTTCTGTCTCTGTTCCAACACAGACAGAGGCATGAAAATCCAGCCCTAACTATCAAAAAGAGGAACAAGCAAGAAGGGAAAACATAAAAGTAAAATCAATTATTTAGAGTTTGGCAGATGAGTTATGAGGAGACCACAGATTGAGGTAAGAAGAAAGAAGAGCTGAGTTGCCAACTTTCAGACAGAACATCAATTGGAGTGTTACAGTTGACTTTGGCAACTCTGGCCTAAGGAACATTAAAGAAAACAGGCACAGCTCCCACTGTTTCTAAATTATCAGACCGCTTCTCTGACATCCAGTACTGGATGAGCAGAAATCTCCTCAAACTATGTACTACGAAGACCAAAGCAATTGTTCACTGCCACTAACTCTGTTTCCTAACCATCAACTCCTTCTCTATTTTTGGCAAGTGTCTGATGCCTAGCCAGACTGTTTGCAACATTGTGCCATATTTGACCCTGAGGTGATGCTTCCACATAGCCATGCCATTATCAAGGGCACCTATTTCCACTCCAGAACATTGCCCAATTCCCATCTCAGTTTACCCGCTGCTGAAACCTTCACCTATGCCTTTGTTAATTCTAGTCTTGGTTATTTCATCACACTCCTGGCTGACCTCCCTATCTCCCACCCTCTATAACATCATCCAAAATTCTGCTGACTTGCAACGAGTCCCATTCCCCATCATACTGTGCTCATTGAGCTACATTGGCTTCTAGTTAAGAAATGCCTCAGTTTTAACATTCGCTTCCTTGTTTTCAAATATTACTATGGCTTCACCCCTCCATGGCCTCATCCCTCCCTATCTGTGAAAAGCCTTCTGGCCCTACGACCTTCTGAGATAACTGCAATCCGATAACTCTGGCCACTTATGCATCCCTGATTTTAACTGCTCCACCATTGGCATCCATGCTTTCAGCTGCTTACGCTCTAAGCTCTGGAATTCCCTTTCTAAACCTCTACCTCGCTACTTTACTTCCTTCCTTTAAGATGCTCCTTAAGACCCATCCCTTTGACCAAACTGTCGGTCATCTGCCCTAAAATATCCTTATTTGGTTCAGTGTCAAATTTTGTTAGATGATGCTCCTGTTGAGTGCCTTGGGAAGTTTTACTATGTTAACGGCACTATATAAATGTACCATGTTGTTGTTCTGCTCATGATGTCATGATCCTCAATGACAACATTTTTTTAATTCATTCATGGGATGTGGGCATTGCTGGCTAGGTCAGCATTTATTGCCCATCTCTGGTTGCCCTTGAGAAGGTGGTGATGAGCTGCCTTCTTGAACCGCTACAGTCCATGTGGTGTAGGTACACCCACAGTGCTGTCCAGGTTTATGACTCAGCGACAGTGAAGGAATGGTGATAGATTTCCAAGTCAGGATGTTAAGTGACTTGGAGGGGTACTTTCAGGTGATGTTGTTCCCATCTATCTGCTGCCCTTGTCCTTCTGGATGGCATTGGTCATGGTTTTGGAAGGTGCTATCTAAGGAGGCTTGATGAGTTTCTGCAGTGCATCTTGTAGTTGGTACACACTGCTACTACTGTGCATCGAGGGTGGAGGGAGTGAATGTTTGTGGATCTCGTGCCAATCAAGTGAGCTGCTTTGTCCTGGATGGTGTCAAGCTTCTTGAGTGGGAACTGTTCTCATCCAGGCAAGTGGGGAGTATTCTGTCACACTCCTGATTTGTGCCTTGTAGATGGTGGACAGGCTTTGGGAAGTCAGGAGGTGAGTTAATCATCGCAGGATTCCTAGCCTCTGATCTGCTCTTGTAGCCACAATATTTAAATGGCTAGTCCCGCTCAGTTGCTGGTCAATAGTCCCCCTCAGATCTTGATAGTGAGGGATTCAGTGATGGTAATGCCATTGAATGTCAAGGGGCGATAGTTAAATTCTGTCTTGTTGGAGATGGTCATTGTCTGACGCTTGTGTGTCATGAATCTTACTTGCCATTTGTCAGACCTGGATATTGTCCAGGTCTTGCTACATTTGGACATAGATTGCTTCAGTATCTGAGGAGTCATGAACGGTGCTGAACATTGTGCAATCATCAACACACGTCCCCACTTCTGACCTTATGATGGATGGAGGGTCACTGATGAAGCAGCTGAAGCTGGTTAGGCCTAGGACACTACCCTGAGGAACTCCTGCAGTGATATCCTGCAGCTGAGATGACTAACCTCAAAAAACCACAACCACCTTCCTTTGTGAGAGGTATGACTCCAACTGGTGGAGAGTTTTCCCCCGATTCCCATTGACTCGTTTTGTTCGGGTTTCTTGATGCCACATTCGGTCAAATGCGGCCTTGGGGTCAAGGGCAGTCACTCTTCCCTCACCTCAGGAATTCAGCTCTTTTGTCCATGTTTGAATAAAGGCTGTAATGCGATCAGGAGACGAATGGCCCTGGCAGAACCCAAACTGGGTGTCAGTGAACAGGTTATTGCTAAGCAAATGCCGCTTGATAGCACTGTTGTTGATCCCTTCCATTACTTTACTGATGATCGAAAGTAGACAGATGGGGCGGTAATTGGCTGGGTTGGATTTGTGCTGCTTTTTGTGTACAGGACATAACTGGGCAATTTTCCACACAGCCAGGTACATGCTAGTATTGTAGCTGTACTGGAACAACTTGGCTAGGGGCGCAGCAAGTTCTGGAGCACAAGTCTCCAGTACTATTGCTGGACTATTGTCAGGGCCCATAGCCTTTGCAGTATCCAGTGCCTACAGGCATTTCTTGACATCATGTGCAGTGAATCGGATTAGCTGAAGACTGGCAACCGTGATCTGTGTAGGTTAGACAAAGGAGAGCCAATGGATGTTATCTACTTGGACTTCTAGAAGGCCTTTGACAAGGTGCCACACAGGAGGTTGCTCAATAAGATAAGAGCCCATGGTGTTAGAGGCAAGGTACTAGCATGGATAGAAGATTGGCTGGCAGGAGGCAGAGAGTGGGGATAAGGGGGTCCTTCTCAGGATGGTGGCAGGTGACTAGTGGAGTTCCGCAGGGGTCAGTGTTGGGACCACAACTTTTCACTTTATACATTAATGATCTAGATGAAGGAACTGAGGGCATTCTGGCTAAGTTTGCAGATGTTACAGAGATAGGTGGAGGGACAGGTAGTATTGAGTAGACGGGGAGGCTGCAGAAGGATTTGGACAGGTTAGGAGAATGGGCAAAGTGGCAGATGGAATACAACATGGGGAAGTGCGAGGTCGTGCACTTTGGTAGGAAGAATAGAGGCATAGACTATTTTCTAAATGTGGAGAGAATTCAGAAATCTGGAGTGCAAAGGGACTTGGGAGTCCTAGTCCAGGATTCTCTTAAGGTTAACTTGCAGGTTGAGTCGGTAGTTAGGAAGGCAAATGCAATGTTGGCATTTATTTTGAGAGGACTAGAATATAAAAGCAGTGATGTGCTGCTGTTGCTTTATAAGGCTCTGGTCAGTCCACATTTAGCATATTGTGAGCAATTTTGGGCCCCGTATCTCAGAAAGGATGTGCTGGCCTTGGACAGGGTCCAGATGAGGTTCACGAAAATGATCCCAGGAATGAGAGGCTTAACATATGAGGAACATTTGAGGACTCTGGGTCTATACTCGATGGAGTTTAGAAGGCTGAGGGGGATTTGATTGAAACTTACAGAATACTGAAAGGCCTGGATAGAATGGATGTGGGGAAGATGTTTCCATCAGTAGGAGAGACTAGGACTCGAGGGCACAGCCTCAGAGTAAAGGGAAGACCTTTTAGAACAGAGATGAGGAAAAAGTTTTTTGCCAGAGAGTGGTGAATCTATGGAATTCATTGCCGCAGAAGGCTGTGGAGGCCAGGTCATTGAGTGTATTTAAGACAGAGATAGATAGGCTCTTGATTGGTAAGGGGATCAAAGGTTACAGGGAGAAGGCGGGAGAATGGGGTTGAGAAACTTATCAGCCATGATTGAATGGCGGAGCCGACCCATTGGGCCGAATGGCCTAATTTCAGCTCCTATGTCTTATGGTCTTATGGTCTTATGCTGGAGACCTCCGAAGGAGGCCGAGATGGATCATCCACTTGGCACTTCTGGCTGAAGGTTGTAGCAAATGCTTCAGCCTTATCTTTTGCACCAATGTACTGCGCTCCCCCATCATTGAGGATGTGCATATTTGTGGAATCTTCTCCTCCAATGAGTTGTTTAATTGTCCACTACCACTCATGACTGGATGTGGCAGGACTGCAGAGCTTAGATCTGATCCATTGGTTGTGGGATTGCTTAGCTCTGTCTATCACTTGCTGCTTATACAGTTTGGCACGCAAGGAGTCCTGTGTTATAGTTTCACTAGGTTGACACCTCATTTTGAGGTCTGCCTATTGCTGATCCTGGCATACCCCGACATAATCTTCATTGAACCAGGGTTGATCCCCTGGCTTGATGGTAATGGTAGAATGGGGGATATGCAGATTTTGTTCGAGTACAATTCTGCTGCGGTTGATGGCCCACAGCGCCTCACGGTTGCCCAGTCTTGAGTTGCTAGATCTATCCCATTTAGCATAGTGGTAGTGCCACACAACATGATGGAGGGTATCCTCAATGTGAAGGCCTCAATGTGAATGTCTCCACAAAGACTGTGTGGTGATCACTCCTACTGATACTGTCATGGACAGATGCAATTGCGGCAGGCAGATTAGTGAGGATAAGGTCAAGTATGTTTTCCTGTCTTGTTGGTTCCCTCACCACCTGCCGCAGACCCAGTCTAGCAGCTATGTCATTTAGGACTTGGCCAGCTCAGTCATTAGTGGTGCTACTGAGCCACACTTGGTGATGGGCATTAAAGTCCCCCACCCAGAGTACATTCTGCACCCTTGCCACCCTTACTGCTTCCTCTAAGTGGTGTTCAACATGGAGGATTCATCATCTGAGGGAGGGTGGTACATGGTAATCCGCAGGTTTCCTTGCCCATGTTTGACCTGATGCCATGAAACTTCATGGGGTCCGGATTTGATGTTGAGGACTCCCGGGGTGATTTCATGCTGCCACCTCTGCTGTGCCAGTGGGATAGGACAGGGGTGGTGATGGTGGTGCCTGGGACATTATCTGTAAGGTATGATTCCGTGAAGATGATTACGTCAGGCTGCTGCTGTAACTCGTCTGTGAGACAGCTCTCCCAATTTTGGCACAAGCCCACAAATGTTAGTATGGAGGACATTGCAGGACCGACAGGGCTGAGATTGCTGTTGTCATTTCCAGTGGTCGATGTCAGGTGGTCCATCCAGTTTCATTCCTTTTTTGAGTCTTTGATACAACTGAGTGGCTTGCTAGGCCATAAGAGTCAACCACATTGTTGTGGGTTTAGAGTCACATGTAGGCCAGACCAGGTAAGGACAGCAGATTTCCCTCTCTAATGGGCATTAGTGAACCAGATGGTCTTTTATAACAATTGACAATGGTGTCATGGTCGTCATTAGACTTTTAATTCCAGACTTCTTTTTTATTGAATTCAAATTCCATTATCTGCCATGCTGGAATTTGAAACCAGGTATCCCGGATATTACCCTGGGTCTCTGGATTACTAGTCTAGTGAACATACCACTACGCCATCACCTCCATACTTAGAGCAGTATTTAATGGAGATGATGGCGGTCTCATTGAAAGCCCCGTATCATTTGTTTTAGGCAAAGCTCACCATATTAATGGCAGGCCTCTCCCAGGTGGGAGGTGGAATTCCCGCCCGCCAAGAGCTGCAGCCAATCAGAGGCCAGCACAGCTCTATTGAGTGGCAGTGCGACTGGGGAGATAGTGGCAGTTGCCAGTACAACACCCACCTGAGGCCCAGCATCATTGCTGGATCCCAGGCCACAGGTAAGTGATGGTGGGAAGAGGGTCAAGGGATAGGGGCCGTGGGGAAGTTGGGGAAGAGGAGGTTGGCAGCAGGGTGGGGATGGCTTTGAGTGGGCTCCCCTTTCCCTATGCCGGGCCCCTCAATCAGGCACTGAGTGTCCTTGAATGAAGGACCACCCCTCCACCCCCACCCCCTGGGAGCCCATAAGCACTTTGTATGAATTTACTTATTGTACTCCCTGCATGGCGTTCCTCCACTGTCCATTGCTGGGTTAATACCAATGGCGGCAGAATGAAGTCCTTATTTGGCATTAATTGCCCACTTACGGGCCTCAATTGGTAGTGGGGTAGAATGGCCACCCACAGGGCCTTCCCCTTAATCGGAGTGGGAGCAGGAAGGAGGCAGGGACCCCACCTGCCATGCTCCTGCTAGGTTAAATGACTCCTCACCACCAAACTCCCCATGGTGGGGAGCATTAAATTCAGCCCTTAGTGTTAAGAACAGGAGTGGCTTGAATGGGGAATGCTCCTCTCAGTTGTCTAATCCACATTATCAAAGAATGGCTTCTTGTGATGGCTGCTGGCATGCTTCGTTTTGCAGCCTTGCTCACTTGTGAATCCTTCTTCATTCAGCCTCCTAAACAGAACTGGGAAGTTGCTGCCTTCCTCCAAATGATTCCCGTTGCCTTGCTTAGAGAGCGCAGAATGCTTAGTGGGGCACTTGGAAAAGGAACTTGCTCTAATCCCCAATGCCCATATCCCTTCACTCTCACCCACTTCCCCCATAAAGAACCTTTAGAAGAGGAGAGAAAAATGGAGAAGGAGAGGGCATGAATAGAAAAGGAGGAATATTATCCACCACCCCAACATACTATGATTGGAAAAGCCACAAAAACCATTCTGGAAAGAATCTGAGTAAATTGTTGTAGACAACAAAGATTATTACAATATGGTATTTAAAAATCAGCAGGAATCTCACTGATAACTTAAATGAGTCACAAAACATATTATGTTAAGTGTAGATTATTACTGCTAAAGTGAAAATTAGCAAATGCGTTATGTGTTGCAATCAGTCAATGTGTGTTAGAAGAGCAAGTTTCAACACACACGGTAACTAATGTCCAATTTGTGGTGCCATGTGCTTCAGGGATATTGACAGACAATAGTAAGTGCTAAAAATTATAGCGAAATCTGTGGAACGTAGGAAGAAAACATTACTAAGCTGTCACTGGAAAAAGCGTAGGATTGACAAGAGCAGGGAGGAGGAGAAATATGTGAAAAAGTGCAAATAAAATGATTACATCAAAAAAATGTGACTCTTACTTTTAATCGTAAAGATGTATTTGAAATTGGCTCCAAATCTCCATTTGTTGTGAGTGTAAATTGGTTAAACATATGCTACGCCACACACCTGACAAATGACTCATACTTTGGACTTGGAATCTAGCGTATATACAGACAGTAATTACATAAACTTGGAGTCAAGTAACGCACTACAAGAGGCATTTATTCCATTGACCTACACGAAGTGCTTTCTTAAAAACCATTAAAATCAAACATGCCTCTTAAAATTCCATAATTAGCGAAAATGACACAGTTTATAACTAAAAAATGTTTTAAATGTTCCGAAGCATTTTTCCCTTATTAAAATGAGGCACGGCCGCAATTGAAAGAAATGCTTTATTCTTCCTGGCTGTACAAATCACACCCAGTTCAAGTTTGATGAAAGGCAAAAGCCAATGTGAGGTTCATGTTGTTACCCTAACCAGGCTTAAACCCAAAGTGCAGATTTCGCCTAAAGCTGGGAATGACAAATTGAGTGGCGATTTCAGGGGAATTGAACTGTGGACTCATATCTGCTGAGGGGCAAGTCCCGTTCACTTTGTGTCCAAGAAATTCCCACCACGACCAACATTAGACCCTGCAGCTTTCGAATACATGTTTCTCACAAGAGCTTGATTCCCAGAATGATAAAAGTGATTTAATTCCATTACTTGAAAAGGGATATCAACTGTCGTGCATTGTACGAAATTTGAAAATTGTTAGAGAATTAGGTTTTGGGTATAATGACCGGGGGTTTGCGGTCTTCTTGAATTAAAGCTGAACTATCTTCTTGTAAAGGAAGTTGCTCAGGATTGATTAAACTTAAAAAAAATTTTGGGCGGAGTTTTACGGCCCTGTCACGACAGGAGTGGGGTCCGGGTCATAAAATGTGGTGAGCCGTTCAAAAGTCCATTGACTTTGGCGGGACCATAAAATCCCACCGACGTAAAATTCTGCCCATTGTTACAATTCACCGGGCCACCTGCCTTATTGCAGCAGCTGCAAAGGGCAGCAATTCTGTTCCTGTGAAACGAGAAATAAAACCAGACTCTATCGCCATCTGAAGGGGGGTCAGTTAACCAGTGATCTATGTTTCATGTGATTGCAAGAAGGGGAGACAATGGCGCCAATTTTTATTCCTAGCTGGGAACGCAGCAAAGGAAACTTTGTCCATCAGAAAGTAGCAGGTTCGGCCGATTTCAATGCCTGAGCCTTGGGCCGCTGAATGAATTCTCCCACCAAAACTTCGGGGAAGCCAAAGGGAAGCAGCGCCTTTGCCACTAAAATCACCCTAGTCAGAAGCAGCTGTCCCTGACACTAAGATAAATGGATAGGCAGGTGGTGCTGGAGGTGGGGGTCAGGGGGTTACACAGGGGAAGTGGTTGAATTCTACTTAAAGAGAATGAAGTCCTGGAGTAGGGGAGACCCAAGGTTTCTTTGTTGGGGCTGGCGAAGCTCAACATGTCAGAAGGTGGAATTGGCCTGAACTGAAAGGAATAGTTTCTTGATTGAGTGCTAGTAAGTTTGTTGGAAGAGCAGTCAGCAGCTTTAACATTTGTACACATTCAATCTTTCTGGCGACATAGCCAGTCTATATAGGATTGAGTCGAGGTGCCCATCTATATACAATAAGCTAAGTATTGCCACCTGGCCATCAGATAATTGCCACATTCCGGGGCTTTTTCCAAAGAAACATAAGACATCAATCTCCAGAACATTGGAAAAGTGGATGAAGTTCAGGCCAGCTTTGAAGAAAACAGAAGCAGTTAACAGTGCAGAGAAAAATCGCTCTCAGGGGTAACAACGCATCATGAACAGACTGCTAAGCTGGCATGTGTAGCTAAACAAATAAAAATAAATGAATAAACAACAATATGTCACAGTGGGGCCATTGGGGGGTGGCTGGTGGGGGGCTGTGGTGGGGGGTGCAATTCACGATCTAGCATCATAATTAACACAATTCAAAAGACCTGATGACTGGTAAACTGAAGTTGTAGTGGGTCAAGAGTTTCTGTTGGTGGTGCAAAGCTGAAAGCTTCATGCTGGACTCATTGCAAGTTCAGAATCTGGAGAGTGTTAACAGTATGGTTGTTAGCCAAAAGGAATGTGTGATACCTGGATGCCTAACCAAGATTTTTCAGCTGCCAGTTATAACAGTAAACAGATCAGTCAAGTTGCTGTCAGAAGAATGTGTGAAACCTGCCCAAGGCCTAAAAACATCAATACAAGCTTGTAGATTTTAGAAGACCACCGAAACAAGAATCTGAGTGGGTAGTGCTTGGGTAGTGCCAACTACCATACAAAAGGCTGCATAAATCTGCAATCAGAAAACATTCAAAACCAAAGCTGACACTCCAGTGCAGTCCAGAGGGGTTGCTGTACCATCAGAGGTGCCATCTTTCGCATGAGATGTTTAAGGTGCGGCCCAGCCTCCTTTCTTAAGTAGATGTAAAAGATCGCATGTTACCATTTCAAAGCAGAGCAGGGGAATTTTCCTGATCTCTTGACAAAATTTATCCCTCAATCAACATCACTAAAACAGATTATCTGCACATTATCACATTGCTGTTTGTGGAATGGCAGAGGACTGAGTGGAAAACCAACAGCTCACACTGCTGCATGTCTATCTCATGCTGCCTCAACACAGAATAGCATTAAGAGTGGCTGCATTGTGACCCATAGGTTGGATTGGCCTATATTGTTAGCTCAATGTGACAATATAGTGGGGAGTAGCTCATGTTGGAAACATAACTTCATTCCCTCCTTTAAAAGATGGCAGGAACAAAATATCCAACAAATAACTTGTTAGGCCTCAATGTCAACATTTGCAGATGCTGTTGACCATATACATGTATATTTGACACTTGCTCTCATTGCCCCAAGCCCCTTGGTTGTAACTTTTATTTCTTCTGTCATCAGTCCATGTGCACTCTTTTTCAAAGTGCTTTCCCGTTCAACAATGTAAAGAGTCCCGAGATGGACTTCCCCCTCAATTCTTCGTGACCGTACATTGCCCACAGAACAGAGAGCTGGTCTAGAGCTTCCTGGTCCTAGATCAGGCTAAAATTGAATATTCTGTGATCCGTGTACCCCGGATATGGCTTCCATTTGGTAAATATTCTCTTGGCCTCCTCTACATACAAAATCAAAATGAAAATTGATTCCCAAGACTTCCTTAACTGGCTAAAGAAGCATTACGCCCATTGATTCAGAAACCATTTGGGTTTTCACAGTTTTTATTAATCTGATTGAAGTTGAATTCTTTGCTCTCTCATTCCCTTCGCACTATTCTTAGAGCAAATTATCCTCTTTCTTATGTTGACTCGATGTAGGCTATAGCGTATCTAGTATTAGGCAATTTCTTTTATTTCTTGAAAGGTATTGGAGGAGAAATTCATTCAGTAGTGCCTCAGACTTACTTTGATTCTGTTATGAAAGCCAAACTTAGCTCGTTGGAGAGCGCGGATGGTGGGAACTTCAACTCCCGATGGGGCTCAGAGCTACTGCAAACGCGCAGACCGGGAGCAGCCTGCATAAGCCCAGATTAGCATTTTAATGTTTTTTTGGCCCATTGTGCTTGTGCATAAGAAAATGGTGTGAAAACTTAGGTCAGGGGACTGGGAGTGGAGTGCCATAGGGAACAAATGTCCCAGGAAGGGGGCAGGGAGAGTAGACAGGGACAGGTCCCAAAAGTGGAAGAGGAGACTGGGAGACGTCCCAAAAGGAAGTCCCAGGGAAGAGACAGAGACAGGTCCCAGTTAAGTTCAGTTAAAAAGAAATGACCAGAGAAACAGACTCCAAATTAGAGAAGGGGCTGCAGGGAGCAGACTTCAAGTAAAGCGGGCTCAAGGGAAACCTTGGTATTTGAAGAGGGCTCAGAAGAAGCCCTAAACATGCAAGAAAGCAGCTGAAAGTTGGTGACTCCCTGCTGCGGATCATTGGGACAAAGGTACCCCTTTGGATCAGTCGCGTTCTGTTCAGTGTGGCCGAAGATCTGAAATTGTGCTTGTGAGTTGGTGCTTGGTTGCATCCTTGGGGATTCAGTGGAACGGATTCTCAGGAGACGAGATTGAAATCCTGCAAGGTGGGCCGTCAGTGAAGCTGTCTGAGTTGGAGTGACTTTTGGAGAGAATCCCAAGGTGAAGTCTTCGAAGGTGAAGACTGTGACCCTTGTGAGAGATACAGAGTTTGTTACGATCCCAGCTGCCATTAATACTGGACAAGTCAGACCCCAGAGTGAAACCTGGCTTGATAGATCTTAACTTTTATTTTAGAAACCGTGGTGGAACGCTACTGAACAAATTCACAGGAGTCTGCTGATAAATTTTTAATACAAAGAATAAAATATTTGTTAAACTAGTAAAGTGAACTATATTACACTATACAAAATGGTTAGAAAGATCTCAATACAAAGGCAATATGTATTATGTATAATAATAATATATATAACTTGTATCTTTCCCCAAGATACCCCAAAACTGCACTCTAAACTCACTGTTACTTCAACTGCAGAGCAAACAAATGAGTTCCCTAAACTCAGTCTTCCAGCAACACCTCCACTAAACTGATCACTTTACTGAGTCTCATAACTGATTATTCAGTTAACAATTGTCCAAATTGCCTTACAGTTTTTTCTTCTCAGTGAACTTAAAAATCCCTGTCTTCTCTCTCTGATGCACATTCTGAACACTGCCTCTCTTAACTTTCTACTCTGTGCCTGTGTCACTGGATTAATGTTGCCAGGCAACAGTAAAGCTTTTCTACTTTTTGTTCTCAGAATCCCTGAACTTGCAACCCATTTTAACTCATCTCATTAACAACAGGGGTTGTAAAACCTAACTAAAAATGTATATACACAAATAAACCCAAAAGGTCTGAAACCTTTTAGTTACAAGTCTATCCTGACACCCAGATACCAAGGTTCATAAACAAAACCTAAATGAAACTGAAACAATTTTACCTTGCTTAACACACAAATAAATATATAAATTCAACATAAAATCATACATTGTTCACAACAGGTTTCAGTGAGATTGGTTGATTCACAGTGTTACTGATGTCTAGGTGGGTTGTTGAAAAATCCATGGATTCTGTCTTGGTCGCAACAACCATTTACTGTGTAGCACAGTGTGTCTGACCACAGTTGGCTTGTTAATTCACATGTACCTCATATTAAGTCTGAATGTTAGAGTATAAGATAGACATTGTAAATAGTTTTATCTTGCTGATTTTGTATAGTAATGTTTATTTTTGTTTGTTCAAAAGCCACAGAATCTTGTGGCTTTGTTCTATAAGCAAGTGTCTTGAATCTCAAAGGCTGTCAACTTTAAACAATACATTGTTGGTTGCTAACCGGATATTATCAATAACTTGGAGCCTGTCCAAGGATAATAACAATTCCCAGAGGGCAGGTGTACAGTGGTGGCATCCATATCATTGAAGAATGCTGCACAGCTAGCAGTGTGCAGCACTGCCTGTCCATGGGGAATCAAGTTAAGTCTGGGCACTGGGCAAATGAATTTCTCCCCCAATGTTTTATAGCTTTCTAACTCCCAGAGAATCAACTTCTTAGGTTCCCCATGTATCCTGTATAAAACTACTACGCATTTTTTTTTTGTTTCCGCAGTTTTTACTAAATATTAAATAATAAGGTATTACCATAAGAGCATTTTTGTGCGTATTGTAAAATGAACCAATTTTAATTTGGTGAACAAACATGCTTTTATAAGTATAAAGCTACATTTACAAAATGTATTTATCATATAAAGCAAAATATTATATGTGCTATTAATCACTTATTTTTCAATAGAGATGATGCAAGTTAAATTTTAATAGTTTTATAAACCATCTTAAATATAGAGTGAAATATAAGGAATCCAGCTGTGGAATATGGAGATGGGCTGAATAGCCTACTCCTATTCCTCTGGGCAGAATCACCCCAGATTTGCACTAAGTGTGGTCGTGGGTGGGAAAAAGGAAGCTTTACTTGCTGGCCACAATGGCAGATTTTCATGCTATATCGTCCCAATCCCCTCTCATTAATCATGTATTCCCAGGAAACACCGTTTCGCAGTGGGCAGCTTCTGATTTGCTTGCCACATTGCCACCTTGCCACTTCCTCATACTGGGCACCATATTTAAAGCACAGCCATGTGCACACCTCTCTGTGCTACCAGCCCAGGACTACTGCGCAGAAGACATGGCCCCAAAAGACAAGAAGTCTGCAGCCCCCTGATTCAGTGACATGTCCTTAGAATGCCTTTTGGATTCCTCCATCCCTGCTCTGGCCGCAGGAGGGGCAGCAACATCACCAATCCGGCTTATACAGTGGTAGCAGCGGTCAGTGCCGATGCTGCCCACAAGAGGTCAGCCATCCAGTGCAGAAAGAGGATGAACGATCTCATCCATGCCACCAGGGCAAGTCACCCATCTCATCACACTAAACTCACCTACTCACAAACCCATCACACATTCATTGGTATCTCACTCACTGCCAGCTTAAGGGACATCACCACTCACTCTCTCACACACACCCTCATATCTCCATCTGGCCTCATCTCCTCTGGAGATCGCCTCCTCATCACCTCCATGGCTCCACTCAGCACATATGCTTGCATCCATATCATTGGGCCTGGCATGTGCCTTGCTCAAACTCTCTCCAGCTGCCTTTATGCAGGACAAGATTGTGCACAATAAAAAGGGAAGGTGCCAGACTGGGGGTGGAGTGCCGGACATCAAGGTCCTCACTGCATTTGAAGGTCGTGCGTTAGAGCTGGCTGGAGAGGACGTGGATCGTTCTTGTGGCGATGGTGAGGTCGACGCCACTGGCAACTCAACTGTGAGTCCACTGCTCTGTGTACTGTGGTGGCCATGAACTAATGATCTCCACTTTCTCTCATAGGCACATCGGCAATGTCGGCTTCAGACACTCATGGCCCTGACCCCAGCACTGACAGCACCTTGGATGAAGTCTCTGAGGACAGCACCCTCAAAGACCATCACCGTGTTCATCCACACCCTCCACCAGCGCAGAGACACGCACCTCAGTTGGACCTACATGTATAGCAGGCGCGGGTTCACTATCTGGTGAGCACAACACATAATCTGTTCCACAGCAGGCAGAGGTAGGGACACCTGAGATCTCTGGCACTCGGAGGACAGCTGGGGGCCAGCGATCTGCTAGATCCAAGTCAGATGATGAGCCTCTGGACTCAGTCCTTGATCAGTTTTTGGAGCTGCAGTGACAATCATGGGAAAAGCAGGAAGGGATGTCCGGTGCACTCCTCAGATTGTAAGTCACGATGGAGGGGTCCATCTGCCTTTACTCTGAGGTGATAGTGCCGGCATGCCAATGCACTGAGGTCAACACTGGTAGGATGGCAGCTGCCATGGAGACCTTGGTCCAGGACATCGCTCCTGCACTGCTGCATGGACTGAACTCCATCACTGATGCCATAGTTGGCCTCCAACAGTTTCAACATGACAGGAATGCGGGGCAGCTCAATCTCACTCCAACTTCCCCTTCTCCTCAAGGAGTCAGCTAGAGGCCCTTGGGCACCCATAGGGAGGAGGATCAGCAGCTTGATATGCTAGGGCCATCCACCCAAGTGACTCTGGGGGTATCCGGTCCAACCAAATCCCCTCTTCCCATGACCCCAGCCACTCCACTGGTGGAAGAAGGTGCCACTGCCACACAGCAGGACCTCAAAAGCAGGCCGGGACCTTCCAGGTCTCAGTCCTCCAGAGCTTACCTGCCAAGCTCATCACACTCAGGGCGCTGCAGTCAGCAGGCTGCTTCTGCCTCTGCTGTGGATGTTGGGGGAGCAGCAGGGTTAGGAAGGCTAAGAAGATGTAATTGCACAGGCTGGGTACAGGTGTTCATCACTTGTACATAATGTTCACTATTGTAGATAAACATCAAAGAATGTCATCTTGCCTTGTACTGGTGAACAGTGTTCATGTCGTTCAGATGCAAAACTTTGGTTTCTGCACAAGATAAAGGTGGGTGTCTCAGTCCAGGGCCTCTTCCCCATGCTTTGTGCAACCTTCCCAGCACACTGATGGTGTGTCTTCACTGTCATTTGACACATTGGTCATGCAAGTACTTCAGTGGTGCTTATCATTGCTGCAAGAATGTCCCAGGCCAGCAGCACAGAGTTCCATCATTCTCTCTGTGTGCTCTAAGCGTCTTTGAGGTGTGGCTGGCCCCCATCTCATCAGCATCTGTGACAGTGTGGTCCTAAAGCTTACAAAGGATGCCATAGGATCAAGGGAAGTTAAAGTTTCCCTGCTGCATCTCCATGATATGACCCTGTTCACAATGCGCGAGTGAGATGCCATCAGCCAGAAAGGAGTCAGACATTCACATAAGCAATGTGAGGACCTATGGAGTGTCCCCATTGAATGTTGTCATCATCCTCCTGGAATGTACAGGCTATGGGCATCTGCTGCCTCTCCCTGGCTGGAGCCTTATCACAGAGGGTACGTGCACTGCCATCAACCAGGCAGGAATCAAACATTCCCAGATGCAAGTGAGGATCTATGGTGTCTCCTCAATGCACGTCGTCATCATCCTCCACGAATCTAGCAGCAATCAATGCCTCCTGAGCACGCCTGCCTCGTCTGATCAGTGTGATGGCCTCATGGCCATCATCCTCGTCTTCGAGGACCTCCTCATCCTCATCCTTGTCAACATCCTCCTCATCAGAGGTGATTGCAGTTCGCCCATCTTCTCCTCAGCCAGCTCCCCTCCCCTTTGCAGTGCCAGGTTGTAAAGGGCGCAGCTGGTGATGAAGGTGTGTGACACCCTTTGTGGACTATATTGGAGGGCTCCACCAGACTGGTCCAGGCACCGGAACCTTACTTCCAGCATCCCGTTGGTTTGATCCACCAAAGTGTGATTTGCAGCATGAGCCTCATTATACCGTCACTGTGCTGCGGTCTGAGGCCACCTCACGGGTGTCATCAGCCATGGCCTCTGCAGGTAGCCCTAGTCCCCTAGGAGCCAACCCTGCATCTTCTGTGGACCTAGGAAGATGTCAGGGATCTGAGACCAACTGAGAATGCAGGAGTTGTGCACATTCCCTGGGAGCCATGCGCAGACCTGTAGGATGTGTTTGTGGTGGTCGCACACCAGCTGCACATTCAGTGAATGCAAGCCCTCGCGCTTGATGTGGTTGACTGCTTGTTGCCACAGAGACCTGAGCACCACATGAGTGCAGTCGATGGGACCTGCACCTGTGGGAAATCCAAGATCTGGGCAAATCCAATCGCTCTTGCTCCCTGGCTTTCCTGATGCCGAGCAAAATGCACAAAGTTTTGCGCCTTCACGAAGATGGCATCCATGTGGGTGGAAGCTTGTGATATCCCACACAAGTCACCTGTGGTGCCCTGAAAGGAACTGTTGGCATAAAAATTGAGCACTGCAGTCACTTTCATAGCCATTGGCAGTGGATACCCTCCATGTCCCCGTGGCACCGAATCCTGTAGCAAGTGGCAGATGTGACTGACCTGTTCTCTGGGCATTCGCAGTCTTCAGTGACACTGGTTCTTGGTCATCTGCATGAATGACAAGAGCTGTCTATAGACTCTGGGCCTAGCTAGGCGGTGACAAGCGACTGTTCGTTGTGGCTCTTCAGCGGCATGTACGGGAGCCTCAGCTGCCCCTTCTTCCTGAGGGTGCCTCTTCTCCCTCTGACCAGCCAGGTGCCTCCATCGCTCTCTTCTCTTTTGTCTCCGCTCTGTCAGCTGTGAGACATACAGCAAGGTCACCAGGCTCCATGCTCTTGATGTACTCCTCCTGCAGGACGCAAGAGAGAGGCTGTTGGGTTAGCATGGTTGTACAAAGAGTCTCCCTTGGTTAAGTCTGAAGACCCTTTAGTGCATCCCAGGGAGTGCTGGTCACCACTTGGATGGCCAGAGTTTAGTGCGCTGCATGGCTGCCCGAAACCCCACCCATCTCCACCCCACTCCAACTGACCAATTGGCAGCAGTTTTGTCCCCTGGACTGCATGCTGTACTCTCAGCTCAGGTGCAGGCATTCTCCTAACCCGCACTGCAAGGCTGCGCTGTTAGCTTGAACCATGGGGGAGACTGGTGCAAACTGGGATAATGTCATTGCAAGAGGCTGTGAGCTCCTCCAGCAGCGACTGCTCCATTGCCAGCTTTAGCGAGGAGATTGTACAATGTGCCCAGTCGTCCAATTGTTCCATAGTCCACTAAAGCACTCACTAGTTTGCAGTCTATGCCTGAGGGGTGAAAAGCTCTGGAGCATTTTGTGGCACTTTCATGCCTCTGCGTTGCTTGAGTGGCAGATACACTAGAGACCCGAATTTAAGTTTGTCAGTGTGGTTGCACCTGAACTGTCTCAGCTGTGGAAGAATGGTCATTTTATACAAGGTCTTCCTAATGTGTGGCCGCTTCCCCCGACCCCCCACATGTGCTTGTGCACTACCATCAGACCAGGCTGCCTTGCCCCCACCCCCCCCAATTTGCCTCAGTCATGGTGCAACACTTGCACCCCCCACTCCCAAAACTTGCCTCACAGCGTGCTGCCTTGCCTGCCCTAACTTGCCCTAACCACAGTGCAGTCCTTGCCCCGGCACCGCACTGTCAGCCAGCTGAGCAAAAGCGACTTGTGTGTGCCCTCGCCTGAATACTCAGCACCTCAACCTTGAAGTCGAACAGGCCACCCTCATGAGTGTTGCACAACGTTAGTTCTCCCCCAATTAGCTCACCAGGCGCATGCCTTACAAACACTATTGTGAAACATGTCAGTGTGCAATCACACCAACGTGCCCAGATGATCCAGAGTAAGGATGATTCTGGTGAGCAGGGCTTATAATGAAATGCAGATGTATTAAAATAGTGTTTCTGACGCCCGGCAGTAGGAAATGTGGCCCAACATTGACGGGTGGAGCGGACAATTGCAAACTGGTTTTACGACGTGGTGAAACCGATTTTTGGTCTTCCTGCCATATTGTCCACTCATGCCCACCGTGACGCCCGACACCAAAGGGGGCAGAAAACTCCACCCTATGTGCTTTGGTGGATTGTCACTACCTATGGAGTGTACAGCTTAGATACCATTAAGCAGATTTGTATAAGCTACCAAGAAGCCTTTATTAACATTTCTAAACTACGTACATATTTACAGTAGAGGATATGGGTATGAAAATGACTCCAGTGTAGAGCTAGGTAGCAAGATGTCCTTACAGCTCTACACTGCTATGGAAGCTCTAGGTCAGGTACCTTCTTACAGCACTGGTGGGCGGTACTGTACTCAGTCCTAGGTTAACCCTTAATGTACCAGATCCTTCTACTACACCGCCCCCCCCAATCTTTATCCCTGGATATAGACAAACAATAATTACTCACAGTTTGACTGAAAGCTTTTGTTGTAATAAGGCTTGTTTACTTAACCAGTATTTTTTTATATTGATTCATAAGATGTGAGCAATGCTGACAATCCCTAACTGTCCTGGTTGCTTGCTAGGCCATTTCAGAGGACAGTTAAGAGTCAACCACTTTGTTGTGGTTCTGGAGTTACACGTAGGCCAGACAAGGTATGGATAGCAGATTTCCTTCCCTAAAGGGCAATAGTGTACCAGATGGGTTTTTACAACAATCGATGATAGTTTCATGGTCACCATTATTGAGACTAGCTTCTAATTCCAGATTTTATTAATTGCAGTTTAATTCCACCAGCTGCCACGGTGGGATTTGAACCCGTGCTCCCAGAGCACTAGCCTGAGCCTCTGGATTACTAGTCCAGTGACTATGCCACCATCTCACCCAACTACGCCTACTTGAACTTGAAACTATTTCATAATTAACATTACAATATCAACAGCATGGATTAACAGAGTTCATGCTACCTCATCTCCACCCTTCAAGTCTTTTGAGGTGATCTGGAAGTCCGCCATCTCATTTGAAATCAAGTTGGGAGAGTGGTAGGATCTAGGGACCGTTGACCTTGGTGGTGGATCTTTGGATGGAACCGGAGCCAGGTGTGGTTTCATGTGCTTTTTCCATTGGCGAGTGTTGTACCACACCTGGTTGGCCAGGTTGCTGTGGCAGTGATTTGGTACTGTGAGTGGTGGTCGTTTGTTTCTGGGTGGGTGGCAATGGTATTCATCCAACTGTCGGTTGCGTCCCTTTTTCATCTCTTCCGTCTTTTCCAGTACCTGGAAGCCTTCTGGGGTTGAGGGGGAGCTGTCCTGTGGGTGGGAGAAGTGTGTAGAAGTGGCTCACCTTTGTTGAGTAATGTTTGTGTCAGGCTGCTACCTGATTCCAGTGGACTCTGTGGTTTCATCACACTGGCTGATAGTTGCTGGGGCCATGCATAGGTCATCATTTCAGCCAATTGCACCATGGTCACAGGTGGAGGCAAAGGCTCTTCTGGAAGTTGTTCTGGCTCCCCCCCCCTCACCCCGGCTGCATTGTAGAGTGGGGTGTCCGCGGTTCAGGTCCAGTGGCCTCGGAGGCATGGTTCTTCGTCTGATAGGGCGGTCGCTCCGGCACCGAAATCTAACTTGAAATTGGTAGATGGCCACTTACTGAGATGCCTGCATTACAGACAGAGGAGCCGCACCATCTGATGTTGTCGAGGAAGAAGGGTTGTGTGTCTTCTGGGACAGCGGTCTCGGCTTCCTGGGTGGCTCTCAGACTGTCTACGTGGTGCAGGGGGCCGTGACTGGCATAGGCTGCTGGAGTGCCCGTGTTTGTGACAGTGGAAGCATTTAGCAGCACTGGCTGGACATTGGTCCTTCCAATGGGTGCGTTTCACCCCACAGTACTGGCATGGTCATTCAGCAGAGTGGTTGGGGGTAGACCTATCCTGGCTCGGATGGTCTCTGCGCTTCTGTGGTTGGATGTGGTGGACCCAGGTGTGGCTTCTGGCCCATGAAGTGCTCTCACCTCTAAGAATGGTCCGATGTTGGCCTCGCAGCTCGGACAGCCTCACTAGCTGGGCAGCCTTGTTGAGACTGAGGCCTTCCTTGGCTTAGAGAAGTTCAGAGAGTGAATTGTCCATAACACCCACCACAGTTCTGTCTTGGATGAGTTCTGATTTCACATCTGTGTATTCACATCTCTCTGCCATGCAGTAGAGGTCATTGAGAAAGGAATCAACTGGCTCCCCAGGATGCTGGATGCTCCTGTCAGATTTGGCGCATTCCAAGATTTTGTTGCATCACAGATTGCAAAAGAGGTCAAAAGTTTTTAAAACATCTTCAAACTTAGCTGATGATTTATCCAAGGTTTGCCTGGCAATGATATCAGCTGCAATCGACCCAACTGAATAAAGTAATGTGCTAACTTGTTCTGCCTCTTTATTTTTTATTTAAACATGCAGCTGTGGTATATCTGAGGAACCTTTTTCTCCAATAACTCTAATTGTGAGATTGGTCTGAGCCATAGGTAAGGCCCATTGGGCGTAGCAATGAAGAATTGCGATCCATAGTCAAAAAACTTTACATTGTAGGTGTCTGTTTAAGACATCGAAGAATTTCAAAAAGGCACCACCAGTATTGTCAAGGAGAATATTTTCATGCACTTCGGACTTTTGGCACAACTTTTAAAATGGCAGTGACAGGCCAGGAGGAGGAAAAAGCTGCAAATATCCATGGGTCAGGTTGCGACTGTGGGTCAGTTGAATGGTAGGGGCCTGTCACAGGTTGGGTCCAGTTTGGGAGGCCAGAGTCTTACTGGCCGGGAGGCTGAAAATTTTGCGAGGCACTCAGGCTTTTGTTTAAATGAGGTTTTCTGCATGTTCAATGTTCTTTTCTTTCTCTTTTTATGTTCCGGACTTGGGGGCCATTCGGAATGGGTGCCGAGTTGAAGGTCTGGCTAGCAATGCATGTGCAACTGAGTTTTATGCCTGACAGATTTTTGCAAGAAATAGTATACTGGACTGGCTTCACTGGAACTTTTTAAAGGTTTTATCTCACCCTGTGGGCTGCTGATTGCTTGCTCTGCTTTGTTGAAGCAGCTTCCACAGGGATCCAGTGGAGACTTTTGCGTGAGCTGAACTTCTGCCTTTTTTTTCTGCTGCTAGGATCTTCTGTCTCTGGAGCTTTTCAGGTCAGTTTTCTCAGATTCTTGCTTCTTGAGTGAGGATTTTTCAGAGCAGAAATTCATTACTGGTGTCCTTTTCTTGATTTCTTCTGTCTTTTTATAGAGGATGTAAATTTTGCTCTCCAGCTGCCACCATGTGAGAGGAGTTGGGTGTTGAAAAGGAGTGCAAGAGGAGCCAGGAGTTGAAAAGGAGTGTGAGAGGAGTCAGGAGTTGAAGAGAAGTGCGAGAGGAGTCAGGATTTGAAGAGGAACGTGAGAGGAATCGGGATTTGAAGAGAAGTGCAAGAGGAGTCGGGAGTTGAAGAGGAGCTGGGAGAGCAGGGGTGACTGAGGGAATTTGGTGAAGAGGGAACGAGGTGATCCTTTGAGTACAGTGAGTACGGCTGGGTAAGCATTTACTACTTTTATTGCTCATAGTTTTTAAGGTCTTATTTTGTGGTTCATCATTTGCAGGGGCTATATTCTGTAACAATGAGGAGCAGGGAATAAAGGCCCAAGAGTAATTGATATTAAGTAGCTTCCAAAAGGTTCAATTTAATTTAAAGGGGTAAGTCATGGCAGGGGAGCTCAAAGCCATGGTGTGCTCCTCCTGCTCTATGTGGGAAGCCGGGCACATTTCTAGTGCCCAGGGCCAGCATGTGTGTGGGAAGTGTCTCCAGCTTCAGCTCTTGGAAGCCCGGGTTTTGGAGCTGAAGCGGCGGCTGGGGACACTGTGAACCATCCGCGAGGCAGAGAGTATCTTGGATAGCACGTATAGAGAGGAGCTCACACCGCAGGCTAAGAGTCCACAGGCTGGAAAGAAATGGATGACCATCAGGCAAAGCAAGAGGACTAGGCAGGCAGTGCAGGAATCTCCTGTGGCTTTCCCCTGCAAAACAGATATACCTCTTTGGATACTGTTGGGGGGATTGGCCTCTCAGGAGAAAGCAGCAGCAGCCAATTTCATTGCACTGCGGTTGGCTCTGCTGCATAGGGGAGGAGTAAAAGTGTGGGAATGCAATTGTTATAGGGGATTCAATTGTAAGGGGAATAGATAGGCATTTCTGTGGCTGCAAATGAGACTCCAGGATGGTATGTTGCCTCCCTGGTGCTAGGGTCAAGGATGTCTCAGAGTGGCTAGAGGACATCTTGAAGGGGAGGGTGAGCAGCCAATGATCGTAGTATACATTGGTACAAACGACATAGGTAAAAAGAGGGATGAGGTCCTAAAAGCAGAATATAGGGAGTTAGGAAGCAAGTTGAAAAGTAGGATCCCAAAGGTCATGATCACAGGATTACTACCAGTGCCACGTGCCAGTCAGAGTAGAGATAGCAGAATGTATCAGATGAATACGTGGCTGAAGAGATGGTGTGAAGGGGAGGGTTTCAGATTCCTGGGGCATTGGGACCGGTTCTGGGGGTGGTGGGATCAGTACAAACTGGACAGGTTACACCTGGGCAGGACCAGGACTGATGTCCTAGGGGAACATTTGCTAGAGTGGTTGGGTAAGGGTTTAAATTAAAATGGCAGGGAGATGAGAACCTATGCAAGGAGTCAGAGGAGGGGGAATCAAAGACAAGAACAAAAGACAGAAAGCGGAATAGAGAAATCAAGGGCAAGAATCAAACAGGGCCTCAGTGAAAAATAGTGGCAATGGGACAAGTAATGTTAAAAAGACACACCTTAAGGCTTTGTGCCTTAACACGAGGAGCATTCGCATTAAAGTGGATGAATTAACCACGCAAATAGATATAAACAGGTATGATATAGTCGGGATTAAGGAGACATGGCTGCAGGGTGACCAGGGATGAGAACTGAACATCCAGGGGTATTCAGTATTTAGGAAGGACCGACAAAGTGGAAAAGGTGGTGGAGTTGCATTGCTGGTTAAAGAGGAAATTAACACAATAGCGAGGAAAGATATTAGCTCCAACAATGTGGAATCTGTATGGGTAGAGCTGAGAAACACTAAGGGACAAAAAATGTTTGTGGGGGCTGTATATAGATCCCCAAACTGTAGTGGTGATGTTGGGAATGGCATTAAACAGGAAATTAGAGATGCATGTAATAAAGGGAAATCTGTAATTATGGGTGACTTTAGTATACATATAGATTGGGCAAATCAAATTAGTAACAATACCATAAAGGAGGAATTCCTGGAGTGTATACGAGATGTTTTTCTGGACCAATACATTGAGGAACCAACGAGAGAACAGGCCATCCTAGACTGGGTATTGTGTAATGAGAAAGGAATAATTGACAATCTAGTTGTGCGAGGCCCCTTGGGGATGAGCTACCATAATATGATAGAATTCTTCATCAAGATGGAGAGGGATGTAGTTGATTCTGAGACTTGGGTCCTGAATCTTAATAAAGGAATCTATGATGGTATGAGGCGCAAGTTGGCTATGATGGATTGGGAAACGTTACTTAAAGGGATGACGGTGGATAGGCAATGGCAAACATTCAAAGAGCGCATGGGTGAACTGCAACAATTGTTTATTCCTGTCTGGCGCAAAAATAAAACAGGAAAGGTGGCCAAACCATGGCTTACAAGGGAAAATAGGGATAGTATTAGATCCAAGGAAGAGGCATACAAATTGGCCAGAAAAAACAACAGACCTGAGGATTGGGAGCAGTTTAGAATTCAGCAAAGGAGGACCAAGGGATTGAATAAGAAGGGGAAAATAGAGTACGAGAGTAAACTTGCAGGGAACGTAAAAACTGACTGTAAAAGTTTCTATAGGTATGTGAAGAGAAAAAGATTGGTGAAGACAAATGTAAGTCCCTTACAGTCAGAAACAGGGGAATTTATAATGGGGAACAAAGAAATGGCTGACCAACTAAATATATACTTTGGTTCTGTCTTCACAAAGGAGGACACTAATAACATACCAGAAATGTTGGGGAACACAAGGTTTAGTGAGAGGGAGGAACTGAAAGAAATCAGTATTAGTAGGGAAATGGTGTTGGGGAAATTGATTGGATTGAAGGCTGATAAACCCCTGAGGCCTGATAATCTACATCACAGAGTATTTAAGAAAGTGGCCCTAGAAATAGTGGATGCATTGGTGGTCATCTTCCGAGATTCTATAGACTCTGGAATAGCTCCTACAGATTGGAGGGTAACTAATGTAACCCCACTATTTAAAAAGGGAGGCAGAGAGAGAACAGGGAATTATAGACCAGTCAGTCTGACGTTGGTAGTGGGGAAAATTCTAGAGTCCATTATAAAAGATTTAATAGCTGAGCATGTGGAAAACAGTGGCAGAATTAGGCAGAGTCAGCATGGATTTATGAAAGGGAAATCATGCTTGACAGATCTACTGGAATTTTTCGAGAATGTAACGAGTAGAGTTGATGAGGGGGAGCCAGTGGACGTGGTTTATTTGGACTTTCAGAAGACTTTCGACAAAGTCCCACATAAGAGATTGGCGTGTAAAATTAAAGTGCATGGGATTGGGGGTAGTGTATTGAGATGGATAGAAAACTGGTTGGCAGACAGGAAACAAAGAGTAGGAATAAATGGGTCTTTTTCTGAATGGTAGGCAGTGACTAGTGGAGTACCGCAGGGATCGGCGCTGGGACCCCAGTTATTCACAATATATATTAATGATTTAGATGAGGGAATTAAATGTAATATCTCCAGATTTTCAGATGACTCAAAGCTGGGTGGGAGGGTGAACTGTGAGGAGGATGCAGAGATGCTTCAGTGTGATTTGGACAAGCTGAGTGAGTGGGCAAATGCTTTGCAAATGCAGTATAATGTGGATAAATGTGAGGTTATCCATTTTGGTAGCAAAAATAGGAAGGCAGATTATTATCTGAATGGCTATAAATTGAGAGAGGGGAATGTGCAGCGAGACCTGGGTGCCCTTGTACACCAGTCGCTGAATGTAAGCATGCAGGTGCAGCAGGCGGTAAAGAAGGCAAATGGTATGTTGGCCTTCATAGCCAGAGGATTCGAGTACACGAACAGGGATGTCTTGCTGCAATTGTACAGGGCCTTGGTGAGACCGCACCTGGAATATTGTGTGCAGTTTTGGTCTTCTTATCTGAGGAAGGGTGTACTTGCTATAGAGGGAGTGCAGGGAAGGTTTACCCGATTGATTCCTGGGATGGCGGGACTGACATATGAGGAGATTGAGTCAGTTAGGATTATATTCGCTGGAGTTCAGAAGGATGAGGGGGGATTTCATAGAAACCTATAAAATTTTAACAGGACTAGACAGGGTTGATGCAAGAAGGATGTTCCCAATGGTGGGGATGTCCAGAACCAGGGGTCACAGTCTGAGGATATGGGGTAGACCATTTAGGACTGAGATGAGGAAAAATTTCTTCACCCAGAGAGTGGTGAGCCTGTGGAATTCGTTACCACAGAAAGTAGTTGAGACCAAAACATTGTATGTTTTCAAGAAGGAGTAAGATATACCATTAGGGGCGAAAGGGATCAAAGGATATGAGGAGAAAGCAGGAACAGGCTCTTGAGTTGGATGATCAGCCATGATCATAATGAATGGCGGAGCAGTCTTGAAGGGCCAAATGGCTTACTCCTGCTCCTAGTTTCTATGTTTCTATGTTTTGTTGGGTTGTCACTACCCGTGGACAACATTAAGCAGTCTTGTGGAAGTTACCAACAAGTCTTTATTAACGTTACTGAACCATGTACATGTTTACAGTAGACAGTGCAGGTATAGAGAGGACTCCATGGCATATCCTTACATGTTGCTACCTAGATCTACACTGCTCATTTAAGCTCTAGATCAGGTGCCTTCTTACATCACCGGTGGGCGGTACTGTACCAAGTCCCAGGTTAACCCTTAACGTACTGGATCCTTCTACTACACTTTGGCCAGGATTTTCCAGTCCTGCCAATGGTGGGCATCATCACAGGCAGGACGGGAAAATTTGGAGAGCGATCAAAAGCCGCTGACGGGGCTGGAACATCCCGCCTTATGTCCCTATGTCTTATATCATTTCAGAGTGAGGTGACTGTAGTTAAATAGTGTTCACACTAGCTGGTTAATCGGAAAGCTGAAATTTTAAAAACTGGTTAGCGATTGGTGGGATGTTTCTCTGACATCGGTGCTGCTTCTGAAATTTTTGGGCAAATGATTTTGTTGTGCTGATGTAAAATACAGACCTAATTCCCCTTATTCTGTGGTTCTTGAAAACCACGTAAACACATCGTGAATGAAAGTTACATTTGCACGAGGGCTTTTTAAGAGAATCTGCGACTGGAACTGTAGATGTGCTGAACGATTGCTCGATTAATTGACTGGTAACAGACCGCAGCTGCAGTCAAAATCCTAAAAATGTTGATAAATTGAGAAAATATCTCTTACCTCAAATTTATTCTCCTATCAGGAACTGCCATTTCACCATGGTTTCAGCTGGTCTTTTGTCATAGGCTAGGATCATATTTTAATGGAGTTATAACAAATGTTTTTCATTATAACTGTGGGGAAAAGCTGTAGCTCTGGCAAAGGAGTTCACATTTGGCAGAAAAATATTTTTTAAAATCCAGAATCAGTGTGCAGATAATAAAAGCAATTTTGCAAGGGCAGGGAAAATGCTAATCATCTTTGATAGTAAACCACTTTATGTCATCGCAGAAACATTGGCTCTAGCCATTTCTTCTGGTACTTTTTTGTTCTTTATTCTTCCTGGGATGCGGGTGTCACTGGCAAGGCCAACATTTGTTGCCCATCCTTAATTTCCCTTGAATTGCTAGTCCATCATAGGGGCCTGCTCTTCTTAACATTGCAGAGGGCAGCTCAGTGTCAACCATTGCTGTGGGTCTGGAGTCACATGTAGGCCAGACCAGGTAAAGAGAGCAGATTTCCTTCCCTAAATGACATTACTGAGACTAGCTTTATATTACAGATTTATTAATTGAATTTAAATTCCACTAGCTGTCATGGTGGGATGTGAACCCATGTCCCCAGCACATAACCTGGGCCTGCTGGATTACTACCCCAGTGACGCCACCATTTATCACAAAAGGCATAAGCATCATTTCAGTTATATTGTTGAGGCGTCGGATGAGACGAAGTGTTTCCAGGACTGTCACTGACCTCATCTCCTCTGGAAATCTTCTTCCCACAGCTTCCAACCTGATAGTCGCCCATCCTCGGACGGCCCGCTTCTACCTCCTACCCAAAATCCACAAACAGAACTGTCCCGGTAGACCGATCGTCTCAGCTTGCTCCTGCCCCACGGAACTCATTTCTCATTATCTTGACTCCCTTCTCTCTCCCCTTGTCCAGTCCCTTCCCACCTACGTCCGTGATTCCTCTGACACCTTACGTCACATCAACAATTTCCAGTTCCCTGGCCCCAACCGCTTCCTCTTCACCATGGACGTCCAATCCCTCTACACCTCCATCCCCCACCAGGATGGTCTGAGGGCCTTTAGCTTCTTCCTCGAACAGAGGCCCGAACAATCCCCATCCACCACTACTCTCCTCCGTCTGGCTGAACTTGTTCTCACACTGAACAATTTCTCTTTCAACTCCTCTCACTTCCTCCAAATAAAAGGTGTGGCTATGGGTACCCGCATGGGCCCCAGCTATGCCTGTCTCCTTATGGGGCATGTGGAACATTCCTTGTTCCAGTCCTACTCCGGCCCCCTTCCACAACTCTTTCTCCCGTACATCGATGATTACTTCGGTGCTGCTTCATGCTCTCGTCGGGACTTGGAAAAATTTATTAATTTTGTTTCCAATCTCCACCCCTCCATCATTCTCACGTGGTCCATCTCTGACACTTCCCTTCCCTTCCTTGACCTCTCTGTCTCAATCTCTGGTGATAGACTGTCCACCAATATCCATTACAAGCCTACTGACTCCCACAGCTACCTTGACTACAGCTCCTCACACCCCGCTTCCTGTAAGGACTCCATCCCATTCTCTCAGTTCCTTCGCCTCTGTTGCATCTGTTCCGATGATGCTACCTTCAAAAACAGTTCCTCTGACATGTCCTCCTTCTTCCTTAACCGAAGTTTTCCACCCGCGGTCGTTGACAGGGCCCTCAACCGTGTCCGGCCCATCTCCCGCGCATCCGCCCTCACGCCTTCTCCTCCCTCCCAGAAACATGATCGGGTCCCCCTTGTCCTCACTTATCACCCACCAGCCTCCGCATTCAAAGGATCATCCTCCGCCATTTCCGCCAACTCCAGCATGATGCCACCACCAAACACATCTTCCCTTCACCCCTCCTATTGGCATTCCGTAGGGATCGCTCCCTCCGGGACACCCTGGTCCACTCCTCCATCACCCCCTACTCCTCAACCCCCACCTACGGCACCTCCCCATACCCACGCAAAAGATGTAACACCTGCCCCTTCACTTCCTCTCTCCTCACCATCCATGGGCCCAAACACTCCTTTCAAGTGAAGCAGCATTTCACTTGCATTTCCCCCAACTTAGTCTACTGTATTCATTGCTCCCAATGCGGTCTCCTCTACATTGGAGAGACCAAACGTAAACTGGGTGACCGCTTTGCAGAACACCTGTGGTCTGTCCGCAAGAATGCCCCAAATCTCCATGTCGCTTGTCATTTTAACACTCCACCCTGCTCTCTTGCCCACATGTCTGTCCTTGGCTTGCTGCATTGTTCCAGTGAAGCCCAACGCAAAGTGGAGGAACAGCACCTCATCTTCCGACTAGGCACTTTACAGCCTTCCGGACTGAATATTGAATTCAACAACTTTAGGTCTTGAACTCCCTCCTCCATCCCCACCCCCTTTCTGTTTCTTCCCCCTTCCTTTTGTTTTCTCTAATAAATTATACAGATTTTTCTTTTCCCACCTATTTCCATTATTTTAAAATATTTTTAAATCTTTTATGCTCCCCCCACCCCCACTAGAGCTATACCTTGAGTGCCCTACCATCCATTCTTAATTAGCACATTTGTTTAGATAATATCACCAACTTCAACACCTCTGTGTATTTTTGTCTGTGACATCTTTTGATGATCTGCTCCAATCACTGCTTGCTTGTCCCTGCAACCACACCACCCCCCTCCACTTCTCTCCCCCAACCCAACCCAACCCCCCACTTCTCACATCCCCCACCCCACCCCCCACGCCTTAAACCAGCTTATATTTCACCCCTTCCTTGGATTCACCTAGTTCTGTCGAAGGGTCATGAGGGCTCGAAACGTCAACTCTTTTCCTCTCCGCCGATGCAGCCAGACCTGCTGACTTTTTCCAGGTAATTCTGTTTTTATTTCAGTTATATTGGTAACTTAATTAATCATTGCTGTTACATTCTAGAAGCCCCCTTATTAATGTATTTATGAAGCCTATGGGATAAATGGCACCGCTGCAGCACAGATACAAATTTGGCTGTGACAGGAAGCAGAGAGTGGTGGTGAATAATTTCTTTTTTTGGATTGGAGGATGTTAGACAGTGGGGTTCCCCAGAGACCAATATTAGAGCCACTGCTTTTCTTTACATTAATGCCCTAGACTTGGATATATTGGGCAAAATTTCACAATTTGCAGGTGACACAAAACTTGGAAGTATTGTGAACAGTGAAGAGAATAGTGATAAACTTCAAAAGGGCATAGACAGGCTGGTGGAATGGGCAGACACGTGGTAGATGAAATTGAATGCAGGGAAGTGTGAAGTGATACATTGTGGTAGGAAGAATGAGGAAAGGCAATAAAAAAATAAAGGGTACAATTCTAAAGGGAGTGCAGGAGCAGAGGGACCTAGGGTATTTTTTACGCAAATTGTTGAAGATGGCAGGACAGGTTGAGAGAGTTAAAATGGCATAAGGGTCCTCGGCTTTATAAACAGAGGCATTAGGTACAAAAACAAGGAAGTTAGTGAACCTTAAAACACTGGTTTGGTCTCAACTGGAATATTGCCTACAATCCTGGGCACCACACTCTAGGAAAGATACAAAGACATTGGAGACGGTGCAGAAAAGATTAGGAGAAAGATTCTGGAGACTTCAGTGATGAGGGGGTTGGGGTTGTTCACCTCAGAGAAGGCACAAGATTTCCTTGTGGGGCACCAACAAACTCTCTTGTTCCTCCACATGGAAACAAAACAAAAAAATAATTAACTTATGCTTCTGGTCCTCTTGTGGCCATATCTCCTTTTGTCACCATGTTGGCCTGGCGAGGAGTCCAAGGCCTCCCTGTACAGGCCTCTGTTTCAAATTGCAGCCATGTTTGAAGTTGGACTCTGGTGCCTTCTGGCATGTGTCCTTCCCGTCTGCTCAAAAGTGCAGGTTGTGACTCAAACCTGAAGGAAGGCATCAGGATCAGTCGAGCTATGTCACTGTGGCCATTTTAACTGCCTGCATGCCCAGTTTTAGAGGTTAAAATTGTCCCTCGTGTCTCTGCTGGTGGTGGTAATATTGGTGCCATGCCCATTGACTCCAACCAGTACCACTGGACCACACCAGCTGGGAACTGGTGGCCAAATCCCATGGTATACTGGTCAAACCTGGTACCAGTCCTACTGGCTTTTCCCTGGCAGGAGGCAGAGCAACTCGAATATTCCTGACCAATCTGCTAGCAAAATAGTTTTTAATAGTATGCACATCAAGCTCCTGTAAAAACTGCAATATCATTGAGGCAGCTCCTAAAGCAACAATAGCTACAGATAATAACGCACGATTGATTTGGGGAAGCATTCTGTAATATATATGCAACATAACACCATTAAGGATGGTGGCAAGCAGTCAGGTGTGTTGAAGTTATTTCTTTTAAAAAACAGTAATTAATTTTTCAGGTAGCTTCATGAGAGTAAAAGCTGCACCTTTAAAATTCTCCAAAACATAATTAATACAAAAAAGTGAGGCAGGCCTTTTATGTCCAGTTTTCTTTCACGCCCCTGAACTGACTGCTAATTACCTACAAGAATTTGCCTAGCAGGTCAAGAATTCCTGATGACATAGGTAGTGAAACCTAAAGTTGTGGGTGAGCTAAATTCTTCGAATTTCAAAATGCTAGCTGCTCTCTTCTGAGGGTGCATTTTAACAAAATCAAAGCTGCTGTGCCCAATAAACATGTTTCCATGGTTTTTAAGCATTCTATTAAAAGAACTCTTTTTTATTGCAATTGTTCTCAGTTACAACACATGTAATGTATTCATAAATTATTGGCATGGCATATGTGGTTCCTCATACATAAAACAGAGCACCCTTAATGAAAATCATGTTCAGAAGGAGCTTTTGGACCAAGGTAGAGGTTTATTTTGTGTATTTTGAGCATGGTTCAGTCTGGGATCCAGTATCTTGGCTCTAGGATTGTTCAGACTAACTTTGCGACTAAAGTCCCCTCAGTATGTAAAAAGATATACTTATGAAGTCTTGACCTTGCCCAGATATTATCAAGAGGTGTATTGTCAGGCTCCTGTGAGGGGATAGCTTCTTAGAAAAGGGAAATGGTAGATGACAGTAAGAAAAAAACTACGAGATCAATCAGATCTGCCTGCTCTATAGTTTGCGCTGTTTAAACTAAAAAATTGTCAGCACCCATTTTTGGGCATGGAGGTCATGATCCTCGATTTGTCTGGTCCTGTTGAGACAGGAAGCACACAAACATCAGGCTGGCTCCTCGTTGCCTGATTGTAATGTTAAGCCACACGAGGCCTGCACTACTGGCTGGCTGAATGCTCAAAAGGGAATCTTACAGTGTGTGAGGCTAGCATGAGTTCCAGCTAGCCTGTGTCTCTTAAAGGCAGTCTGCCCCTCTTAAAGGAGAGATGCACAGACTGAAAGGAAGCTGCTGCTGACTGCCAGGACTGCAAATGGCTGCAAGAAGAAACAAACCAAATGGAGTAATGGGCCAGAGAGGGAAAGAGCTCCCAGGTTCCTAAATGAGGCACTGGGAAGTTAAGGAGAAGGGAGCGGCCATGACAGGGGAACCCAGGAGCCCCCAAGGAACTCCCTCCAGAGAGAATGGGAATAGGTGGTCAAGGTGGGGAATGCAAGGAGTCTGGCCCCTAGGAAATGGCAGCCATGTTGAAAAAATTCAATAACCTCACACAGGTAGTCATGGTCAGAGAATGCATCTTCAAAGAACATCTCCTACCCAACCAACCTCTCATGCTGCTCAATACACCACGCCCCCTCCATTCGTTCTGGCCCTAACAGTCAGGACTCAGGCCTAACATTCAGATGTTTCATCTCACTCTCACAAACCTTTAAATGATGCCAACCTCATATCCATCTCTCATTGTCTCCACATGCCTCCTGCTACTCAGCTGTAACAGGCACATCACCCAAACACAGTGCAACACGCTCACTGGCATTCTTTCCTTTCTCTTGCAGGATAAAGTGGCACACAAAAGAGGGGAGCAGAGCAGAACTGGCAGTGGACAAGCACACTGGCACCACCAAAGGCCTACAAATGCTTATAATTCTCTGCAGCATGAGACTGGCTGACGCAGGATCAGTTACACCCGGTATTGCCGAGAACATTCAGGTTGATGATGTGTTCCTCCCCTTCTGAAATCTCACTTCCCCTTATCCTGTTATAAGGGATGAAGTGCAAGCTGCTGATGATTTGGCCTTGGATTTCCTTCTTTCCATGTCATGCCCCATCCCTCTCCCTAACTCTCTCCTTCTGATTTTTTGTTTCCAGATACCCAAGAACTGCCACTTGGACAGCCGCAGGAAGGGCAAGAGCAACACCACAGCACTGAAGAAGCGGCACTGTCCCTTGATCTGATCCTTGCAGCTTTCAGCTCAGATACTAGCACTGTGAGTACCTTAGAGGTTGGTATGGAGTCAGGATCTGCACATGGTGAGTCACCAGGCATGAGTGGGCTGCAGCCAACCTAGGGAGAAAGGACTGGTAGGTGAGGTTGGACACAGGGTTCTACTCCAATGGGGTGGCCCACAGGAGAAGGCTGATGAACATACAGAGCAAGATGTTTGGTGCATTGGCAGGGCTGCCAGACAGCCTCTTGGCATTGTCAAGGGGCTTGAAGGAGTCTTGCACCAACATGGCAGAGGGCAATACACAGAGCTTGGAGCCCATTCTTTCCACTGCTGAAGCGGTGGCTAATTCCATGACTGCACTTGTGGACCTAGCTGTAATGCAGCATCTTTTGGTCAGTAGCTTCCCCTGCACAGCACAGGAGGAAGCCACCCAGTGCTGCAGTGGAAACTCAGGCAGTGGTCATGAGTTCCATGCTTACTGCCATGCAGGCTCAGACTGCTGCCACCAGGGCTGTAGATGCCAGTGGTCAAGGGGGCTTGCAGACAGTCCAACAGTCTCTCCTCCAGCAGATTAGTAGGATTGCTGTAGAGTGGTCCTGGAGAAGGTCAGTGGTATCATGGAGCACAAACCTGCTTTCCTCACTCAGGGTGACAGAACTCTCCCACCACGACCACCATCCTGCCCGTGCAATTACTGTCGCCTGTCAAGCAGCCAGCCCAGGTTGCTGCTATCCATGTGAGATGGTGCAGTCAAAATCTGTGAATTCTAGGCCCAGAGTTGCTCAAACTCATCCTGCAGGGCCATTTGCAGTCTCTGGCATTGCCGTTGGCAGCTTGGCTTTCATTTTATGCTCAATACCAGAGTGGTCAGATGATGGAGAGGGGTAATCAATAGTCTGACAGCATGGGAGGATCCCTGGTCTCCAAGCAACTACCCTCTTTTTGGTTCTTCTCAGTGGTCTGAAGATGGCAGGAACAGCAGATTGCCTCAGCATGAAGACAGTGGGGCTACAGCCAGGACAGTGGGCATTCATCGACATGATGTACTGTGCATGGTCGCTTGCCAAACTGCACATTAATAGACAGGTAGCCCTTAACGGTTCTTGTACCTGTTCCCATTGACATGTGGGGTCTGCAAAGCCACATGCATGCAGTCAATGGCTTCCTGCACAATTGGAAATGCGGCTATCCTGGTAAAGCCAGCTGCCTGCCCACTCTGCTTTTCTCTAGTTAGTGAGGAAGTGATGAAATCACATATCCTCACATACAGAGTCTCTGTCACCTCCCGGCAACGGAAAGTGTACTGGGAGGTGCTTGATCGTTCACCTGAATGTAGCAATTGAGGGGCAGGGTGCCCTTGCTGGCCACTGACAGCACTATCCTCACTCTGATGTAAAGCCCTTTTGAAAGAGGTGGCACAGTTCTGTGACTACCTGCTTCCTGAATCTGAGCAGCTCAGGCATAGCTCTTGAGTGAGGTGGAGGCAGGAAATCCTTGATGGATAGGGACTTCTGTGGAAAGCCCTCCTCCTCCTCCTCCGTCTGGGCTGAGGTTCTCCTCTCAGTAACCTCTGCTCCTTTCCTCTGTCATGTTGCAGACCCAGAGGCAGTGCAATTACAGCCCCCATACCTGCTGCAGATAAGGGGGGGCAGGAGACCAAGTTCTTTGCCCTCCCTGTATGTATGCATCAACTGACCACAGCACCCCACCAAAGCAATCCACAGCGGTTGACTGACATCATGATTTGATGACCACTCTTGATGCTTTCAGTGCTTCACCTCACACCCACACCAGCACCCTTCCCAGCATCGGGCTCTGTGCAGGCCGCACCAGAAGGAGACAAAAATGCATCGTGCACCATTTTCTTACTTTGAGACTTCCATAGGACCGGCATCAGTCATGCAACAGAGCCTGATTTCGCAGCCTTCAAATCTATATCTCTTTAAAAGAATACAGTGGAGCCTTGGGTTAATTGCGCACTTTTTTTCAAATGGGGTGTTTTTCTGTTTTCCATGGCAGAAACAGTAATGATGATGCATCTTTGAAACCAAATCACCGTGTGGTGTGGCGCTGAGTCACACAAACCAGGAATGTCAACAGTTCATCTCCACCAAGTTATTTGAAATTTGGCAAGGTGTCAATGCAGGTAATGGAGCTGACTATCTCTGGGATTAAGAGAGGAAAAATTTAATCGAGGATCCAAGCCACATTGGCTGTTCAATTAGCCATCTTTTGGCTAGTTGAGGACAAGATCAGGCGCTGTCATAATATCTGCAGATTTGGTTAGTTTGAGAATGTTCACTGTCTGACTACACTGCAAAATGTAAATATGCAACTTTACCCTGGCTTAAGTCAACAGTGGAGATTTTTACAGGGTCTACCAAGTCAAATCAGGTAAGTTCCTGATGAAGTGTGGGTTCGGCTGAGCCTGCCTTTCAGCTGTTTACTGTGCCCAGGTAATCCAGTGAGTGCGATGACAGATCCAGGAAAATTCCTCCTCAGATTTTCTGCAGACTTGGGGAGGAAAGAAAAAAAAAGGTTTCACTCAGTCTATTTTTTCTACAAGATCATACAGCTGAACACACGTTATTGAAAGACAGCAGGTCCCATTTTACAGTCTCAGCTTTCTCTTTACATCCAAATTGTTATATATGTTAAGTATATTTTTAAAAAACTGACAATCATATCACCATATCCCTCAAATGTTTTAAAACACTTCACATACAATGAATTATTTCCTGACAAATAGGGTGGTATTTTATCTCTGACTCACCATTCCCAACAGCGGAACAGGAAGTGTGCCCAACTTCCCTTCTCTTCCTTTTAGCTCGTTCCCACGTGATTGCAATTAAAATTTAAAGTGCCGGTGATGTGCGCAGGAGGCCATGGGCGGAATTCTCAGTTTGGCGGGCGGGTGCAGTCAGCAGGTCTGGAATCGGCTGGGGAATGGACCGCCAATCGCGATCGGCCTCTGACCGTGAATTCACACTGAAAGGCTCAGCGCAGCTGGGGTGGGGGTGGGAGGAGGGTGAGCACTGAAGTCAGCATGGGCGCGGGTGAGCACCTGCAGAGCGCTCCCTGAAGGGCAGAGAGCTGCCTCAGGGAGCTGAAGACCTGAACAACCTAAAGTAAAGGTCACAGGAAATGGAAAAAAGTGTCCAAGTTTCATAATCAGTCGCCTGAAAATGTAGGTAATGAAAATGCTGTCCACAGAAATTTATTTTTATTTTAATTTATCACGAAACTTCATCCCGCCAGCGGATGAGGTTTCCTGAAAAGTCCAAAGGCAGCCTGGCTGGTTCGCCCGCCCATAAACCGTAACGTTGGACAGGCAATGAAAAGCCTCTGTTAATTGCGCCATTAATGGGCTGTTAATTACCCTCTTAATTGTCGGCGGGCGTGCTTCCAAGTTCAGTGCGTGCCTGCCGACTAAAGTATCACGAGTGCGTAATGACGTCGGGATGCTCGCCCGAAGCCGTCATGCGCTATTTCAGCGAGAAGTTGTGCCCCATGTGCAGTCACACAGCTAGGGAAGCTGTTCAGTGGTGAAACCTGCCAACAGCTGACAATACAGAAGGTACACGTGGGCTATAGAGGAGCCTCCTGGACAAACAGGAAAGCCACAACTTTCCAGCCCAACTCCATTGCTATTAACATAAGATTTATTGAGAGCACAAAGGTGACACAGGTGGTTTTCAAATATAAATTTCGCTTGTAAATATTTCACATTACATTAGTGTCGCTGTGTTCATGTGTGCATAATAGCATTTGTTGAGATTAGCTTAGTCAGAGAGCTAAATGTTTTTTTTATTATTCATCCATGGGATGTAGCATTGCTGGCTAGACCAGCATTTATTGCCCATCCCTAACTGCCCTTGTTCAGAGGGCAGTTAGGAGTCAACCACATTGCTGTGGGTCTGGAGTCACATGTAGGCCAGACCAGATAAGGACAGCAGATTCCCTTCCCTCAAGGACATTAAGGAACCAGATGGGTTTTTACAACAATCAGCAATGGTGTCATGGTCATCATCAGACTTTTAATTCCTAGGCCTGGATTTTTCCGATAACAAGCGGGCTGGGAGGGAGAGGGCGGGGGCGGGCGCGGAGCCAATCGACACCCCCGATCAGCTGCGCAGCTCCATTTTATGCAGGGGGACCGCCGGGAGCACTCTGTGGGTGAGGGGAGGCGTGGGGGGTGGGAGGTGGAGGAAGAGTCGGAGCCTGCACTCTTTAATGCATGCGTGCAAAAGAGCGCAGCAATCCCCCTGAGGCACGAAGCTGCCTCGGGGAGATTGAATAGATAACAAAACATTTTAATAAATGATGTAAAAATTTATTTAAACATGTCGGCTCATGTGACAGTGTCACATGAGTTGAGACATGTTTGCAAAGGTGGGGAAAATTAATTTAATGATCTTATAAAAATTTCAGGAAACCTCATCCCACCCATGGGTGAGGTTTCCTGAAAAACGTGAAGGCCGCTTGGGCTTTTTGCCTGCCCCCTGCCAACCTTACAGCTGGATGGGCAGCGTTGTTAACTGCTGTAATTACTTTCTTAATGGTCTTAATAGGCCATTGACATTTTGGCGGGGACACGCCGGAGCTAGCTGCGCACCCGGCAAACAAAAAATCGTGATAACGCGCAATGACATCGGGACACATGCCCAACGTCATCGCGCGTCATTTTATGCATCAGCGTGCCGGGCCCACTCCCACACACCAACCAGAAGATTCAGCCCCTGATTTTTATTGAATTCAAATTCCACCATCTGCCGTGGTGGGATTCGAACCCTGGGTCTCTGAATTACTAGTCCATTATTATATGCCTGGCATACCTCATGGTTGGCACACATTGATTGTTGCAGGGGAGTTAGGGATATTTCTTTATTGTGATAGAAACGATGATTTGTTTTGACGTTCACTCATTATTGAACGATCGTGCTAGTGTCCAGTGTTGTACTTGCCACTCAGTGGGAGGCGGCTGAACTCGCAGGCAAAGCTGGACTTCCCTTCTCTGCATTTAGAAGGATGTTGGCTGGGATTTTCCAACCCCATTGTGGTGGAACCCACTGCAGGAGATTCGGCGGCCCAGCCAAAAGCCCATGGGCTTTCGGCAGGACCGGACCATCCCGGTGGCGGGCAGAGCCAGAAAATCCCACCCATTGTCTGAGATCACTCAGCGGGGAGAATTGAAATGTTCTAGGTGAACTCAAAGCCCTGCAAGGACTCTTCCAGCCAACACCCTGGGATGGATGCGCATATGGACAGTACTGACGCTACCCCCTAGGCCCCTCAAATTACCTTGACTGTTCCCACCACACCCTGCACTACACTCAGGATGCCAGGCCCTTCCCTCTTCCACTCCTTCATGCCCTTGACTCCACTCCACAGCGGCACCCCCCAACCCCCACCATCACCACTGACTCACCCTTGCCGTTCCTGACCCTGCAGGCAAGCTGCCATTCTCCTGCTCCCCTCCCTTGTACCATTAAATTCAACAAGGAAAACCGCTGACCTCAGACACAACTACACAGAGCTGGCTGTTGCACACCACCTTTAAATGAATGTGAACTGGGTGCCATGAGATTCTCGTGTGCCACTGACTTTATCTCGAAGATTAGATATAATTTTTAAAAAGTTTTACATGAATGAGCATTCATGGCTTGCAAATATATTACAAGTGGGATTGCGTCACAGGAAAATGGGAATGTCATATTTATAAATCATTGCAACAATGCAGGATACAACAATGGAAATAGCCAGCATCACAGGCCACAAGGAAGTCAGCTCTGAACCATAACTAGCTGCCCACTGTGTCGCCATCTCCCTTTACCTGGTCTGTCCCAGGCGTTGTGGGTAGCCTGAACGTCCCTGTGAAAATCTCAACTTTCCCGTTATCGAGCTCTTAATGAGCTCCTTAGCTAGCTTGACTTGTCTTAATCAGCGATTGAGTGGAGTCACGATCCTGCACTCCTTCCTCTGGGAATGAAGTCAAGGGACTGACACGCCAGCCCAGCTGGCACTGGTATTTTCGAGCTCTGTCCATTTCCTTTTCTGCCCCTGGTGTTACTTGAAAATTTAGCTCAGGGAATTCATTTTTAAAATTTATTTTTAGAGAGGATGAAGAAAACTGAAGAAGCTTAATAGTGTTAGAGGAGTCAAGTTAAGGGAAGATGCAGGAGTTTAAGATTCAGGCCAAAATTTTCAGGCAACTCCCATAGGGTCTCCTATAGTGCCTGAGCTGAAAGGGAGAGAGAGAGAGAGAGAGAGAGAGAGACAGAGAGAAAGGCAGCACTGATACTCCAGTTCAAACCTTTGTCTCGAGCCTATCCCCTGCAGAATACTTACCTCTTATTTTTAAAAAAAGCCACCGTTGGCTTTGGAGCCTTTCAGAGCTGCTCATTGTAACCGAGTCGCCAGTCAGCAGACAGGGAGTCAGCAATTCAGGCCAGACCAGGGACCTTGAACAAACGTCAGTAGCAGAACAAACACAAGATTTCACAACTCACTCACGAGATGATGAGTGAAGCTGAATTCAGCTGAGAAATCAGATCGCTCCCGATCAATTGGAACAGACAGATGGGATACCCGTAACACGGGCGGAGGCAAGTTTAAATTTCTGACCCCCCTGGAATCGTGGGAGGGCCCAGTAGCATGGTGGGAAACCTGAACATCTGGGTTCACCACAGATTGTTATATCACTGACTGGCTTATAACTGGGCAGGAAAAACTGGCCTCCAGTCGGGTGCAGATTGCAGGAACAGAGGCTGCTAGTAGCCCCAAGCCCCATTCCAGTTTATGGGAGTAGGGGGGTGAAGGTTGATGAATGGGAGTGACTTGGGGGACGTGGAAGATGAACTCTCGCTCCACAAGGCCCTTCTCACCTTGCTGCCATTACTGAGTTTCTCAAAGCATGAGAAACCAAGCCAGTTAAATCTATAAAGCAAGTTAAATCCACGGCTTCCAGCCTCGATAAACATATTTAAAACACCAACCTATCTCCTTGGAGTGGGTTGACTGAAAAGCGGGTGGTCAACTGTTTGGAGCCGGCTTCCTGTCTTGGCAATTTAAACCCCCACCTGCTCCCCAGTGTTGACACTCTCCCCTTAGTTTGTTAAAGCACAGAAGGAGATCGTTCAGCCCATTGTATGTGTGCTTCGAAAGAACCATCTAATTAGTCCCACTTCACTGCTCTTTCCTCAGAACCCTGTAAACGACTGTTTTGAAAGCATCATTTGTTCTAAAGGGTATGGCCTGGCCCTAATATTCCTGCACAGAGCCAGTTCCAATTAGGGAGGAGATAGCATCAGTACAGGAAGCAGGAGCCATGCACCAGACTAGTGAATCTCCTCTGAGAGTTAGAGCCAGAAGCACAGTTTTGAATGTTAGTATTTCCTGAGAAGAATGCTCATCCCATCATGTGTGACCTCAAAAAGGAATAGGAGTGCAGCCAGTTCAGGATTGCAGCAATGACCCGGCAGGATATAGTAAATGAGATAATGGCTCAGATTCATAACCCCTCATTAATCCAAAATTATCTTAATTTCCATCCAATGGGCAACACCTCCAAATATGCAGAACTGGATGTCTGTTTTGATTAGCCCTGGAATAGAGCTTTGACTTTCTTCAGGATTTGGATGGGAGGAATTGAAGTATAAGAACTGTGATGTAGAACATAAAGCTCTGATCGCCATCTAACAAGTTAGAGCATGAACAAAAACAAAAACTAAAATACCTGGAAAAACTCAGCAGGCCTGACAGCATCTGTGGAGAGGGATACAGTTGACGTTTCGAGTCCGTATGACCCTTCATCAGACCTGTCATACGGACTCGAAACGTCAACGGTATTCCTCTCTGCAGATGCTGTCAGACCTGCTGAGTTTTTCCAGGTATTTTTGTTTTTGTTATAGATTTCCAGCATCTGCAGTATTTTGCTTTTAAGTTAGAGCATGCGTCCCCTAAGACCAGCAAGGAATATGGATGAATCACCTGTACATGGACAACACCTAACCAGAAATGTAGCAAAAGCTGATCAAGACCTTAAAAAATTTTGACAGGACACAAAAATCCAACAACTCAAGAATGCCTATGATATTTGGAAGCAAGTAGGCCATGGTCTTTGGTAATTGAAGCTGTTGGTATCATCCCTTCACTGCTAAAGGAGTGAAAAAAGAACAGGAAAATCTGAAGGTAGAAACTGAAAATACATGCACTGAAGCCACTTGAGGTGGCCTTGGTGAAGGACCTCGAGAACATCTGTCTGAAGGGATCTTGGCTTCAGACTGCAATATGTTATGAACAGGTGAGGAGGGGTCGAATGGCTCCCCTCTTTTCCCTCTCCTCGCTTGATTGCAGCAGGCTTTTTTTAAAAATGGACATAAATGCTGATTCTGTGAGTGTTTAACTGTTTACGCACTGTGACCATAAAAGACAAGATCAGGCAGGTTTTCTTGATTTTTTAAAAAGAAAAGAGGATAGATTTTAACATACTTAACCCAGCCTAAGTAAAATCATTTTTAAAATGCTCTAACTTTCACGCACACACTCGAAGTTCACACACTCACACTCAGAGCGGGAAGGACAGATTAAGAAATTTAGAGTCCAGTATAATACGGCTCTTGGAGGTTGGTGACTTAGTTGGCTTCAGGCTGAGCTGGGTGGTCCTGCTGCTTTTGGTGTCGAGGTGATTTGAAGATGTAAACGGATTATTTATCTATTCTCTGGAGACCGCAGCAATGAGTTGAGTTATTTTTAAAATCTCTGTCTGCAGCCCTTGGATAGTCAAAGTCAGCGGACAGTGTTGAAAACTTGCAAGTTAGATGGGAAGAGAGGAGGGAGAGAGAGAACCCACTCAGGGGCCGGGATTTCCTGTGCCTGCCAGCGTTGGGCATGATTGGTGGCATGAGCGAACAGTATGGCGTGATCAATTTCACGACAGCATTAAATCAGTTTGCGATCGTCCGCTCAGCCCATCAATGGTGGGCTGCTTTTCCTGCCATTGGACATTGGGAATCTCATCGTAATATATCTGCCGGTGGGAAAACACGCCAACATGTTTCACAACAGCAGGTAAGCAACGTGCATCTGGCGGGTTGCACTTCACTCGGGACTTCAAGCTTTGTTTGCCTACCTTGCTTCGGTCAGCACTCGCAGTCATCAGCGCCAGGTTTTACAGACAGCACCACATCACTTTTCAAGGTCTAACGGCAGGTCTCTACCTACCAGAGCAGCCATACGCGGGTGGCTTTTCAATGGCTGCTGGGCTAGGTCTTGCTTGGGTAAGGGGGAGAAGCAGCCTCGGGCAAGGGAAGAGGCTGCAGGATGAAGGCTGCAATGGGGAAGGAGGGTAACCCAGGGTATTAATCTGTGTTAACCTGTGCAATTGGCTTCAAGATGGTAAGGGCTGAGGGGGCAGTCTCCAGAGGAGATGAGGCCAATTGAGATGTGAGGGTGTGTGTATGAGAATGGTGGTGATGTCCCTTGAGCTGGCAGTGAGTGAGATGCCAGTGAATGTGTGCTGAGCTTGAGTGTGTGAGTTTAGAGTGATGAGATGGTTGCCTTACCCTGGCTGCACGGATGATGTCATTCATCCTCTATCTGCATTCGATGGCCAACCTCTTCTGTGCAGCACTGGCACTGACCACCACTGACACCACCTCCCAAGCCTGGTTGGTCACACCACTGCCGATCCTGCAGCCAGAGCGGGGGGTAGAGGACATCGCGGTGGGCCTCAGCGGCATCCAAAAGGTGTTCCAGTGACACGTCACCAAACCTGGGGGCTGCAGGTCTTTTTGCCTTTTGTGGACATCTTCCCTTCATTAGTCCTGGGCTGGAAGCACTGAGATGTATGCATGTGTCTGGACCTTAAATATGGCACCCAGTGTGATGAAATGGCGGGGTGATGGCATGGCGGACAAATGAGAGCCCGCCATTGAAACGGTGTGTTTCCTGGGAATGCATAACTAATGTGGAGGGTTTAGGTCGATACGGCATGAAAAGCTGCCATTGAGGCTGGCGGGTAAAACGTTTTACCCGCCCGCTACCACACGGTGCAAATCTGAGACAATTCCACCCAGGGTCTTGCTCACTCAGTGTCTCAGTTGCTTATCCTCTTCTGTAGAGAAAACAGGTTCTTTAACATACATACGGTTGGCTTGTCATATAGCCTTCTCTCTCCAACAGTGACACAAATATGGTCATGGCTAGTGTATTCCAGTTGTAACTCAATTAGATCATAGCTGGAAGTTCCTCTATTAGCTATTGTCCAAGTGTTTATATCTAATGGTATGTCTCCACCCAGTTGAGCACCCAGGTGGTTGTCTGGATACTTTGCTAGTGGGGTAGGAGATGAACTGCATTCATACTCTTTCAACTGTTCTTGGTATGGCTTTGCAGACAGGGTGTCTCTATTTCAATGGGTTTGGAATGTAGAAGGTACAGCAATGCAAATGTGCAGCCATATTTGACTGTGACCACCACCACCCCCCCCACCCCACCCCCCCACCCCCACCCCCCCAAGTCACTGGAATGTGGCTTTAGTCTTTTTTTTAAATTAGGGTAAATTCAGTAAATTCAAAATTCATTTTTTTGATAGAAACCATGATATCACAACAAATATCTCAATGTCGGCCAGGACAGTTGACCCAGCTGGCTGCCTAGTGCTAGCAAAGTTGAGAGGCTGCCATGTTGCAAATCCTGAGAGGGCAACATGTAATTCTTGCTTAGAGCCAATTCCACCCTCATGAGGCTGCGCTTCAGCAGTACAGCAACCAAAATGCTTGGCCCAGAACTTTGAAAGAGTTGCCCAATTAGTCCCACTCCCACTCTTTTTCCCAGTAGCCCTACAAAACTTTCCTGTCATGTAATTATAGTTGATATTTTGAAGTTGATATTAAATCTGCTTCCACACCATTTTAGACAGTGTATTCCAGATCGTAACCTGCTACATAAGGAAAAAGTTCTCCTCATCTCCCCCTCGGTTCTTTTGCCAATAATCTTAAATCTGTGTCCTCTGGCTATTGATCCTTTGGGCAGTGAAAACTGTTTCTCACTACCTATCAAAACCCCATATTATTTTAAACACCTCTATTACATCTCCCCTTAACCTTCCCTGCTCTATGGCGAACAATCCCAGGCTTTCTAGGCTCTCCACATAACTGAAGAACCTTATCCCTGGCACCATTTTAATAATTCTCCTCTACACCCTCCCCAAGGTCTTGGCGTACTTTCTAAAGTTTGGTGCCCAGTATTTGGGATCAGTACTCTAGACAAGACCTAATCAGTGATGTAAAACAATGTTAAAATAGAAGGGAGGATGCCCTAGGTGGGCCAATGGCCTCCTTCACCTGAAAGAAACTATTTCAGTCTTGACTCAGTGATGGCACTCTAGTCGCTTAGTCAGTGGGTTCAAGTCCAGGGGCCTGTTCGCAGAAGTGGCAGGGCTGTAAAATACGGCAAGCTATTCAAAAGCCCATTGACTTCAACAGGACCGTAAAATCCCACTGGTGTAAAATTCTGCCCCAGGACTTGAGCATTGAATCCAAGGTGATGCTTCAATGCTGTACTGAAGAAATGCTGCAACCTTTCAATGGGGCATTATACTGAAGCCCTGTATGCCCTCTCAGATGGACGTAAATGATCTCAATGTATTACTTAAAGATGAGGATGGAATTTCTCCTGGTGTCCTGCTAAACATTTATTATTCAACCAACATCACTAAAACAGACTATATGGTCATTTATCTCATTGTTGTTCATGGCAGCTTGCTGCGCACAATTTGGTTGCTATATTTGCTCGATTATACTTGTGGTTATACTTCATAAAAACTCAAATTGGTTGTACAGCACACTGGGACCCGCTGAGGGCATAACAGGTGCCATCTAAATGCAAACCTTTCTGTATTTGTGATCCTCTTTCTCACCTGTAGCGTGAAACTGACAATCTACTGCAGATTGCAAAGTTGACTAACCAAAACCATAATGAAACACTGGAGGCTTCACATCCCAATTTATAATGTTCCCTGATTTTCCCCAATGTCAGATTCCAGCACGCAAACTGAAATATCATAAAACATGAATTTTTGAATGCTGAGAGTGTGAAATTTGTGTGAAATACCTGCTTTTATTCACTATAAGTGGCCAAAAACACAACTTTATTACTTTCCAGCAACCATTCAAAAAAACTGTTTTTAGGCTTTGCGTGGATATTTATCTTGTGCAGTGTGCCAAAAAACTGAGGATTGAACAGAAATCCTTCTTACTTAATTAGCTCAATGGATTAACATGAGCCTTCTCATGTTTTCTCATCTTCAGATACTCGAAGAATAAACACCATCAGACGACATGATTTAGACTATAAATCAAATTTATTCAAAATAAAACAGATATATTGGAAAAAACCAGCACAACAGCTGTCACTTGATTACAGAACATCTGACTTGTGCCTCTTGGAGTATACAGGGGCAACAAAAAATCCGTCACTTCTCTATTCTCTTCATAATACTGAACTTGGTCCAGTGTATGTAACATAAAACTTACATGTAATGATTCATCTAACTACAAAGCAGAAGCCATGAGCCATATCTAGAACTTGCAGTACAGATTTAAAAGAAATGGAAACGTATATTGACCTTTGAGGGGGTGCATCGCAGATTCACCAGAATGATACCGGGATTCAGGGTTAAATTATGAACACAGGTTGCACATACTTGGTTTGTATTCTATTGAATATAGATGATTAAGGAGTGATCTAATTGAGGTGTTTAAGCTGATTAAAGTAATTGGTAGGGTAGAGAGATAGATTGAGAGAGAGAGAGAGAGACAGGGCTGAATTTTACAGTCCCGTGGTGGGTGAGTTTCCCGTGGGGGGAGGCGCTTACAACAGCGGTGGTGCCCATCCCACAACCTTCCTGCCCACCCTTGAAGCTCACCCCCATAATACAGCAGGGCAGGCAGATGCTCAAATCGGCAGCCCGCCCGCCATATTTAAATGCATAATCAAGGATCAATTAGGCTTGTTATCAAGCCAGTTGACCCTGATAATACACTGCCAGGCCACAAAATATTTGGCATGGACAGCTGGGCAGGAGCGGAAAACCCTATTTTTTAACTCAAATGCTTAAGAGGCGGGAAGGAAGTTGGGGTGTTGTTCTTCAGGGGCTGCCCTCTGCTGATCGAGGGGCAGCTCCCACTGAAGTTGAACCACTCCTTCCTTCCGACCCGCTCCCCCCATTAAACCTTAAACCCACCCTCTTCCCCACCACCCCTCCCCTAACTTACTCAAACTCTCCCAGCCCAAGATCCCTGACTTACCTGCTCCAGAGATCCATAGTCCTTGATCTACTTCTTCTCCAGCAGCCTTGGCAGCTGCCACTGAAACCTACCTGATGCTGCCAGGACTGATGAATCTGCCGGCCAATCCGATTGGCTGGCAGCTCCAGAGGGTGGGATAAGTCCCACTCGGCCCTCGTAATTCTGCCCCACAATGCATTATTTCCGCGAGGCTGGTTGGTGTGGAGCATTTTGGCCCCGTTGTTTCAGTGGGTTGGGGGAAGGGCATGTCATTCGTCCTTCCCCCCACCACCCCCCGCGCCCCCCCCCACCCAACCCACCCACTCCCCAACCCACCTTGTATTATTCAACCCACAGAACAAGAGAGAGAGAGAAAAGCTGTTTCTCTGGTGGGAAATCCAGAACAAGGGGCCCATTAAAATTAGAGGCAGGTCTTGCAAAGGTGATGTCAGGACACACCTCTTCTTACTAAAGGTAGTCAACATTAGGGAAATGGTGGTGAAGTGGTAATGTCACTAGACTAATAGTTCAGAGGCCCACAGTAACAGGGACAGTGGGCAGAATCTTTCATCCCACAGGTGGGCACGCGCCCGACCGGAACTGGAGTGAAATAGTGCGCGATGACATCAGGCGAGCGTCCCGACGTCATTATCTTGCGATCCTTTGATCGGCGGGTGTGCGCGAGATGTGGCAGTGCGTCCGCCGACAATTAAGAGGCCAATAAGGCCCTCGAGTAATTAATTCAGCAGCTTTTTTCACTGCCCACTCAACTGTTCAGTTGGCGGGTGGGTGAATAGATCGGGTGGCCTTTGCATTTTTAACGAAACCTCATCCACGGGGCGGGATGAGGTTTCCAGCGCTTACTAAAAAAAAAACAATAAAAATTTTTTAACATCCTTTTTCACGTGTCTCTCTTCATGTGACTGAGTCACGTGTGGGGACATGTTTATCTCATATGTTAAAAGTTTATTTGTGTATTTAAAATCTGTAATCTCCCTGAGGCAGCTCTGTGCCCTCAGGCAGCTGTCAGTACACGCTCCCTCGTGCGTGCCCACCCCAGCAGCGTTGAGGCTCCCAGTGTGCATTTCACACTGGCTGTCCGTTAACTGGCCGGCCAGTGTGAAATCACGGTCAGAGCCTGATCGCAGGCACTCATGGGCATGCCTGCCGTGCTCGCCCAAGGAGGGAAAAATTCTGCCCATGGGTTTAAAGTCCACCAAGGCAGCTGGTGGAATTTGATTTCAATTAATAAAAAAGATCTGGAGTTATAAGGTATTCTCAGTAATGGGGGTCATGAAATCGAATCATCAAATTGTCATAATACTCCATCTGGTTCTCTAATGTCCTTTAGGGAAGGAAATCTGCTGTCCTTACCTGGTCTGGCCTACATGTGACTCCAGACCCACAGCAATGTGGTTGACTCTCAACTGCCTGCTGAAATGGTCTAGCAAGTCACTCAGTTCAAGGGCAATTATGGATGGAAACAAATGCTGGCTTTGCCTGTGATGCAGTAAGTGACAAGTAAGAAAAATTTGGAACTATCTCCCCTAAAAGCTATTGAAGTTGGCTCAATTGAAAATTTCAGTACTGTTGATAGTTTTTTTGTTAGGTAAGGGTATCAAGGACTATGGAGCCAAGACAGTTAAGTGTGGTTAAGACACAGACCAGCCATGATCAAATTGAATGGCGGAACAGATATGTTTTAAGGAGTGTCTTAGAGAGGTCGTATAAAGGAGGGATGGAGGGGTGAACATGCTTGCCCAAGAGTACAGACAATGAGGGATTTGATCTTGTAGATGTACTTTTATTACTTTTACTTTCCATTCCTCAAAGTCTTAAATTAAAAATCTTGTATTTGTCTTTGAACCCCTTCATTGCCTTATCCTTCCCTATCTTTATGATGTCTTCCAGCCTGTAAACAGACCCTGAATTCTCCATTCACCTGAATCAAAACTCTTGTACAGCTCTTTGGTAAAAATTTTGGTTGCCCCTCTTACACTCTCCTTTGGTTCAACTTTCCATTTTCCTCGTACCTTTGTGAAGCATCTTGAAGTATTTCTTTTACATTAGAATATACTATATGAACACAAGTTGTTGTCTTTGTCGAGCTAGTGAATGACTATTTCAACCCCAGTTTTCCCCTTAATCCTCCACTTCTGACAGTGCTGAATCAATAGCAACTTATGCTTGTATAATTCACTTCATGTGGAATATTACAAAAGTGAAGAGAAAAATGCCTTGCAAAGGAGAACAAGAAAATTAAAGGGTGAGAAAATCAAAGCGTGTCAACAGGAGACTGGAGGAGGAGATTAGAAAAGCAAATGGAATGTTGTTGTTTAGTGACAGGGAAATGGAACATACAAGTAGGGATGTTTTGCTGCAGTAGTACAGTTGGTTAGACCACATCTAGAGTACCGTATACAGTTTAGGTCTCCTTATTTAAGAAAGGACATAAATGCATAAGAAGCAGTTCAGAGAAGGTTAACAGCTACCTGGGATGCGGGGGTGGGTTATTTTATGAGGAAAGGCTAGACAGACTGGGCCTGTACCCATTGGAGTTTAGGTGATTGAGAGGTGATCTTACTGAAACATCAAGATCCTGAGGGGACTTGACAGGGTGGATGCTGAAAGGATGTTTCCCCTTATGGGAGAGACTAGAACTAGGGGACACAGTTTAAAAATAGGGGGTCTCTCATTTAAGATGGAGATGAGAAGAATTTTTTTCTCTCAGAGGGTTGTGAGTCTTTGGAACTCTCTTCCCCAGAGAGCAGTGGAGGCAGGGTCAATGAATATTTTTAGGGCAGAGGCAGATAGATTCTTGACTAACAAGAGAGTCAAAGGTAATTGGGGATCACAGAATGTGGCGTTGAGGCCACAATCAGATCAGACATGATCTTATCAAATGGCGCAGCAGGTTTGAGGGGTCAAAATGCGTACTTCTGCTCTTAAGTAGTATGTGCCTATGAAAGAATCTCTTCATGGTACATTTTCAAAGGCACCAGCAATCCAGTCAAGTAACCCTTACTTATTTGTAACTTGAGATTGTGAGGCTATTTAACTATGGAAACATCACAGCCAGAATTGGCTCTGGCCTCATACAATGCTCTCACATGCACTTTTCCACACAGGTCACCATAGTGATCATGAGTGGGAATCCTGGTTTCTTATTTCCTACTTCCCCATCCAGACTGTGGGAATGCTGCCCTGGTTGAGATTCACTAATGCAGCACAGACCGAAGCTTAATCTTGACCCCTATGAGGACTAGTTAAGCAAGGATGCACACCTGGAGTAAAGTGTAGACTAATGGGTTAATAGAATGGATATGCGCATAAGTTATGTAGACTATGAAGTATCTGTGACATCAGTGGTCATGTGCTGGACACTCTATAGCAGACAAGCAGCACTCAGAGGAAATGTGTCTACTCAGTAACCCACCTTGTATATATTGTTCGTAGTGTAACTACCTGTGTCAGTCTACAGTCCCTGTTCATAAGACACATGACCTAGCATGTCCATCAAACATAAATCTTCTCTAGATGGGAATGTAAGTTGGAGATGGCACGAGGTAGCCCAGATTCTCTAACCCACACTTCCATCTTGCAGAGTTTCATCTGGGAGCACAGCCTCGCTGGCACTGCCAAATACATTTAGTCATATTCATGGGAAAGGGGGAGGTTGAAATTGTCAACAGATAAAGTACTCATTGTGTTAGGCCCTGAAATCAAATTCACATTTAGGTTCTTTTCACAAATAAATAACAGTTTGTGCTTTTAAAAAAAAAACTGGAACATTCCAAGAGGACATGCTGAACTGCTTTTTTCCCCCAGTATTGTTTAACAAAATTGGCAAAGTGCAAAATGTGGATATTTAAGGTGGCTCAACAATTTTTTTTAAATTGAGAAAACAACGCAACTAAATTAAACCTGAATCAATTTCTAAATGTAGTTCTGAGCAGAATTACCACAAGAACGATTGATAAAGACGCCAAGTCAAGTTTAACTTGTTATCTAAATAGCATTCAGCTAGACTATTTTTTTTAGAAAACCAAACTGCTTCAGATGGTTTAGTGACATTAAGTAAAATCTGTCACTTGCTTCCTTCATTCAGTGGTGCTAAGGCATAGCATTCACAATTATTATTTCATTGGGCAATATTATAAAACCAACTGCAGGAATTTTTGTCTTTGGAATTTGCTTACACAAACACAAACTATCAGGGAAATGATAATTAATTTATCTGTTATTTTCTTTCTAAGAGTGTAAACCTTCCAAGTTACCATTTATTAAGTTTCAGTGTCGATTTATAAGGGCAAAACACTTGTACTGAGGCATAATTAGTCTCTGCAAGCTATTAGGTGTTATAATGTACTCCCTGTTAAATCAACAACTTTCAGTTAAATCTACCAGTGAAAGTGATTCATTGCTAAACCACTAATTGGATAGATAACTTAAACTGCAGTATGCTTATATTTCAGCTTGTGAAGTTTCGTAGATCAAGCACCAAAAATGCACAGTTATACCCTAAAACTTATTACTGTTAAACACATTCATGTCATTCATGAAGCAGGTAAAGGGCCTAAGTAATCTTACTAATTAATTCTAGATTTCCTGAGGCTTTGATGAAATTGAATCTGCCCCAAATTTCACAACAGTATTTTTGTCAAGCATTCAGGTACGGCATTAATGGATTCTGCCAAATGTTGAGGTCATGCTTACTTTACAAAGATATCGAATTTAAGGCATGGACAAATTCCCTCTCTCACCCCAAAGGATCTCCAAGGCAACACAACAATAACCAAGGTAAACATGCGGGAAAATAAAGTTTTTGGCAGCATTAAACAACAGATATAGGAAAAGTAAAAATCTTTGTGACTTTGAAGAAACATGATTCCACTCTGAGGAAAAACAGCTGATTTAAAGGGCATTTAAAAAGCCCTCCAGTTGAACATATACTGCAGATGGTTTGGAGGTATGTGTCACACTTATAACAGAGGAAGGGTCCACATACAAGTTCAATTATTTTATTTTAAAAATACTGCAGTTTAATCAATAAGGTTTTACCAAATATTTTTCTTGATTAATCCTTCGAAGGATGCAGTAAAAATATAATGATGATGACGTGAACTGTCATCTGAGAACAAGAGGCGATGTGTGTGGGTTTGTTGCTTCCCAAGTTTCTTTCCCTCTGGCTGGGCCTTCAAGGTGAAATACAGGAAAAAAATGATTCAGGTTGTGGCTCCCATGTCATAGAACTAAAGACATTAAATAGGTATCTTATTAAGCTTAATCTGCAGCCCCCATGGTATTAACAATTCATTGTTAATGCCATTAACTTACTTAGTCTCTGCATTCAATTACTGTGCATACTCTTCATTTTTTATTCTTTTGCCAAGCTACAACTGTAAGGGGTATTGAGGCATTCAGTTTCAAGTCTAACTTATGGATAAATCCTGGGGCTGAGGGCAGATGAAAAGGCACAACATTTGAAAACAGCCCTCAATTTATCTAATATTTGATTTTTCTTTAAGCCATCTGCTGGTAGAGTAATGTTAATAGAGGGCTCAGCACTAATAGGTTCTCCAGATGACTGCTTTAATGTAAACTCCAGATGGTGGGCATTTAAAGCATTTACTGTTTAAAGCATTTACCCGAAGGGAGGGCAGTTTCTGTTTCCTGGTTAAATTCACCTGCTTGGCCTTCAAAATCCCTCTGTCTCTTACTCACTACACTTTCAGAACGCTCCTCCCAGCCAATGAAATAGATTTTAAGATTTAGTTCTCCCAGATCCAAATTTTACTCAATGGTAGTGTTTAGTCATGGAAGTCAGCCTGATCCACATTAATGGATGACAAGTCAAGCAGAAAGTGCTAACCCCCCTGCCTGATCTTCTGAACTTCTCAGTATGAAGATTCAAGGACATTATCTGGAAAGGTCAGTGAGTAAAGACCTCATGTGGTACGGTAGGATCAGAATTAACTGTATTGCCCTCGTTTGTTCAATAACCCTTTAGTCAGCATCAACGTTTATAAAGCTTAACCAAGGTACCAAAAGGGCTGGTGCACTGTGGGCAATGGCACTATAGTCATCCACAAACTGGTATATCACGTATATCTATGGTGATCATGCAGTTTCGGCATGCAGGTGACCGAGGTTAAAGAGTTTCCCATCTAGGCAGTATTTAATACCTACACCAGAGGGCAGTTGATCTTTGATGAGGTGAATAGCTACCGTCAGGTAGATTGTGAATAGGATGTGGGCTATCACACAGCCTTGCTTGACCCCAGTCTGGATTATGAAGGTCCCTGTTGCTGATCTCCTACTCAAGACTGTCATATCATCAAAAAGCAATTGCAGGATTGTGGTGAAGTTACTTGGACACCCAAATCATTGGAGCAGAATTTACAGAACCACGTGATTTACTGAATCAAATACTTTGGTCAGATCAATTAATGCAATGAAGAGTTCCTGGTTTTCTTCTGAAATTTTTCTTGGATTTTTTCAACAACAAAGGCCATGTTGGATGTTCCGCTGGGAGGTCTAAAGCCACATTGTGTTTCTGGGAGGGCTTTCTCAGCCACAGGAAGGGCTAATGCCCTTCTTGAGGCCAGGTCCACAAACACTCAGGCAAAGCTCCTGCAAAATCAACTTCGATGGAATGACTACTATATCTGGATGGCTGAAAATCATCTTACCTGCCAGGTCCTGTTCTCTCAAACCTCAAATGGCCAACGTTCCCAGGGAAGGATAAAGAAAACACTTCAAAGGCACTCTGAGGCTCTCTTTGAAGCATGGCAACGTTGACCTTAATGACTGGGTGGAGCTTGTTAGTAATCGCTCAAAATGGTGGCAACATGGCCACCAAGCTGCATCATGCTTCAAGTACCAATGTCTTAACAATAAGGCAATGTGGTGGCAAAGAAGGAAAGAAAACAAAGCAAATCCTACACTCTTGAACCCACAACATCATTAGACCTCCTGCCCCATGTGCACAAAGATCTGCGGGTTGAAAATTGGCCTGCTCAGTCACATGAAACTTGTTGAGCAATCAGGGTTTCAATGGAAGACACAAAATCTGCTTGAGAATTGAACTCTTGAAGTCTAACACTGGATTTCCTGATTCATCCAGGGAGCCACAACCAATTGTATATTGTTAAAAAAGATACTGTTATTTTGTTTGCACCTCATTTCCTTCACTCCCTCCATCCCAAGCAAGACAATAATTGGAATTTATGTTCCTGTGCTGATACCACAATGGTGCCGGTCTGAGGTAAAAGTTGTTGGACCTTGCCAAACTGTGCAAAGTGTATTACTACACATCTACCAAATGCGTTGCAGTTTTATGGCATTTGGTTATATCAAAAGAGTGAGAACATCAGACTTTCAATACTAGGGTTATAATTGGACAGTTTTGCATATTAGATTTTTGTTTAAATTCCTCCCACTACCCTCCTCTCTTGAAGGTTTTCTTCATTCATTTATGGGATGTGGGCGTCGCTGGCTAGGCCAGGATTTATTGCCCATTTCCAATTGCCCTTGAGAAGGTGGTGGTGAGCTGCCTTCTTCAACCACTGCAGTCTTTGTTGTGTAGGCATACCCACTGTGCTGTTAGGGAGGGAGTTCCAGGATTTTGACCCAGCGACAATGAAGGAACTGCGATATATTTCCAAGTCAGGGTGGTGAGCGGCTTGGAAGGGAAATTCCAGGTGATGGTGTTCCCTTGTGTCTGCTGCCCTTGTCCTTCTAGACGGTAGGGGTCATGAGTTTGGAAGGTGCTGCCTAAGGAGCCTTGGTAAGTTCCTGCAGTGCTGTTTTTAGATGTTACAAATGGCTGCCACTGTTTGTCAGTGGTGGCAGGAGTGAATGTTTGTGGAAGGGGTGCCAATCAAGCAGCTGCTTTGTCCTGGATGGTCACAATTTAATTCTTTAAGCCTTGGTATAATTCTGGTAAATCTACACTGTATCTTCTCCAATGCAAATATATCTTTCCTGAGATGCAGGGCTCAAACCTAAACACATTACTCCAGATAGGATCTCACCAAGACTCTGTGCAACTGGAGCTTAATTTCTTCATAACAAAAACAGAATTACCTGGAAAAACTCAGCAGGTCTGGCAGCATCGGCGGAGAAGAAAAGAGTTGACGTTTCGAGTCCTCATGACCCTTCGACAGAACTTGCGTTCAATTAATTTCTTCATGTTTGAATCTCAACGTCTTGACATAAAGGCTGAAGCTGCTTTGGATAGTGACCCTCAGGAAAGCCCTTAAATGATTGACTGGAAGGGGGAAATCAGGAAAAAGGGAGCAGTGGTTAGAATTCGTAAGGGAGCAATGGCGTCAATCAGGAGAGAGTCAAAGTTGTATTCGGAATGGAGGGATGCAATCGCAGTCACAATCGGAGGTGGGTGGGATGAGCTATGGCCGGGACAGGGTAGGTGTTTGAGGTTGCAATCGAGTGGTTGAGGTAGAGATCAGAGGACAGGTGTCGAGCAAGTTAAGGACCAATGATTAAGTCGTAGGTAGACCTCGTTTCTCTGTAGAAGATATTACCTAGCTGTGTTAAACCAGAGAAATGTGTCAAGGTAAAAGAAATTACAATTAAAGAGGCTAAAATTTCTCTTAATTAACAAATATATTGGCATAATAAGATAAGCTATACCTAATCTGAACAAGGATCTGTGGCCTCGCGATGACATCATTAAATAGCTCTTCATGGGGCTGGATTTTCAGGATGTTCTGGCCCTGGAGAGGGTCCAGAGGAGGTTCACGAGAATGATCCCAGGAATGAAAGGCTTAACATATGAGGAAAGTTTGAGGACTCTGGATCTATACTCGATGGAGTTCAGAAGGATGAGGGGGGATCTGATTGAAACCTACAGAATACTGAAAGGCCTGGATAGAGTGGACATGGGGAAGATGTTTCCATTAGTAGGAGAGACTAGGACCCGAGGGCACAACCTCAGAGTAAAGGGAAGACCTTTTAGAACAGAAATGAGGAGAAACTTCTTTAGCCAGAGAGTGGTGAATCTATGGAATTCATTGCCACAGAAGGCTGTAGAGGCCAGGTCATTGAGTGTATTTAAGACCGAGATAGATAGGTTCTTGATTGGTAAGGGGCTCAAAGGTTAAGGGGAGAAGGCGGGAGAATGGGGTTGAGAAACTTATCAGTTATGATTGAATGGCGGAGCAGACTCGATGGGCCAAATGGCCTAATTTCTTCTCCTATGTCTTATGGTCTTATGTCTTATTTTACTGCCCACAATGGGGAAGGTTTTCAGGCAAGGGTGGCTGTAAAATTGGGCACCATGCCATGCACTGTTCCTGGTGCCTACCCACTGCCTCACCCCCATCACAATTTAACCAGCGGCAAAGGGAAGCATTGCGAGGCTGGACCACCCATGAATGGTGTCCAGTTATTGGTCACTTAAGGGCCCCTTCCCATTACCACTGGGGTTTTACCTGGCAGGTGAAGCCCATGCCAAGTGTCCAGCCCAGCAAGTTTCACTGATCAAGCTAGTGGCCATTTAAGGTGAGAGGGTTGCCTCATTTACAGGCCTCTTGTGCCCCTCTTGCAAGGTCTTCCCACCCCCATGTTTCACCCTCTCACCATGCCCTGTCCACCTTGGCCAATGCCTCCCCTCCTCCAGCCTTACCCCAGTGAGACCCTGGACTCACCTTCTAGTCTGGCTCCATCTCAAAATGCCTTCTTCTGGCCTGGCTGCAGTCCCAGTAGTGGCCACCACTCCCAGTGGCACTGCTGGGACCAGACAGCCACCTGCCATTTGATTCACTGACAACTCTCAGAGGTGGGATTTCCTCCTCAGATGCGGATGGAAGGCCCACCTCAAGCTGAGTAATGGCCAAACAGCCATTAAATGGCCGCGCGGTGAGCTGGTCAAGTGGGATGGGCTCGCCCCTAATATTTGCACTGGAGGGCAGGAAGCCCGCATTCTCTGTCTGCAAAATCCAACCCATGATAATCTTACTGGAGATATGCTGGCTACATAGTCAGATAGATTGATAGATAGGAGTGGAACCACACCAGGCAGTTCCTTGCAGGTGCACAACACAACAGAGAAGAAGGATGGGATGGTCCACCGTATCAATGGTCAATGTTCCCCTGTGACCTCCTTGACCTTTCTGAACACACCTGTAACAGTGCTTCTTTCACAGTTATCAAGCAGCAGATTAAATTGTCACTTAATCAGTATAATTGGAACATTATTAGAGAAGAAGATTGCAAAATTTTCACATAAAAATTGATCATTTGTCCTCAAGGCTTAATTGCTCACAAAAAGGAAGCCCTGGGTCTGAAAGAAATTGTGTCCTTCTAGCTTGACGAGATGCTCAGGTACCAGGATATCCTCCACATTTCCAAAAGCAGAGAGCTCTAAGATCCAGTAACACACATGGTTAGCTGGTAACATTTACTGTGGTAGACTGCAAGTTAATCAGTAAACAACATTGGGATCCTTGAGTTGCAATGGAGGAAATAACTTACAACAGGAAGATTAAATGCTGTAAGCCAGTCAGAAATAACTTTTCAAATTCAACCAGATTGAACTGTGCATTTGGCACTTTATAAAATAAGAAATGCAAGTATTATTTTAAGTCTATTTCAAAACGTAATATTGTATTAGCTTGGCTTATCCTTACCGCTTCATATTCTTTTATAACCCATAAATGCTAAACATAAAGGGGAAATTACAACCCATGGGTATAAAATCAACTGGCGAGCAGGGAAAAAAAGACTTACATTTATATAGCACCTTTCACAATCACCAGACATCTCAAAGCTCTTTACAGCCAATGAAAAACTTTTGAAGTTCTGTCGAAGGGTCATGAGGACTCGAAACGTCAACTCTTTTCTTCTCTGCCGATGCTGCCAGACCTGCTGAGTTTTTCCAGGTAATTCTGTTTTTGTTTTGAAGTGTGGTTACTGTTGTAACGTAGGAAACATGGCAGCTAATTAGCACTTGGCAAACTCTCACAAACAGCAATGTGTTAATCACCAGCTAATCTGTGTTTTTTTTTGTGATGTGATATACCTGCCAAGATACTCTGCTCTTCAAGGTAATACAATGGGATCTCTTAAATCCACCCAAGCAGGCAGACGAATCCTTGGTTTAACATCACGTCTAAGGAAGAGCATCATCAAATCATCAATAGTAAAATGCTCCCTCAGTATTGCACTGGAGTGTCAGCCTTGATTTTTGTGTTCAGGCTCCTCACATAGGATTTGAACCTAGAACCTCATAATTCAAAGACAAGCATGCTACTAATTGAGCTATGACTGACACACACTCCAGCAAGGGAAAGTAAGGGTTGGGAGTAGAAATGGAATTTGACAGATTTCACGCTAGGAAAAAGAGCTGAGGTCGAGGCATCAAGAACCAGTGACCTCAATGTATGGATGTCATAGAGCCTGATTTGCACAGAACGTATGAGGCTCCCACTTGTTTCAGGTGTAAAACCAACATGTTGAAATCTTCACGGAGCAGGAAATTGACATGCTCCCCATTTTAATTCCTACTCTTCCTCATTTCCACATGGGTCTGGGGAAGGCAGGAAGTTGCCCCTCATAATTTTGAGAAACCAGATTGACAGTGTACACCATTCAGCTGTTGTCTGTTTTATTTTCTACTAAATACTGATTCTCTCTCTCTCTCTCCATCCCCGAGTAAAGCATGCAATACAAAAACAACCTGGCAATTAAGAATGGTTCCAACAGGAGAAGTGAATCCCAACAATGGTAAAACGCATATAAAATCCAGTTTGTTTTAGGTAAAATAGTGTTTGGTTCATATCTTTAATTAATTTTCACATAAGTAATTTCAACACCTTTTTTAACATTCTAAGAAATCCTGCCTTCGAGATAAATTAACTTTCAACTTTCTCATTCACATAAACTATTCTGCTGAAGATTCTCATATTGGCCTTTAACAAGTCTTTAGCAAGCCTTGTCCAGCAAATTTTATCCACCAACTTTCATAAACACATTTCAGCATCACAGCAAGATCAAGAGTAGCAATAATTACATCCTATCCAGGTTTGCAATTTATTCACAGCTATGACCTCCTTAAGCTGTACACATTGAAGAAAGTGTGGCTGATAGCTTTTAAAAGCAGTGCCCAGGGGCAGAAGCATTGAACTTATTGTACCTATCACTTCCAACTTGTTTTCATTACCCATTTTCTACTGCCAAAGGCAAAACAGATGCAAGGATTCCTCAGCAGGTATAAAATGAAATCATGAAGATTGGTTTGGTTTTCAGCTATATTAACATATGTTCAAGGTCAACTGAATGACACTTAGGTGCTGCAAAGGCTTATTGAAGGAGAGGTGAAAACAAAATGGTTTTGAATCCAACAGATTACCGGTATCACATGTTTTCTACAAACTGATGCTTAGGGCCAATGCACAAAGGTTTAATAGTCTTCAAAAGGCTACACAAAGAATGGTGGCATCTATTTTATAAAGTAAACAGAAATAATAATTTCCTTACATATAATAATCTAACAGCAGATCTTGTGGCACAATGAGTAGCCTCCCTAACACTGAATCAGAAGCTCTGGGATCAAGTCCCATTCCAGGACTGGATTGCCAAAAAAGATGCGTTCATAATGTAAATCCTTACAACATATGCTAATGGCAGGTAGTAACACTGGGAGAGATTCCTGGTCAGCCATGTGATAGAAAGAAATTGGAGCCTCGACCAGCATTACCCATAGCTCCAGGGTATATTGCCTCAACTTGGGCTCCTTGGTAGGATTGGGGGTGGGGGGAGGGTTGGTGGTTGACTGTAAGGCCAGTGTGGATCAGATTTATGGCAGCAGCGCAGGGCTTGATCCCCCCTCCTGCTGAGGTGGATTTGGGACCTGCCTACTTCCATTACCTGCAGTGTTGTGGGTTGGACCTGCCTTTGGGCAGAGAACTGAAGAGGACTAAACTAATGTTCCTCAGGAACAAGACTGAATGTTTTGTTCCATTATTCTTTGCACCATATTGACCTGCCTAAGGGTATGTTTTGAGCATTAGTGGCCGGGTGGCAGGCAGCATCAAAAGGGTATGTGGACACTGTATTTTGGATTACTGCAGATACTTGCAAAAACGGGCAGTAATTCAATCTATCGATGTACTGGAATAATCAGAAATAAATTCCTCTCCATATGCAAGATAAATATAACTTGAAAGCTTCATACAGTCATAAGTCAACAGTTGGTACGCACTCCCTTAATAACAGATGATTGTTCCCTGACAGAATACATGCTACCATTGAAACTTGGCAGTAATTCACAACAAAGTCACTGGCATATTGCCACACAGCTTCATTCTGGTAAAGCTCCCCTTGAATCCACCCATTCAAAAATTGTTAACTCTTTGAAGTCAGTCCAGTCATTATTACTACAGGAGCTAAAATGGATGCAATTAGGAGTGGACTGCCAGCATTAATGATCAATTACACTCTCATGAAGCAACAGCTGATCAACAGAGCCCAACGGTGAAATCAGAAGTGTGGTGTACACAGACAACACCAGCAAATGGAACCCACCGCTCGCAATGACATTTACTATCTCCAGTTTTACTTCCCATTGTGTTCAAATGCAAATATGGAAAATATAACTATCTTTCCACTTTCAAGCATATCAATTCTGTTTTATATTACTAGACAGGTCATCTTGCAGACTTTCTCCTCCTCCGAAAAGAAAAATTAATCTGAGATTCCTTGATAAACAAACCAAATGTGACTTATTTTGATGTATTGCCCTCAAAAATAAACACACTAAAAACAGTCTTTGCTATTGGTTTCCCTTCAATTGTTAAGATATAGGACAGCATGTAAACTGGAATGTATCACAAGACTGTAGCACAAAGGGATGACAGAATTTATTTCAAAAAGTTTTGACTACATAATTGTGTCACTTAATCACATACTTGAGCTTTGTAGCTTATTTAATTTAGCTTGTGTGAGTTTTCTCATAGGATCAGTTTGATGGTAGTGTTAGCACTGGAGTATTTTTAGTGCGAGTGCAGAACATGATAACAGGTGCCAAGAAGCTCTTGTGATTGAACTAAAACAGTTTGTGTAATAAAGTTCAATACTTCTGATTCATCTTATGCACAGAAGTAGCTTATAAAAATAGTGTGATTATAATAGGATGAAAGGTTTAAGGTGAATAACAATGCATTTTCCAAATGGCTCAATTGGCAAAATTGACATGCCATAGACCTCCATCCCATTCTGTACTGAGTCAGGGCAGAAAATGCAATTGCCCTCCAAACCTTTGGGCTCTGACAGAGAAAAAAAATTTGTTCAGGACTCCGACTCCTGTTTGTTCTCCTTCACAGAATAGAATAATTAGCAAAAGCAATATGAGAAAAAACGTTTTCCCAAATCGAGTAGTTAAGGTCTGGAATACACTGCCTGAGAGTGTGGTGAAGGCAAGTTCAATTGAAGCATTCAAAAGGGAATAGGACAGTTTTTTTCGCAAAGGAACAACGTGCAGTGTTACAGGGAGAAGACAGGAGAATGGCACAAAGTGAAATACTCATTTGGAGAGTTGGTGCAGACATGATGGGCCAAATGGTCTCCTTCTGCACTGTAATAATTCTGTGATTTTGTGATAATAGTTATCTGGAAGCTGGGCTGGAATATTTCCTCCACAGTTGAACAACCCACCAACAATTCCAGTTTAGGCTTAAATCTAAAAACAACAATTCAGATGTTCATAAAATGCTCCTGTACTCACCACAGGATATTAAATTGCCCTCTGAGTGTCAAAGTGATCTGAAGTCCAAAGTGAGATAATGGAGTCACCATGATACCAGAACATTTGCTTACATTTGACCCTCATAAAAATTAAAATAGGCACTTTTGTCATGTCAGGAGCAATGAAGGGCAGAAGAAACCTAATAATCATTGGGGAGATTGAAAACAGCACGATAGGAGAGGTGATTGGGAGATTGAAAACAGCGCGAGAGGAGAGGTGATTGGGTGATTGCAAACAGCGCGCAAGAGTCAGTCGGGAGATTGAAAAACAGCGCGAGAGTCAGTCAGGAGATTGAAAACAGCGTGAGAGGAGAGTCAGTCAGGAGATTGAAAACAGCGTGAGAGGAGAGGTGATTGGAGATTGAAAATAAAAGGAGGGGAAGCTGAAGAGGAGCGGCCAGCGTGTGAGCGGCCCAGTGAAGGAGTGGAGCTTTGAGGCTTTGGCTCGAGAGGCTTCGGCGAGCAGAAGCTGAGGACGAGCTTGCTCCCAGTGAGGTAAGGCCAGATAGTTCCTTTAATTAAATTAGGAGTAGGTAATGGAGGCAGCAGTTAGGGCAGTCGAGTGTTCCGAATGCAGCATGTGGGAAATCTGGGACAGCACATTTGTCCCTGATGACTACACCTGCAAAAGATACATCCAGCTGCAGCTCCTGAGAAGCCGAGTTAGGGAACTGGAGCTGGAGCTGGATGAACTCCGGATCATTCGAGAGGCAGAGGCAGTAATAGACAGGAGTTTCAAGGAGACAGTCACCCCTAAAAGTCAGGAGGCAGGTAGCTGGGTGACTGTCAGGAGAGGGAAGGGGAAGACTGAAAGAGCAGAGCACCCCTGTGGCCGTTCCCATCAACAATTGTTATACCGTTTTGGATACTGTTGGTGGGGACGACCTACCAGGGACAAGTTGTAGTGGTCGCTTCTCTGGCACCGAGACTGGACCCTCAGCTCAGAAAGGAGGGAGGGAAAAGAGGAGAGCAGTAGTGATAGGGGATTCGATAGTTAGGGGGACAGATAAGAGATTCTGTGGGAGAGATCGAGAATCTCGGATGGTCTGTTGCCTCCCTGGTGCCAGGGTCCGCAATATCTCGTATCGAGTTCTCAGTATTCTCAGGAGGGAGGGTGAGCAGCCAGATGTCATGGTCCATGTAGGGACCAATGAAGTGGATAGGAAGGAGGAGGAGGTCCTGCAAAGAGAGTTTAGGGAGTTAGGTGCAAAGTTGAAGGAAAGGACCTCCAGGGTTGCGATCTCAGGAGTGCTACCCGTGCCACGTGCTAGTGAGGCTAGAAATAGGAAGATAATGCAGCTAAGTACGTGGCTAAGGAGATGGTGCAGGAGAGAGGACAATTCTGGACAATTGGGCTCAGTTCCAGGGAAGGTGGGACCTGTTCCAACGGGACGCTTTGCACCTGAACTGGAGGGGGAACTAACATCCTTGCGGGTAGGTTTGCTAGTGCTGCTCCGGGGGGGGGGTTAAACTAGATTTGCAGAGGGAGGGGAACCAGAGTGTTAGAGCAGATAGTGAGGTGGAGGAGGATAAAGCTTGTGAGGAATGCATGTATAGACAGAAATCAAAGGTTTTTACGTGATAGAAATGTTCTCAGGTGCATCTATTTCAATGCAAGGAGTATTGTCGGAGAGGCAGATGAGCTTAGGGCATGGATTGGCACGTGGGATTACAACATTATTGCTATTAGTGAGACTTGGTTGCAGGAGGGGCAGGACTGGCAGCTCAATGTTCCAGGGTTCCGTTGTTTCAGATGTGATAGAGGGGGAGGGATGAAAGGGGGAGGAGTGGCATTACTAGTCAGGGAAAATATCACAACTGTGCTTAGACAGGACAGCCCGGAGGGCTCGTCTACAGAGGCCATATGGGTGGAGCTGAGGAACAGGAAAGGTGTGTCCACACTAATAGGGTTGTATTATAGACCACCCAATAGTCAGAGAGAATTGGAGGAGCAAATCTGTAGAGAGATAGCAGACCGATGTAAGAAACAGAAAGTTGTGATAGTAGGAGATTTTAATTTTCCACATATTGACTGGGACTCCCATACTGTAAAAGGGCTGGATGGCTTGGAGTTTGTCAAATGTGTTCAGGAAAGTTTTCTAAATCAATATATAGAGGTACCAACGAGAGAGGATGCAATACTTGATCTCCTATTAGGGAACCAGACTGGTCAGGTGACAGAAGTATGTGAAGGCGAACATTTTGGGTCCAGTGACCACAATGTCATTAGTTTTAAGTTAATTATGGATAAGGATAGGTCTGGTCTGGAGTTGAGGTTCTAAATTGGAGAAAGGCCAATTTTGTGGAAATGAGAAAGGATCTAGGAAGAGTGGATTGGGATAAGTTGTTTTCTGGCAAGGATGTGTTCAGTAAGTGGAAGGCATTCAAAGGTGAAATTTTGAGAGTGCAGAGTTTGCATGTTCATGTCAGGATTAAAGGCAAAGTTAACAGGCATAGGGAACCTTGGTTTTCAAGGGATATTGGCGATCTGGTTAAGAAGAAGAGAGAGGTGTATAGCAGCTATAGGCAACAAGGAGCAAATGAGGTACTTGTAGAGTATAGAAAATGTAAGAAAATACTAAAGAAGGAAATCAGCAAGGCAAAAAGAAGACATGAGGTTGCTTTGGCAGATAATGTGAAGGTAAACCCGAAGGGTTTCTACAAGTGTATTAAGAGTAAAAGGATAGTAAGGGACACAATTGGTCCCCTTGAAGATCAGAGTGGTCGTCTATGTGTGGAGCCTCACGAGATGGGGGAGATCTTGAACAGTTTTTTTGCATCAGTATTTACTCAGGAAACTGGCATAGTGTATAAGGAAGGAAGGGAAGCAAGCAGTAGTGTAATGGAACATATAGAGATTAAAGAGGTGGTGGTGCTTGCTGCCTTACAGCGAATAAAGGTAGATAAATCCCCCAGGCCTGACATGATATTCCCTCGGACCTTGAGGGAGACTAGTGTAGTGCCAGGGACCCTGGCAGAAATATTTAAAATGTCCTTAGCCACGGGTGAGGTGCCGGAGGATTGGAGGGTTGTTCCATTGTTTAAAAAAGGCTCCAAAAGTAAACCAGGTAATTACAGGCCAGTGAGCCTGACGTCAGTAGTAGGTAAATTATTGGAAGGTGTTCTGAGAGATCGGATATACAATTATTTGGACAGCCAAGTGCTGATTAAGGATAGTCAGCATTGGTTTGTGCGTGGTAGGTTGTGTTTAACGAACCTTGTAAAGTTTTTCGAGGAGGTTACCAAGAAAGTAGATGAAGGAAAGGCTGTGGATGTTGGTCTACATGGACTTTAGTAAGGCCTTTGACAAGGTCCCGCATGGGAGGTTAGTTCAGAAGGTTCAGACACTTGGTATCCGTGGAGAGGTTGTAAACTGGATTTGAAATTGGCTGTGTGGGAGAAGACAGAGAGTGGTAGTGGATGATTGCTTCTCAGACTGGAGGTCTGTGACTAGTGGTGTGCCTCAGGGATTTGTGCTGGGACCATTGTTGTTTGTTGTCTATATCAATGATCTGGATGATAATGTGGTAAATTGGATCAGCAAGTTTGCTGATGACACTAAGATTGGAGGCGTGTGGACAGCGAGAAAGGCTTTCAAAGCTTGCAGAGGGATCTGGACCAACTGGAAAAATGGGCCAGAAAATGGCAGATGGAATTTAATGCAGAAAAGTGTGAGGTGTTGCATTTTGGAAGGACAAACCAAGATAGGACATACACAGTAAATGGTAGGGCACTGAGGAGTGCGGAGGAACAAAGAGATCTGGGAGTTCAGATACATAATTCCCTGAAAGTGGCGTCACAGATAGACAGGATTGTAAAGAAAGCTTTTGGCATACTGGCCTTCATAAATCAAAGTATTGAGTATAGGAGTTGGGATGTTATGGTGAGGTTGTATAAGACATTGGTGAGGCCAACTTTGGAGTATTGTGTGCAATTCTGGTCGCCTAACTACAGGAAGGATATCAGTAAGATTGAAAGAGTGCAGAGAAGACTTACTAGGATGTTGCCGGGTCTTAACGAGTTGAGTTACAGGGAAAGATTAAACAGGTTAGGACTTTATTCCTTGGAGCGTAGAAGGATGAGGGGAGATTTGATAGAAGTTTACAAAATTATGAGGGGTATAGACAGAGTAAATGCAAGTAGGCTCTTTCCACTTAGATTAGGAGAAATTAACACAAGAGGACAACGCTTTAGGGTGAAAGGGGAAAGGTTTAGGGGGAACATTAGGGGGAACTTCTTCACTCAGAGTGGTGGGAGTGTGGAACGAGCTGCCATCTGACATGGTAAATGTGGGCTCACTCTTACATTTTAAGAATAAATTGGATAGATACATGGATTGGAGAGGTCTGGAGGGTTATGGACTGGGTGCAGGTCAATGAGACTAGCGGAATAATATTTCAGCACAGACTAGAAGGGCCGAATGGCCTGTTTTTCTGTGCTGTAGTGTTCTATGGTTCTAACATAAAGAAGGTTACTACCATAATCAAAAAAAGAACTACTGCGGATGCTGGGACTCTGAAATAAAAACAGAAAATTCTGGAAATTCTCAGCAGGTCTGGCAGCATCTGTGGAGAGAGAAACGGAGTTAATTCTCCACAAAAAGTGCTTGACCTGTTGAATATTTTCAGCATTTTCTATATTTATTTAAGGTTATTAACATATAAGCTCACTCACTGCTGTTCAGTTTGGGTTCTGCCAGGGCCACTCAGCTCCTGACCTCACTACGGTGTTTTGATCCTTGGCCAGACCCCCAAGTTGGTAGGATCCAGTTAGGGACCAATGATGTTTGTTTACAGTGGACAAAGCTTGTGATTTAAGACACTTGCTCAGTGTGGAATGTCTCAAGATTCCACGGGTTTTGAACAATTGAAAGGTAAACTACACGGTACAAAGACAGAAAGATAAAACTATTTATAACATCTACCTTATACTCCAACATTCAGGGTTAATATTAGATACATGTGAATTAACAAGCCAACTGTGGTCAAACACAACACTACACAATAAATGGCAAATGTGACTAAGAGAGTCCATGGATTTACCAACAACCCACCCAGATGTCAGTAACACTGAATCAACCAATCTCACTGAAACTCTGTCTCTCTCACAAGGGACTCTAGTCATCACCTTCAAAGATTTCACCTTGGAATTCTCTCCAAACATCATTCCAACTCGGACAGCTTCAATGGTGGCCCAGCTTGCAGTGTTTCTGAGATCCTGTTCCTCTGGATTCCCAAGGATGCACTCAAGCATCAACTCACAAGTGCAATTTAAGATATTTGGCTGTGCTGAGCAGAACAAGACTGCTCCAAAGGGGCACTGTCCGTCAGCACGGAGTCACCAACCTTTGACTGCCTTCTCGGATCTTCAGGGCTTCTCCTGAGTCCTCTTCACTTAAAATCTGCCACCCGCAGCACTTTTCCTACCTGAAGCCTGTTTTTTCTGCTGTTGTCTTTTTAACTGAACTGGGACCTTTTCTTCACCCTGTCCCCTTTTTGTTCCCTGCCTGGGATACTACTCCTGATGGCGCTCCGCTCCCGATCACCTGACCTGGGTTTCCACTCCGTTTCCTTATGCACAAGCGCACTGGGCTTAAAAAAACATAAAAATGCTGATCTGTGCAGGTGCAGCCCGCTCCCTGTCTGTGTGTTCACAAAATCTCCGAGGCCTGCTTGGAATTGAAGTTCCCGACCTCCGCATTCTCCAATGAGATAAGTTTGGGTTTCATAACAACAGCCTTGGTCCAAATATGGACAAAAGAGGTGAATTCCCAAGGTGACGTGAGAGTGACTGCCCTTGACACCAAGGCAGCATTTGACCGTGTGTGGCATCAAGGAGCCTAGCAAAACTGGAGTCGCTTGGAATCAGGTGGAAAACTCTCCGCTGGCTGGAGTCATACCTAGTACAAAGGAGGATGTGCTGGAGGTCAATCATCTCAGTCCCGAGACATCATTGGAGGAGTTCCTCAGGGTAGTGTCCTAGGCCCAACCATGTTCAGCTGCTTCATCAATGACCTCCACTTGATCATAAGATCAGGAGTAGCAGTGTTTGCTGATGATTACACAATGTTCAGCACCATGTCCAATATCCAGGCGTGGGCTGACAAGTGGCAGGTAATATTCATGCCACACAAGTGCCAGGCAATGACCATCTTCAAGAAGAGAGAATCTAACCATCTCCCCTTGACATTCAATAGCATTACCATTACTGAATCCTCTATCAATAGCCTAGGGTTACCATTGACCAGAAACTGAACTGGACTAGTTATATAAATAATGTGGCTATAAGAGCAGGTCAGGGGCTAGGAATCCTGCAGCAAGTAACCCACCTCCTGACTCTCCAAAGCCTGTCCACCATCTACAAGATACAAGTCAGGAGTGTGATGGAATACTCCCTACTTGCCTGGATGAGTGCAGCTCCCACAACACCCAAGAAGCTTGACACCATCCAGGACAAATCAGCCCACTGAATTGGCACCCAATCTATCACCTTAAACATTCACTCCCTCCATCCCCGATGTACAGCGGCAGCAGTGTGTAGGATAGACAAGGTGCACAGCAGCAACTTGCCAATGCTCCTTTGACAGCACGTTCCAAACTCATGACCTTTAGTACTTAGAAGGGCAAGGATAGCAGATGCAAGGGAATACCATTACCGGCAAGTTTCCCTCCAAGCCACACACCATCCTGACTTGGAACTATATCGCCATTCCTTCACTGCACTGGATAAAGATCCTGGAACTCCCTTCCTAACAGCACTATGGGTGTTACTACACACATGGACTTCAGCAGTTCAAGAAGGTGGCTCACCACCACCTTCTCAAGGTCAATTAGGGATGGACAATGAATGCTGGACTAGCCAGCGATGCCAACATCCCACGAAAGAATAAATAAATAAAAAGGCATCAATCAGCACTATCCAAAATGGTGATGAAATGGAATTCCTCCACATTCTTCACAATAATAAGTTTGAAAGATATCAAGACATAGAGGGTGAAATTGGCCTGTGCCATTAGTGTCAAATGAGCTTGTAGTAAATCAAGAGATAACTTTACACCGCACCCAATCCTCTTCCTGCTGAAGGTCACAGAACAATCGTTCAAACTCCTTTTTTCCAGGGTAATTTCCTAGTCTCACTGTTGTTTTTACTTGATTTGAAATTAGATATTTTCCAGTCAATGGAAAACATGGACTGGCGGGGGGAAATTGGCTACCGATCCCTACGAACCTGTTTCATGATGCCCCCATTATCTTCATCTAAAAAGGTTAATTACACTTCTGAACCTCAATGTTATTGTTAAAATCACAGGAGCCTTGCAATTTACAACCTTGGATTCTCTGAATCATTGTATTTGCTAATGGATAATTATGACAATGTTCTTGATTTATCTGCCCCTTTGCAGGAAGTGAAAGTGTCCAAAGGTTACTAATTACCTTTCTGGTAAACTGTTTCCTTTTCCTGCTTCCATTCATGGCACATTTGAGACAGGGAATTGGTCTTTTCAGTCCCTTACCTGACAAAACAACATCCTATTATTCAATCATGCTACAAATCCACTAATCCTTGGATTATCAACTATACGCCTTTATAGAATTGCATCATTAAAGTTGCTAAGGTGAGGGAAATGAAACATTTTTATTTTTGTGCCTAATGAAAGAATCAAACACTAGCATATTAGTCTGAATGTAAAACTCCTATTGTTAATTTGGAGTTATATATCAAAAGTTAGTGTAATAAATGTTCCAAATCTCTTTACAAAGGAATAAATTAACCCCAGAGCAGGAACTGGGAGAATATCCCAGGAGCTGACCAAGACCATGTTTGAAATTCTTCAAGGGTTCTGCTGGTATGGTCAACTCCAAAGAAAGGAAGCATTTTTCAGAAGGACTCCCTTACACAGGGGGCCATGTGGAGCATGGCTTGAGTCAGGGGGCTGAGGGAACAGGGCAGCACCCCTTCCCAAGATGCTGCAGATGTCTCTAATGTTTGTGCCTGTCTGTCTCACTCCAAAGTGGTTCCTGATCTTGCAAAATCTGATAGGTTCAACACTAGATGGCCGTAGCAAATGGAATGCCACATAAACTGGCGAGACCTTGACCTGCAGAGTTTTTGTTCCACGTTTTGAGGATGCTTTTGAAGGTGGGGGAGAAATGTGACAAAGGGGGAGACATGAGGAACAGGCAGTTACAGAGGGCAATTCCTGGTGGTTAAAGGCTGTGTCACAGGTGATGGGGTTGAGGGAGAGAATCCAAGGACTGATTGGGAAGATTGCCAAGCCAATTGTCAAGTGCAGATGGGGATGCACTGGATAAACAGGAACCCAGTGGAGGTCAGCAATGACTGGGATGATGGCAGAGTGGATGGGAATGTTGAACAGTTGGGCCTACTTGGCAAAAGCATGGATCAAGTGGTAAGGATAAGGCAAGGATGGAGCGGGAAATATTTTAGAGGTTGACAAATTAATGACTGAGAGATATAAGCTTGGCTAAGTATTGAGCCGATCGATAAGGACCCTAAAGTAATTCTGTAGATCAAAGAACAGATCCAACCTAGACACATAACTAAATTTTAAACTCTACGTTTTGAAACTTTGATTCAGGGCTTAAGGGCACAGACCAATTAATACTAAACATGTGGGTTAAATCCTCCTTTGACCATTTATGCAGTCAAAAACAGTACCTTTACACAATCTGCACTTGTGGATAATACATGACTAAGACTGATAAATGCTTATAATGGTAATAAACGGTACACTGGATTTTAAATGTAAAACCATACTAATACCTGCTTGGTGGTAAAGAACTTGCGTATTGCTGAAGAAAAGAGACATGCTCTTGAATCTTTTCGTCTTGCACTCATCAAGTCGGAACTGCAAGAATGCCAAATCTGAAAGGGAACAACAATTTATGCTGCATGTGAAGAGGATGCTGATTCGTTGGCAAGTGGATTCTAATTGGTAGAGGTTTTGCCATGGAGAATGCACCAGGAAACAGTTAACTTCCAAGTTTTTGTTTAAATTCAAACCAGACAAATGAACTCTAATTGGTCAAGGCATAACCATGTGGAATGAACCAGGGATGGCTGTCCCCCAAGCTTTTGTTTAGTTGAAAAAGGTGCAATGCCTGGACATATACTTTCTGTTTGCAAATGACAGTGCCCTTTGTGTGAATATTTGTTGTTTCTAGCATGTGTAAGTGAGCTACACTGTGAACCTGACTGATAACCTTAAATTGGCTGTTAGTGTAATTCTTAGAATTCTTAAAATCAGGATTTTTTTGTAAGTGTTGTCCAATGTTTTGAGTTTTGCAAGCGTGGGTTGGCTGAATATGGTCAGTACTTTATCTGTTGCAAACAGCCGAAGGGACATGCTGCTTGACACAATTCACCAGACTTTGGGACTTACGACCTACATTGATAAGTGGCATCACACCGGCACTGAAATTCATATGCCACATTACTCACTTGTGTATTAGAAATAGAAAGTGCTGGTAAAGCTCAGCATCTGTGGAGAGAGAAATAGAGTTAACATTTCAACTCCAATGCGACTCTTCTTCAGTTCCAGCACTTTCTGTTTTTATTTCAGATCTCCAGCATCTGCAATATTTTTTTTTACTTTACTTATTTGTGTGATAGGCAGAACATCTTTTTGGCTTTATGGCAGCATCCTGTTAGTGGCGAATTCCACTTGTCTTGCTACTGCAGTGTAGCAGCATGAATTAGCTGGCTTCACCTGTTGCTCAGATGTTTGAGACACCTTACCCTTCCAGGTAATCTAAGGTAGTCTGGACACTTTTCAGGACCCAACGTGGTGATTTTAGGCCCATTCATATGTTTGCACAAAATACCGTGAGCAATGATCTGATCAGGATAGTTTTGATGCCCTATTTCGGTATCAAGCTTGCACAGTGAGCAAATGGCTCAGGCCCTATTTACGAGGTTGTCAATAAGACCAATTTTATAGTGTATTGAACTATAGGTATCCCAGCACATATATTGACCAGTGAAGGTAGGCTTGCGGTAGACAGTAGTAAACCCGTTGGCAGATTTCTTAATTAATACATGGAGGAAAGGGAGCTTGTTTGACTGCTCCATTACAAGGGTGAATTTGAGTGCAGGAAGGAGCCCATTAAGATTGTAAGGAAAATTTTAAATGCAGCTGCAGATTCAAATGTAGCGAATGTATCATCTAAATATTGGAAATATGCAAGGGGTAGGAGGTTAGGGATCCTTCCATCGAAGATGCGTTTCTCATGGAAACCGACCAAGATGTTGGTGAGGGCTGGGCCGAGAGGAGATCCCATAGCAACACCACCTATTTGGGCATACTGAAAAAGTTGAACTCAATTGTCTGAGTTGCTGAGTTCATCAGTTCAATGAAATCAAATTCAGAATATGGTGGTGTGTCTAGATCGCCATGATATAGCGACTGGTGCAAATACCTATGGTTTCCTTGAGCAGTACGTTAGTGAATAGGCTAGCACTGTCAAATGAGCACATGGACATGGCATTGCTATTAGTATAGTGATTCATATAAGCCATGTATGGTCTTCACAAAAGTGAAGGAATCCTTCACCGTGTATGTGGAAAACTTGCCTAAAACTGGTTGTAGCAACTCGCCCAACTATTTGGCCAACTAATGTTTTGCAGAATAAGTCATAGATAATACAGGGAGTAAAGGGACATTGCTTTTGTGTGACTTAGGCAGCCCAGACATGGGTGGATGCAGTGAAATGTGTGGACAAATCTTTTCATATACAGCACCAGGCAGGTCATTACCCTCATACAAGTCCAACAAGCATTTTTGCAACTTGCTTTTGGGAAAGATTGTGCAGTCATGCTTAGCAGCATTCCAATTGATATGAAGTTGGTCCCATCATTAAGAATGGCATGCACATTGTCAATATAGTCACGCTTGCTAAGGATGACTATTCCCAATCCCTTTGTCGGGCTTATTGTTATGTGTATCTGGGTTGGCCTTGAGGCTTCACAATGATACCAGACGTTCACGTTGTGTGTGAAAATTGGCCAAGATATTGGGTGTCACGATATGCATGTGCTGGATCAGCTAGGAATGCTTTAAAGGACTTAGATTTTTCATTGGGCACTGGTTTGTGGCAGGGTAGCTAGAAATAGAGTTCAAAAATCAGAATCCTTTTTCAGAGTACTCAAATCCATATTATATTTTCAATTAACCGGTAATGTTAAAACAGCTTTTATAAGTTAAAATTACTGTATTTATTTACAAATTACAGTACTCAAAGTATTAGCATACTGAGGACCACACAATTCTAGAACAATAGACTAATCATAAATGTCCTTCTCAAATATCACAATAGGTTGATTTGCCCAGTCAAAGAGTTTAATTTATGCCAAACTTAGGAAAATAATTTATTCAGAGTTAAACCATATACCTTCCATCAAAACAGCTCTCTCCAACATTAACTTTGAATCCTTGGAATCTTTCCTTTTCCAGGACTCAGTGGGGTTTCTCTCCAGTGGCTAGAGATGCACTTACTATCTCATATTTTCCTTTCACATTGAATTTCCAGACAAGCTTTGACAGGATTAACATTCATGATTAATTCCAGGAAACCATTAACCAACATTTATTCAGCCAGTTTCACAGTGAATTAAACAGCTTGCTTCAAACACTGGAACACTATTAGACTTCCACATGTATTGAAATGCCTGCATTTTATGCCAAGCTACAGTTGCACACTTGCTATCCAAAACAAAGGCATAACTGGTGTGACGACACCTTTCTTTTGGAAGATTCCTGCATTGACAACTATCATTTTTAACAGTTGATAATACTTTCACCTCTGGGGGGGACCAAAATTATCACTAACCTTGCTGACATTTAACAAACCCAACTGTTGACACCTGGATATTTTACTTAACACATCAAACAACTGTTCTTTACCAGACACAAGATCAAAGAATTCTTTCGTTATTATTCTAGGCACTATACCCTGTTGGAGTTTGAGACTGTGAAATCGGGCTCTGTAAGATCACTGATGCCAGCACGAGGGAAGCCTGAAAGGCATAAAATAGTGTAAGCCTCACTGCAAGTCAGTCCCAGTGCCTCACATTTGATGCAGCATGCTGGGAAGATTACTAATGTGGGCATGCCATGCATGTGCCGGTAATGGGAGGGAACCTCTGATGGTGACATCAACTGTTCCAACTGATTTGATGTAGCCTTTCAAACGTGGTCCATTGAACACCTGTGCTGGTCCCCCTCAGCTGAACATGTGTTCACCTTCATGAGGAATTCTCCAGTCGCACCCAAACAAGTGGTATTTAAAAGGACAAGCGACCAGTTTGCATGAACATACGAACATACAACTTAGGAACAGGACTAGGCCATTTGGCCCCTTGAGCCTGTTCCACCATTTAATAAAATCATGGCTGATTTGATTGTGGCCTTAACTCCACATAAAGCCTATCCCTGATAACCTTTGACTCCCTAGTTAGTTGAGAAGCTATCCCCCACTACCTTAAAATAATTCAATGACCCTGCCTCCACCACTCTCTGGGGAAGAGAGTTCCAAAGATTCATGATCATCTGAGAGGAAAAAAATTCACCTCACCTCCATCTTAAATGGGAGACCCCTTATTTTTAAACTGTGTCCCCTAGTTCTAGTCTCTCCCACAAGGGGAAACATCCTTTCAGTATCCACCCTGTCAAGACCCCTTAGGAATTTGCATGTTTCAATAAGATCAACTCTCAATCTTCTAAACTCCAATGGATACAGGCCCAGTCTGTAAAGCCTTTCTTCATAAGATAACCACCCCCCAACCCAGGTATCAATTGAGTGAACCTTCTCTGAACTGCTTCTAACGCATTTATATCTTTTATTAAACAAGGAGACCAAAACTGTACACAATACTCCAGATGTGGTCTCACGAATTACAAATGTAGCAAAATATCCCTTCTTTATATACTCAATTCCCTTGCAATAAACAACAACATTCCATTTTTAAAAGTTCATTCATGGGATGTGGGCTTCACTGGCTAGGCCAACATTTATTGCCCATCCCTATTTGCCCTTGAGAAGGTGGTGGTGAGCTACCTTCTTGAACCGCTGCAGTCCATGTGGTGTGGGTACACCCACAGTGCTGCTGGGAAGGGAGTTCCAGGATTTTGACCCAGTGACAGTGAAGGAACGGCGATATATTTCCAAGTTAGGATGCTGAGTGGCATGGATGGGAACTTCCAGGTGGTGGTGTACCCATCAATCTGCTTCCCTTGTCCTCCTAGATGGCAGTGGTCATGGGTTTGGAAGGTGCTGTCGAAGGAGCCTTGGTGAATTCCCACAATGCATCTTGTAGATGGTACACACTGCTGCTACTGTGCGTCGGTGGTAGAGGGAGTGAATGTTTGTGGATGTGGTCCCAATTAAGCGGGCTGCATGTCCTGGATGGTGTCAAGTTTCTTGAGTGTTGTGGGAGCTGCACTCATCCAGGTGAATGGGGAATATTCCATTACACTCCTGACTTGTGCCTTGTAGATGGTGGGCAGACCCTGGGGAGTCAGGAGGTGGGTTACTCATTGCACTATCCCTAGCATCTAACCTGCTCTTGTAGCCACAGTATTTATATGGCCAGTCCAGTTCTGGTCAATGGTAATCCCCAGGATATTGATAGTGGGGGATTCAGTGATGGTGATGCCATTGAACATCAAGCGGCGACGGTTGGATTCTCTCTTGTTGGAGATGGTCATTGCCTGACACTTGTGTGGTGCAACTTGTCAGCGCAAGCCTGGATATTGTCCAGGTCTTGCTGCATTTGGACATGGATTGCTTCAGTATCTGAGCAGTCGCGAATGGTGAACATTGTGCAATCATCAGCGAACATCCCTACTTCTGACCTTATGATGGAAGGTAGGTCATTGATGAAGCAGCTGAAGATGGTTGGCCCAGGGACATTACCCTGAGGAACTCTTGCATTTAAGTCCTGGAGCTGAAATGACTAACCTCCAACAACCACAGCCATCTTCTTTGTCAAAACCAGAATTACCTGGAAAAACTCAGCAGGTCTGGCAGCATCGGCGGAGAAGAAAAGAGTTGACGTTTTGAGTCTTCATGACCCTTCAACAGAACTATCTTCTTTGTGTTAGGTATGACTGCAACCAACGTAGAGTTTTCCCCCTGATTCCCATTGACTCCAGTTTTGCTAGGTCTCCTTGATACCACACTTGGTCAAATGCTGCCTTGATGTCAAGGGCAGTCACTCTTACTTCACCTCTTGAGTTCAGCTCTTTTGTCCATGTTTGAACCAAGGCTATAATGAGGCCAGGAGCTGAGTGGCCCTGGCGGAACCAGACTGAGCCATTTGCCTTCCTAATCGTTTGCTGTACCTGCAAACTAACTTTTTGTGTTTCATGCACCAGGTCCCTCTGTACCTCAGAGTTCAGCAATCTCTCTCCATTTTTAAATAATATGCTGCTTTTCAATTCTTCCTGCCAGAGTGAACAAGTTCACATTTTCCCACATCATACTCCATCTGCCAAACTTGTGCCCATTCTCTTAACCTATGTTTGTCCCTTGGCAGACTCCTTGGGCTAGATTTTCTGGTCCCGTCCACTGCAGAGTTTGTTGCAGGCGGGACAGAAAATTTGATGGGCCAGCAAAAGGCCCTTTGGCTTTGGACAGGGATTTCCAGTTCTGCAGCAGGCGTGACTGGAAAATCCCACCCAATTATGTTCTCCTCACAACTTACTCTCCTACCTATCTTTGTGTCATAAGAAAATTTAGCAACCATATATCCTGTTCCTTCATCCAAATCATTGGTATAAATTGTAAATAGCTGAGGCCCCAGCATTGATCCCGCTCATTACCTCTTGCCACCCTGAAAATGAAACATTTATGCCTACTGAGGTGCTTATGACTTACTTCTGCTACATGGAGGTTTGTGCATGTACTGAGGGTTGGTTTTGTTTTGTCAATGAGCTTGTGCACCCATTCAGAGAGGGAGGGGGTTTTATCAGCGGTAGTCTGCAAGAGGTACTGGGGGGTGCGTTGTCATTACAGTGCCTTGGGATCAGCAACATAACCAACAAAAGTGGCAGAGGCTGCAGAGAGGGAAAGTGCTGCAAAGAGGGGAAGAGGTTTCTCCATAGAAGGTACTACCCTCCAAGAGTTTTCTGAGAGCACTTCTCATACCTCCATCTGAGCCAGAAATAATACCTGACCCATGTTCAAGGAGGTGGTTAGAAACGTGTGTCGCCTCCTTCAAAACAACCTGGAGCATCACAACATGGTGAGGACGGTGGTGGCCTTAAAGGTAGCATTAAACTTCTATGCCACAAAAGCTTTGTAGCAAGTGACATCTCCCAGTATGCTATCCATCAGTGCATTAAGAAGGTGACGGAGGTAATAACATTGTGCAATCTCTGAGCAGGGAGAAATGGGATGAGTGGGCTTGTGGATTTGCCAGGGTAGCAGGATATCCCGGTGGCACAGGTGACTGCATGCATTTGACTCTGTGGGTCCCCCTTGTCAACAGGAAGAGGAATAGGAACTGCAAGGGTTGCCAATCCATCAATGTGCAGCTGGTGTGCAACTATGCACAATACATTGTGTTGGTAAATCTCGGTTATCTTGACAGCAGCCACGATGCCTTCGTTTTGAAGCAATCTGTTGTTCCTGCTGTCTTTGTGCCTCCAAGTATAACCAGACAGTGACTGCTGAGGGACAAAAGTTAGCTCCTGTACACATGGCTGATGACCCCACTCCGCCATCTGATCATGTGAGGACAAAAGGCACATAACACGAGCCATGGAGCCACGAGAAACATTACAGAGCAGAATATCAGTGCGCTGAATCAATGCTTCTGATGCTGGAGCCTTCCAATATATGTCAGGGTGTGTCTCCAAGTTTATGTGGTCTGTTGTGTCCTACACCACATCGCAATCATGAGGGCACATCCATGGCCAGCAGGAATCTTGGGACCACCTCGGGAGGAGGAAGAGGAGGAGGAGGGAGAAGAGGAGGGCTCTTATCTTCAGATGGGCTGGCCATGAATGTCTGCTCAAGCTCTATTTCACATAGAGGGAGATGGTGACGTAGTGGTAATGTCACTGCATCCAGAGGCCCAGAGTAATGCTCTGGGGACATGGGTCCAAATCTCACCATGGCAGCTGGTGGAGTTCAAATTCAATTAATAAGTCTGGAATAGAAAGCTAGTCTCAGTAATAATGACCATGAAACAATTGTTGAATTACCTGGAAAAACTCAGCAGGTCTGGCAGCATCGGCAGAGATGCTGCCAGACCTGCTGAGTTTTTCCAGGTAATTCTGTTTTTGTTTTGGATTTCCAGCATCCGCAGTTTTTTTGTTTTTATGAAACAATTGTTGATTGTTGTTGTACAAACCCATCTGGTTCACTAATGTCCTTAAGGGAAGGAAATCTGCTGTCCTTACCTGGGCTGGCCTACATGGGACTCCAGATCCACAGCAATGTGGTTGATTCTTAACTGCCCTCAGTTCAGGGCAATCAGGGATGGGTAGCAAGTGCAAGCCTTGGCAGCAATGCCCACATCCCATGAAAGAATAAAGGAAAAGAAAAAATCAGCTTCCCATTTGCACCATGGGTCCATAATTTCCCATCTCACCAACCATCTGGAAAGCCCCTGGACAAGATCCTACAATCATAGGCACCAACAAAAGCTTTCCATAACATGTGTATCCAACAACATATGAATTTATACAAACAAAAATGAACCATTCACTCTTGCGCATTCACTTTGTGCCTATCTTGTGGATGTCTTTATCTTCCTAGAACTTCTATGCAATGCTACCCCAATGGCTACTGGAAGGCCGCTATCTTTCAGTGGGGGTGTCTGCAGATGGTCAAGGATGATCTCGAACATCTCTGGGCCCAGAGGGCCAGGCGTTAGCAGCAGCCTGGCTGCTTGGCTGCGAGGCATCAGCAAGGGCACTGGCAGAGCGGCAGTGGTGGGAATATGAATACAGGTTTGTACTCCATTGAGTCATTGCCATGCCCCTGGGCCACACCTCAGCAACCCTAATAATCTGCAGGAGCAGGGATATGCTGGACTGCTGGTGAGCCTGCAAGGCCATTGAGATTTGCAGCCATGATGGCAGCAGTCTGAGCTTGCAAGGCAGCAAGTATAGATCTCATGACCTCCATCTGAGCTTCTGCTGCAGCAGTGATTGAGTTGGGTGGCTTCTGCTAGTGATGCTGTGGAAGCTGAGACACCGACTGCCAGATGCTGCATCATGGACAGGTCCACAAGTATACCATGGAGTCGGCCACACTGGAAAGGATGGTGCCCAAGCTCCATTCAAAGCCCTCTGCCACATTGGGGATGGACATCATCATGCTCCCTGACAATGACAAGAGGGGGTACGGTAGGCCTGCCAAATGCACTAAGCCTCTCTGAGTGCATCCTCATCACCGGGGACTTGGGGGAGTCAGGAAGACAATGGGTCTCCACCCCAATCCTTCCAGCCACATTTTATGGCCCCCCCCCCACCCCCACCCCCCACCACCCCCCCCACACCCAGCCCACTCTGGGGATGAGCGGGTGGGGGCATTAAATTCAGCTCCAGGGCTTTATATTAGTCTTTAAAGTTTGAGCATTCCCAGGGCGGAATCGTCTGTGCCCACTGGCATCAAGCGTACTCAGCGGCATGCATGGACAAGATGGCAAGAAGGCCAAAAATCGGCTTCACAATGTTGTGAAACCAGTTTGCGAGCAGCCCGTCAATTGGACGTTGGGAACATAATTGTAATACATCTGCATATCAGTATAAGGCTGGCCTTCTGGACTCATCCCCGCTCTGCAGGATCGTCTGCCCCCATCGACGTGATTGCACATAAGTGACATACACCTTGCGAGCTGCACTTAGCTCAGGACTCCGAGGTTTGTTTTGTGTAGTAGTTATGGTTTTATTTAGTGTGTAATGTACCTTTAAGAATAATACGTGTTAGGCAAAAGCACATGGTCCGTAGTAACCAATAGGAGAGTAGTGCGGGCTACCTCAGCAGTTAGTGTAGAGTTAGAGTTGGAGTTGAAAGCACACGTGTAGTTGCTGCTGAGCATATTGCAAATAAACTTAATGGCCAGAATTTTTCCCTTGTAAGGCGGGCTCGGCGGGAGTGGGCAGGGGCGGTCAGGAAGCCGCCCACCGCCCGCGACTGACTCCGCACTGCACCGCGATTAAGGCCCACCTTGTGTGGATCGTGAGTGGCAGCGCTGAGCGCTACCTGTGCGGGCAGGTGGAGGAGGGAGATTAGGCCTGGCGTGCAGTTCACACATACGCGAGAAAGAGCTCGGAGCTGCCTTAGGGAGATTGAAGCTCTGTCACATGAGCTGGGCCATGTTTTTAATTCCAAAATAAAGTTTTTATTTAATGTTTATTTGCTTTAGGAAACCTCACCCCACTTGTGGATGAGGTTTCCTAAAAAATGTAATGGCCATTTGACCTTTTCGCCTGTCCGCCAACTGTGAGGCTGGACAGGCAGGGCAAGTTTGATTTTAATTAGCTTGTTAATGGCCTTAATAGGCCTTTCAATTATTGGCAGGCGCGCAGCCGACTGTGGCATGCACCTGCCAAACGAATTTTCGCACGAGTGTGCGATGATGTCAGGAAACACGCCCATGTCATCATGCGTCATATTACGCTCAGGCATGCCAGGTGCGCACCCACACGCCGAATGTAAAATTCTGCCCAATGTTTCTATCCAAGAAGTGTCTGCAGATCAACTCTATCACTAATAGTACAACTTGACCACCCTACAACAAACCGTTGATGAGGATAAAATGGGAGTGAACAGAAGAAATCAAGTTAGAAAGAAATTGACACTATACCTCACCTGGTGATTGTAAATAGCAAGCCCTGTTAGAATTGAACAAGTTATCCCCTCTCAAAATGGGAAAATCTATCCTTTTCAACCAGCCACAGACAATTGGTCTCAATACAGAGAATGCCTCACGTTCTTTTTTCAAGTGAACAAGATTACTGGGGAAGAGAAGAGGTGAGCGATCCTCTTGAATATTTGTGGGAGCAAAACCTACAGCTTGATTCAAACTTTTTTTGGCACCCAATGCCCCAGATTTGAAAAATTTTGATGAATTGGTGGACTTCGTGAAGGGTCACTTTCAACCCTCAGTCACAAAGTAGAGGTTCAGGTTTAGTTTGTGAAATAGAGCCCCGGGTGAGCCAATTGCATGCTATGTAGCAAATTTGAAGTAGCTAATAGAACATTGTGAGTTTAGTATGACTCAAAATGATATGCTCAGAGATCATTTAGCATGTGGTGTGAAAGAGGATGCTATTCAGAAAATATTATTGTCTGAAGAGAATCTGAATTTCAAGAAGGCGCTAGAGAAAGCGCTGGACATGGAAAGCACAGCAAGAAATTCAAAAGCAATACAGGGGGCACAAAATGGTGCCATTCTCCACATCAGGCGGGATACTTCAGCTGAAAGAGGCGTGCAAAAGTGAGACTCTGCCGAGAAGTGGGAAACAGCCCCTGCTAGCCAAAGAACAAAGGAAAATAACCTACCAGCAAGACTGAAGAATAGTTTTAATGGCAGTAGCAACAAGCAGTCTTTCAGTGATTTGGCAGTTTAAAAAAATCAAATGCTACTATTGTCCCAGGAATGGACATATGATGACATATGATAATACCAAGAAAGATTCAATCAGGCTTGTAAACATAACCAGAAGCCTAATGAAATCTACAAAGTGGAAGAGCCTGAAACAACAAATTCGGACATTTACTCATTGTTTCATCTGAAAGTTGGAAGGACAGAACCAGTATTGGTCATGGTCAAAGTAAATGGCAAACCTGTTAGAATGGAAGTGGACATGGGAGCTTCCACTACAGTAATTGGGGAACATGCCTTCAGATATTTGAATAATGGTGAATATCAACTAAGGTTAGAAGAAACAGTCCCCAAGCTAAAAACATATACTCGTGAAGACATTCAAGTGAAGGGCATAAGTAGAGTAACTGTCTATTATGGAAGCTAATCAGCAAAGCTACCCTTGATGGTGGTAGTAGGTGAAGGGCCAAGCCTCCTGAAGTGAAATTGATTAAAGGAGATTACGTTAAAATGGCTGAAATTTTCCAGTTGAGAGCAAGTTGACTGCCAGAGTTACTTAGAAAGTACGCCACTGTCTTCAAGGATGAACTGGGGAAAATCCAGGGCCTGCAGACTAAGATTCACGTGGATCCGGAAGCAATCCCTCACTTCATGAAGACGAGACCTGTACCATATGCCTGGCGAGAGAAAGTTGACATTGAACTGAACAGACTTGAGAAACTGGGCGTCATACAACCTGTTCAGCTCTCAAAATGGGCAGCACCCATAGTCCCCAACCTGACCAAAGCTTCTGAATTTGTGGAGACTACAAGCTGATGGTTAAGAAAGTAGTTAAGCTAGCCAGGCACCCCGCTCCAAAGATTGAAGACCTGTATGCTGAGATGACTGGACGGATAACGTACACAAAGCTTGACATGAGTCATGTTTATCAACAAGTAGAGTTGGATAATGCCTCCCGGGAATTTGTCACAATTAATACCCACAAAGGGTTGTACCAATATACACGATTGCCTTTTGGTGTCTCCTCAGCTTGTGCCATCTTTCAGAGAACAACGGAAAGCTTACTGCAGGGACTGCCCAGTTTGCCATCTATTTAGATGATGTATTGGGAGACAGGATTCACTGAAAAACAGCATTTGGCAAACTTAGAAGTCTTAAAACATTTCTTGCAAGCTGGAGTGCATTTAAAAAAAGTGCACATTCCAAGCGAGGGAGGTAGTCTATTTGGGCACTGGGTAGCTTCACAGGGCCTCCACCTGGTTGTGGAGAAAGGTAGAGCCATGTGAGAGGCACCTGCGCCAAAGAACACCTCAGAGCTCAAATCATTCCTAGCAATGATCAACTATTATGGGCGGTTCTTACCCAATTTGTCTACAGTGTTGGCACCACCCTGCATTCTCTACTCAAAAAGAATCAATATTGGTCTTGGGAGGCGCCCCAGAAAGAAGCTTTCATAAAGATGAAACAATTGTTGCACTCGCCCAATCTATTAGTGCATTATGACCAGACGAAAGAATTGGTGCTGACAAGGTGACACATCTCCCTGAGAGAGCATCACTCTCTCATCAGATCAACGATGGCATGGAACAGCCAATAGGTTACATATCAAGAATGATCACCACAGCAGAAAAGGGAAACTCACAGCTAGAAAAAGAAGGCCTGTCTATCATCTTTGGTGTCAAGAAATTTCACCATTTCATACACGGACGCCATTTTACAATCGTTTCAGACCACAAACCATTGCTAGGACTGTTTAGTGAGGACAAGGCTATACCACCCATAGCCTCAGCAAGAATACAACGATGGGCTTTAATTCTGGCAGCGTACGAATACACTTTCATACAGATGCCTGGCAATCAAATCGCAAATGCCGATGTCCTTAGTCATTTGCCTTTACAAGAAAATGATGAGCACGTCCCAGTTCCACAGGAACTTGTTTTACTGATAAATTTCTTAGATTCCTCACAGGTATGTGCTCAACAAATCAGAGACTAGACAATTAGGGACATCGTCCTATCTCAAGTGCGAGAACAAGTGTTACAAGTTTGTCACAGGAGTCCGTATCTGATAAAATGAAACCGCACTTCAACAGAAGACATGAAATAAGCAGCCAGGATGGTATCTTATTGTGAGGAGCACAAGCGATAGTTCCTCCAAAGGGAAGGGAGCCACATTTAATTGAATTACACAGTGCCCATTCAGGAATTTCCTGAATGAAGACCATAGCACGCAGCTATCTATGATGGCCTGGGATGGATGGTGAAATAGAGAGTTTAGGAAAGCACTGTGTGCAATCAACAACTGCAAAAGTTGCCAGTGACAGCTCCATTACACCCATGGGAATGGCCAGGTAGACCTTGGGTGTGGTTACACATTGACTACGTTGGACCTTTCCTGGGCACAATGTTTCTGCTCATGTTGATGCCCATTCATAGAAACATAGAAACATAGAAAATAGGAGCAGGAGGTGGCGATTCAGCCCTTCGAGCCTGCTCCACCATTCATTATGACCTTAGCTGATCATCCAATCAATAGCCTGGTCCCGCTTTCTCCTCATATCCTTTGATCCCTTTCGCCCCAAGAGCTATGTCTAACTCCTTCTTGAAAACATACAATGTTTTGGTCTCAACTACTTTCTGTGGTAACGAATTCCACAGGCTCACCACTCTTTGGGTGAAGAAATTTCTCCTCATCTCAGTCCTAAATAGTCTACCCCAGATCCTCAGACTGTGACCCCTCGTTCTGGACTCCCCCACTATCGGGAACATCCTTCCTGCATCTACCCTGTCTAGTCCTGTTAGAATTTTATAGGTTTCTATGAGATCCCCCCTCATTCTTCTGAACTCCAGCGAATATAATCCTAATCTGCTCAATCTCTCCTCATATGTCAGTCCCGCCATCCCAGGAATCGGTCGGGTAAACCTTCCCTGCACTCCCACTATAGCAAGTACATCCTTCCTCAAATAAAGAGACCAAAACTGCACACAATATTCCAGAGTGGTCTCACTAAGGCCCTGTACGATTGCAGCAAGACATCCCTGTTCCTGTACTCGAATCCTCTGGCTATGAAGGCCAACATACCATTTGCCTTCTTTACTGCCTGCTGCACCTGCATGCTTATCTTCAGCAACTGGTGTACAAGGACCTCTAGGTCTCATTGCACACTCCCCTCTCTCAATTTATAGTCATTCAGATAATAATCCGCCTTCCTGTTTTTCTACCAAAATGGATAACCTCACATTTATCCACATTATACTGCATCTGCCATGCATTTGCCCACTCACTCAGCTTGTCCAAATCACACTGAAGCATCTCTGCATCCTCCTCACAGCTCACCCTCCCATCCAGCTTTGAGTCATCTGCAAATCTGGAGATATTACATTTAATTCCCTCATCTAAATCATTAATATATATTGTGAATAACTGGGGTCCCAGCACCGATCCCTGCGGTACCCCACTAGTCACTGCCTGCCATTCGGAAAAAGACCCATTTATTCCTACTCTTTGTTTCCTGTCTGCCAACCAGTTTTCTATCCATCTCAATACACTACCCCAAATCCCATGCTCTTTAATTTTACACGCCAATCTCTTGTGTGGGACTTTGTCGAAAGCCTTCTGAAGGTCCAAATAAACCACATCCACTGGCTCCCCCTCATCATCTCTACTTGTTACATCCTCTAAAAATTCCAGTAGATTTGTCAAGCATGATTTCCCTTTCATAAATCCATGCTGACTCTGCCTAACTCTGCCACTGTTTTCCACGTGCTCAGCTATTAAATCTTTTATTATAGAGTCTAGAATTTTCCCCACTACTGATGTCAGGCTGACTGTTCTATAATTCCCTGCTTTATCTCTACCTCCCTTTTTAAATAGTGGGGTTACATTAGCTACCTTCCAATCTGTAGGTAATGTTCCAGAGTCTATAGAATCTCGGAAGATGACCACCAATGCATCCACTATTTCTAGGGCCAGTTCCTTAAGTACTCTAGGATGTAGATTATCAGGCCTTGGGAATTTATTGGCCTTCAATCCAATCAATTTCCCCAACACCATTTCCCTACTAATACTGATTTCTTTCAGTTCTTCCCTCTCACTAATCCCTGTGTTCCCCAACATTTCTGGTATGTTATTAGTGTCCTCCTTTGTGAAGACAGAACCAAAATATGTACTTAGTTGGTCAGCCATTTCTTTGTTCCCCATTATAAATTCCTCTGTTTCTGACTGTAAGGGACCTACATTTGTCTTCACCAATCTTTTTCTCTTCACATACCTTTGGAAACATTTACAGTCAGTTTTTATGTTCCCTGCAAGCTTACTCTCATACTCTATTTTCCCCTTCTTTATCAATCCCTTGGTCCTACTTTGCTGAATTCTAAACTGCTCCCAATCCTCAGGTCCGTTGTTTTTTTCTGGACAATTTGTATGCCTCTTCCTTGGATCTAATACTATCTATAATTTCCCTTGTAAGCCATGGTTTGGCCATCTTTCCTGTTTTACGTTTCCGCCAGACAGGAATAAACAATTGTTGCAGTTCACCCATGCGCTCTTTGAATGTTTGCCATTGGTTGGACGTATATGAGGTGAAGTCACCAACATTAGCTGCTACAATCGAGAAAAGACATCAGAGTTTCGCCATTCACAGACTAACAGAAGTACTTGATCCGACAATGACGCAGCATTTACGAGTGCTGAGTTTCAACGGTTTGTCAGTCTCAATGATATCACTCATGTGAAAATTGCACCGTACCACCCTTCCTCAAACAGACAGGCTGAAAGGGCGGTTCAGACATTCAAGGCTGAAAAAGCTAACTGACAATTCCTTGGCAACCATACTAGCATGCTTTCTTTTCCATTACAGGACTACCCCTCATACAACAATAGGTGTCAGACCTACGGGGTTATTATTGAAACGCCATCTGAGGACGAGATTGAGCTTAATCACACTGAATTTAGAGGGGAAGATGGAAAAGAGTCGGGAAGCCTAAAACTAGATACCACTGGCATATTCATGGGAGGAAATTTACCATGGGAGAGCCAGTATGCGTGAAGAACTTTGGGGAGGAACCAAAATGGTTACTGGATGAAATAAATGCGGTGACTGACCTGCTATCTTATCACGTGGAGGTGGAAGGCTGGATCATCCATAAACATGTGGGCCATTCAAGAAGGAGAGAGACAAATTGTCAAGATTTGGTTCCACCAGTGATAATGACCAGGTCTGCATTTCCTGTTGAAGATTCTCAACCCAGGACTGACATGTCTGATGTTACTGTAAGAGTTGAGGATACAGAACTGCAAGTGCCCAATGAAGCACCTGATGTTCAGGCAACTCTGGAAAAGAAGGTCCCTGATAAAGAATCTGAAGTTGTGGAAATGCAACATTCCACATGTACCAGGAAACCGCCTGAAAGAACTGAACTTGTAAATTCCATACCCAATGTAAATATTATGTTGTCTTGAAAAATATGTGCTTGTAAATATATGTATAGCTGAGTTAAAGGCGGAGGGATGTACTAATTATGGTTTTATTTAGTGTGTAATGTACCTTTAAGAATAATACTTGTTAGGTAAGATCACATGATCTGTAGTAACCAATAGGAGAGTAGCATGGGCTATCTCAGCAGTCAGTGCAGAGTTGGAGTTGGAGTTGAAAGCACATGTGCAGTTGCTGCTGACCATATTGTAAATAAACTTAATGTTTCCAATCAAGAAGTGTCTGCAGATCAATCTATCAACAATTGTAGCAACTCAGCCATCCGACGACAGTTTGCCTATCTTGCTTTGGGCAACACTCGCAGTCACCAATGCTAGCTTCACAGATAGCGCCACAGCGCTTTTAGGTGGGGTTCATGGGCGGGTCACTAACTACCAGATCAGCCGTAAGGCTGGGGTGGCTTTTTGTGGCAGCAGGGGTAGGGCCTGCTTGGGGAAGGGAGAGAAGTGGCCTCAGGCAAGGGAAGAAGCTGCAGGGTGAGGGCTGTACTGGGAAAACGGGATATCCCAGGGTGTGTGTGAGGCACAAGTTGATCTGTGCAAGTGGCCTCAAGATGGTGAGGACTGAGGAGGCAGTCTCCAGAGCAGATGAGACCAGATGGAGTTGTGAGGGTGTGTATGAAAGAGTGAGTGGTGATGCCCCTTGAGCTGGCAGTGAGTAAGATGCCAGTAAATATTTGATAGGTTGAATGTGTGAGTTTAGAGTGATGAGATGGGTGCCATACCCTGGTGGCATGAATGAGATAATTCATCCTCCACCCGCATTGGATGGCCAATCTCTCCTGTGCAGCAGTGGCACTGATCACCATTGCCATTTCCTACCAAGCCAAAGTGGTAATGTTGCTGTCCCTCCTGCGGCCAGAGCGGGGGTAGACGACATAACGTCAGGCCTCCATGGTGTCCAAAAGGCACTCAAGGGATGTGTCACTAAACCAGGGGGATGCAGTCTTCTTGCTTTTGGGGCCATGTCTTCTGTACAGTAGTCCTGGACTAGATGCACTGAGAGGGGTAAGCATGGCTATACCGTAAATGTGGTGCCCGGCATGATGAAGCAGTGAGGCGATGGCATGGCGTGTGACTTGGAGCCCGCCCACCATGGAAATGGGGTGTTTTCAGAGAATGCATAATTAATGCGGCGGGTTTGGGATGATGCAGCGTGAGAATCTGCCATTGCGGCTGGTGCTTAAAATGTCATTTTACTTAGCACAAATCTGGGACAATTCCACCCCCAGTACCTGAGCTGAAGATTACAAAGTGCAGGCTTGCTGCATGTCATGCTAGTGATGTATGCACCTGGGACCCTTCTGAACAAGCCATTGCACATCATGATCACTGCACCTGCTAACAGGCTTAATTACATTTATAGCCCTGTAAGTTTACATCACAAAAGGAAGTCATTCAGCCCATTGTATTCATGCTGGCTCTTTGCTAGATCAATTCAAATCGAATTCCACTGTCCTCTACCTTCATGTTGCCTTTATCCTGCTCTGCTTCAAGTATTTATCAATTTTTCCCTTTAAAAATTAAACTGTTTCCACCTCAGCCATTCATTGTCATTAAGCTATGAGGAGACATTAAACAAACCAAGGTCATATTCCCCGAAATTTAGAAGGCTAAATTGTGATTTGATCGAAGTTTTCAAGTTGTGAAGGGAACAGATAAGGTAGATAGAGAGAAATAGTTTCCACGGATTATGTCGTCTAGGGCAAGGGGCCATAGTCTAAAATTTAGAACCATAGAGAGAAATTCAGAAACATTATCATGCAAAAGATGATGAAAGTTAAACTCGCTTCTGAAAATGGCAATTGTTGCAAGATCAATTGTTCGGTTAAAACGGAGATTTAGAGCAGAATTTTCCCCTCCAGCCCTTGGCAGGTTTTGGGATGGGTGGAACCAGAAAATCTCGTGAGAGGCCAAAAATTGGAAGCCTGTCGGTGGGAAAACAGTTTGGGACTTTCCCCTCACCACTTTCATAGCGGGCCGAGAGCTGGTCAGCTGAACAACCCCATTTGCATGTATCACCATGTCCTGAATGCTCATTAAAAACACTACTTGCTGCAATCAATTTTTGAACGAAGTGCGGTGGCAGGCGGGTTCCGCGGTGTGTTCCCTGCGGAAACCTGGTGGGAATGTGAGTGGTTGACTCACCCTGACGGAGCACATGAGGTCATTCACCCACTTCCTGCACTGGATGGCGCTGCGGGGGCAGTTGCCAGCCGCACTGACCTGACTTGCCATTACTTCCCAGGCTGGAGGGGTGAGGCTGGTGTGCTTCTTGGAGTCTTCCCTGGGGTACAGCACATCCCGGTGTCGGCGTACTCCTCTTATCAAAGCCTCGAGGACGTCATGGCTAAACCTCGGGGTAGCCGTCTTCTGCTTCTTCTTCTGATTTACAGCCATCTCTGCGGGTCTTCTGGAGAGAGTGAAATGTGTGTGCTCAGGTGGTGTTTGACTCGGGCACCCAGACCTTTGACCTCATTAGGTAACGGTGGGGCAGATGAATCAGTTCCCAACCCTCCAGGTGATTTGGAGAGATACTGGCCTATGCATAATTAATTAGCTTCCAAGTGCATAATCAGGTGCAATTTTCCACCATTCTGACCAGCGGGAAATGCGCCGCAGAACCAGCCCACTTAGTTCAATAAGTGGAAAATTCCACCCTTAGTCTTTAATTAACCAAAGTATTAAGGGAAATGGAACAAGGGATGGGTTTATGGAGTTTGGTTGCAGATCAGCCAAGACCTCACGGAATGGCTAAACAGCTAGGTTCGAGGGGCTAAATGGCCTACTCTGTTTCTATGTTCCAAAAGCATTCCAACAACTATTTCAGTAAGAAAAATCTTCTAATCTTTCCACAGCCTCTCTTAGTTACAATTTTAAATTCATGACTCCCTCATTACAGACAACCATCCATGACCCACCCCCTAACTTTCCCAGTGTGCTTGTTGTGGTTTTCACTCTAGATATCTTAGTTTCAGTAGCTGTCTGGCACAGTGTGTTTTTACCCGTTTGGTCTTATAATTCCTAACATGCCCAGAGATTGAACAGAAATCCCTTGTTACTGTATTTCACCTTAATAGTTAAATCCCATGTTTGTATTTGATCTCTCTCAATTTGCGATGGCTGTAGAATAAGTACTTCTAAACTATGCCAAACAGATTCATTATATAATAAGTGATTGTGAACAGTAGCAATGGCACAGTTTAGATTTTATTGTGGTTATAAAGTTAATCTCAGGTTGGTTTAAAAAAAAGCAAACAGTTATATCTGCTGCACTAATCTGCCATGTAAATATTTACCATTCATAGTCGCTCTCTTGCTGACCTTACCACTTCTCTCCAGCCTATTTATGTCTCTGATGGATTCAGATGTATAATTCAACTTTTCAAGACAAACTAGGAAATACTTCTTGAAAAAAAGTGACCATAACAAAGCAGATGTAAATATGTGTCTCCTCAACTCAAATAGCTGTTAATCAAAGATGTACCTATACAAAGTCACATGATGCTTGAATTTGAACTCAATGGCTAAATATATGACCCGGATGTTAACATCTTGTTACATATTAGCACAAGCCAGGATCTTCTCTCAACTCCATGGGCAAAAATTCTTCACTTGCACATTTCTAAAATCCAGCTAAAATCAAATTGCATCCTGTCCTCTCTTTCTAAAATTTAGGAGCAAAAAAAATACGTTGCACATGTTTTCAAATGTGATTCGCCTGTTTCTGTTGAGGTAGGCAGCAAGTAATTTCCTCAGCTGAAAGATGCTGCTGGCTGGTTGAACTCTCAACACGCGATCCACGGATGCAATGCTGGAGGCCTTACTTATGGAGGTGGACAGAAGGAGAAACATTTTGTTTCTGTGGGGCGCCATAAGGACCTCATGGAATGCCCTCTGAAGGGAAAGAGAATGAGTGACCAGGAGGGTGAACTCCCAGAATAACAGTGATAAAAACAAAAAAACTGCGGATGCTGGAAATCCAAAACAAAAACAGAATTACCTGGAAAAACTCAGCAGGTCTGGCAGCATCGGCGGAGAAGAAAAGAGTTGACGTTTCGAGTCCTCATGACTCTTCGACAGAACAGTTCTGTCGAAGAGTCATGAGGACTCGAAACGTCAACTCTTTTCTTCTCCGCCAATGCTGCCAGACCTGCTGAGTTTTTCCAGGTAATTCTGTTTTTGTCCCAGAATAACAGTGCTGAAAGAACTTTTAATGACCTCGCATAAGTGGTCAATATCAGTGAATGCATATTCAAAGGATATTTCATACTCATTGCACCACCAACCTCTCATGCTCCTCAATGCACCACTCACACAGCACCAGTTCTTAGCACTCAGGACTCACAGCTAAGGTGCAGATATTGTACTCCACCTCACCCTCATACACCTTCCAATAATGACAGCCTCAAATACACCTTTTGTTGCCTCACTTACATTCAACTATTCAGCTGTGAAAAGCACATCACCCAAACAGAGTGCAACACAATCACTGACATTCTACCTTAACACTTGCAGGGCTAGTTCACTAATAACAGGAGGAAGCAACAGAGACCTGATGGGGGGCAGTGATATATGCATCTCCTCAGCCCTTTGGAGCAGATGGCACTCTGCACTCTTGGTCCAGCAGTGCAAGATACCATTGCATCCAGTGTTACCAGAACATGCAGGGTGACAGCCTCAAAGCACCTTCTCAAGTCTCAATTCATCCTCGTCCTGCTCTCTGACATGAAATACAAGCTGCAGATGTTGTGACCATGGACCTCTTGCTTTCCACTACAATACAGACTTACATAGCACCTCCAGCAGAAATTTCTGGCCATTCCAAATTGCTCTGCACCCAATGAATAACCTTCTGAAGAGCAGTCACTCAAGTGGATAAATGTCACCATCTATTTGTACAAAGCAAGGTCTCGCAAATCAGAAATGAGGTGAATGACCAGTTATTCTATTTTTGATGGATTCATTTGAGGGAGAAATGTTGGCTATGACACTGGGAGAAGTCACTGTTCTTGCTTAATGCTGAGGGATATTTTATACCTGATTGAGCTGGCATTCTAGGATCTATTATTTATTACAAATATTTAGTTTAATTGTACTGACCTTTCCTTGGGTTAATATTTGTTTTAGGTTCTGATAGATCTTGACTATAACTTCTGACAACAGATTTTTATTTTTTTAAATTCTGAAGACAGGACAATAGTTGTCCCAGGTCATGGATGGCAAGTCAATGTCAACTGCTCAAACAATGCTCCTTTACTTTGGACTCCATTAAACCTGGTCCTGCATTTCATCAAAACAATTTTGCCTCAAGATCTCCTGCTTATACCTGCCCCCAATTTTGAGCAACAACAAAATAATACTAGAAGGAAAAAAACAATAAGCAGAAAATTCCATACATTAAGCTAGCAACATGATTTTAGATAAATGTGCTTGTCAAATAAAGTTGAAAACATTATTTAAAAAATGCAAATTAAAACTATTCACTGGCCATTCTCTGTTGCTGAAATGTAGACTAATATTGAAAAGAAATTCTCATGGCAGTTACAGAAATATATTTTATAAAAATACAATTAGTTTTGCTTATCCTAATTGACTATGCGTTTATCTGTCTGCTCCAACAAAGCAGATTATAGCAACTGCTTGCTTTGATTTAACACCAAGCACCTACCATCTTCTTGAAGAAATGCACCATTTACATTTACACTGTAAAAATTACAACACATTTAGATTCACTGGGAAGATTTTGCCTGCAGAATATATTTAGTGAAATCACAGATGCATTTGGAATGAAAGCATTTGCCGTTTCACTACAGATAGCACATAAAGAAAATCTTCCCTCCCCTCCCACTGCATGAATTCCACAAAACAGAGTGCATACATTGATAATATTTTCAATTTGAATCCATTATCTGCAAATATTTAAATAAATACTGCAATAAATACTGAAAAAATTTGCATTGTATGGAAATTTATTAATCAGAAATAGGTGATCTCAATTCTATGCTGAGCTTCTTTATCAAGGAGTGTTAAGTGACACCAGGTGAACTTCTTTGTACTCAACTTAGGAAAGAAGATTAATACAATTGAATAATGTATTTAGTGCTATTGACTATTAATTGCGTCAATTTTGTTTCCCAGTTGAATGCAATATTTTACTGCTATTTTTGGAGGGATATTGGATGTAAGTTTCTCACCTTTTAACATTTTTAGCTCGATTGGCCTGGCTGGAAACTGCTCATGGAGGGTGACTACATTGCTCTGCTTTCAGACTGCTACCAATGCTACTGTAGGCAGGTGCCAGGAGGTGACATACTTGACTACCCCTTTGGATTTTCCTCCCCTCTGAGAAGATACCACAGTTCTGTTTGATGGTTTCTTGCCTAACATGACTCAGATGGGGAACAGAGCATCCTTTATGCTTTTAGATTATAGGGTGTGATCATAGTTAGCTTCATGTAAAAGGCTGGATATATGGCATGTGTGAATGTGAAAAACCAGGAGCACAAAAATTACAAAATTGTTATTAGGTGGTATAACAAAACGCAGACAGAGAAATCTAACAAGGCGTCATGATTTGGACGATAGTTTCTGGAACACAGACTTGTGGAAATTGGACTCAAATATTCAGAAATAATTGCAAATTACCCTATAAATAATGTATGTTCCAGTGGCTTTGGTATAGCAATCAGTTGATTGATCCAGTAATGAATGCTATAAGATGTCACTATCATTGTTGTGCTATCTGATATTCCACAGTTGGCTCGTATTTTAATGCTTACATTCAATCTTTCCCATACATAGCAATGACAGCTCCAGCTATGGTTTTCCATATGGTCTTTTCCTCCAGTATTACAAGTGATGCTTAACTCTGTATTTGAATTTCCACATTAAAAAAGATGCAGTGCTTGATGCAGATACCAAGTTAGTTTTGCTTTTCCATTATGGGATGTGGGCATCACTGGCAAAGCCAGACAATTGCCCATCCATTTTGCCCTTGAGAAAATGGTGTTGGGTTGCCTTTTTGAAATGCTACTGTCTGTGTGGTGAAGGTATTCCTACTGTGCTGTTAGGTAGGGAATGCCATGATATGAGCCAGTGACAATGAAGGATCAGCAATATATTTCTAAGTCAAGATGGTGTGAGACATGGAGAGCAACTTGGAGGTGGTGATGTTTCCATGAGCATGTTGCCCTTGTCCTTCTAAGAGGTAGACGTCACTGGTTTGGAAGGTGCTGTCGAAGAAGCCTTGTTAAGTTGCTATAGTGCATCTTATAGATGGTACACACTGCTGCCACATTCTGCTGGTACTCAAGGGAGTGAATAGGTTGCCAGTCAAGTGGTATGCTTTGTCTTGAATGGTATGGTGATTCTTGAGTGTTATTGGAGCTGCATTCATCCAGGCAAGTGGGGAGTATTCCATCACACTCCTGACTTGATTCTTACAGGTAGAAAGGCTTTAGGGAGTGAGCAGGTGAGTCATTTGGTGCAGAATAGCCAGCCTGTGACCTGCTCCGGTAGCCATAGTATATATATGGTAATTCCAGTTAAGTTTCTGGTCAGTGTCTACCCCTAGAATGTTCATGGTAGGGAATTTTACAATGGTAATTCTACTGTTGTCAAGGGGGGGTTGTTAGACACTTAGTCGATAGTCATGACCCCAATGTGACGTGAATGTTACTTGCCACATCCCAAACCTAAATGGATGAAGGGCTTATCTTATGAAGAAAGGTTGAACAGGTTGGGTCCATACCCATTGGAGTTTAGAAGAATGAGAGGTGATCTTACTGAAACATATAAGATCCTGAGGAGACTTTAAATAGTGGGAGGATGTTTCCCCTTGTGGAGGAGGCCAGAGCTAAGGGGACCCAGTTTAAGAATAAGAGGTTTTCTTTTTAAGATGGAGATACAAGAATTTTTTTCCTCCCAGAGGGTTGTTAGCCTCTTCCTGGAAAACAATAGAAGCTGAATCATTGAATTCATTCAAGGCAGAGTTAGATAGATTTTTGATAGACAAAGGAGTAAAGAATTATGGGGTGCAAATAGGAAGGCGGAGTTGAGACCACAACCATATCAGCCTTGATCTTATCGAATGGTCTTATCAAATGGTGGAGCAGGCTTGAAGGGCCAAATGACCTACTCCTGCACCTAAGTCATATGTTCCTACATTCCTATGTTGTCCAGACCTTTGCTGCATGCAGGCACCTGCTACTTTAAGATGAGGAATTGCGCATGGTCCTGAACACTGAGTAATCATCAGTGAATATCCCCACTTCTGACCTTATGATGGAGGCAAAGTCATTGGTGAAGCAGCTGAAGATTGTTGAGCCTATGACTGTCCTGAGGAACTCCTGCAGCAATTTCCTGTGGCTGAGATGATTGGACTTCAACAACTACAAACAACTTCCTTTGTGCTAGGTATGATTCCAGCCAGAGGAGAGTTTCCTACTGATTCTCATTGACTTTACTTTTACTCGGGCTCCTTGATTACACACTCAGTCTAATGTAGCCTTGATGTTAAGGGCAATTACTCTCACCTCATCTCTGGAATTTAGCTCTTTTGTCCATGTTTGGACTAAGGCTTTAATAAGGTCCAGAGCAACTGAGCAATGGTGAGCAGGTTATTGCTGTGCAAGTGCCATTTGATTTGGCTGGATTGGATTTGTCCTGCCTTTTTGTGTAACTTACCTATGCAATTTACTACTTGTCAGGTAGATGAGAATGTAATAGTTGTACTGGAACAGCTTGGCTAGAGACATGGCTAGTTCTGTAGTACAAGTCTTCAGTACTATGGCCAGAATGTTGTTGGGGTCCCTAATGCATCCAATGCGCTCAGCCATGTCTTGATATCATGTCGAGTGAATCAAATTGGCTGGAGCCTGAATTCTGTGATTGTGAGGTATTAGGAGGAAGCTGAGATGAATCACTAACTCACTCGCTCTTGCTGAAGATGTAAATGCGTTAGAAGCTGTTCAAAGAAGGTTTGCTAGGCTAACACCAGGAATGGGTGGGTTGTCTTATGAGGAAAGGTTGCACAATTTAGGCTTGTTTCCACTGGAGTTTAGAAGAATAAGAGGTGACTTGATTGAAACCTTTAGGATCTTGCGCAGTCTTGACATAGTAGATGTGAAGAGGTTGTTTCCTCTTGTGGGAGAATCTAGAACTAGGCGTCATGGTTTAAAAATAATGGGCCACTCATTTATGGAGAGATGAAGAGAAATTTTTCATCTCAGAGGGTGGTGAATCATTGGAACTTTCTTCCTCAAAAGGCAGTGGAAGCAGGGTCTTTGAGTACTTTTAAGGCAGAGCTAGATAGATTCTTCATTAACAAGGGGGTGAAAGTTTATCGGGGTAGGTGGGAGGTTACAATCAGATCAGCCAAGATCTTATTGAATGGTGGTGTAGGCTTGAAGGACTTCTCCTGCTCCTAGTTGATATGTTTGTATGTTCGTATTGTTGTGACTTTCTCCCCTCCACTCCTACAATGACATTCTTTCTCTCTTAGATAAAAACACACAGTTCTTGCATCGTACAGCAGGACAGCACTACAGCCATAACAAAAAATTTTCAAATGTATATTTAGAACAATATTTTCTAGTCAACATTCTAATGAGATGTTGCAAAATTTTAAGGGGAAAAATTGTTGTCTTGCAGGGAAAATGTAAAATTGGTGATGTTTCACCAGTGCTGACTTTTCCAATAGCTTTGAAATTGCTTTCATTTTTCCAGATTAGGCTCCTCATCATCTCAGGTGGCTTAAAACAAAGAATCATTGTCAAAGACCAATAATATGTCAGCAATGGTCTTGCGATCTGCACATCTGATTGTGTCAGTTTTGTCCTAAATATGGGTCATCATGCTACTCCTGAAGTGATTGCTTTTTTCTTCACAACTAGAGTGTGTTATTTATTCCATGCTGCATTAAAACACGTTTTAAACAAATACAGATAAATGATTGTCGCTTTAGCACAAAAAAAGACAAATTTATTTAACTTGTTCTGAATTGCACCATTTATGAATCATCAGTGATTTGTTTAAATATAGTTGAACTCCATAAGCAGGTCTGTCAAAAATAGTGCATAGTGCATAGATACAATACTGAATGTGGTCAACAAAGCATCCATTATTTACATTTCACTTTCTGTATTGGGGTTACTGTAATTTAAGGCATAAATCAAATTAGGGCTAAACATATATTTTATAATTGTACTGTCTCTTTGTTTCATAGATGTCAATTTATATCTGTTGAATTGGATATAGAAATAAAGTCTGATGTAAAAATGATTTTATTAAGCCTGAACTATATTTAGGTTGTGCACCATGTAAGGATTGGGGCCTTGCACCCTTTTAGGCAGGAATGGATTTGGCAGCAAAGCTTTGTTGTGAATCAACTTTATTGAGGCCAAGTCAGGACAAGTTTATTCAGTCCTCAGATAAACTGTGTCAATAAACTCAGGCAGTAATTTACAGTTTAACGCGGAATATACTATCCATGTCAAGATCTGGACAGCAAAGTGCACAAATTATTTCTCTTGCAGCCTTGGTCTTTTGGTCTACCAGCCTCTCCCTCTCTTGTATCTTATAATAAAGATAAATTTTAACAATTGGTATTCTGGTTAGCGGCCTAATAATCTCACAACTAGGTAAAATTATGCAATTAATATTAATTTAGAGGTTAGTTTAGACAGACCAAATCTACATATCTCAAATTCCTCTACTGTGAACAAAACCAATTTAATGTGGATGTTTGATAAAAAGTCAATTTAAAGTTGTTGGGTCCTTTATAAATTCAGACCTGAGGCTTCCTTTTGTTTGTTTCCTGTGAGAATGTCTCTCAATTTCTTTCTTGGTCAATCTCAAAATTTCATACCTTGCTATATTGTTTATGGTTTTCAACAGCAACAACTTGTATTTATATAATGCGTTTAACATACTAAGCACAACGCAATCACTGCTGCCTTTTCTGTTGTATGATGTTGTGTGTGCCTGCATGCCACTGTAATGTAAAAGTGCTCGGCAGAGCAAAGGTTAATGTAGGACTGGAGAATAATGCCGCCCATGATATGATGTATAGAGTTACATGGTAATAGACTGAGAGAACAGTCTAGAGAGAACACGCTGGAACCAGCCTGCATGGAGGTAACAGCACCATGCATGACAGTAGCCTGGGATTTATAAATATTTAAAGATTTACAATAAAGGGTTCATGTTTAAATATACAAGTCTCAAGTTCTCATTGTTGAGACACCACTATGCACCATATTACAACATGGTTGGCAGTGGTGGGATATCAGTGCTACCAGCATATGGGGGAGGTGATGGCATAGTGGTATTGTTGCTGGACTAGTAATTCAGAGACCCAAGGTTCTGGGTTCAAATCCTGCCACAGCAGATGGTGAAATTTGAATCCAATAAAAATCTGAAATTAAAAGTTTAATGATGATCATGAAACCATTGTCAATTGTTATAAAAACCCATCTGGTTCACTAATGTCCTTTATTGAAGGAAATCTGTCATCGTCCTGCATGTGATTCCAGGCCTACAGCAATGTGGTTGACACTGACATGGCCTAGCAGCAACTCACAATCATCTTCTCAAGGGCAGCTATGGATGGGCCATAAATGCTGGCCTAGCCAGCGAAGCCCACATACCCTGAAAGAATTTTTAAAAAATAGTACAACATGAATTGCAGTAGCGGTCACTTCTAAAAGATATCACATCAGAGATAGTGCCATAATCCGACATTGTGATCCGTGGTGTTATGAAATGTGGCAGCTAAGTGCATGAAACCAGAGCAGTACCAAGGTATGAAAAACTAAAAGTAGCTGAGACTGAGCTAGAGAGATGTATGCCTAAGAAGAAATATTGAAGAAAAAATTGAAGAAACTTCACTACAGACTTGGAAGTGATGAACTCACCAAAGTCATTCTGTAATGGAAGTCCATTACAGAAAATTTCAAGAACCTGAGTGACACAGATGGTGTTCACAAGATGGTGAGCAAAAATACAAAAAAGTAACTGTAATTACATTTTAGAATAGGTGGCAGTCCCAAGGGCTCAGCATCAATGGAGAATCTGGAAGACAGCTACATGTTGAAAAAAGCCTGTAAAACCAAAATTGGCTAGCAGAATCAAGACAGAACCCTGCAAGGCACAGTTTAAGAAAAAGGAAAAAGCCTGCAGTGTTTAAGAGAAAGGAAAACCTTTTCAGACGGATCCCTGGCTTCAGCTTGAAAAGGTCCTGCACAGTTAAAAAAAAACAAAAGAATTGCCCTCCATTCCGTCTTTACAGCCCGGAGAGTTTTAAAAAGTTTTTAAAATGGCCCATAATCACAGAAATTCCGGATAGGCATGGGACATTCAAAAAAATGGACCTGCAGTGGTAACAGAAGAAACAAAGAAAGAATCGCCCAGAGTTTGGCAGTTTTAAAAAGTGTTTTTTTTAAAGTAGCCACAATCACCAGACAGCCCACTAAAACCGGAAAACTCACAGCCCAGAAAGCCGACAGCTACAGACAGCCTGAGTAATAAAAACGGTTATCTCGCTGATAGTCTTAAAGGGGTAATAAAATTTAAAGCTGTAACTACAAGAAAAAATGGCCATGGACGGCAAATTATTTGTGCTATTGAGAGGGCTAAACCAGACCCAAGAGTGGGAGTCTTGGTGAGAACAATTTTTAGTTTACAGGAGACTTACAGGATTAAGTAAGGAATCAGAAAAAGTGCAAATTGATAAGTTTTTATTCACCTTTGGTTTAATTGCAGGTGAAGTACTCCACAGCCAACATATAGATCAATACTCAACAACATTTGGTGAAATATTAAATAGCTTTGACAGATATTTTAAACTCCTAGTTGCGGAGAATGCAGACTCTAGAAGAAAGTTTAGCACAACTCTAATAAGACGCCAAGGGCAACAAGAGACCCCAGAGAGAGGACAACAAAATACTCCAGAGGGAGGGCAACAAAAGACCCTAGAGAGGGAGTGACTGTCAACCCCAGAGGGAGGGAGCCAGAAGACTCCAGAGCAAGAGCAACCAATGGCAGTGCAGGGTGAGCAGATGGCTACGAAAGAAGGAAAGCTATCTGAGGAAACTTAAAAGAGACAAAATGTGCAAAAAGTAAATGAAGCTGTTCTATAGGAAGATGTTTGCATCAGAGCTGAACTGGAAGATTTGAGGTGCAAAATTCAAGCTGAGTATCTAACTTTGAAAACATGTGATAAGCTGAAGTCTTCAATAAACCATGCTGTTTGAGATCTGAACAAACAAATTTCAGAAATGACACAAATGTATCAGGATGAAATAACAACCCTCCATTCCACAGTCGGCAAATCAAAGCAGGAGTTGGGAAAACTCAACCAGATGTACAGCCAGGCAAAACAGAGAGCAGTAAAAGCATGCAAAGAAGTTGTGAACTTGAAAGTCTCCTTGAAGAATCAATATGTAGCCATGGAAAAACATGAGGAGCTAAAAAGAACATTGAATATTATTTTTAAAAAAACTGCATTGCAATTATCAGTAACAACTGAACAATGCACTGAATTAAGCCCAGGGTGAGTTGGCAAGAAAATAAATAGTTGAAAGAACAACTGATTGTTCTTCAAAATCAAATGTAAAAGGAATGCATAACCATTCAGAAACATGAAGAAATGAAGTCTGTCTTAAACAACAGGATGGAATGCAGCAGAAGAAACTCGAGGAGATGCCACAGAATTACAGGAAAACTCAAGATGAAGCAAGCGAGCTTCGCAAAGAAAAGGAAACCTATTGACAGACCTTCGCACATTACAAGAATTACTTAGGACAAAGTTTATTCCTCTGGAAAATTATGAAGAGGAAAATGAATTTAATGTCACTCTGAACAAACTGAAGAACCAGTTAGCAGAGAAGACTCAACAATGTTCAAGATTCCAGGAAGAAGCCGAAAGCTCCAAGAAACAGACTGAAGAGCTGAAGAAGAGGAGGCATTGAAAAGAAAAGCTGCAGAACTTTCCAAACTGCGAGCAGATAATGTAGTCATGAGTTGCACAATTACAGAACTGAAACAAGTTTAGACTTCGCCAGAGACAGACCTGGCCAACATTGCAAACAAAATGAAGGACAAGGACAACATTCTTTCAAAGACAGAGGGAAAAAAAGACAGAAATAAGATTTGAAAATGTAAATCTGATGCTGAAGTTCAAAGACCTAGAAGAAAAAGCACTGGATATCTCAGACGTGCTGAAAGCCATTGAGCTGAATGAAGAGATTCACAGCTTGTGAAACAATTTGAAAATAAGATAACAAACAAATGTGAAAGAAGTGGAAATGAAGGTTCCATTTGTGAAACGTCAATGTTCAAGAAGAACATGACAAACACCATGGAAAAAGAAAATTCGAGTCCACTCTAGGAACGAATGGAGTGCACATTCCTTGTGAAGGAATGGCATAAACCCACAGTGTCTGAAAAAATCCAACGGGCTATTAATAAAGAGAAACATAACTCGAAGAAGCACTGAAAGCAAATCAAATGGGGATAGCCAAGTACCAGAAACACAGAGTACTACTACCATTCCTCCAAACCTGACAGACAAAGATGTGGAAGAACAGTCAATCCTCAAGACCTTCCGAAATTATAAAGTCAGAGACTTGAGATAGGGGAGAAGTGATAACCAGTAAAGTTTGTATTATGACTAGTTATACTTCATCGGAAAGGAAAGTTTTCCTTGGTGAAGAAAGGGGGATGTTGTATGATGTTGTACGTGCCTGCATGCCACTGTAAGGTAAAGATGCTCAGCAGAGCAAGGCTTAATGTGGGACTGGAGAATAGCATCACCCATGGTATGATGCATAGAGTCACATGGCATTAGGCTGAGAAAACAGTCTGGAGAGAACTGTCTGGAACAAGTCTAATGGAGGTAACAGCACCATGCATAACAGTAACCTAGGATCTGTAAATAGTTAAGGGTTAACAATAAAGGGTTCATGTTTAAATTTACATCTCAAGGTCTCATCATTGAGACATCGAAAGAACATTTTCCATCTCAGCTTTCTTGGATACAGTACCTATACATATACATTGTTTTGAATGGGGTGGTGGGAACAACCACAACATAGGAATGGGGATAGGCCATTTAACTCCTTGAACATGTTCCATGGCCATTCAATAAGATCATGGCTAATCTGTAACCTAACTTCATAGACTCACCTTTGCCCCATATCCCTTAATACATTTCGTTAACAAAAATCTATCATTCTCAATTTTAAAATTAAAAATTGGCCTAACATCAATTGCCATTTGCAAAAGAGAATTCCAAACTTCCATCATCTTTTGCAGGAGGAAATGGTTCATAATTTAATACATGGAAGGTTTGGCTCTGATTTTAAACTATGCCCCCTAGTCCTAGAGTCCCCAACCAAAAGAAATAGTTAAAAGCAAAATACTGCAGATGCTGGAAATCTGAAATAAAAACAGAAAAGGCTGGAAAAACTCAGCAGGTCTGGCAGCATTTGTGGAGAGAGAAACAGAGTTAACATTTCGAGTCTGCATGACTCTTCCTCAGAGCAAAGAAATAGTTTTTGTCTATCTATCCTATCAGCTAACCTAATATCTTGAAAAGTTTGATCAAATCATCCCTTAGCCTTTCAAATTTCAGAGAATATAGCCTTATTTTGTGTAATCTCTCTTCCTAATGTAACCCTTAGAGTCCTATTGTTCTACTAAATCTACACTGCACTCCCTGCAGGAACAATATTTCCCATCCAAGGTTTGGTGCCTAGAACTATTCACAGTAATCCAAATGTTGTCTAACCTGGGCTTTGTATAGTTGAGGCATTACTCCTAATCCCATGTATTCTAGACCTCTAGATATAAAGGCCAATATTCCTTAGCCTTTTTGATTATTTTCTGTACCTGTTCATGACATTTAATTGATTTATGTATTTGCAACCCCAAGTCTCTTTGGGTCTTCATTATATCTAGCTTTTCATCAGTTGGAAGACACCATGTACTATCCTCTGCAGATCCAAAATGGATTACCTCAAATTTGCTGACATTGATATCCATTTGCCAGTTTTACCCATTCACTTAATCTATCAATATCTCTTTGTAATGTTGCATTTCCATCTACACTGTTACAATGCTGCCTATCTTTGTGTCTTTGACAAATTTGGGTATGTGGCTTTCTATCCCATCATCTAAGTAATTAACAAATACAATGAATAGTTGAAACCCCAACACAGATCCTTGTGGGATACCAGGAGTCAAATTCTGTCAATTAGAGTGCCTGCCTATTATTCCTGCTCTCGTCCCCTGCTTCTCAGTCAATTTCCTAATCAGGTCAATAATTTTCCTTCAATTCCTTGAGTTTCATGAAGCAATTAGAGTTAGCAATGTAGAAGAGAGAACTGACATCCAATTTCACCAGCTTGAATGTGACCACAAATGATGCAAGATTGAGGAGACAGGTTATGAAGCCTATTTGAGCAATGAGGATACGAACATTGTGAAGTTCACGGGAAGGAACAGAAGATTCAGTAAGAAGCAGAACCGCACGTGCTGTTAAAGCAATGGATGCCTTTATTCTCTTTCCAGACTCCATCTACTGGTACAAATGTATAGTAGATTTAAGTGGACAAAGTGTACAATGCAATACTCAATACACTACGTCCCTCCCCTTTTTAGTGAATGAGAGGCACAACTTGTTTTGAATGTAGATGGAGGCTTTCCAATAGTCAAGTGATGAGTTGCATTGTAATTGCAAATAAAGCAAGACAACTTCTGCTTCCACAGCTTGCTCTCAGCTATTGCTGTACGTTTCACTTTTTTCAAGGTACTTCTCCATAAGCTCTTGCCCAATGGGGTGTGACTTTTCAATGATTGAAGCCCATGTAGTTCATAAATTTACTGAACCCATCGTTGTTGAATGGGGTTCCATTATCACTTCTCACTGCTTGAGGAACTCCAAAGCTAAAATCTGGTCAAGCTTTGGGGTGACTGCTTTTGTTGATGTAAATGTAACTGTTTCTACAACTGGAAACCTGCTATAGACTTCAGTGACAACACGCGAGTGTTCACCAGTGTACCAGTCTGTGACATCAATACTAACTTTAATCCATGGTCCTGAAGGCAGTGCAGACATCTTAAGCAAATCACGAAGATTTGACATTGTGGTTGCTTGACATGGCAAACACTGATTGATTTTGTACTCTATTAAACGCCCAATTCCTGGGAATCATTTCTTTTCCTGAAGGAGTTGTTTTTGGTTTTTACAACTTCCTGGTGACCTTCATGTGCTATATTGACAACACATTCTCTCAAAGATTGTTCCATAGCTGTTATATATTGTTGCAACAAATCATCTTGTTTAGTTGCTGCTTTGATGTCAGCTAGTTTAAGCAAATTTGGCACTGTGTTTAGGCTGACAGTAAGGGGCAGAAGTTTGCTGTTGATGTGCGGGGTTGGGCCCAACACGCCGACGCGTAAAATGACGCACGATGACGTGGGGCATGCGTCCAGACATCATCGTGCATTATTTCAATATTCGGTTCAGCGGGCGCGTGCCACAGGCAGCTGTGTGCCCGCCAAACTGCCAACAGCCTATTAAAGCCATTGGAAAAGTAATTAAAGTTGTTAAGAACACTGCCCATCCAGCGTTAAGGTTGGCAGGCAGGCGAAGACCCCAAGCAGCCTACACGTTTTTCAGGAAACCTCATCCACGAGTGGGATGAGGTTCCCTGAAGGTTTTATAAAAATTAAAAAATTAATTTTCCTAACTTCACAAACATGTGCCAGCTCATGTGACACTGTCATATGAGGGGACATGTTTAAATAAATCTTTACTTTTTTTATTTAAAAGTTTTCAAATCCATTCAATCCCCCTAAGGCAGCTCTGTGTCTCAGGGAGATTGCTCTGCACGAAAGAGCACAGGCCCCGACTCTCCCTCCTCCCCCCCCTGCCCGCACAGGTAATGCTGCGCTACCGGTTGGATCTGCTCCCCCACCCGCCTGCTCCCACTGAGTCCACCCGTCATAGGAAATATTCTCCCCAAGGTCTTGTTCGGCAACTTTTCTTTACCACTGGTAGGAATGAGAGATAAGGATGTCATGAAAGATAATCTGCTGGATTCAACTTACCTGACTGATGCTCAACATGGAACTTGTAGTCTTGTAGTTTGAGTACCCACGGTCTATTCAAGTAAGTGGTTTGCTATGTGGATTTTTGAACATGCTTACTAGTTGTCTATGATCAATTATTACTTCAAACTCACTTCCACACAAATGGAGATGAAAGCATAAGATGCCCCATGTGATTGACAGCACTTCTCTCTCTGTTTGCTGCTTGCCATTGCAACGATTGATGTGTCATGTGCCTTGTCTTTCTGCACGAGAACTGCGCCTAAGCCATCCAAGTTTACATCCATGACTAGCTGGTGGCTGTTTTCAGGATTGAAATAGGCATTTGTGCAACTTGGTGACAACTGCTGTTTGTTCTGGTGTTCAGCCTGTTAGTATAATTTTGTCGACTCCCATTTGGCGATCTCTTTTGTCAGATTGTGTAGGGGGCAGATAATGAAGAGAGGTCAGGAATGAAGTGACTACAGTATGCGATGAGTCCTAGCAGACTCCGGACTCCCTGCACATTTGTAGTATTCACAGCATTTGCAATTGTTTCAACTTTCCATGGGTCTGCTGCTACTCCTTCACTGCTGAACACATGACTGAAGAATTTGATCCTGCCTTCATTGGAGAAGCATTTGTCTTTATTCAAGGTGAGGTTACATTTTCTGAGTCAAGTCTAGGGAAGTGTTTAACACCATGAACTCTCTCTATGATGTCATCGATTGTTGGTGTCAAGTGTCTTTCTCATTTTATTGTTTGGCTTTTTGACAGCATTTCAGCTCAGAATCTAATTCGACTTTTGTTCTTGGATTTATTGCCTATTTGTCTGGGTGAGACCCAAGAGGTGGGCTCATCCCCAACTTTCTCAATAATGTCAAGGTCAAGTAAGTGTTGAAGTTCCTTCTCTGTCTGCTTTCTGACATGAAAGGATATTTGGCTATGTTGATGTGCAACTGGGGACATGTTGGGGACTACATGCAGCTTGCACTTAACATCTTTCAGCTTGCTAATAACAGTGAAATGATCAGCATACAAATTGAGAATGCTGTTGGTATGCTCAGAAACTGCATATGTAACTGCAATCACGTGCAGATCTGTTGTTGTGTGGAAACTGATAAGCATGTCATATTCTCCAGATATGAATACAGTATTCATTCTGGTGTCTTTGAGTGAGACTGGTGTTTCAAAAGTCTCAAGGACTTTCAGTGCTTTGTCACTATTGTAAGGGAAGATTTTATATTCCCCAGTTTACAGAGAATGCAAGAGCCCTGAAGTTTGTTGAATATTTTGTCTCCCATGGTGTTAACAGATGCTCCTGTACGCATGAGAACATCTACTCCCAAGCAGACAATGGCCATTGTCACACGTGGCTGTTTGCTGAGTCCGAAAGGGAGCACAACAGTATTTTCAGGTTTATGTTCCTCGACATTGGCTGCATTCTCTCACCCTTTTTTTGTGGTACTTGTACGTGGAACCCTTCTGGTGGTATTGGTCTTTATTGCTGAGTTCGCAGATGAGCGACAAATGCAAGCAAATGGTTGAGTTTTTCACAGGCTTTACACTGTTTGCCAGCAGCAGGATATCCTGTCTGGTGTAGGTAAGGACCGACACAGGGGAAACATAATTTGGACAATTCACAACTCTGCTTCTGAACTGCTGTTGTTGCTTTGGAGGTGGTTTCCCGGCACTTGAGTGATGAACACTGTTCACAGAATTGAACTTGGAGTGTGATAGTGAATTTTATTGTTAGCAGCCTCAACATCAGTAGCCCTGGACTCTGAAAGCGATAGTGATCTTGCTAACTTTAGCAGCTCTGACAGATTTCTGTCTTTCGCGAGTACTCTTCGGCACAATTGACAAGACAGACAATTTTCAATTATTTGTGTTTTGAGTATTATGTTTAACATCACCAAAGTCATATATGTTTGCTAGTTGTCTCAATCACGTGCTAAATTGATCAATTGTCTCATTTGCTTCTTGGTTAGGACATCAGAAGATAATTGTTTTGTACATTGTATTATTCTTGGGTGTGTAATTGTGTATTTTTTTTTGCTGAGGCACAAGTATCTCAAAAATATCTTCCAATCCTTCACTTCCATAGTGGAAAGCTAAGGCCTTTTTGCTTTAGTCATCTTTGATTACTGTTACAATTTGGTTAGGGACCAGTAACTTTTTTGCTAAAGTAGATGAAATTGAAATCCCAGGTATTTCCTAAGTGAATAATGCCACAAGATCATACAGTTTTAAACAAACAGAAGAAATTTTGCTATACAAGAGTCAACAAAGCAAACAGTCAATACTATCTATCGTATACTCTAACATTCAGAATTAACATGAGGTAAACATGAATTGACAGGCAAACTGTAGTTGACAACACCACAAACTACACATTAAATGGCAGACAGAGCCAAGACAGATCCCACAATTTTCTTAGCTGCCCACCTAGACATCAGTGATCACTGTGAGTCACAAAAATCCTTTAAACTCTGACTTCCTCATGAGGGACTTTAGCTCCTCTCATTCAAGGATTTAGCCTCTGATTTCCCTTCAACAGCTGTGCCAACTCAGACTGCCCCAATGACAGCTCACTTCCCAGTGGCTCAATACCTCCTCCTGAGACTGTGTCCCGGTGGCTTTACAAAGCTGCACCCCAGCATCTAATCACCAGCATCAATCCCAGCTCTCAGGCTGCACTGAACAGAACACTACTGTCACAGGCTTTTTTTTGCCCGAACTACCAGCTTCATGGAGCAGACACCCACTTCAGCTTCACTAAGCTGACAACTACTCCCCACAGGCTTCCTGCCGTGCTCGTACTTCCAGCTGCACTGAGCTAACACTGCTACTGAAATTCACTGAGCCCCAGCTCCTCAGCAGAATGGAACTATAAACTGCTCCTGCGCTTTTCCCGGGCCCAGCTGCACGTAGTTAGCTACAGCACTTCAGCTGCATGGAGCCAACTCTCCTTTTCTTCCGTTCCCAACCAACTGTTCACATGAGCTCATTTTTTTCCCCCATGTCCAAAACCTCGGTCACTTGGGCAACTGATCACACTATCTCCCCAGATTCTTTGGTTGTGCTTCTGTGCCATCTTGGAGCAAGCACTGCTTGTCCCCCTGCTCTCTGGACTTGTGCTGGAGGCCTAGGCATGCAGAGAGTTGGAGCCCTGTGCCCAATAAACACATAGCGCGAACCCAAAAAAATACAGATTCGCTTACATTACAAAACCGGCCATTGCACCTTTGAAACATCGCAGACACTTTTGCCAATGTGGAAATACAGATGATGGCTCTGAGTGCACATAAAAAGGTGCCAGATTGGATATAGACAATGCAGTGATCACGCATGATCAAGGATCCAGGATCACGTTCCTTTCACATTAAAACTTCTCTGTAATGATTGGATGGTTATTTGGTGAGATTGGTGTTTGTGTGTATACTGTGCAGGCCTCCCTGTTTCTAATCCTGATTTGCAGTACCTCTTTGGGTGGAATTTAGTGCCTTTTCCCATGGTGGGTTTGCTAGCGTTAAGGGTGACATTAATCAGCAGATGGATAGGAGGTGAGGACCTTGTCACCTCCTTTCCTCTGCCCTCAGTTAAGTCAGTGGTACAAAGGCTCATGGATGGCCTGCTGAGAGCCATCCCCCTGCCTTGCTGCCGACGCACCACCTTCATCCCCACCCTCCGTGACCTCCCTCCTGCCATCACTCACCTGTCACCTGGGTGTCTACAATCCTGGGCCTCGGGTGGGTGCATTACTGACAGCAGCCACTGGCGCTGTTGAGAATGAAAAGCTACTGGCCTTGGACAAGCCAGCAGCTCGTAGTGGGTGAGATTTCCGGCTCCAAGGTCCTTGATCCTGGGAAAGACCGCTGCCAAGTTAATGTGGTGGGCCTTCCTGAAAAGAGGCGACACAGGACTCTCACCAACACTCTGGCCGATGGCCGAGACCTTTGTCACCTATAATAAATTCCACCGGCCACTGTAGCTAACAACAGCTGCAAAATGGTCCCTAAATCCACAACTTAAACTGTTGGCTGCAGAAGGTAGACAAACACCATCCAAAAGTTGCATACCTGAAAGCAATGTTTCATAATTTCACCATCTTCGTAACCATTGTGAAGTTCTTAGCAACATGACAGTGCCTCAGTTGAGTCATACACCTTGCTGACTTCTGCCTTCTGAACCATTGTCCTACTAACTTGTTAGGTTCTTCTGCCTCATTAGCCAAAGCCAGTCTTGGAGCACTTAGAAAGGGTGACTTTCCCAAACTACATAAGCTGAAACTGAAGGGCTCCTCACTGAGTATTACACGACTGCTGAGTCTAGATCCCAGGATAACAGGAATAAAACCTCCGGAGCTAAAAATCACTCCGGAAAAATTGAATGGGCAGGATTTTACAGCCACAAATCAGGTGGGAAGCTCTCCCCCCCCCTCACGCATATATACAATAGGACCTGATGATACCAGATCAGCAGATACCAGATGTCATCACCACAGCCTCCAAAATTACAGAGGAGAAGCTGATGTGGAAATCGAAGGCTGATTGCCATTTTGAAATAATCAATTAACAAGCTATTAAGCTTATTAAAAACCAATCATTTGCAATTTTTCGTTGCCCACTCCATTTTCTGGACATCAGATGGAGAAAAGTTTGGAAGTATTTCGTACTTTACAACATGAATGAAGAGGTGGCACAAGAGCCAAAGAAAAGCACGTGCAATAGAACCATGTTGGAACCATTGATGGTGTAAGGAGAGGAGACCATACCAGAGTGAGGAATAGACAGAGTGTGCAGCTGGGAATTTGGTTCACATGGGAATTTGGTGCAGAGGCAGAAATAGGTTCTCCTTTCTCTACTTGTTTTCCAGCCTCCAGTAGTTATTGAGTTTTCTTCCTTTGTCTCCAAGCTAGGTGAGTGCGATTTTCTATCACTTTATCAGTGTAAATTATTCAATAATTAAATAAATAAGTTCAGGCAGAGCAGGTAGTGTGCTATGACTGCAGCATATGAGAATCTGTGGAAGGCACTGCAACCCCAGATAACCTCATCTGCAGTAAGTGTCTGCAGCTTAGACAACTTTGCCTCACAGTTGCTGAGCTAGAGTCTGAGTTGTGGACATTGTGGGGCATCAGGGATGGGGGAAAGTTACCTGGACACTTTGTTCCCGGAGGCAGTCACACCTACCTTAGGTTAGGTAGAATTTTAGAGTTGGTCAATAGTCAGGGACAGGAGCGTGTGACTACAAGTAAGGTTGGTATGGGGAATCAGTATGTAGTGATGGAGGAGCCTCAGCACCTGGCCTTGTCCAATAGGTACAAGGTGCTTGCTACCTGCATGGATAAGGAGAAGGACTGCAATGCGGATGAGCAGACAGGCCATGGCACCATAGTGAAGGATGCCATTCAAGTGCGGGGAGTGAAGAGGAATGTGGTGGTGAGGAGAGTTCAGGTGAAGGGAGATTTACAAACATGTGAACATATAAAATAGGAGCAGAAGTAGGTCATTCGGCCCCTTGAGGCTGCTCTGCAGTTCAATAAGATCATGGCTGATCTGTTTGAGTTTCGAGTTCTACATTCTTACCTACCCCAATAGCCTTTGATTTGCGTGCCTAAGAGGAACCTATCTACCTCTGCCTTGAAAACATTCAATGACCCTGCCTCCATCACCTTCGGAGGCAGAGAGTTCCAAAGTCGCACAACACTCTGAGAGAAAAAAGTTCTCCTCATGTCTGTCCTATAAGGGAAACTCCTAATTTTAAAACTGTGCCCCCTGGTTTTAGTCTCACCCACAAGACGAAACATCCTTTCCACATCCAGCCTGCCAAGACCATTCAGGATCTTATATACTTCAATCAGGTCACCCCTCACTCTTATAAACTCCAGTAGAAACAGGCCCAGTCTGTCTAACCTATCCTCATAAGCCAACCCGCTCATTCCAGGTGTCAATCTAGTAAACCTCCTCTGAACTGCCTCCAATGCATTTACATCCTTCCGTAAATAAGAAGTCCAAAACTGTACACAGTGTTCAAGATACAGTGTCACCAATGTCCTGTATAACTGAAGTATAACATCATTACTTTTATGTTAAATTCCTCTCATAATAAAGGATAGCATTCAACTAGCCTTCTTGATTTCATACTGTACCTACATACTAACTTTTTGTGACTCATGCACTAGGGCACCCTAGATCCTTCTGCACCTCAGAATTCTGCAGTCGTTCTCCATTTAAGTAATACTATGTTTTTTATTCTTCCTGCCAAAATGAGCAATTTCACATTTTCCCACATTAAACTCCATCCACCAGGTTTTGCCCACTCACTCAGCTTATCCAAATCCATCTGCAAACTCCTTATGCCTTCTTCAGAACATACTTTCTTACCTATCTTTGTGTCATCTGCAAATTTAACTACCATGCCTTTGCTCCCCTCATCTAAGTCATTGATGTAAATTGTAAAAAGTTGAGGCCCCAGCACAGACCCCTGCGGGACTCCTCTCGTCATATCCGGCCAATCAGAAAAAGACCCATTTATGTTTCCTGCCAGCCAGCCAATCTTCTCTCCACAATAACCTTTGATGTGGCATGTTATCAAATGCTTTCTGGAAATCTGAGTACAGTGTGTCTATAGACTCCCCTCTATCCACTGCACATGTTACTCCCTCAAAGAAATCTAATACATTGGTTAAACATGATTTCCCTTTCATAAAACTACGTTGACTCTTCCCGATTACCTTGAGCTTTTCTAAGTGCCCAGCTATAACCTCTTTCATGATCAACTCTAGCACCTTCCCCAAGACAGGCATCAAGCTAACAGGCCTATAGTTTTCTGTTTTCTGCCTCACTCCCTTCTTGAATAGAAGGGTTATACATGCTCCTTTCCAGCCTGATGGAATCTTTCCAGAATCTAGGGAATTTTGGAAAATTAACACCAATGTATCTACTACGTCATTAGCCACCACTTTTAAGACTCTAGGATGAAGCCCATCTGGACCTGGAGACTTGTCAGCCTGCAGCTCCATCAGTTTGCTCAGTACTACTTCCCTTGTGACTATAATTTCACCAAGTTCTTCTCTCTCCTCCATCTCCTGATTTACAGCAATCATTGGAATGTTTTTGTATCCTCTATAGTGAAGACAGAAGCAAAATATTTGTTCATTCCATCCACCATTTTAAAATCCAAAGGGAAAGGTTGAGGCATCAGAACAGTACAGCAATGTGGGTAAAGACTAACAGAGTGGGACAGGAAGGGGCAGAGAGTTTAACAAAAATTATAACAAGATTAAATTAAAGATTCTTTATCTGGATGCAAAAAGCATCTGCATAAGAGAGATGAACTAGTGGTACAAATAGACATAAGTGATTTAATCTAATCACCATTACAGAGGCATCAAAGTGATCAAGGTTGGGAAATACATATTCCAGGGTACACAATATTTCAGAAAGACAGAGAAAATGGCAAAGAAGGAAGGGTTGTCCTGATAGTAAATGATGACATTAGGACATTAGTGAAATAGGATCTGGCCTCAGAAGATCATGAGATAGAATCAGTATGAATGGAAATTAGGAATAACAAGACTCAGGACACACTGGTGGGAATAGTTGATAGACACCCTAAAAGTAGTTATACCGTTGGACAGAGCATTAAAAAAGAAATTTCTGGAGCTTGTAACAAAGGCAATGTGGGGGATTTTAATCATCATATAGACTGGGACAATCAAATTGGCAAGAGTGGTCTAGAAGATGAGTTTGTAGAATGCTTTTGTGACATTTTCTTGGAGTAACACTTTTTGGAACCAACGAAGGATAAAGCTACCTTAGACCAAGTAATGTGTAATGAAATGGGGTAACTTAGTAATGTCATAGTAAAAGATTCATTGGGAAATAGTGATCATAATACCACTGAATTCCATGTTAAGTTTGAAAGTGACATACTCCAATCACAAACAAGAATCTTAAACTTAAGCAAAGCCAATAACATAGGAGAACTGGCTAAGGTTAATTGGGTAAATAGACTAAAACGTAAGGAGGTAAATGAATAGTGGGAAACATTTGAAGAAACAATTAAAATGTTCAACATGATACATTCCGTTGAAAAATAAAGCTTAAGCAATATGGACCTATCTGTGGTCCACTCAAGAAGTTAAGAATAGAATTAGATTAAAATAAGAGGCTTACAATGTTGGAAACAAACAGTAGCAAGTCTGAGGATTGGAAATGTTTTAGAAACCAGCAAAGGGCCACCAAAGAGTTGATAAAGATAGAAAAACACAGAATATGAGAGTAAACTAGCCAAAAATATCAAAACAGTTTGTAAGAAGTTTAGTAAGTATATAATAGGAAGAAAGTAACTAAAGTAAACATTGGTCCCTTAGAAGCAGGGACAGGAGAAATGATCATGGGGGACAAGGAAATGGCAGAGGCATTGAACAAATATTTTGTGTCTGTCTTCAGAGGAGAAGATACAAGTTTCATACCAGAAATAGACAGTAACCTGAGGGCTAAAAAGAGTGAGGAAATTAAGGAAATTAATATCAGCAGGGAAAAAGTATTGGAGAAACTTAAGAGGCTAAAATCCAACAAATCCCCTGATGGCCTATACCCTAGGGTTCTAAAAGATATAGCTGAAGAGATAGTGCTTATGCTGGCTGTGATTTTCCAAAATTCATTAGATTCAGGAATGGTCCCATCAGATTGGAAGTTGGCAAATGTAACACCACTTTTCAAGGAAGGATGGGAGGAGAAAGCAATGAAGTACAGGCTGGTTAGCCTAACATCAGTTGTTGGGAAATTGCTGGAATCTATTATTAAGGAAGTCTTAACAATGCACTTGGAAAAGCATCATAATATGAGAACAAATCAACATGGTTTTACTTAAGGGAAATCCTGTTTGACAAATTCATTAGAGGTTTTTGAAGAAGCAAGTAGTAGGGTAGATAAATGGGAACCAGTAAATGTAGTATACCTGTATTTCCAAAAGGCATTCAATAAGGTGCCACACATGGTTAATAGGCAATACATGGGCTCATGGAGTTGGGGTAATATATTAGCGGGGATAGAGGATTGGATAGAAAGCAGAGAGTGGGCATAAACAGAGCACTTTCAAGTTGGCAGGCAGTGAATAGTAGAGTGCCCCAGGGATCAGTGCTGGTCTCTCAGCTATTTATAGTCAATAGTAAGGATTTAGATGAAGAGACAGAGAGTAAGTTTGCTGATGATACCAAGCTAGGTGTAAAGGTAAGCTGTTGGGAGGACAACAGAGGCCACAAAGAGGCATAGACAGATTAAGAAAATAGGCTACAAGATGGCAGATAGTCAAAGTCAAAGTATAAAGTAGGGAAGCATGAAGTTATTCACATTGGTCGTAAGAATAGAAAAGCAAAATGCTTTATCAAAGGTATGAAACTTGTGACTGTTGATGTTCAAAGAAACTTGGGTGTGCTCGTACAATGAATGCAGAAGGTTAGATGTAGATGTAGCAAGCAATTAGGAACATTGACCACATGTTAGCCTTTATTGGAGGGGATCGGAGTACTGGAATAAAGAAATCCTGCTGCAATTGTACGAGGTTTTGGTGAGAACACATCTGGAATATTGTGTGCAGTTTTGGCCTCCACACTTAAGAAAGGAGATACTTGCATTGGAGGCAGTACAATGAAGGTTCACTAAATTGGTCCCTGGGATGACGGAGCTGTCCAATGATAAGAGGCTGAGTAAATTGGGATTATATTCTGTGCAGTTTAGAAGAAATGAGAGGTGGTCTCATGGAAGCCTACAAAATTCTGAAGCAGCTTGATGGGGAAGATGCTGAGAGATTGTTTCCTCTGGTTGGGGAATCTAAAACACAGGTGCACAGTCTCAGGATAAGGGGCATTTCAGACTGAGGTGAGGAGAAATTACTTCACTCAAAGGCTTGTGAATCTTTGGAATTCTCTACCCTAGAGGGTTGCGGATGCTCCATTGTTGAATACATTTAAGATTAGGGTAGACAGATTTTTGGTCTCTCAGGGGATCAAGGGATATGGGGAGCAGGCAGGAAAGTAGATTTGAAGCCCAGTGTCAGCCATGATCATACTGAATGGGGAAGCAGGCTGAATGGGCCATATGGTCCACTCCTGCTCCTACTCCTTGTGTCTTGTGCTGCATGTCGCAGCAGTGTCTGATGGTGAATGTTGCAGCGTTTGTATATTTTTTTACTTCATTTATTCACTGAATAAAGTGAATTTTGAGCTTGCCATAAGAAGTAAGGAGAGATTGAGATTGCGAGAGCTTCCCCAATTTGCTCTGCCCCACTATTGGTAGCTGTGCCCTTAGCTGTCTCAGGCGCAAGCACTGGAATTCCCTCCTTAAATGTCTTGGTCTCTCTCTCCTCCTTTAAGACTCTCCTTAAAAGTTACCACTGACCAAATTTTGGTTTATCTGTCATAATATCTCATGTGGCTCAGTGTTAAATTTTGAAACGTCCTGGCATGTTTTACCATGTTAGACTTGTCACGGGCAATTTTAAAGTGTTACCCCTTATTGCCTTTTTACTTTAGTAGATGTGTGTACTTTCTTACCCTCAGAGTGATTGTGTCAATTTAAATAACCCTACTGCAAGCTTTTATACTTTAAAATGAAGGTTAGTTATTTCTCACACACTTGCACTGGAGGTTAACAAAAAAGTGAAATCTCACTCACGCGATTCACCCACACTATCACAAACACACACACACACGTACACACACACAAAACTAGATCCAGTCAGAGGGGAGTGGTGGTGTACTGGTATTGTCACTGTTACTGGACTAGCATTCCAGGCACCTAGAGTAATGCTCTGGGGACCTGGGTTTGAATCCCACCATGGCAGATGATGAAATTTGAATCCAATAAAAATCTGGTAATAAAAGGCAAATATGAAACCATTATCACATAAACCCATCAGGTTCACTAATGTCCTTTAGGAAGAAAATCTGCTGTCCTTACTGGGTGGGAAGAGAGCAGGCAGCAGGTGATGATGTCACTGTGGTGTGGGTGGCCTACATGTAACTCCAGACCCACAGCAATGTGGTTGACTCTGAATTGCCTTCTGAACAAGGGCAGTTAGTTGATGCCCACATCCCATGAATTAATTTTTAAAAAGTTGAAGGTAAAATAGTAATTATAAAAATGGAATTTAATTCAGCCTCTATTTCAGTGGAGGCCTGGTGTTTTATAGTCAAGTTGTAGGCTTGAAAGTACAGCGATTTCTCAGTATTATTCCACTCGTAGATTGTTTTCATAGATAGGCTTGAAGGTGGAACAGGTTAGAGGAGAGAGAGTGGATTAGTTTCTCTTTAGGATATTGTGGGCAGTTGCATTGCTGCTTAACTGACTGTAGTGGTCGATGTCTTTGCCTGTCAGATCCTCTCTCTCTGGTAGAATTTTGTCTATTTCTTTGAAGATGTCACTGAAAAGCATTTTGAATTTTCTGCTATATCTTTAGAAGGAAGCTAAGGTGGCCACTGAATCATGTAGCCTCACATCAATGTTGAGTCATAGGCCTGAATTTTTAGGTCGTTGGGCACGTGCGATCGATGGGTCTGGGAGTGGCCAAGAAATTGACCCCTGAACACGATTTAATGCTGGCTGGCCAAATAACGGCCAGCCAGCGTGAAACAAGCGCTGAAAAGCTCAGCGATCCTGGGATGGGAGCGGGAAGAGGGCAGGCGAGGACGTCACTGCAGGCGTGGACGTGCAGTGTGAGAAAGCTCCCTGAAGGCCGACAGCTGCCTGAGGGAGCTGCAGACCTGCAGGTGATGAAATAAAGCTGCAAAAAAAATGGCCATGCATCACAATCAACCACCTGAAAGCATACCTCATTAAAATGCTGTCCACAGATATTTATTTTTATTTTGTTTATACAGAAATTTCATCCCGTGCTTGATGAAAAATGTAAAGGCCATCGGGCTGATTCACTGGTCCGCCAACCATAAGGTTGGATGGGCCATGAAAAATCACAGACAACTGCACTGTTAGTAGTCCCAAATAAAGGACTGTGGTAATTTACTTAACAGTCTGAAGTCTTCTCCCACCTGGGATTTGTTTTGCTGGTGAAAGCCTTTAAATTTGACAAGTAAATTTTGCATTTTTACTATGAAGGTGTTGCTGAAAAAAGAGACATGTCAAAGCTTTTCATCTTGCACTCATCAGGACACTTGCAAGAATACCAATATAAAGGGGAAAACGACAATTCACACTCTTTGAGAAGAGAGGGCTGATTGGTTGGCAAAGTGACGTTGCCATGGAGAATGCACTACTGATGGTGACTGACTGGTGGATCGTATTTAACAGCATGTCCCTGCCACCGTTCGCAATCGGCAGGATACAAACCTTACCCAACCAGCCCGTGCTTGCAAAACTCAAAATGCAGAATCCAACATTAGATGTGATTCCATGATTGGACAACATTTGCTAAATAATTCACAATGTGCTAAGAATTATGCTGACAACCAATTTAAGATTGTCATTCAGGCCTACAAAGTAGTGCATTTGCGTGTACTAGAAGCTACATACACGGGGCCCTGTTCTTTGCAGACAGAAAGAACATATACATACATTGCATCTGTTTCAGCTAAACAAAATAAGTGACAGCCATTCACTGACTCATTCATCAGGGGAATGCCTTGACCAATCAGGATCAAGCTGCCTGGTTTAAATTTCAAACAATGCTTAGCAGTTAACTGTCAATCACCATCAGTAGTGCATTATCCACGGCAACACCAATTGCCAACCAATCAGCATTATTTTCACATACAGTATAAACTGTTGTTTTCCCCCTTATGTTGGTATTCTTGTGAGTGTCCTGGTGAGTGCAAGACAAAAAGCTTAGACATGTCTCTTCCTTCAGCAATATTCAAGTTCTATGAACAGCTATTTATGAAGGTGTCAATGGAGTTGTGTTTATCTCCTGGCTGAAACCACAGTGAGTCTATATCAGAAAAGTATCTTTATTCTCTTTGTCATTTTGAGAGATAAAAGGATTTAATTCACACAAGTGTTTAGTATCTCCAAGATGCCATCTTAAACTCCAGTTTTATTTGCTTTAAAATGTAGTCTTTAAAAATATGTCTTTAAAGAGTTATAATACCATCATGCAGGTACTGTGGCATGACAGGCTCTATATAAGTACACCTTGTTCTTGTTGTTGGAGGGTTAGGGGAGGAACAGGGGGAGTAGGAATAATTGTTACTACAGAAGTTACCATGATGCCCCAATGCCTTCCAATGGTTTGCTAGAATTCAACTGTTTATAAGAATCTCCAAAAGCGAAATCAACATTTGAATGAAAACTTCATTTCCATGTCACTCTTGCTGCCTATTAGGTATTTGTTTTTACAGGGTTCAAGCAGAGAATGAATAATAAAGATGACCTAGAAGAGCTAATCTGTGTTGCTAAATCTGATGCAGACATGAAACCAAAAACTTGCAGTTCATGATAAGGGCTGCAGTGCTTAATACTCAAATTACAAATAATCCTGCAGCTGTGAATGTGCAATTAGCCAGTCCATCTGTGGAAATACTTCTGTGAGAACCTCACTATTTCACAAAGCAGCCTACCTTCATGTTAATACTGACACACCTTCAAAATCTATGCCAAACAAATCTCACATTACATATCTGTAAATTCATTAATAAAAGCTTTCCAGTACATCTAGAGATAATAAACACACAGCCCCTTTCTGGTATTGATATTTCTGCTCAAGCTTCTCTTTAGAGCATTGTGCACCATAGACATATCTGTTACCAAGCAGACTTCTTTTCTTCTATTTTATGAATGATGGCAAAAATAACAGATTTCAGTCTGAGAACTTTTTTAGGTCAATAAAAATCATTATGAATATGAAAACTGACTACTGTACTCATACTTTATGATCCACCCATCACCATGTCATGTATATGGCATGTCTTGACATGTCATATCATAGAGCAGACAGTAAGAGCTAAAGATCAATCACTCCATTCATCACTCCATTCTTTTTGTGTCCGTGTGTGTTTTGATACTGAAGAAGCCACTTTTCAGTGAATAGTAGGTCAACTCACTTTTATGAGAAAGTTCTGTGTTCCTTTGCATTGGGATTTTAGCTGATACCTCAGTTTTTTTTCAGATAGATTCAGTTTTCAGTTGAAATGATCAGTGTCATGTTTAGAATTAAAGTCTCATTTTGCAGTTCTCCATTTGTTTTTGGATAGATGTTTGTGTTCTATTACTTCGGATAGGTTACTTCGCTCAGGATGGATCTGCCTTGTATAACATTTATTTCAATACTTTTATTTTTTGTGTTTATTGACTCAGCTGCTTTATACTAAAACCAATCAAACCTGCTACCTTGGATTAGAAACCTCCTCCACCCACATTGCCTGTTGAACCAAACCCCTTGTGTGCTGATTGAAAAAGGAACTGTGGTAAAGTAAAAATACACTGGAGTGATCCCAACAATTTCATGGTCTCATACTGATGCGAGCATTAAACACAATGGGATAGGCTGCTCCTTCGTGTGGTTTTAGGGCTTGCAGTCAGACAGCAGTTTGCACTGGCTGGCTACCTGATGGCACAGGCAAGAAGCCATTTTGAGGGTGGATGCTATTCTGAGGGCTAGGCTGGTGGGCTACAGACAGCAAACAAGCACCCTAGGCCGGCCCACAGTTCTGAGCTACCGCAATATTGGGCAGCCCAGAAGAAAGAAGGTTCAAAAGTTGAATTCTAGACAGGCATTTACTGGTGACTGAGATGGGCACTCTTGCTGCCCAGTGGTAGACCAGTGGGGAGACAGTATTAGCAGAAAAGGAATACAAAGTCACATCGCAGCAGTTTCTGGGAGCTACCACCCCATTTCCACTGGGTGGAAGGTCTTAAAAATTGGCCCAATTTGTCAACCCAGTTTATCTTGGTATACTCTCTTTAAATGCTGATTTCTAATCTGCATTAAAGACTGTGTAGATTGGGGACTGAACCTTTGGTAAACTGAAGTTTATTTAACAACAATATTTTGATAAACATTAGGGGGTAGGTGGAATATGGCGAGGCCACGTTCATGATCTAATTGATTGGCGGATGAGGCTCAAGGGGCCAAAATGACCTACTGCTGCTCTTAATCCATATGGTTCGTAGCCAAAATGGCTCCTGAGTTACATAATGAAAACTGGCAAAACTTGAGACATTAAGAAATCATCCGACCATGCACTGAATGGATGTTTGCAGAGTTGGATATGTGGGCCAAACCACATCCTTGAGTGGTCTTTCTCGGAATGATTCTTTGCAAAAAAAATGCAGAATCTATTATTTTCTGCACTTGGATTTTGAATGGTATAACTTAGATCAGTTAGTTAGTGCACAAGAGATTCTTCAAATGTTTATCAGTATGCTGCACAACGACTAAGAGATAAATGTAGAGAGGGAGAGGTAAGGAATGGTTTTGTTGTGGTCAGGTTGTGGGGAAAATTCTTATTGTCTTAGAGAATGGTGTTTTACCATTGTAGTCATAATATTTTATATCTGTCTTTATTCTCTTCCCTTATGGAAGTACAGTTCAGCATCTCCATCCTTGGCCTTGTCCCTGGGTTGCCCCATTTTGCTCTTGTTTTATATCTGCAGCGTTTGCATCATGAATTCATAGGGCAATGCATCATTGTGGCTCCTTTCACTACTGTATGGTAATTCAGAGGACATGATAGCTAAAAAGGATATATGTATCAAACCATGTAATTTGCAGTAGATTATGATGGTGTGTTTATGTTTTGATAGCCTTTTCCTAATAAGGACTTGGGGAAAGTGGTCAGCTGTTGAATTGTATTAGTGTTTAATGCTGCCTATTCCCTTAATGCCACAAAATTGCTCTAATTGCATACATCCTGAGTCAGAGGTACTTAGCTGGTGCTAAGGGAAGTTTGCCTGTAGACTTGCAGCTGCTGCTAAATTCTTAGATTGTCCTCTTTAGAGAGGTGTAACGTTATCAAGGTTAGAAGAAGTGGGAAATGGTCATTTTCTTTTAACTTTTCTGAAAAATATAATATTAGATGTTATTGGTTAGGTTCCATATCTGTTGATGATTTGTTGGCTTCTGATGAAAATGATATTTGAGTTAATCAGGCATTTGGCACACACCGTCACTTTCAAGTATGATAGCGATGTTTGATAACACTATACTTTCTCCATAAATCATTGTGTTCTGACACACAGCACTAAAGGATGAAGGGATTGCCAAATTTGCTGATGACACAAAGATAGGTAGGAAAGTAAGTTGTGAAGAGGACATAAGGAAGCTACAAACAGATATAGATAGGTTAAGTGAGTGGGCAAAAATCTGGCAGATGGAGTTTAATGTGGGAAAATGTGAAATTGTCCATTTTGGCAGGAAGAATGAAAGATAAGTACATTATCTAAATGGTGAGAGATTGCAGAGCTCTAAAGTGCAGAGGGATCTGGGTGTCCGAGTGTATGAATCACAAAAGGATAGTATGCAGGTACAGCAAGTAATTAGGGAAGATAATAGAATGTTATCATTTATTGCGAGGGGAATTGAATACAAAAGTAGGGAGGTTATGCTTCAGTTGTACAGGGCATTGGTGGGACCATATTTGGAGTATCATGTACAGTATTGGTCACCTTATTTAAGGAAGGATGTAAATGCATTGGAAGCAGTTCAGAAAAGGTTTACCAGGCTAATACCTGGAATGGGTGGGTTGTCTTATAAGGAAAGGTTGGACTGGCTAGGCTTGTATCGGCTTGAGTTTAGAAAAGTAAGAGGCAACTTGATTGAAACATATGAGATCCTGAGGGGTTCTTGACAGGGTGGATGGGGAAAGGATATTTCCTCTTGTGGGAAAATCTAGAACTAGGGGTCACTGTTTAAAAATAAGGGGTCACCCATTTGAAACAGAAGTGAGGCGAAATTTTTTCACTCAGAGGGTCTTTGGATTTCTCTTCCTGAAAAGGTGGTGAAAGCAGAGTCTTTGAATAGTTTTAATAATTTTAAGGTGGATAGATCCTTGGTAAGCAAGGGGGGGTGATAGGTTATCGGCAGTAGGTGGGATGCAGATTTCGGGTTACTGTCAGATCAGCCATGATCTTACTAAATGGCAGAGCAGGCTTGAGGGGCTGAATGGCCTACTCCTGCTCCTTGTTCGTATGTTCGTAAACTATCTGAAGCTGAATGGAATTACCTTATAGAGTAGCTGGTGTTTAGTGTTAAATGATGAGCTTTGACACAGAATGGTGGCCTAGACTGAATGTCTTGATCTCATTTTATATTGAACAATTTAAGTAAATCAGATGGCAATCTTAAATGATAAAGCCTGGGCAACGATTGCCTTCTGAGTTATATTTTAACACCAGTCTTAAGGATGGGCATTTAGCACTGAAACTACACTGATAATGCAGGTATGATATGGATGCTTAATGCACTTGCATCACATTCCTTTATATTATTTTAACAGAACTGGTTATATTAGTTTAACAGAACTAGTTACTTTAAGCAGGATAATACTTATGTAAAATATAGAGAAGAATTTGTAAAAAGTGCATTGAGTAATCAGATGGTATAATTGACAAATTGAACTCCTAGGCTATAGAGGGAAAGTTATCGTAAGTGATCCAATGGCTGGGATTTTCTGTGCCCACCGGTGTCGGAAGTGTTTGGTAGTGTGAGCGGACAGTGTGAAACCGGTTTGCGATCGTCCTTGCTTTTTCAGCCATCGGACATCAGGAGACTCATTGAAATAGACCTGCATATCATTATTAGGCCAGCCCACCAGAATCGTCCCCCCCAACCCGCTGGATCGTCCACCCATGTCAGCAGGAAAACACACCAACGTGTTTCACAACAGCACATAAGTGACGTTCACCTGGCAGGCTGCACTTCGATTGGGACTTCAAAGTTTGTTTGCCTATCTCACTCCAGTCAGCATTCGCAGTCATCAGTGCCAGGCTTCACAGACAGCACCACATCACTTTTAGGGGGGGGGCTCACAGGTAGGTCTCTACCTACCAGATCAGCCATATGTGGGTGGCTTTTCAATGGCTGCAGGGCTAGGGCTTGCTTGGAGAAGGGGAGAAGTGGCCTCAGGCAAGGGAAGAGACCGCAGGTTGAGAACTGTATTGGGGAGCAAAGGTAGCCCAGAGTTTGTGTGGGGGCTCATGTTGATCTATGCAAGTGGCCTCAAGATGGTGAGGGCTGGGGAGGCGGTCTCCAGAGGAGATGAGGCCAGATGGACATGTGAGGGTATGTGTGTGAGAATGGGCAGTGATGTCCCTTGGGCTGGCAATGAGTGAGATGCCAGTGAATGTGTGATGTGCTTGAGTGTGTGAGTTTAGAGTGATGAGATGGTTGCCATACCCTGGGTGCACGGATGAGATCATTCATCCTCTATCTACATTGGATGGCCAATCTCTTCTGTGCAGCATTGGCACTGATCACTACTGCCATCGCCTGCCAAGCCAGAGTGGTAATGTTACTGCCCCTCCTGTGACCAGAACGAGGGGTACTCCACAGCGTCCAAAAGGCACTCGAGGGCCGCAGTCTTCTTGCCTCTGGGGACCATGTCTTCTTTGCTGCAGTCTTGAGCTAGAAGCACTGAGCATAGCTGTACTTTAAATGTGGTGCTGGTGTGATGAAGCAGCATGGTGTGAGGTTACAGCATGGTGTGAGGTTACAGCATGGCAGGCAAATTGGAGCACACCCGCTATCAAAACAGCATGTAACCCGGGAATGCATAAGTAATGCGGCAGGTTTGGGACTGTTACCACACTTAGTGCAAATCTGGGATGATTCCGCCCATTGATTTTCTCAAATTGCCTAAAAACGCTTAAATGATAAAACTTGCCAATTTTACTCGAATTTCATTAATAGCTGCATTAATGACAAATCTGGATTAAAATCAACACTATTTTGGTCAGATGTCAAATGCTTAGATGTAGGCCCCAGTGTATAGATTCAAAAAAGTCAAACAATGAATCTATCACAAGGCTTCGTAGCTTTTATTTCAGGTTACAGAAAGATTGCAATTCTTTCTAGCTTGAAATATGGATGCTATGTTATTATTGGTCAGTGTGAAAGTGTAACTAATTCTATAAAGGTAAGAACATTTGACTAAGTTTACAACTGCTACCTTTTTCTTAAATAAACAAGTCAAAAATAACAAAGTGAAAAATGATTTTAAGTAGCAATACAATCAGATGCATGCATTTCTTACATAGCTGTCCATTTTGAAAGACCTCCTATGAGGTGTTCCTAAAATGCACTGGGAGTATTTAATGTCCTGCCCTGAAGTAAGGTTGGAGGTGGATTAGGGGGAGGGGGAGATGGGAGGGGAACAGTTAATCAGGCAGGACGGAGCCCGGTGGGGACTCCACTGCCTTCCTGCCTCTGCCCCGATTAAGTCCAGAGTGGGAAGGCTCATCGATGGCCTTTCATACCACCCAATCACCAATTGAAGCCCTTAAGTGGATGATTAATACCATGTTCGCATTCAACTCAGATGCTGGGGATGGGGGTTGGGGGTTGGGGGTTGGGGGGTGGGGGGTGGGGTGGTGGGTGTCAGGCATTGCTTGTTGTCAGGCACTCAGTGCCTAATCAAGGGACTTAGCATTACTGAAAGACACTCCCCTGCCCTTACTGCCAACCCCCCTCCCCACCACAACCCCCATTCTGCAACCCAATTACTGCTGCCTGCAATGGACAGTAGCTGGCCTCTGATTGGCTGGTGGCTGTTGAGGGTTAAGGAGGGGTATTTCCATCCCTGGGTTCCTTAATCATGGAGAATGTTGTAATATGCTTTTAAGGGATAGCAGCATGACATCACTGGAAGGGAAATATGTCATACGATCCAAACTTGCTTTCACTCTGGCCTGTGAGTAGAAAACAGTGCATACATTGCAGCTCTAATGTCTTTAATCTTTCTACCTTTGTATAAATATTGTCATGTTGTTTGTCTTAATTAATGAACCCACAATGTGTTTACCCAATCCCTTGAGTGATTGGTGCCTTTATATCACTATAACAACTCAACATGGTGTTCAGAGGTGGCCACACAGAGTGGCAGCAAAATTAAGTACAGATACAACATGGTGAACAGCCTTAGATTGTGCTACATGGCATGAGACGACTCTTGCGTTTAGGTCATACTGCAACTAAGTCAGAGCGCTGGAGAGTGTTGAAATCTCTGTGTGGTGACGACTGCATAGAAAAGCTTTGAAGACACAAGCCAGAATAGTGCTCAAGTAAAGAGCTGGTAAGTAGCCTGTCAGTTCTGTGAATGGGAGAGCGTGTCGAGATGACCAGCACTGGGTTAGCTCAGTCAGGAAAGTCAAGTGAACAGGGTGTGATCCAGATTGATAGCGAGAAAGGGAAAGTCAAACAAAGAAAAAAACACAAAGCTGTCAAAAAATCAGGCCAGAGAAGTTGTGATTATAATGGGTGGCTTCAGGTGTTACACAATAAAGCAAATAAAACAAGGAGGAAGGTCAAAGGGATAGTGCCAAAATGTCCACAAAATTCCCCGGTGTGAATTGTGATGCAGAAGACCTATTATCCAAATTCAGAATGTTTAAACAGCACAAAGAGCAATGGTTTCTTGATTCAGGTGTGTCTGAACCAGACAAGCAAGCCATAAAAATTTGCCTAGCAATTGGGAATGAAGGTCCACACAGGCTGAACATGTCAGGATTAACAGAAGAAAAGCTAACGGATCCCCAAAAGATATGGATTACATTGGAAGAGCAGTTCAGAATCAGGTTGAACTTTAATTTTCATCAACAAGAGTTCATGCCATTTCAACAACAGCCTACAGAATCCATAGATTACTTTGTCAGCAGATGCAGAGAAAAGGGTATGTCCTGTGATTTTTCAAATGCCGAACTAGCAGACAGAATTGTTGAGTTGGTGACCACCTGCTGCACTCATCCAGGCAAGTGGAGTTTATTCCATCACACTCCTGACTTGTGCCTTGTAGATGGTGGACAGGCTTTGGAGAGTCAGAAGGTGAGTTATTCATCAAAAGATTCCTAGCCTCTGACCTGCTCTTGTGGCCACAGTATTTATATGGCTAGCCCAGATCAGTTTCTGGTCAATGCTAACTCCCAGGATATTGATAGTGGGGGATTCAGTGATAGCAATGCCATTGAATGTCAAGGTGTGATGGTTAGATTCTCTCTTGTTGGAGTCGGTCATTGCCTGGCACTTATGCAGCTCGAATGTTACTTGCCACTTGTCAGCCCAAGCCTGAATGTTGTCCAGGTCTTGCTGCATTTGAACATTGACTGCTTCAGTGTCTGAGGAGTCATGAATGGTGAAGATTGTGCAATAATCAGTGAACATGCCCTCTTTTGACCTTATGATGGAAGGAAGGTCATTGATGAAACAGCTGAAAATGGCTGGGTCGAGGACACTACCCTGAGGAACTCCTGCAGTGATGTCCTGGAACTGAGATGACTGACCTCCAACAATCACAACCATCTTCCTTTGTGCTAGGCATGACTCTAACCAATGGGGAGTTTTCCCCCTGATTCCCATTGACTCCAGTTTTGCTCGGGCTCCTTGATACCACACTCAGTCAAATGCTGCCATGATGTCAAGGGCATTCACTCTCACTTCATCTCGGAGTTTGGCTCCTTTGTCCGTGTTTGAAACAAGTTTGTAATGAGGTCAGGAGCTGAGTGGCCCTAGCGGAACCAAACTAGACATCAGTGAGCAGGTTATTGCTAAGCAAGTACTGCTTGATAGCACTGTTGATGAACCCTTACATCACTTTACTGATGGAGAGTAGACTGATGGGGGTGTAATTGGCCGGTTTAGATTTGTCCTGCTTTTTGTATACAGGACATATCTGGGCAATTTTCCACCTTGCTGGGTAGATGCCAATGTTGTAGCTGTACTAGAACTGCTTGGCTAGGGGTGCAGCAAGTTCTGGAGCACAAGTCTTCAATACTATTGATGGAATGTTGTCTGGGCCCCAAAGCCTTTGCAGTATCTAGTGCCTTCAGCCATTTCTTGATATCATGTGGAGTGAATTGAATTGGCTGAGACCGGCACCTGTTTTTGAAATCATTTTCCCTATAATTTTTTTTGAGGTGACTTCATTGTGATATTTGTGGAGCCTCCTCCTCCACCAGTGAGTTGTTTAATTGTCCACCACCATTCACAACTGGATGTGGCAGGACTGCAGAGCTTGGATCTGATCTGTTGGCTGTGGAATCGCCTAGCTATATCTATCATTTGCTGATTATGTTGTTTGGCATGGAAGTAGTCCTGTTTTATAGCTTTACCATGTTGACACCTCATTTTTAGGTATACCTGGTGCTGCTCCTTTACTCTTCCCTGAACCAGGGTTGATCCCCTGGCTTGGTGTTAATGGTAGGTTGGGGGATATGCTGGGCCATGGGGTTACAAATTTTGTTCAGGTACAATTCAACTGCTGCCAATGGCCCACAATGCCCCATGGTTGCCCAGTCTTGAGCTGCTAGAGTTCGAAATCTATCCAATTTAGCATGGTAGTGCCACACAACACTATGGAGAGTATCCTCAATGTGAAGGTGGGACTTTGTCTCCATACTGACTATACGGTGGTCACTCCTACTGGTACTGTCATGAACAGATGCATCTGTGGCAGGCAAATTCATGTGGATGAGGCCAATTATGTTTTTCCCTCTTGTTGCTTCCCTTACCACCTACTGCAGACCAAGTCAAGCAGCTAGTCATTTAGGACTCGGCCAGCCCTGTCTGTTCTGGTGCTACCAAACCACCCTTGGTGATGGACACTGAAGTCCCTCACCTAGAGTATGTTCTGTACCCCTGCCACCCTCAGTGCTTCTTCCAAATGGTGTTCAACATGGAGGAGCACTAATTCATCAGCTAAGGGGAGTGAGGGCCAGAGGGGGATGTGGGTAGGTGGTAATCAGCAGGAGGTTTCCTTGCCCATGTTTGACCTGATGCCATGAGATTTCAAGCGATTCAGAGTTGATGTTGAGGACTCCCAGGGCAACTCCCTCCTGACTGTATAACCACTGTGCCACCACCTCTGTTTGGTTTGTCCTGAAAGTGGGTCAGAACATACCCAGAGATGGTGATCGTGGTGTCTGGGACAAAATCTGTATGGCATGATTCTGTGAGTATGACTATGTCAAGATATTGCTTGACTAGTCTGTGAGCAAGCTCTCCCAATTTTGACACTAGCCCCCAGATGTTAGCAAGGAGGACTTTGCAGGATCAACAGGGCTGAGTTTGCTGTTATTGTTTCCGATGCCTAGGTTGATGCCTGGTGCTAACATGGAATGTGCTTTTGGATACATTGCATTATTGCATAGTTTATCATAAATATACATATCTCTGGATAAATAAGGAGATATACTGAGATATACTTTCGATGCCCGGTGATCTGTCTGGTTTCATTCCTTTTTATAGGCTTTGTAGCAGTTTGATACAACTGAGTGGCTTGTTAGGCCATTTCAGAGGGCACTTGAGTCAACCACATTGTTGTGGTGGATCTGGAGACACATGTAGGCCAGACCAGGTAAGGAAGGCAGATTTCCTTCCCTAAAGGGCATTAGTGAACCAGGTGGGCTTTTACAACAATCAATCATAGTTTCATGGTCATCATTGGACCTTTAAGGCCAGATTTTTTTTTTATTGAATTCAAATTCCACCACTACGCCACCGCATCTGAGTGCACCACCTTTAAGTGCAATTATTCCAACATCAACAGAGCTCATGTTTGGCAGACCAGTGTGTACCAATTTATCTACTCTTACCTATTCTACTCTCTTAGAAACTAGAGAGCAACTTTCAAAACTGCAAGAGAAGATGACCAACGTGCACAATAAAAACATGGGTACAGAATTGCCAAGTTTACAGCTGGGACAACAAGTTCATATCCAGGATCTCACAGAAGGTTTATGGCAACCAGCCCAGCTGACAAGGATTTGTTCAGAACCAAGTTCCTATGGAGTCATTACACACAAAGGTGCAATGGTGAGATGTAACCAAGGACAAATCAGAACCATTCCAGATCCTCAACAGTCATATTGCATCGAGGACTAGATCCCAAAAGCAACCAGGAACAACATCCAAGAATGATAATCCCTGAGCAATTATAGAAACCTCAAGACAAGTTTACCATTACAAGATCTGGGCCTAACAGCAGATTACCTCTATGCTTTAGAGACACTTAGATTCATCCGTTCTATACACTTATGTAGTGGTACCTAAACATGAACATATACTGTAAATAGTTATAATTTTTTGAATGGGGGAAATTTAATTTTAAAAAGAAAGGGGTTGTTGTTATATGTCTTTAAGGGATGACAACATGACATCGCCAGAATGGAAGTGTGTCAAGCAATCCAGCCTCAGTTTCACTTTGGCCTGTGAGCAGAACACAGCATGCACAGCACAGCTCTGATGTCTTCAGGCTCTCTACCTTCGTATAAATGTTTTCAATTGCCTAGTGTTAATTAATGAACCCACAACGCAATTCCCCAATCCCTTAGGGGTGATTGATGCCTTTATATCTTTATAACAACACGACAAGGAAGCACTGCCAATGACCATTTAAGTGCCTTCACCAAAGGAGGCGACGTGGAGCTCCTGTTGGCTCTCGGTGGATGGAACTCCATCGCCCTGATTAAATACTGCCCATCCTTTCTCCCACAGGACTTGCAATCATGGGCTGTATTCTATGCACCCCTGTCGGGCGTGATTTTGGCCGGGTGGGACACATGAAATAGGACGAGTGGCTTGTCCACCACAATCCCACCGATCCCTGATCGGGCACCAAAATCGGCAGTCCACTCACCAAATGTACATAAATAATTAAAAGTCTATTAGGCTTGTTAGCAAGTTTATTGATCTGGATAAAATGCTGCCCACATCATATTAGGGCTGGCATGGGCAGGTGGGCGGGAGTGGGCAAGCCATCTTTTTTATGGCCTACATTAAAAAAAGGCAAGAAGGAAGGTGGACATCTCATTCAGGCATGGCCTCTCCCCCACCCACGCCCGAAGGTGTCACTCCCCCTTCCTTCTGTGCTGCCTGCCCTCCACACCCCCTCTCCCCTCACTGGGTTCAGCATCCCTCCCAGCCCTAAAACTCCAGGACTTGCATTTCTGGGGAAGCTGCCCCTCTTCGTGCTCCTTCTTTCAGTCCGGCAGCATTCACTACTGAGCTCTGCTGGAGCTGCCACAGCTCCAGAGGGTGGGACTTCCTTACAGTGGGGGTGGAGGTCCCATTCTCAAACAATTTAACCCTCTTGCAACATGTTATGGCTGTGGGTGGGCTTCCTCTGGTCACGCCGGCTTACAGCCAGCTTTCCTTCTGGGGGGCGCTCTCAGTCCGCTCCATATTGCATTTTGAAAACTGTGCTTGACAAAATTTCAAAGTTGTGAGAGGCTCACTATAAATAAATATAAATGATCTTCCTTTCTTTAGATTTGCACTGCTTCGGAACTGGGTCAATACTTCACAACCTCATTTCACACAGGAGTTCTTACAGCTAGACAAGAGGGAGGACTTTCATCCATTTGATGTGAGCTGGAATCCAAACAAGGCTCCAGAGCTGAAAGGACGGTGTTCTAAACCTGCAACCAAAGGACAGGCACTTGCTTTGGGTCAAAACCTCTGCAGGATTTTCCAACATTCAAAATATAACTAACCATTACCAAAATACTCTGAATAGCAATTCATATATCTTGAAGCAAAATATTAGAGCTAGATTTTGTACCCAGCCCTCCCAAAGGAAAACAATAAAACCCATGTTCTTCTTTTGTGGACTACTTCTATATTTGCGGTGTTCTTGTATTTTTTTAAACAGCTGCAGGTGCTGATGTTGGCTAAAGCAGTTCTCCTGAGTATTCCAACCAACTCCAAAATTCAAAGCACTACAGCTCCTTAAATATTGCCGAAAAAGCTCCAAGGGTTTCCTGGATTTGAATAATTGTCAATCGCATTCAAAAATGACCAACCTTTCTACATTTAACTGAGCAAATGTTTGTCTTTGTTTGAAGCTAGCTTGGCTTTCCTCTCAAGATTTGCTGACAACCAAATAAAACATAAAATATGTGTATCAAGTTTAGCTGGATGATGTATTATGACTGGTTCTCAGATTGTTCCTTAAATCTAAACAGTCAGTGTGCATCCCTTCAACTTTCATCTGGCAGTATATGTCCTTATTTATCCAGAGATATGTACATTTATGATAGTGTGTATAATAGTGGTATCCAAACAGCACATTTCAGGTGAGCTGCACCCTAATCTTTAATGGCTTGGGACACTTTCCACATTGGAAAATCCACCTTCAGGTATCTCTGTTTATGAGATGAGTTCTGGATCTAAAACAACTGCTCCCCTAATTGTTATTTTTGGAGGGGGAGTTAATGGTAGCATTCTGTATTTCATTAAATTGGTTATATATCTGATTTAACTAGTTACTCGAATGAAATCATTCTCCCTATAATTTTTTTGCGATGACTTCATTATGATATTTGTCAGGACCCGCTGTATTTTTAGTAGAAGAAATAATAATTTCAAGATACATATGGTGAATTTTACAGCTTTGAAGCTGAATGGGACTGGCAATGGTGCATTAACCTTTAATTGCACCCACTTGCGATCTGGCAGCTTTCAGTGGGCAGTAATTTAAAGTACATTATTTTGTCTACTTTTACACTGAACATTACGCGAGGATGATGTAAAGAAAAAGGAAAGAACTTTGGAAAAGTCACAAGGATTTAACTTGAACAATGACCACTGTATTGCTTATCTTTCCAACTTGAAGCAGTTCTACCATTGTGGAGCTGACCCATGATTAGAATCTGTTAAGAATAATTGAAGTGAATAAGCAGCCTTTTGTTGCAGAATTTCAAAGCCAAAGCGTTGGCAGTTCTGCAGATGATGTCATGTGGCAAATTGTGCTGAAGTTTGTTATTTTACAGGGACCCCCTCCCCTCCCTTTATTCACAGCAGGAATACTCAACGGGCACTTAGTATCCATCCAAACATTATTCTAACAAGTGGAGTTTCGTACATTTCAAACTTTACCATGACTAAAGACAATCAGTGGAAGGGCCTGAAAGGTAGTAATTAAAAAGGTGACGTGATGTAACACAAAACAGATTTTGTATTAGTCTGTTTTGCACTCCCTCTCCCCTGCCCCCGACCCCACAACCCACCACCAACCTCACCAAAAAAGTCAATGTTTAAAATTTGGATCAGTTTGGAAAGGCAATATTATACAAACTTAATTCCAAACAATGTGTCCACATGATTGTCATTATCTTGGAATAACAGGCCAAGTACACCTCAGAAAAGCAGGATCTATTTTGGTTGGGAGCTTAGCAACTTCAACAAACCTTTCCAGCCTGAACTGAAATTGACACACCACCATTACAAATTCATCGAGGGATCCAGAACACTGATTTGCCATTTGACTTCTTTGTATGTAAAAAAAATGAATATTTAAGGCAAGCTTACATTTTTCCTATCCTTTTCTCATAGGCAGTGTGCATCATTCAGTGTCAGGGTTAAATTGTGCATACGTGCTGCTGGGTTTTTGTCAATACTACAACCATAAGGAAGTGCGCAAGATCAGCTGAGTGGTTGCTCTTTTGCTAACCCTTCCTCAGTGACACTGATCGCCATCTTTTAATTATACAGTTAAAATGGGACACAGCATCCTCCTCCAAATGCTGTTGTCTGGCTGGGCATGCCCTCACTTGGTTCCATTCTTATCTATCCAGTTGTAACCAGGGAACCGCCTATAATGGTTTTTCTTCCTGCTCCTGCATCATTACCCATGATGTCCTCCAAAGATCTACCATTGGACCCTTCCTATTTTTATCTACATGCTTCTGCTCGGTGACATCATCTGAGCACACAGCCTCAGGTCCCACATGTATACTGATGATGCTCTATACAGTAGTACCTCATCACCACAAGAACACAAGAATTAGAAGCAGAAGTAGGCAATTGGGCCCGTCTAGCCTGCTCCGCCATTTGATAAGATCACGGCTGATCTGATTGTGGCCTCAACACTATTTTCCTGCCTGTCTCCTTTAATCCCTGACTCCCTTTGTTGATCTAACTCAATCTTGAACATATTAAATGACCCAGCCACCACTGCTCTCTGGGGAAGACAATTCCACAAACTAATGACCCTTTGAGGGAAAAAGATTCTCCACATTTCAATCTTAAATGGGATAACCTTTCTTTTTAATCCATGATCTAGACTCCCCAACAAGGGGAAGCATCCTCTCAGCCTGTCAAGCCCCTCGGGATCTTTTTGTTTTCACAAGGTCACCTTTCATTCTTCTAAACTCCAATGGATAAAGTCCCAACTTGCTCAACATTTCCTCATAAGATAACCCCTTCATCCCAGAACTCAGTTGAGTGAACCTTCTCTGCACTGCTTCTAATTCAATTATCCTTACGTGAGTAAGGAGATCAAAACAGTACAGAGTACTCCAGATGCAGTCTAAGGCCCTGTACAGCTGCAGCAACACTTCCCTTCTTTGATACTCAATTCTCCTTGCAAATGGAATGCTGATGTTTATTGCCTTCTTAATCTCTTGCTGCACCTGCATACCAATTTTTTGTGATTCATGTACCACGACAACCAGATCCCTCTGTACCACAGAGTCCTGCAATCTCTTTCCATTCAAATAATATACTGCTTGTCTATTCTTCCTGCCGAAGTGGAAACACTCACATTTTTCCACATTATACTCCATTTGTTAAATTTTTTGCCCACTCACTTAACCTATCTAAATATCTCTGTAGGCGCTTGATATCGTCTTGACAACGTACTTTCCTTCCTATCTTTGTGTCATCAACAAATTTCGCAACTATACATTCAGTCCCTTCATCCAAGTCATTGGTATTGATTGTAAATAATTGAAGCCCCAGCACTGATCCCTGTGGCACTCCATGAGTAACTGCTTGCTAACCCAAAAGTGATCCATTTATCCTTACTCTCTGCTTCCTGTTAGCTAACCAATCCTCTACCCATGCTAATACATTAGCATGAGCTCTCATTTTGTTCAGTAACTTTTGATGCAGGGCCTTATTGAATGCCTTTTGGAAATCTAAGTACACAACATCTACAGGTTCCCCTTTATTCGCTTTGCTTGCTACTTCCTCAAAGAACTCTAATAAATTAGAGTTTCACAAAACCATGTTGACTCTGCCTGATTGTATTATGATTTTCTAAATATCCTACTATTACCTCCTTAACAATAGAATTTGGCATTTTCCCCATGACAATGTTAGGCTAACTGGTCTATAGTTTCCTGCTTTCTTCTTTGTACTTTCTTGAACAGAAGTATTTCATTAGCAATTTTCCTATCTGCTGGGACCTACCAGAATCTAGGGAAATTTGGTAGATTATAGCCAATGCAGCTACTATCTCTGCAGCCCCTTCTTTTAAGATTCTAGGATGAAAGCCATAAGGTACAGGGGACTTGTCAACCTTTAGTTCTAATATTTTTCCCAGTAACTTTTCCCTAATGATTGTGATTTTTCAAGTTTCTCCCTCCCTTTCATCATTTGATTTTCAAGTGTTCTTGGGATGATTTTTGTGTTTTCCACAGTAAAAACAGACACAGAATACCTGTTCAATGCTTCTGCCATTTCCTTGTTTCCCATTATTAATTCCCCAGTCTCACCCTCTAAGGGACCAATGTTCACGTTAGTTAGTCTTTTTCTTTTTAAATACTTATGGAAACTCTTACTATATGTAATTATATTTCTAGCTAGCTTTCTCTTGTACTCTAAATTTTCCCCTTTTTTCAATAATTCTTTCTGGTTTCTATAATCTATTCAATCTTCTGACCTACCATTAATTTTTGCAGTATTGTGTGATTTTTTTTTTCAATGTGATGCTATCTTTAACTTCCTTAGTTAGCCAAGGATAGTGCATCTTTCTCATAGAGTCTTTGTTTCTTTGTTGAGAATTATGAAACACCTCCTTAAATGTTTGCTACCATTTCTCTAATCTCCTACGTTTTAACATATTTTTACAGTTCACTTTAGCCTTCATACCTTTGAAATTGCCTTTATTTAAGTTTATGAGTGTAGTCTTAGACCCACTCTTCTCACCTTCAAACTGAATATGAAATTCCATCATGTTATGATCACTGTTGCCTAGCGGACCCTTTACTATGATGTCATTAATTAATTTTGTCTCAATGCACATTACCATGTCAAAACTAACCTGCTCCTTTGTTTGCACTAGAATGCACTGCTCTAAGAAATTGTCCTGAACACACTCTATGAATTCATGTTCCAGGCTACCTTTGCCGATTTGATATATCCAATCAACCTGGAGATTAAAATCACCCATGATTGTTACAGTACCTTTCTTACAATCCTCCATTATAATGTGGTTATTGCTAGAGGGCCTATAAACTACTCCCACAAGCGACTTCTTATGTTTGCTACTTTTATCTCGACCCAAACTAATTGTATATCTTGATCTTCTGAACTAAGGTCACCTCTCACTAATGTCATCCTTAATCAACAGAGCTACCCCCGCAGCCCCCCCACCACCCCACCCCCCCCCCCACCCCCCCACCCCAACCACCACCACTTCCCCGCTCCCACCACCACCCCAACATCTTTTCCTAGCTTCACATCCTTCCAAAATGTCCTTGAATATTTAGGTCCCAGTCTTGGTCACCTTGCAACCATGTCTCTGAAATGGATATCAGGTCATATATATTTATTTCTATTTGTGCTATCAATTCATTAATTTTGTTACAAGTGCTGCGCACAATTCAGGTACAGAGTTTTTAATTCTGTCTCTTTACCCTACTTGAAAACTCTGGCCTTAAGTGCTGGTGCACTCTTAAGTTATCATTACCCATGTCGCTACCCTGCTCTATTGCCTTTCCCTTTCTCTTTATTTTACCACATCCACCATCATGTGGTCTGGCGCTCCCACTATTTAGTTTGAAGTTGTCTCTAGTGGCCTAGTTATATAACTCACCAGAACACTGGTCGCAGCATGGTTCAGGTGAAGACTGTTCCAACAGTACAGCTCCCACTATCCCTAGTACTGGTGCCAGTACCCCAGAATCAAAACCCATTTCTCCTAAACCAATTTTTGAGCTATGCATTCAGCTGTCTAATCTTTATTACCCTGGTCAAATTCACTTGTGGCTCAGGGAGTAATCCAGAGATTATTACCTTTGTGGTTCTGCTTTTTAATTTAGCCTCCAGCTACTCATCTCTAAACAGACCCTCTTTCCTAGTCCTATCTATGTCATCGGTACTCACATGAACCACGATAGCTGGATCCTCCCCCTCCCACTGCAATTTCCTCTCCAGCCCCAAGCAGATGTCCCAAACCCTGGCACCAGGCAGACAACTTCTGGATTCACACACTCGACTGCAAAGAACTGTGTCTATCCCGCTAACTATATTGTCCTTTACTACCATAACATTTCAATTTACTTGCCTCCGCCCCAGAATGGCTCCTTGCACCACAGTGCCATGGTCAGTTTGCTCATCCACACTGCAGCCCTCTGTCTTGTCCAATCAAGCTGGAAGAACCTGAAACCTGTTGGTGCATTGCAAGGGCTGAAGCTCTCCACTTCTATCTCCTGGATTCCCATACCTGCCTCATTCACTCACTCACAGTCATAGCATCCTGTCCATGACTGCTGACCAAATCAGAAGACCCTAATCCAAAGAGTGTGAATTGACTTCTGGAACAAAGTGTCCAGATAACTTTCTCCCTCCCTGATGGACCACAGTGTCCGAAGCTGAGACTCCAACTCATCAACTCTAATATAAAGTTCCTCAAGCTGCAAGCACTTACTGCAGATGTTGCTGTGGATCCCACTGGTGCTGAAACACATCACCTGCCCTGCCATCTTCATTGTGATTAACTTAAATAAATTAAGTTAAAAAATAACACTCAATGATTATCTGTAGTTATATCAAGTGGTTCAACTAACTTAAAACTCATCGGCCACTCACCTATCTGCTCACCTAATTAATGTTTCCAAGCTTTAGCTTTCGCTTGCTGCTGGTCTCTGGCTCCCTCTTTTGGCCCATTCCTCTTGATTTAAAAGGTCCAAATAGCAGCCCCTCACTCACTATACCGAATTCTCTCACACACCAAATTCCCAAGCTCACACTCTGTGTTGAGCTGCACTCAGTGACAAGCTGTTCTCTTCACGCTTGCTTACTTACCACCTCTCTCAACCCCTCCGCTGCTTTTGATTTTTCACATTCCTTGACCAACATCCAGAAGTAGATAAGCTGACATTGCCTCCAGTTAAATACAGTAAAATTTGTGTTATCCAACACTACCAACTAGAATTCTCTAGTAACCAGAATTTCTTATATCCCCTAATATGAATCATCACTTTACCAACCAGAAGCAATTATGAAGTTATCCAGAACCCGTGCTGTATTATTTTACACTATTATTTTATAGTTTAATTTATGTTTTAATGTAATGTTAAAGACTAGAAGTAAAAGGAATATTGTTTTTTTAATTCCTGAGTACTTGCATATTAGTTCATGCTACAAGTCTTGCACTGTATCCCATTGGTAAATGGGACTCTCCATTAACCAGCATCTTTGATTAACCGGCACCACTCATTCCCCACGCTTGCCGGATAATAAAGATTTTACTGTATTGGGAAAGCCAAAATCACTGTCTTCCACCCCCACCACAACTTCTGTTCCCTAATTTCATGGGTGTGAACTGTCTTCTGGAACAATGTCTGAGGTTGAACCTGACTGTTCTCAAACTCAGTGTTCTATATGACTCAGAGCTGAACTTCCAAAACCATTCACATCCTCTCCATGAACAAGGCCACCAAATTCCAACTCTATAGTATTGCCCGTGCCTGCCCTTGCCTCAGTCCATCTGCTGCTGAAATTCTCATCTGTACTGATTACCTTCACCCTTGGCTATTCCAAAGCTCTCCTGACCAGCCTTCCATTTTCCACCTTCTATAAACCTGAACTCCTCCACCTTCACAAAGCTGCCTGGGTCCTAACTTGCGCCAGGTCCCATCTACTCCATCACCCCTGTGCCTACATTTGCTCCTGGTCCAGCATCCCCTTGATTTTATAACATTCCACTTCAAAGAAATTATTTTTTTTCAAAAATGCCTACAAATGCAAACTTCTTTTTTATTCTTATTTGCCTTGACTGAAGCTCTTTTGAGTGAAAAAAAAATATTTGCCAAAAGAATCCATTTTACTTTTATCTAGGTGGAATGTTTATGAAGAGGCTTGTCAATTTGTAACTAAATTGAAATATAACATTCTCCCATCTCAGTGACTTTCTTACTCCTTCTCTCAAAGGCTTAGCTCTTCAACAGGGTTCAGATAAGGTATCTAATGCAACTGACTGTTTGTCTCAATAGAGTGTGGCAGGAGGCTGTTCAGCATCTCAGCTGAGCATGATCCTGTAATCACATGCTGTCCACATATGTGTACTTACTTACTTAGCAAGAGTCTTGTGTAGTGATGAGAGGAATCTTGTCTGATTTTCCATTTGTTAACCTAATTGTAATGCAAATAATATCTTGACTAATCCCAAATAGGAGGTTGAATTGGAAGCCTTATCAGTTTATATGGGTCAGCAATGAGCTGGATAAAGTTGTTGAGCTCCTTCAACTATAACCAGTGCAATTAATAAGTGAAGAAGCCAAGGGATACAAGCCTTTTTCTATCACCTGATGGTGAAATGAATCTCAGGAAAGCAAACCTGCTTTAAATTTGAAGATCACCATGATGCTAATTTGGTAGTATTTTCCCAGTGCTACTAAACTTCACCTTAGTTAAAAGAACATAAGCACCATCATCAGACACAGTCCTGTCAAACCAAACAAAATGGCTAGACTTGCCAAAAAAAAACCCTTAAGCACTGGAAATATGAAATAAAAATAATGTGAAGGGCTCACAAAGTGTCCTGCCCAAAACAAGAATCAATGTTCCATTTTTAATTGCTGGCTGAATTGCTGCTCACTTCCAATGTTTGCGGAGTGCAGTTGGGTGGGAAGGGGGAGGGGTTTTAAAACCTATATTAACTGTACCCATGGCCACTTTTTTATATCTCACAATGTTGAAGTGCACAAAGCTATAATATATTATTATATATTTATAAGCATGGAGCACAAACCCTCATTTGGCAATATCCACAGCTGTATAGGCAGATCTAGGATGGATGGGTCAGGTCCCTGAATAGCAGTCCAACCTCCTGCATTCTGTATATTTAAATGATTACTCACCTGCCTCCACTTCTTCTCAGTAGTTGAACGTCCAGTGCAGGCGCCTCATTCAATAAACCCTGTGGTCCTGAAAAGTCTTGTCAAGAACTCACAACAGCTGCAGTCTTTGTATTCATAGGTGCCTGAATGTAAGAGAGATCATTTTCACAATTTCAAACAGTCTCTAATTTCATAAGTTGGCTTCAATCCCCTTTTAAATGTTGGCAGTATTATGACAAAATATTTTCCTCTGTTGCTTATTTTGGGGATTCTGACACGAGAGAGTGGAAGAGTACTGATCTGGAAGTCCCCTAGACTGACTGGGATCGTTGCAGTGGATACCCAGAGGAGGCTCGAGAGGATCCGTTTCAAAGATTAAAAATGCAATCCTCACAAGGAATTAACAAAACAACTGGTCCCACAGATTTCCTTACAAATTTACATTCCAACTAAAAATTGGGAAAAGACTCCATTAGTATTGAAAAGCAATGAACAAAAAATAATCTCCTTCAGAGCCAAGAGGTCGGTGAACAGGCGTCAGCTGCAGACACTAAAGATGGCACATGGGAGCCTTGACAGAGTGAAGAGAGGCTGTTGATAATTCAGTTTCAGCCTCTGCACCCCATGGGTGAGTACTTTCTGCTTCTAATGCACCAAATAATTGTTTAGGTGTGTGTGACAGGAAGTACAAATGCTTTTAAAACAACTGCAGACTAACGGCACAGTACACGTTTCACTTCAGTCTCATTAAGGACCCAATTTGAGACCATTCTTACTTAAAGATTCCTACCTTCTAATTGTAAAACTCTAGGTTCACTGAAAAATAATAAATATTTCCACCTCAGCTTTTTGTGGTGATATTAATAGAAGCTGTGTCCATTAGGCCCATTGTGTCTCCCATCCTTTCCTTCAACGTGTAGTGGCCTAGAGGGTACACAAGAAAGGAACTGAAAGTATAACTCATTCAAAATAAGAGGGAAATTCAAAGCTTTGAAAATTTAATGATTGGGAACAAACAGCCTACCCAGAACTACTGTCCAGAAAGAGCTTTGAAAACCATGTTTTTAAAAAGCTCCCCCCGCACCCCCCCCCCACCCCCATTAACACAATCAACAACATCTGTCAGCACTAATTTTGTATTTTAAAGGAGTTCAGTAACAATACATGTTTATCTATTTAAACATATAGGCACACTAACAAAGACACAATAATTGTGTCACGGAACATTTAACTCATGATTAAACTTCTCCCTGTGTATTCTTGTCAAACACTTACTTCACCCCTCGCTTTCTTTATTACTTAGGAACATCTGGCAGCCAGCTTTTTACATGTTGCCTAATTTTTCTTCCAGAAACAAAAAAAATTGATAGTATGAACTTGCCAGCTGGTTGACATTACATCACACCTGAAGTAATTGGATCACGATGGTGTAAGTGCTGCTTCACTTTATTTTTTTTTTGACCAGCGCAAGCTACTCTAGATTAGACTTAACTTTTACTAACCATCAAGATTTCCAGCTCTCCAAGTACTATTTGTCCCAGACATGAAAATTCTGAGTCCTGCAAAGTAAATTAACTGAAGGTAGAATGTTTCAGCCAGACAAATGGTTCAGCAGAGTTCACAGAAGTTTAGCTGTAATTGAATAGGCCAGTGTAAAGTAAGGTAAGGTAAGACAAGACAGAATCAGGAAACATGCCCAAGTGTTATATGATGTTATGACCATCCAGTAGAATAAATACTGCCTACTTTTACTGAGACAAAATTAGAGGCATGTCCCATAACTCCTCCTTCACATAGCAGCTTGGAGGCAATAATCTAATAAGTTTCATATTGCTTTTATAACGCTGAACTATCTCAAGGTACATCACACAATAGTTACTTTGGAAATTCAGTGACTGTTGTTACGTAGGCAAAATGAACAGCAACTATCTGCCAGAAAGATGGGTGAAATGCAATGAAATGAATGGTTGCTACATGTTTTTTGGTCATTTTGCTTGAGGGAGGAATTTTGGCCAGGAAACAGCAGAACTCCCTGATATGCATGATACTTAAACATTATTTATCACATCGCTGTCTCAGACGTATCCTTGGCATCGCTTGCTAGGACAAGGTCACCAACTCAGAGATCCTGGAGTATGTTAATTCCATCAGCATACACTCATTGCTAAGCCAACAATGTCTGCAATGGCTTGGCCACATTCATTGGATGGATGATGGCCAAATACCCAAAGACCTTCTGTGTGGTGAATTGGCCACTGAGTCATGATGTCCATACCTTCACTACAAAGGCAGGTGCAAGCAAGTTACGAAGTTGGTGGACATTGATGCTGACAACTGGGAGACAGTTGCTGACAACTGTAACCTCTCGAGATTAACTAACTGTTTGGAGGGGCAGTGGGATAGGCGAAGATTTAAAAAAAAGCTCAGCTGGCTGAAAGGAGGGCCCAGAGAAAACAGGAGCCAGTGAATTGTGCAAGTTCTGGGCCATTGTCTTCCTCTCCAGCAAATGGGACAGAGACTGCCATGACAGAGTGGGGCTCCTGAGCCACACCAGGCAATGCTTAATTCAGAGTTGACCATCAGAGTGTAAATCATCATCACGGGAAATGGAAGAGTGCCACCACACACATCATTACACTCAATATGAGATATCCCCTGCCACTCCCTGATTGGCCTAAGTACATGGCAGCAATTAAATTCCAATGTTTTCTCTTGTATTACTTAGTCATTTTTTGTTGGAATATTCTGGAATGCCTGAAAATCAAATGCAGTTAGTGACTACCACACAGATTGTATATTTATTCAGACATAACACTCCCAACACATATAACATTCAGGTATTTGGAAAGAGTACTGCTTGAAAGCTTGCTGGTATCTGAATTTCAAATTACAGGTCTGAGGCATACTTGTGAGCACAAGTCCTACATTGAATCTTCCCTGCAATGAAAACAAAAGTAACCTTAAGTGTCCTTCCCTTAAAATTGTACAAGAGGTATAAGAAAGGTTCATCACCTGCTTCAGAAACACAATCCAGGAAAGGAATTTCATAAAGCTCCATGCAACAGAAAAGTAAGCAACACCTCTGCTGAAAGTCATAAACATATTTAGTATCAGTGTTGTAATGTGCCAGGGCTCTGGTCCACTAACATAACAGTGAGACAGTAAAGAGATGTGTAGCAGAGATGTTTACTGCTGCCCAAGCATCAAAATTACATAAAATAATAAAGGATGTTGAAAATGCTACTAGAATGGAACCAAAGTTGCTATGGATGTCAAACCAATGGTCATGAAACTCAAGTATATCTTCCACAACCATTGTTGTTATGACTATTGATGAGCTGTTCAACTGTCTGTCCGACATCAAGGACAGAATTTTACCCTTGGCGTGCAGGCGCCCGCCCGACACGTCCGTGCATGAAATAAAGCGCGTTAATGTCGGGCGAGCTCCCCAGCATCAACGCACACTCTTGTGATATTTCGTTAGGCGGGCGCGTGATGAAGACGGAGGCGCGCCAGCCATTAATTAAGTGGCCAGCTAAGGTCCTTGAGAGACCAATTGTCTCTGAGTTTACGTAGCCCATGCGATTTTCAGGTCATCAATTTGCAAAACCTCATCCACGGGCGGGATAAGAGGGGTCAGTGGGCTTCACAAAGTGAACAGTGAGTAGTTTTGGACATCACTTGCTGCTGCTTGCTTCTGTGAACAGGGCAGCTTCATTTCGCTTCAGCGCTGCATTCAGAACATTTAGAGGCTTCAGTTCAGGACTCAGTGTTGTCTTCCAGGCCCCTGGAGGATACACACCATGTGGGGCCTTTCAGGTATCAGACAGCCTTCCCTTACCCTGGTAATGGGAATTGTGGTCTTCGCTGGAGGCATCTCCTCCTCTGAGGAGGAAGAGAGGGCCAGAAGGGGAAGGAGGTCAGCTGTCTCTATTCAGCTTCCAGGGAAGTGACCTGTGGGAGGAGAGGCGCAGGCACAAGGGGCGCAGGGTCAACAGGAAGGCCAAGGTGGAAGGGGCCACAGATCCTGCTGCCAGTGCTTACAAGTGGCGATGCAGCTACTTCAATATATCTGAGGTACAAGGCCAAAGGAGGTTCCATGTCTCAAGGGAGATAGTGACTTCCATGTGTCAGAGGTTCGGCCCTGAGATCAACTCCGACTGTGTGGGTGGACTCCCCATGCCAGTGGCTCCGAAGATCACGGTGGCCCTAAACTTCAATGCTTTCCAAGGCTCAGTGGGGGATCTGTGTGGAGTCTCCCAATCAGCTGTCCACAGTTGCATTAAACTGGTGACAGAAGTTCTGATCAGGCATGCATTGACTTGCATTTATTACCGTATGGACAAGGCCAGCCAGGCAGAGTGAGCCAGAGGCTTTGTAGTGATTGCTGGTTCTCCCACATCCGGGGGCAATCAACTGCATACATGTGGCTACCACGGCGCCAGCGGGTGAGCCGGGAACCTTTGTCAACAGGAGGGGCTTCAACTCCATGAACGTGCAGATAGTGTATGATCACAGGATGCAGATTCTATAAGTCTGCAAGGTACCCAGGCAGCTCCCATGACATTTACATCCTCAGACACTCCCAGGTGCCGGGGCTCTTCAGTGCTACAGCCCAGCTGGATGGATGGCTGCTCGGTGACAAGGCCATCCGCTCAAAAGTTGGTTCATGACGCCTCTTCAGCATCCAAGAACAGAGGCAGAGCAACGATACAATAGGATCCATGCCTCCACAAGGGCGGTGGCAGAGAGATCCATCGGTCTTCTCAAGATGTGCTTCCAATGCCTGGACCGCTCAGGGGGCGCAATGTTATATCCCTCAGGTCGTGTGTCACTGATAGTGGCTGCATGCTGTGCTCCCTACAATCTGGCGCTGGAAAGGGGGAATGCAGAGGAGGAAGAAGATATTGATGCAGCTGCACAGGCAACAGACAATGAGTCCAGCAGTGAGTCAGAGGACGAGCACACTCAGGAGAATGCTGAGGGCATAGATGCAGGCCTGGGTAACCTCCAGGGAGGCAGGGACACTGGGAAGCTTTGATCCAAAGCTCCTTCAGCTAGCCTACCAAATAACCACCGCCACATATCAGGGCTGCAGGCTCCATATTGACCCCTGACCGGACCAGTTCCTTGGTCAACAACATATACTATGTTCCAGGCAATAAACTTTAAGGAGTCACACTTCCATCATAACATCATGGCTTACACTGCACCTTCACAGCAAATGAAGCATTCGGAGGACAGCTGCAAAAAAAACATCTCTTTACTTCTGAATGACAAACATAGCAGAAATTAACATTCACTGGTGTTGTACATCACACCATTAAAAAATTAACTGAAAAACGGGGGAAACAAATATCACCCGAGATCTGGCCGTGTTGTGCTTAAGGTGCTTTAAGTTTTCGCTTGCGAGTTCTCCATCTAGGTGCTCCCCCCTCGCTGGCAACAGCCTTGGAGACAGCCTGCTCACTCTGCTGTCTTGTTGGCCTTGATGACCTTGATGGGCATCCTCTGGCCCATGGAATCTGTGCTGGCCCAGCCTGGGAGGGGTAGCCAGTGCTATGGCTGGCACCTACTCAGTCACTGCAGCCTCATTAGATACCATGGTCACTGGCAGAGGAGCTGCTACCATCGTCCAGAGCACCCTGAGAGGAGCCCGCAGACACCACAAGCAGCTCATGCATCAACATCAGGTTGCTCCGGGCCTCCCTGCTCACCAATGATGGATGGGCACCTAGTTGGGAAACTGGGTACCTCATCCATCTCACACACTGACATAAGATAATCTACATCCTAGAGTACTTAAGGAAGTGACCCTAGAAATAATAGATGCATTGGTGATCATCTTCCGAGATTCTATAGACTGTGGAACAGTTCCTACAGATTGGAGGGTAGCTAATGTAACCCACTATTTAGAAAGGGAGGTAGAGAGAAAACAGAATTATAGACCAGTTAACCTGACATCAGTAGTGTGGAAAATTCTAGAGTCCAATATAAAAGATTTAATAGCTGAGCATTTGGAAAACAGTGGCAGAATCAGACAGAGTCAGCATGGATTCACGAAAAGGAAATCATGCTTGACAAATCTACTGGAATTTTTCGAGGATGTAACTAGTAGAGTTGATGAGGGGGAGTCAGTGGATGTGGTTTACTTGGACTTTTCAGGGGGTTTTCGACAAAGTCCCACAAAAGAGATTGGCGTGTAAAATTAAAGTGCATGGGATTGGGGGTAGTGTATTGAGATGGATAGAAAACTGGTTGGCAGACAGGAAACAAAGAGTAGGAATAAACTGGTCTTTTTCTGAATGGCAGGCAGTGACTAGTAGAGTATTGCAGGGATCGGTGCTGGGACCCCAGTTATTCCCAATATATATTAATGATTTAGTTGAGGGAACTAAATGTAATATCTCCAAATTTGCAGATGACACAAAGCTGGGTGGGAGGGTGAACTGTGAGGAGGATGCAGGGATGCTTCAGTGTGATTTGGACAAGCTGAGTGAGTGGGCAAATGCATGGCAGATGCAGTATAATGTGGATAAATGTGAGGTTATCCAATTTGATAGCAAAAACAGGAAGGCAGATTATTATCTGAATGGCTATAAATTGAGAGAGGGGAATGTGCCACGAGACCTGGGTGTCCTTGTACACCAGTCACTGAAGGTAAGCATGCAGGTGCAGCAGGCGGTAAAGGGGGCAAATGGTATGTTTGCCTTCATAGCCAGAGGATTCGAATACAGGAACAGGGATGTCTTGCTGGGCTTTGGTGAGACCACGCCTGGAATATTGTGTGCAGTTTTGGTCTCCTTATCTTGCTACAGAGGGAGTGCAGCAAAGGTTTACCAGACTGATTCCTGGGATGGTCGGACTGACATATGAGGAGAGATTGAGTCAGTTAGGATTATATTTGCTAGATCAGAAGAATGAGGGAGGATCTTATAGAAACCTATAAAATTCTAACAGGACTAGACAGGGTAGATGCAGAAAGGATGTTCCCGATAGTGGGCGAGTCCAGAGCCAGGGGTCATAGTCTGATGATGCAGGGTAGACCATTTAGGACTGAGATGAGGAGAAATTTCTTCATCCCGAGAGTGGTGAGCCTGTGGAATTCGCTACCACGGAAAGTAGTTAAGGCCAAAACATTGTATGTTTTCAAGAAGGAGTTAGATATAGCATTAGGGGCGAAAGGGATCAAAGGATATGGGGAGAAAGTGGGAATAGGGTATAGAGTTGGATGATCAGTCATTATCATAATGAATGGCAGAGCAGGCTCGAAGGGCCGAATTGCCTACTCCTGCTCCTATTTTCTATGTATGTTTCTATGTACGTAAGATAAAAGCAAAATACTGTGGATGCTGAAAATCTGAAACAAAAACAAAAATTGCTAGAAAAACTCAGCAGGTCTGACAGCATCTGTGGAGAGAAAGACAGAGTTAACGTTTCGAGTCCAGATGACTCTTCTTCAGAACCATTGTGTTGTGACCAGTTGAAGTCATTACCATGTGAGGGCTTGCAGGCCCGAGTGCAAGCTCAGGAGCCCCTGATTGAGCCCCAGGAGGACCCTCTCCATGAGACTCATCAATCTCTCCATGGAAGAAGCATTGCACTTGGCCATGAGGGTCAACGCAGTGCTTATGCCCCGCATGGACTCCTCCACAATGGACACCATGTCACACATTCCCTCATGTATCTCCACCAGATCCTCCTGCACACCCTGCTGGACACCCAGCATCTGCTGGCTCAGGGATGACTCCAGAGGTCCATAATCCGCCATCGACTGAGCAGGTTCTTTGTCTCCAGCAGTCCTCCAGCTGCCGGCACCCTGGGCACTCTCTGCCTTCGTCTGCACCTCAAGCGAGTGTGAAGTGCCCTCACCAATGTGCACCGAGATACTAGATGCCAATCTTATGCCCACTGAGGTGCTGGTATCTGTGCTGATGCCTGCTTCACAGAGAGGGTGTGACACTGATGGGTGCTCATCATGCTTGGTCCTCAGGGGTCAGGGGTGGGCCTTAAGGCTCCACAGAACGAGGGGCTGCTGGTGAGCCTAAAAGGGCATGTCATTAGTTTAACTCATTAGACTGTCAGTGTGCATGCCTGGCACCCTGATGAGAAAGAGATCTGTATCATGGTGCCCTCGTCTTTCCATTATCAATGGGCATTCCAGGTTTGAGACTCACATCAATATACAGACTACGCTACAATGGTTGAAAAAAGCCACATTTTCATTTCAGTGCACTGCACTCTTGCCTCCCTCTGGCAACCAACCTCAACCTCACTGCAGCCGCTTGACCGAGGTGCCTCCAGGGCCTCCTGCTCTTATCTACTGAGGATGAGGATGTGTGGGGTTCCCCCGCCAGTCCGTGACCCCTCAGCATTGTTATGGGATGTTTTCTCCTGGAAGGATAGCGGAGCATTAATTAGTGTACCCTCCGCCTGCAGCATCATTGTATCCTGGCCAAACCCACCTGAGGAACACCTCACCGGACTCAGCACATTCGTGACCCGCATGACGCTCAGTCCAAGCAGCCAGGGCTCACCCCCTTGGCCAGGTCCTGCCTCACTGACATTTGCCAATCACACTTTAATATCTCCGAGGTCCACGGGGGGATAGGCAGCTCTTACCTGTTCTGCAAAGTGACCCATGCCAACATGGTACTCACCCTTCCTGATCGCAGTAGATTGTTGAAGAGCTTCTGGCACTGGACCCATGTGCGCCTCACCACGTCATGCTGCTGACCCTGGACGCCACCTCCTCCCAGACCTTTTTGGTGAGGTAGCGGGGGGGGGGCTCCTCCTCCCATCCCTAGGACAAGTGTTTCTCTCCTGGTGGTCACCTCCTCCAGGAGGGCAGCAAGTCACTCGTCCGAAAAACGCGGGGCCGACTGCCCCACCGACCTGCCCTCTCTCCTGCCGTGTCCACCTGCTGTGGCATCCAGGGGCTGCCGAGGCCACGTTTGAATCGGCCGCTGGGTCACCATTGGACCTGGCGGACATTAAGCCCCTTCGTGCTCATTCAAAGGCCACGTCTCATGCTGGGCAGGCCTTAATTGGCCTGCCACGTAAAATCACAGTGCGCTGCCGATCGCGGGCAGCAGTCAGCTTCCCGACTGCCCCCCCCTCCCCCGAGCCCACACACCAAGTCTGCCCCAATTCAGAAATGAGCAAAGTTTCCTTCAGCTCAATGTCAGTAAAATTGAAGCCATATTTTTGTAGTTCTTACCAGCATCTAAATACTTGGCTTCAGCTACGTTTAATCTCTAGCTGCCAGCTCAGCTGAACAAGTTGAACACAGCAAATTCTCAGCACTTTGTTTAATCCTGTGGTAGTCTTTTCAACCCTACGTCTGGTCAGCCATCAAGATTGTATTTTTCCATCTCCAGAACATTGTACACTTGCATCCGACCTCTCTCCCAAATTCACACCTTCATTATCTCAAGGATTGATTTCTTGAATGATTTCCTCCCTATCCTCCACTCTTCGTAAACTTCAGTTAATTAAAACTCTGCAACCCAACTATTTTTTATTCATTTATAGGACGTGGGCACATGGGCATCACTGGCTAGGCCAGCATTTTTTGCCCATCGCTAATTGTCCTTGAGAATGTGGTGGTGAGCTGCCTTCTTGAACCACTGCAGTAGTATAGGTACTCCCACAGCGCTATTAAGGAGAGAGTTCCAGGACCTCAACACAGGGACACTGAAGGAATAGTGATATATTTCCAAGTCAGGATAGTGAATGTCTTGGAGGGGAACTTCCGGGTGGTGGTGTTCCAATGTATCTGCTGCCCTTGTCCTTCTAGTAGTCATGGGTTTGGAAGGTGCTGCCAAAGGAACCTTGGTGAATTTTTGCAGTGCATCTTGTAGAAGATACACACTGCTGCTGCTTTGCATCGGTTGGGAGGGAATAAATGTTTGTGGATGTGATGCCAATCAAGCGGGCTGCTTTGTCCTGGATGGTGTCAAGCATCTTGAATGTTGTGGGAGCTACGACTACATTCATCCAGGCAAGTGGGGAGTATTCCATCACACTCCTGATTTGTGCCTTGTAGGTGGTGGACAGGCTTTGGGGAGTCAGGAGGCGAGTTACTCACCACAGGATTCCTAGCCTTTGACCTGCTCTTGTAGCCACAGTATTTATATGGCTAGCCCAGTTCAGTTTCTGCTCAATATCCTAGGTAACCTCCAGGATATTGGGGGGATTCAGCAATGGCAATGCCATTGAATATCAAGGGGCGATGGTTGGATTCTCTCTTGTTGAAGATGGTCATTGTCTGGCACGTGTGTGGTGCGAATGTTATTTGCCGCTTGTCAGCCCAAACCTGGATATTGTTTAGGTCTTGCTGCATTTGGACATGGACTGCTTCAGTATCTGAGGAGTCACGAATGGTGCTGAACATTGTGAAATCATCAGCGAGCTTTCTCACTTCTGACCTTATGAAGGAAGGAAGGTCATTGATGAAGCAGCTGAAGATGGTCGGGCCTATGACACTGCCCTGAGGAACTCGTGCAGTGATGGCCTGGAACTGAGATGATTGACCTCCAACAACCACAATCATCTTCCTTTGTGCTAGATATGACGCCAGCCACACTCTTCTGCAAAGTCTTTTGAATCCATCCACAATGTCCTCGCCTAGCCTCATTGACTCTCTATATCTCAGTGTATTGACCTCATCCGCCTTTTCAAATCCCTCCCCAGTCTCATTCAATTATATCAATATAACCTTGTCCAATTATATGTCCCAGTCCATCTCTTCCGTTCCTCCAACTGTTCACTCGTGGTTTCTTCTACTCCAGCACCAGAAGCCAGTCCTTCAGTTATTCTCTTATGTTCTAAAGAACCTCCTACCTCTCCCCTCAAAGCCCATCTTCTCGCCATGCTTTCCATTAGCTTTAATTTCTCTCATTCCCATTCAGTGTCCTCTTTTTGCTCACTTAAACACAGGATATTTTCTTATAGATGAGGATACTCCATAAATATTACCTGATATTACCTCTCTTCAGCTGCACCTCATTGTTCTTCACTTTTTAACGTCTACTTCTTTCCCCACTTAAAAATTTTCAACTATTCTTCTATACAAACAATACTTCACACATGCAAATTATTGTTAATCCTGACATTGCTAACCACCAAGAAATGAACACAACATATTATATTGATTTGGTGCCTTTAGTACAGAAAAACATTCCAAGCATCTCAAAGAGGGGTAATCAAAAAGGGAAATATTATGAGAGGTAAAAACTGGGTCAAAGAATGGTCTTTAAGGAGAGTCAGCGAAGGAGGAAAGAGGGAGAAAAAAAGGACCGGGAGTTTGAGAGCGTGGGGTCTATGTGGCTGAAGGCCATATGGGGTGATTGTGGAGGGGATGCACAAGAGGCCAGGTATAAGAGAGTTGGGGTTGGGATGTGGGGTTGGTGGAGGCGGCAGTTTATAGACTTAAGGGAGGGTGCACCCATCAGAAAGTAGATCAAAAGATCTACGTTACAAACTAAAGCAAGTGAGATAACAGTTGGTCAAGCACTCTATGAAAGAAAGCTTTATGCAAACTGAACAAGTACCAATATATGATTAATTTCCCCACATTCCTCTCGCCTTGTCTCCTCTGGCAGCTTCCTAGTAACTCACCTAATTATGTGAGCCCAGCAGTCTATTTGACTGACTTATTTCCCAAGGCCCTCAATGAATAGTTCCACAGCACTATATTACTAACACTCTTCATTTTCCCAAGAGTCCTGCACCCTTTTTAGGGAGAAAGTCTGCCCCTGACTGAGTGTCAATGGGTTATTTGATCAAGAAGGGAAATGCATTTTTGCCTTCACTAAAAGTCCGCATGTATGCACATTCCAGCAAGAATCACTGGATGTAATTTCTGGTTAATTGCTCCGGAAGTGGCTGAAAACAACTGCTGGTCCAGCAGAGATTAGCATAGATTGGAATCAAACTTAGGACCTCTTGATTTATACAACTTAGTGCTGCAGAAGGTGGTGTCTGTACCTACCAGACCCCATTGCATGTACCTCAACATAACACAGAGTGAACTCAGTGGCTATCCACAAATTCTTGATTGGAGTTTTTCCTGAACTGTTTTATTACTAATGCTTTAAATGGTGGCCTTTGACTTTTGAAACTTGGCACATTACAGAAGGGAATAGATTAGGGTTTCTTGAAGTCAGGCGTCTTACTGGTCTTTATATAGAGTGAAGCAAATGTAATAAAAAGGCCATTCCAAAAATTAAATCATGTCACATCCATTATTCAGGATTCAATAAAATTGGCTGAGGAAATGTCTTTCTTTTATAAATTTGCCTGAGGGATATAAAAAGTCCTATGACTGGATAATGTACAATTTACAACAGCAAAGCAGAAGCAGAGGAGCAAATCAGCCTAAATTTGGTACAGGTTGGATTTTGTGGTTGAACCAATATTTTCTGATTGTTCCTACTGCCAATATGATACAGTCTATCAAGCGTAGTTCAGAGCTGGCTCTGGCCAGGTCAGAACAATCTGACTATCAGCCTGAAAGTAATGCAAACTAGTGTCTCATCAATACCAATGTCAGTTAATAATGTCTACTTCATTCAGTTGGTGCCACTGTCATCCCCAAGTCAGATGGTTTGAAGTGTTTGAAGCCCATTTTAGCTTTTGAACACATCACCTTAGTTAAAAATCTCAGTACTGAGACAGTGCGGCATTATCACTGGTGTTGGCTTTCGCATAGGACAATGGGGATCATTCTCAACTCTGCTGCCTAACTCGTAACCTGGTGGAGCAAATGTCCAGTTCATTGTGGAATCCACCTGACTTTTATCCCATTGAGCAGCAGAAAAATTGAAAATTGCCCTCAGTAAATCAATGCAGTGTCTTTGGTTGAGGTGGGCCATCACAAGTTGAAACAGACTAAGCCATTCTCTTGGCCAACATTAACCCCTTAACTCACACCACCAAAATCAAATCAGCTGGCTACTCACCTGATTTTGTGGGGCCTTGATGTGCAGGACTTTACAGTTGTTTGCCGACTTAAAAATAACGAGAGCACTCCAACGGTAATTCACTCTTTGAAATGTCCTGAGGACAAGATAAAATGCCACGTAGTGCAAGTTCTTTCTCTAACAGCAACCACCTAACTGTAGTTGAATACCTCACCTATCTCAGATGCATTCTCAATATTGGAACAACAAACCCGAGATTTGATCCCACTTGAGAAACTCTGCCAACACCTTTGGCTGACTTGCAAAATCAAATATAAGATAAGCTTGCCCCTGAGCTTAAAGCTAACCTAAAAGTCCACTAAGTACTTGTCATCTCATCTCTCCCCCATGGCTGAAAAACTACATACAATGGCCATATTAAAAAAAACAATATAGAAGTGGTGAGTATAAAATTCACGTGGCGTAAACATATCAAATCGTAAGATAAGATACTTATTCTTGAATTCTGAGCTCAACCAAAGTCTAATTCAGTATCAGTTGTGATAAACAAGTCAGGCTGTCAGGATGTTGACAAACTCTATGAAGTTTCACTTCCAGCTGGAAAGGAGAAAAGCACCATCAAGGTGGACAGTACGGAAGTTGCAAGGACATTCTTTGATTCATCAACTCCTTGGAAATTGAACAGACCAAAGCTACTAGTGAAATGCCACATAGCTTGAAATCTGACACTTCAAGAGTAAATAAGTGCAAGCTATAAAACATGCAACCACACCAACAGTGGCCACACCTGTGCGATATGTGGGTGCAATTGAAACTCATACATTAATCTTCTGACTTTCAATGTTCCTAAATACAAGAGAAATCTACAACAGCCAGCTTGAATGTTGAACGTTGTCAATGTTGTCACAGTGGACAGCCAGCCACAAGTTGTAGCCCATCTGGCTTTAGAAAGAGGCCCAGATGTGCAGCACTGTACTTTTACTGGAAGAATGATCTTGCTTTAACTACTCAAGAGTTTGCTTTGTTGTATTTATCTGTGAATCTAAAACCTCAATAAAACTTAATTAAAAGAGAAAAAAATGAGGAAAGGGCTACTTAAAGACAAGGAAAATGTAAACCAGCTGCGTAAAAACATTGCTGAATTTACAACACAAAACTTGAGTTTAATCCAAGAGTAATGAATGAGTTCAGATTATACAACATCACCTCCATCAGGTACAGCAATTGCTCACTGAAAATAGAAAATGTCATAATAAAGTTCATAAATTAGAATAAGATAAATCAGCAAAAGATCACGAATGTCTGAAAAATGAGGATAGAATCACCTATAACTACTGTATCAAAAAAGGGAGAGCCACACTTATTCTAGCCCTTTTCATCAATAACTTTTGCTAGCAATAGTTACTTATACTTCCTTCGGAAATACCCCAGAACTGTATCTATACCTGAAAAGGTTGGATCTCATACTGGAAATTTATCACAAAACCGATAGTCAGCCTGAAAACTATTGCTGAGAAACATCTGGAAATTAGTCATGAAGTCTACAGTAATTTAATAGGTTACATGAAAGCTTTCAATTTAGCCTGGAGATGATGACTTGTTAACAGTGCTGAGATCATATGGAACACTGGGAAAAATGATGACCTTGATAAAACACCATTATGATTCAGCATCGTCTGCAGTGATGATGCACAAATTAGTGACAGGCAGGTTTGAGACCAAAGCTGTGTTCACACAAGACCAGATTTTGCCCTTTGCTTCTTCATCCTGTACTTAGACAGGATTATGATGGACACAGTGGATGGCAATTAAAGTGAATCTTGCATTCATAACCTGCTGACTTAGACTGAGACAGATTTCAAATAAAAGATATGGTAGATAAGGATTTACCTCTAATGATACAAACTGAAAAGGAAGTCAATAGTTTTTTGGAGGGATAAAAAGTCAATAATTGAGGGCAGATAAAAAGATGGTTAATTAAGGCTTCAGCATTTTGAAAGAAATGAGATCAAAAAACTGAGCAACATGTTCAATTGAATCAGTGAATAAGGTGAACAAGCATGTAGAAAGCTTGAACTAGTAAAGGCTACCTTATGTTATCTAAGATGATCTGTAAAGATAGCAATTATTTATTTTGATAAAAAGTGAAAACTGAAGATGTTTCTGTCATTTTACTTTATGACATGTTTGGCCAAGATCAAGGACGTACAAATACTATTGTCAGATCCTGATTATTTGAAATATTTTGACAACTAATATGACATTACAGGACTGTGAGAAAAATAGAATGTGTATCTTGTGAGGTAGCTTGTTAAAAACTGAAATGGCTGCTCAGGAAATTTTATTCAACTCAGGAACATAATTATTTGAACAACAATTAGTTAAGATAAAAGTTTACAATAAGGGGAGAGGCATACTTAAAACAACACGCTCTTTAATCACCAACTTATAATTGATGTGACATGTGAATTTGGCCTCCATTTATAAAACTCCAAATTCTATTGGTCTTTTTCTATAGCTTTGCCTACTTTCATTTACACTTTTCAGGGAATGATGTATTTCAACAGCATTCAGCTTTTCCATTGAATGTAGACTCCCATTTCTTATTTTTCCTTCAATATACATTACTTCACGCTTATCCATATGAAATTTCTTCTGGTAGCTGTCTACCCATTTTGATAACCCACCTATGTCCTTCCCTGGTTCATTACAGATCCCGTTTTGTCCATTCCTTCATGGGACATGGGCATTGCAGGCTGCGCCAGCATTGTTTTTGCCCATCCTTACTGCCCGTCCTGGCATCCTTACCGATCACTGAACCTCGACTTTTGTGTCAGTAGCAAATTTAGAGATTGTGTCTCCTTAACCCAAGTCAAAATCATCTATGTGTACAGGGAACAAATGTTAACACAACACCGGCCCTTACAGCCCTTACCTTTCTAGAATCCAAGCCAGACTCATTTGCCCTAACTCTATTTCTTTTCCCATCCTTCAACCAACTTTCTAGATACGCTGCTACATTTTCTCTAGCACTGGATGCCTGAATTTTGTAACACATCTCTCATGAGGCAGATTATTGAACACCTTCTAAAAATATATATACTACATCTAAAGCATTCATTTTATCTAGCCAACCATTTCTTCAAAAAACTCAATTAAATTAGTCAAGCACGATTTTCCTTAAATAAATGTGTGTTAGCTGCCCTTCGGGAACCCATGAATTTCGAGATGCTCACTGATTTTATTCTAAATTATAGGGCTAGATTTTATGGGGCACCACAGTCCCCTCACCCACTGACTAACAAGTCAGTGGGCGGGGAGCCCATCCATGGTCCTGACGGCTCCCCCACAGCAACTTAACGCTGGGAGCAGAGTTATTTTCTTTAAGGCAAGGCTTCCGCCCCTTTCTGAAGGGGAACTTCCACCTTAGAAAGCTGCCATCCAATCGGATGACTGGCAGCTCTGTAGCCCAGCACCACCAGCCAACAGCAGTGACTACGAGGAGCCCAGATAAGTCCAGGGTCAGGAACCTCGGTGAGGGGAGTGACGGGTCATGTTCAAGAAGTCAGAGGGGAAGGTTAAATTGCGGGTTGGTAACCAAGGGGGGAATGATCTAGCAGTGCCTTCGATGGGCCCCAAGGCCTGTAAAGGAGGTCCCCCACATGCCTAAAGCTGCTGGGCTTCCCGCATAGCATAGGCCTCCCTCCCCCCACCGCAGGCAAAATACCAGCCGGGGCTGTGGCGAGGGATGAGGCCCCCGGTGAGGGAGTGTAAAATCCAGCCCATAGGTTCTTAAGGCCAGAATTTTACGTCTTGTGGGTGGGCGCGCGCCCAACCCGAATGGACATGAAATAACACAAGATGACATCGGGCAAGCGTCCAGACATCATCCGGCACGCGAGCAATCTTCAGGTCGGCGGGCGTGCATGCCCACCAACAATTAAAAGGCCACTTCAGGCCATTAAATCAGCAATTGATCTCGATTTTATGTTGCCCTTGCGATTTCGCACTCGTTGCACAGGAAGCAGCCCACTTTTAATGAAACCTCATCCAAGGGTGGGATAAAAAAGGTCAGCAGCATTGCCATTGTGAGTAGCGTGGAGTGCAGGAGATAGTTTGCTGCTGGTTGCTTATTTGAACTTGTCAACTTCATCTCTGTTCTGAGCTTTATTCTTAGCATTTCTAGACTTTGTTTCAGGACTCATTGGTGTCCCTAAGGCCCCCAGAGGATTTTGACCATTTGGGCCCTTCCAAGTATCTGACAGCCTTCTGTTACCATGGTAATGGGGATTGTGGTCTCCGCTGGTGGCACCTCCTCTGAGGAGGAAGAGAGGGGCAGAAGGGAGAGGAGGCCAGGTGTCCCTATGCAGCTTCCTGGGGAGTGACCTGTGGGAGGAGAGGCGCAGGCACAAGGGGCGCAGGACCAGCAGGAAGTCCAAGGTGGAAGGGACCACAGAAGATGGCACTATCCTGCTGCCAAGGTTTACATGCAGTGATGCAGCTACCTCAATATGTCTGAGGTGCAATGCCGAAGGAGGTTCCGCCTCTCCAGGGAGACAGTGACCTCCATTTTTCAGATGATTGGGCCTAAGATCACCTCCAAATGTATGGGTGGACACCCCGTGCCAGTGGCTCTGAAGGTCACAGTGGCCCTCAACTTCTATGCCCCGGCTCTTTCCAGGGGCCAGTGGGGGATTTGTGTGGAGTCTCCCAATCAGCTGTCCACAGTTGCATCAAGCTGGTGACAGAAGCTCTGTTCAGGTGGGTCATGACATTTGTTCATTTCCGTATGGATGAGGCCAGCCAGGCTGAGTGAGCCAGAGGGTTTGCAGTGATTGCTGGGTTCCCCTGAATCCAGGGTGCAAACAACTGGGCACAGGTCAGCCGGGTGCCTTTGTCAACAGGAAGGGCTTCCACTCGATGAACGTCCAGATAGTGTGTGACCACAGGATGCAGATTCTGCAAGTCTGTGCAATTTAGCTTGGCAGCTCCCATGACACTTACATCCTCAGACACTCACAGGTGCCAAATGAACATAACAATATATGGTGTGAATGGTCACACCAGTAAACATATTAACAAAACATGGTGGCACAGAAGATCACCCATGAACAGTCCCTCTTGTGAGTGCTCCATCTTGGTGCCCCCCACCCCCCCGCCCCTCACAGGCAGTGGCATTGGAGGCAGCCTGCTGACTCTGCTGTCTTGTTGGCCTTGATAACCTTGGCGGTCATCCTCTGGCCAGTGGAGCCTGTGCTGCCACACCTGGGAAGGACCGTCCAGTGCCACAGCTGGCATCTCCCCAGTCATCGCAGCCTCATCAGATGCCACAGTAATTGGCAGAGGGTGGAGGAGCTGCTGCCGTCATCTAGAGCATCTGAGAGCAGCCCACAGAGATGACAAGCAGCTTTTGCTCCAACCTCCCTGCTTGCCATTGATGAACATGCACCTAGCTGGGATACTGGGTGCCTCATCCATCTCCCATGCTGGCACTGACCACCTGAGGTCATTGAAGGCTTGCAGGTCCGAGCACAACCCCAGGTACCCCTGACTCTGTCACTGGAGCTGCCTCTCTATGAGAGTGACCGCTCTTTCAATGGAGGAAGCAGTGCGCTCAGCCATGAGGGTCAATGCAGTGTTCAGGCTCCACATGGACTCCTCCAAAACAGAGATCATGGCATGCATACCATCATGGATCTCCGCCAGATCCTCCTGCACAACCCGCTGGATATCCAACATCTGCCACCTAATCGATGACTCCAGGGGCTCATCATCTGACTTCAAATCAGCATTGTCCTAGTCTCCAGCAGTGCTCCAACTGCTAGCACCCTGGGCACTCTCTGCCTCCGCCTGCTTTTCAAGCGAGTGTGAGGTACCCTCACCGCTCTGCACCAACGATCTAATGCACACCAAAGTGCTGGTATCTGTGCTGGTGCCTGGTTCAGAGAGGGAGTGCGATGCAGGTGCATCTAAAGCCCAGTCATCCTCTGGCATCAAGGGTAGCTCATTGGAGTCCTGCGTTTAGGTGTGAGCTGGTGCTTCTAGGGGAGAACAGTGACATGTCATTAGTTTAAGTCATTACGCTGTCACTGTGAATGCCAGGCACTCTGGCGAGACAATGGAGATCTGCATCATGGTGCCATCATCTTACAATGATCAATGGGGCTCCAGTTTTGAGGTTCCCATTAATGATGAGACTACACAAGAATGTTTGCACATCCAACAATCACCTCTGTGCACTGCGTTCTTACCTTCGCCAGAGACCCCAGCCACTCAACAACCGGGTGGCCCAGTTGGGTGGCAGCTTTCCAGCTCCAAGGCATCCATCTCGTACCTCGTCAGAATGAAGCAGTTTCCATGGCTTCTGCCTGTCTTAGTTCTTTTGTTGGTGTTATGGTTTCTCTTCTCCTGAAATGACAGAGGTGCATTGATTTGTCCACTCTCCACCTGCAGGGTCAGTGCAGCCTGGCCAACCCCGCCTCTCCCCCCAACTCCAAGACATCTTGCCGGGCACATCTGAATTGTGGCTCTCAAGCCGCAAGGCACTCAGGTCAAGCAACCAGGGCTCATCCCCTTAGCCAGCGCCGGTGTCAGTGACAGTCGGCACTTAGGCTCTAACACCCCTGAGCTCCACAGGGTGGCGGTTAGCCCTTAACACTTCTCCACACTTGGTACTCATCCTTGCCAAGCGCAGCAGGTCGTTGAACCTTTTGAAGCACTGTACCTAAGTGCGCCATACAACATCATGGCTGCTGACCTCGGCTACCACCTCCTCCCAGGCTTTTTTAGTCAGGTGTGGTGGCCTCCTCCTGCCATCCCTGGAGATTAAATCTTGCCTGAAAGTGACCTCCTCCGCAAGGATTGCCAGGCACTCATCTGAGAAACGGTGGGCTGAGTGCCCACCTGACTTGCCCTCCCGCCTGACATCTCCAGCTGCTGGTGGGGCCATTGTTTGAATGAAACGGTTTCCTGGATGGACTCCATAGATTCTCCCTTGGCAGCCTTCAGGGAGTTCCCTCTGCTGGTTTTAAAGCGCCCGCTGGGTCGCCATTGGACCTGGCACCCAACAGGCTCCTGCCCCTGCCCGACCCTTCCCAACCATTGAGAAGACGCATTTCACAGAGGGTGGACCTCCACATCTGGGAGTGGGCTCCACATCCATTTCCACTCCCGCCATCTTGGTGCACACTCCAAGCATGAAATTTGGGCCTAAGAGTTTGCCCACAATTGACTTTGGGCTACCCATAGATACCTTGTTTATCCGTGTTTCCATTCTTGATTAAACATGTCACATTGCTCCTCAGCACAGATATTGTCTGCTTCAGAGACTCCATTTCTGGACACTGTGAATCTGCTGTCACAGTGAGGATTCATGATGGCCCAGATGTCAGACATATCAGCAGAGTGCTGCTGTGCCATCTCTCTGTGCCTAACCTTCCAACATAAAAATGTCAGAGTATTAGCCCCAAGCTCCTACTAACACTAAACACTTGACAGAATCGAACGTGTTTACTCACTGTGTGTAAACGTTACACACATCATATTGCAGAGCAGAGCATGTGAAGAAAACAGAGAAAAGAAAGGGTTACACTACAGGCAAAATATTAAAATGACGGAGCACTACCAATTCATTCTTTATGATGTTATTACTATTGCTTTACAACTAACTTACGAGCAGGATAGAAAAATGATTGGTCTAGCAGTCCGATAAAAGGAGTGTGTCTTCTCTTTTATCATAGCTTTAAAAATGAGGCAAAAGAATATAGATTGCACTGGAGGGGGTGCAGAGGAGATTCACCAGGATGTTGCCTGGGATGAAACATTTAAGTTATGAAGAGAGGTTGAATAGACTTGGGTTGTTTTCGTTGGAGCAGAGAAGACTGAGGGGTGACCTGATCGAGGTGTACAAGATAATGAGGGGCATGGACAGGGTGGATAGGGAGCAGCTGTTGCCCTTAGTTGAAGGGTCAGTCACAAGGGGGCATAAGTTCAAGGTAAGGGGCAGAATGTTTAGGGGGGATGTGAGGAAAACCTTTTTTACCCAGAGGGTGGTGACGGTCTGGAATGCACTGCCTGGGAGGGTGGTGGAGGCAGGTTGCCTCACATCCTTTAAAAAGTGGAGAAGAAAAGAGTTAACGTTTCGAGTCCTCATGACCCTTCGACAGAACAAGTTCTGTCGAAGGGTCATGAGGACTCGAAACGTCAACTCTTTTCTTCTCCGCCGATGCTGCCAGACCTGCTGAGTTTTTCCAGGTAATTCTGTTTTTGTTTTGGATTTCCAGCATCCGCAGTTTTTTTTGTTTTTATTCTTTAAAAAGTACCTGGATGAGCACTTGGCATGTCATAACATTCAAGGCTATGGGCCAAGTGCTGGTAAATGGGATTAGGCGGGTAGGTCAGGTGTTTGTCACGTGTTGGTGCAGACTCGATGGGCCAAAGGGCCTCTTCTGCACTGTGATTCTGTGATACTTTAATATTAGTGAGGAGAACTCTTTCACTGCTATAGCTAAAAGCTATTTGTGGCACAAAAGCTAGGTATTAATCATATTAACATAGCATTACCTGGAAACCATTAGCAGTAAAGTTCAGAATGATCTAATATATCTATACATGTGTACTGACTGATAAAAAAAATGCCAATGCCAAATATGAATGTCAAGTTAAATGAAAAGAAAACTAATTCTCAATAAGTGAATGACATTTTGACAGTAGTTAAAGACAGGATAAGAGCACCACAGGTCTAAAGAAAACATTCACTTATTGCAAAATGGGACCCATGCATGTCAACGTTTTAGTGCTGATTGATGAAATACGCATATCCATCACCAGGCCGTGAAGCATGGCAACACAGTTATTCAATCTTTGATCACTGAAAGAATAAATACGGTAATATGAAACCACAACGGGTTACAATGAGTACATTTAACATCTTTTAATGAGAATCTGTTGGCAGGAACATATGAAACTAGAACTCTCAAATTCTTCAGCACAGGGTTTGGCTATTGAAGCTGCTGCAATCATTACATGGATATATACATATAAAATAACAGATATCAAGCAGTACCTTAATATAATTAAGCAATTCTTGAATATTACATCTGAAACCCTTGAAATACATTCTTGTAAATTATTAAATGCTAATGAGTACGGTAAACCCCTTTTTACATGGTTCTCCTGTTAGTCATAATCTTGGATAAACTTGCAGTACTTGCTTGGATCCTATTCTTTGCCCAAACCTTGGCTTTCCTCTGACCCCTATCTGCTCTTTTTTTCCCTCCTTAATCCTTGCCTGGCTCTCAAAGCTATCCATTCTCTTTCTTTTTCAACTGCTGGCTTTGCTCCAGCACAATCTGTTCTCCATTTCTCAGTCCCAGCTTAGCTCTGAAGATGTCCCCATGGCGTTTCACAGTCCCAGCTTTGCTTCAGCTCGATCTGCTTTCATCTAGAAGTCCTGATTCTCCAAAAAAAAAGCTTTTCTTGAGTCCAGCAACATCTGCCTATACGGTCCCAATGGATCTTCTTGGTCCTATTGCCTCACAGCTCGTTACTTTTCTTCAAAAGCCTCCATTTCTAAAATGTTATCTTGCCTATTCTCTCCACAGATGCTGCCTGGCCAGCTGACTGCAATATTTTCTGTTTCTGTTTGTGATGCAAGAGCAGTTGTCCCCTATTTATATAGCGGTTTGATAATTAGACTTAAAGTCTAGCTTTTGGTCAGTTACTGGTGGAAATGATGGGTGGAATTTAATGGACCTCTGAAGGTGGCATGGGGTGCTGTTTAATGGGGTGGGCAGGTGTAGGGTGGAGAGTCTGTCACCTTCCCAACTCCTTCCAATTAAGTCCTGGGTGGGGAAGGTTGAAGTTGGCCTTTCCCTAGTTCAATTCAGGCCTTCAGGGGTTAATTAAGGGCCACTTAAGGGTCTCATCCTACAGTCGCTGGTATTCTGCCAGGGTTGGGGGGAGGATGTGGGGCTACACAATGTGAGCAAGCCACCAGGTATACTCTGGCAGGCCTACCCATGGCTGGGGAGCTCCTTCCTGCAAGGGCACCCTGTGCCCTAAGGAGGATTCTGTCAGCAGTAAGACCACGTCTTCCCCCCGCAACTCTTTAAACTGACAACCTCCCCCTGGCACCTCTCCTCACTGGGGCCTGCCTGACTGGCCATGGCGAGGCCCCTTATGAATTGGGTTCTGGGGCCTCCAGTGATGATCCTCCTCCTTCGCTTCCTGCAGTACCAGACGTGGCCACCGCTCTCAGTGGTGCTGCTGGGTCTGAGTACCTGCCTTTGATTGGCTCTTTGAGGCGGATCTTTGTCTTAAAGGCCCCTGGCACCCTGATGGCGGGCAGCAGACTACCTGATTGGGTTTAAGTCGCACCGGGGTTCCCAGTAAAGGCCAGAGGTAGGGTCGCCACCGGCTCTGCAGACAGTGGACAGGCCCACTGCCACTGCCGTTAAATCCAGTCCAATGTGTAGCATCACACCCTGCCAACTTGTAGCACGCATCATCTGGGCTTTCACTTAACTAAGTATTCCCACTGAACCACAAATTGGATATTTAAAGTACTCCTGCAGCTCTTTAAGGGCTGTATTGGCAAAGTGATTTTTTTTTTAAATTGCTGATAGATGGCACTCGTGGGAGACAGGATTCCAGGTGTGAAGTAGAGAATAGAATAGGTTGATTAGTTATGGGGGGCAGATTCCAGATCCATACTGTGTAAAATTCAGCTAATTTCTGATTGGGGACAGAAAACAATTCTTCCTTCTCCACTCTAGGACTATATTGGGTGCATCTGGAGAAGATCCAGAGCTTCTTCAAGAATTCTCCCCATAATGCCCCATTAATGCCCAATGGAACATGGCATGAGCTCCCTCATGGGCCTAATAAAAGCCCCATTGTGCAGAGATGAAAACGAATTAAATACCTTTAAAAATTTACCAATTTCCTCCCCAGGAGGAATGAAAATATGTAGCATGTTTTATTTCATCTGTCCTGAGCCTCAAAGTTCCCCTATTGAACCATCTGGATGTCACTCTTGGCCGCAGATAGCCAAGCATCTGTAGCAGGCTTAGGCCGCCCATTCTCATTATGGAAGCTATTTCCACTCTGAGACATTGGGCAGAGTCAATAGCTCAGACTGTAGGTCCCTGGGAGCCCCATTTTTTTTATTCATTCGTGGGATGTGGCCAGCATTTATTGTCCATCACTTTGCTGCACTTCGAACCCTGTAGCACAGAAGAAGGCCATTCAGCCTGCCCTGCATCTGCCAGCCCTTTGTAAGAGCTACCAAGTTTAGTCCCATGCCCCAGCTTTGCAAATTAGTTCCCTTCAAATATATGTCCAATTGCCTTTCGAGAGTTTCCATGGAATTTGCTTCCACCAACTTTAAGGCAGTATGTTCCAGATTTTAATAAACCTCTGTGTGAGAAAAAAGCTCCTCATTTCATCTTTTGTTCATTTGCCAATAATTTTAAATCTATGAATTCTGAGCCAGGATTTTATGGCCCCGCCACAGCGTGCCTCCACACAACAGATGAAGTGAACCATTTAAATCTCCATTCAGTTCGGCGGGACCATAATATCCCACCATGCAGGTGGGCCTTGGTTACCAACACGCCTACCAGAGGAAACTGTTCCTCCTACTTCCTCAAGGCCCCTCATGGTTTTGAAACTGCCTCTTAAACTTTTCTGCTCTTGAGGTCAGCATCTCCTATTCTTCACGTAACTAAAATCCTTCATCCCTGTTATCATCCTGGTAAACCTCTTCTCTCCCTTCTCCAAGGACTTGACATTCTTCCTAAGTGTGGTGCCCAAAATTGTGTGCAATACTCCAGCTGAGGCCTAACTAGTATTTTTGAAAGGTTTAGAATAACTTCTTTGTTTATACATTCAATACCATATTTAAAAAATCAAGTATCCCATGCAGTTACTTAACCAAATTATCAACTCTCCCTGTCACCTTTCAAGATTTGTGAGCATGTACCCCCAGCTCTGATGTTGCACTCCCCTTCACAAAGGTACCATATAGATTATACTTCTTTTCCATTTTGTTCCTCATAATGTGGGTCACTTTACAGTTATCCACATTAAATTGCATCTGCCATCTGTTTGCCCATGTCACCAGTCTATTTATGTGCTCCTGAAGTCTGCTACTGTTCTTTTTACTATTTACTATCTTGCCCAAACTTTGAAATTGTTTTCCCCAAATCTAAGTCTGGGTCATTTAACAAGAAAATGGTCCGAATGTGAACCCCTTGCGGACCCCATTGCATACTTCTCTCCAGTTAGAAAATCATCCGTTCACCACTACTCTCTGCCTCCTACTCCTTAGCCATTTATGTACTCAAGTTATGATGTCCCTTTAATCCCGTGTGCTTCTATTTTCTGAATAAGGCTATTATTTGGTGCTTTATCAAACGCCACTGCATCAACCTCATCAACGTTCTCGGCTTCTTCAAGGAACCCAGTCACCTCAGTCAGACACCTTTTTCTTCTACGCTGGCTATCTCTTATTAATCCATGCTTCCCCAAGTGAGAATTAATTTTGTCCTTGGCAATGGTCTCTAGTAGTTTTCCGACAACTAACATCGTACAGACTGGCCTGTAGTTACAAGGTTTATCCCTCTCCCCTTTTTTTGTGCAAGGGTGTAACATTTGCAACCTGCCAGGCCCTCTGACACCATTCCCAAATCCATGAGGAATTGAAAGACTGTGGTCAGAACTTCGGCTATTTCTACCCTTGTTCCTAACCAGCCCTACCATTCCTTGTCCTATCCTTTTACTTATTATAGCTGGTGGTGGTGTGGCTTCTGCTTTAGCTCCACACCAGAAGTACAAGGTGGAGCTAGTACAAAGGAAGATGGTTGTGATTGGTGGGGGTCAGTCACCTCAGCTCTAGGACAGCACTGCAGGAGTTCCTCAGGGTAGTGTCCTCAGCCCAACCATCTTCAGCTGTTTCATTAATGACCTTCCTTCCATCATAAGGTCAGAAGTGGGCATGTTCACTGATGATTGCACAATGTTCAGCACCATTTGCGACCCCTCAGATGTTGGAGCAGTCCATGTCCAAATGCAGCAAGACCCGGACAATATCCAGGCTTGGGCTGACAAGTGGCAAGTAATATTCGGGCCACACAAGTGTCAGGCCATGCCCATCTCCAGCAAGAGAGAATCTAACCATCGCTTCTTGAAGTTCAATAGCATTACCATCACTGAATTCCCCCACCATCAAAATCCTAGGGGTTACCATTGTAACAGAAACTGAACTGAACTAGCCATATAACCACTGTTAATTCACAGGTCGTAGGCTTCACTGGCTGGGCCAGCATTTAGTGCCCATCCCTTGTTGCCCTTGAGAAGGTGGTGGTGAGCTGCCTTCTTGAATCGCTGCTGTCCATGTGGTGTTGGTACGCCCACAGTGCTATTAGGAAGGGAGTGCCAGGATTTTGACCCAGCGAGAGTGAAAGAATGGCGATATATTTCCAAGTCAGGATCGTAAGTGGGTTGGAGGGGAACTCCAGGTGGTGGTGTTCCCAACTATCTGCTGCCCACTGTGGCTACAAGAGCAGGTCAGAGACTAGAAATCAGAGTCTAACTCACCTCCTGACTGCAGAAAGCCTGTCCACCATCTATAAGGCACAAGTCAGGAGAAGTGTGATGGAATACTCCCCCTTGCCTGCTTGAGTGCAGCTTCCACACCACTCAAGAAGCTTGAAACCATCCAGGACAAAGCAGCTCACTTGATTGGCTCCACATCCACAAACGTTCACTCCCTCCGCCACTGACACACAATAGCAGCAGTGTGTACCATCTACAAGATGCACTGCAGGAATTCACCAAGGTTTCTTAGTCTTCACCTTCCAAACCCACAACCAGTGCCATCTAGAAGGACAAGGGCATGCCGATAGTTGGGAACACCACCACCTGGAGTTCCCCTCCAACCCACTTATGATCCTGACTTGGAAATATATCACCATTCTTTCACTGTTGCTGGGTCAAAATCCTGGCACTCCCTTCCTAACAACACTGTGGGTGTACCTACACCACATGGACAGCAGCGATTCAAGAAGGCAGCTCACCACCACCTTCTCAAGGGCAACAAGGGATGGGCATTAAATGCTGGCCCAGCCAGCGAAGCCCACATCCCGTGAATGAATAAGAAAAAAAGCTACTCCCATGCCAAGGTGAAGGCTAGCAGCAGAGATGTATAGGTGAAAGTGAGTGAAGTGCCTGACAGGTGAAATGCCTTCAAATGAGTAATGATAGAACTTTCTGAGAGAAGAAGTGCTTTGAACAGCAGTCTCTCAATGGCCATGGCTGGACCTCTTCAGTATAACTGATCAAAGCCTTCCCAGCTTATCAGTTTCACTGAAGAATCTCTCAGAATTTCTCCCCATTGCGCACATGCCCCAGTGACCCTGATGAGTTGCTGACAGCTCGGGAAACATCTGCCCTGGCTGGGACATCCAGAAATAAAGGTAAAATTGGTCTTAATTGGCTTTTTAATTACTTCAATAACTTAACCAACAGACCCAAGGGAGTCCCCCATGCACCCTCAATGCCAGCAGAAACCCAGAAGAGACCAGGCCCATGGCAGGATCCTGATCTGATGTCAATTTCAGGGGGTTTAACACATGGACCCAAAGCCACCTCTGATTTCCTGGGAAAAATCCTCCCCCCCCGCAACCCCCGACCCCCATGGTTGCTCAATAAATGGCTTCTTTTGGTGAAGCAGAGGGAGTGAGGGATGAGGAGAAGTCTCATATTAGGGGTGAAGGAGATTACATGTAGTGATGAAAGGCAGGGCCAGGTCACAAAAGAGGTGCGGAGAGACGGATGAGAACTTTGATGACCGATGTGAAGCTTAGGCCGGGATTTCCCGCTCCCGTCCGCCGTGGGTGTCATGGCGGTTGGGAGCGGCAAATATCGCGAGAGGAGAAAAACCCATTTAACGTTGGCAGGGAAACAGGTCCCGATTGTCCACGTCAGACCTCAACGGTGTTTCCCGATGCGCAACATCAGGAAGGGCATTTGAATATATTTCAATGTTATGAATACTCATCATAAAGCCCGCTGGCCGGTATCATCCCCCACCCTGGATCAAGAGGCAATGTCAGCGTCTAATTAGGCCGACCTGTTTCAGAACGGCCTATAAGTGACCTGCACCTGGCGACCAACACTATGCTCGTGACTTTGAGGTTTGTTCGCCCACCTTTCATCGCACAGCGCTGGTAGCACCTCGACTCAGCGTCAGGCTTCGCAGGCAGCACCCCATCACTCTCAGGTGGGCGTCACAGGCAAGGCTCTACCTATCAGACCAGTGATAAGGCGGAGATAGCAGGGGCCTTCAGGGCAAGGTCTCCACCAGGGGAGGGGTGAAAGCGGACAGAGGCTGGGGAAGGGGGCGAGAGATCAAGTCCTCCACCAGGAACGGGGTAATAGTGGTCAGAGGTTCGATTCAGAAACATGACGTGGGGTTTTTGGTGGGGGAGGAAGTGTCCTCTGGGCCAGAATGGGGAAGAGTCTGTTTTAAAGGGACATAAACGATATGGGGCCAGAATGAGAGGATCACGGTGTGAAAACGTGCTTCAGTTCTCACAAAGACTGTCCCTGTCCCAGTCCAGGGAGCGTGAGAACATGTCGGTCCAAGGTCAGGAGTGCCCAGAATGTTGTGCACAGGGAGTGGTCATAAAACCACACACTTCGGTCTGGGAGGTGGGGGGGGGTGGTGGTTGTGTGGGTGCTGTGGCTTCGGGCGTTTTACTAGGCTGCAGATGGCATACTCACAGTCAGGGGAGGCATCTGCAGCCTATAGATGGGGAAAGGGTAGTGCAGGGACATGGCAGCATTCTGGGGAGGGGTGTGCTATATGTCTCACTGGTCAGGAGGCCTCAAGCTGGGGAGGGATAAGGTGCACATGGGATGTGGGCACATCCACCTCCAAAGATTTAAGGGGCAACACAGGAATTTCCAGCAGCAGCACAAGGGATTCAAGGATTGGAGAGGGAGGGTTGAGAGTTGTTGGACTTAGGGAAGCCTGGAAATTGTTCTCCTCCAGGCTGATGGGAGGGATTTTCACAGTCACACATGGAGGGTTGAAGCTGGTCTGGGAGTGAGACCTCAGCACCACCATCTTCCAACCTGAAGAGGTGAGATTTTAATGGTGAGAGCTCTGAGGGCCAATTGGAGAACTGCTGCTCTGCACTGGGAGGCTAATTGAAGGGGCACCCAACTGAACTGTGTTTCGCCAAATGAGCCATGTTAGGAGCCTTTCACTGACAATACAGGAAATCAGAAGAGTTAAGCACTGAAGCCCATTCACATGAGACGAATCCTGGCACTAATCGATCATTGTATAAACCTCTTGTTCCAAGTGCTGAGGTGTCCCAGAGCCATAAAAAAGCATGGGGCTATTGGCCAACTGGACACGCTGGAACTGCGTCTTAAAGCAGTAGCTCAGAATCCAGTCACTGGCAGCTAACCAGATGAGAAGCTTCAGCCTCCCCATCAAATAATCACACATCACTACTAAACATTTACCCTTATGTATTTTCCAAAGAGTCTAGTCTGAGAGTGCAGTGAATGAGGATCCCAGCAACAGGCCTTCAGATGCACATCCAAACGTCTGGCCAAAGCCAAGTCAGTGGCTGATGTAGAAGTGAGGGCTGAGGAGACCACCTTGAAAAGTATCGTGCACTGTCCGGGCTTCAGGGGCGATTGGGTGCTGACACTTGACCCAAGACCTTGAACCACAGTCACTCACTAGTCATCAACAGAAATAGGACCTTTGGAGGCTGATGCTCACTTATGCCTTTTTCTCATTTATGCTGCAGAGGGGAGACCTTCAGCAAGATGGATGATGGATTTATTGCTGCCTGTATCATTGCATACCACAGGAGAGAAGGCGGAGAAGATTGCGAAGGAGGCACCAGGCTCGCCAACGGGAGGAGCTTCACTCTTATGATCAAGGGACAGCAGGGCCCCCTCTGGACGCAGAGGATGAGGCTCACAGAAACACCGTGCGTAGGCAGCTCCCAAGACCGAGTGTGTACAGAAGACACATGCCTTCTCTGCAGATGAGCAACAGGCAGAGTGGCCGATGCCTCAGCATGTCCCAGGATCTGGTGGCGCACGTCTGCCACACTCATCAGGACTTGATGCCACGGGGACTGGGAGGGCATCCATTGCCAGTGGCTCTGAAAGTCACTGCCGCTCTTAACTTCTACTTGACTGGTTCTTTCCAGGGCTCCACTGGGGACCACTGCAGGATCTCTCAAGCGTCCATGCACAAGTGCATGCAGGAACTAACAGGCACCCTTATTGCCAAGGCCCACAATTACATTAAGAGATTAAACTAGCCAGGACGCCAGAGCACTGGGATTTGCTGCTATTTCTGGATTCCCGTTGGTGCAAGGTGCCATCGACTGCACTCATGTGACTATAAAAGTTCCCTGGCGACAGGTACTCCAATGCATCAACAGGAAAGGCTTCCACTCGATCAATGTTCAGCTGGTCTGCGACCACAAGAAACAAATCCAGCAGGTTTGCACCATATACCCAGGAAGCTGCCACAACTCCTACATCTTGAGTAGGTTGCAGATCCTGGACGTATTCAAGGGACCACACAGGATCCAGGGTTGGCTCCTCGATGACAAAGGGTACCCGCAAAGGACATGGTTGATGACGCCCGTGCAGTGGTCACAAAATCCAGCCGAGCGGAGGTACACCGGTGCTCATACCGCTACCTGAGCATTAGGGAGCAGACCATTGGCATGTTAAAGGTGCGATTCCGATGCGTCAACAGACGTGGTGGAGCACCCTAGAACAGTCCCCAGAGGGTCTCATGGATTATCATGGCTTGCTGCTGCTGCACAACCTGGCGCTGCAAAGGGGGGAAGACTGGCCAGAGGCCGACAAGGAGGAGCTGTACATTTTCTCCAACGAGGAGGACATCCAAAGGGATGAGGGCAATGAGGTCCAGGAAGCCAAGGTTGCAGAGGAAGATGCCTCTGCGTGGGCCAGGCTAGGCCCTCATAGCCACCAGATTTCACAAGAAGGACGACGAGTAGGAGTGAGTTTCCTCTTGGACAAGTACCCTCCATCATGTGCCCAAATTAACATCAGAGTGGCTCTCCCTCTCGTTTCAACCACACACTTCAATCGAAGAGTGAGCACTTAAACATCAGCCTCACCATTGTCCTGATCCTTTGAAGGGTGATAAGGCCTCGGGAGCAATAGTCCTTGTTGAGCTAGCTCCTAACTGGAGGAGAGCATCCTGACATCAGCCATCAGAAGATGCTGCCTCAGTTAGGAGGTATTAGCCAAATTACCTTCTTTGTAGCAAAATTCTCACACATTTTCTTATAAGAAACAATATTTGGCAATGATTGTCCAGCTTATGTCTCACACCTGGGCCTTTTTCTTTATTGGCCCACCAATACGGCAGCCAAGGAGGGAAGCTTTAAAGACAAGGTACTTAGAGGAAAAAGGTAAGTAGTGGTATTGAGTAAAGCTATATCAGATGATTCACTACATAATTGTTAAGTGAATGGATGAAGTACTCAATCACTGGCTGCCTAAAGTTTCCAGCGAGTCGGTACACTTGGTGAAACTTTGTGGTTGCCAGGGCACAAACAAAACCGTGAACAGGGACAAGTTGTTAGAGAGACCCTGCCGAGCAACCCTTTGCATCCTGGACTTCTGTTATATGGATTTCCCCACGCCATGAACAGCCAACAACATCACCAACAACTTGTATTTATATGGCACCTTTAATGTGATAAAACACCCCAAGCTGCTTCACAGAAGCATTATGAAACAAAAATCAAAGCAAAATACTGGAGATGCTGGAGAACTGGAATGAAAACAAAGTGCCGGAAATATTCAGCTGGTCCAGCAGTATCTGTGGAGCGAAAGAGAGACAAAGAATCATATTGGACTCAACGTTAACTCTGTTTCTCTCTCCACAGATGCTGCCTGAACTGCTGAGGATTTTCCAGCACTTTCTGTTTTTATTCCATTATAAAACAAAGTTCAACACCAAATCAGATGAATAGATGTTAGGCCAGGTGACTAAAAGCTTGGTCAAAGAGATAGTTTTTGAGGAGTATCTTACAAGAGGAAAGCGAGGGAAAGAGGTGGAGAGGTTTAGGGAGGGGGTTCCTGTGGTTAGGGCCTTGGCAGCTGAAGGCTTAAGCACCAATGGTGGAGCAATTAAAATCTTAAGATGCCAGAATTATATGGGCAAAGATATCTTGGAGGATTGTGGGGCTGGAGGAGTTTACCGATATAGGGAGGGGCAAGACCAAGGAAGAGTTTGAGAACAAGGATGAGGATTTTAGAACTAAGGCATTGCTTAACCATTGTAGGTCAGTGAACACAGGGGTGATGTGTGAACTTGATGCAAGTTAGGACAGGGGCAGCAGCGATTGAGGTAGAACATGCATGGATGGCTAGGAATGCATTGCAACATTCAAGTCTGGAAGTGACAAAGGCATGGGTGAGAGTTTCAGCAACAGATGAACTGAGGCACAGGTGAGGCTGGGCAATATTAAAGAGATGGAAATAGGCAATCTTAGTGACGGTATGAATATGTGGTTGGAAGTTCATCTTTGGGTCAAATATGACACCAAGATTGTGAACAGCCTAGTTCAGCCTCACATAGTTGCCAGAAAGAGAGAGAGAGAGATGAGTAGGCAGCTAAGAAATGGAGTTTGCAGCAGGGACTGAAGACAGCAGTCTTTCTCTTTCCAATACTTAATTGGGTGAAATTGTAAGAATTTATTCGGAAGACCCACGAGGAGTTCCCCCAATCTGTTTACTGACAGCAACAGGTGACCAACAATGAACCAAAGTAGTCAGAAGTTAAATAGTGGCACATTCAGACAGTGGTTAAAGTAGAAATGTCATGCCATCTCAAATTTGGCACAAGTGAGAACAAAAGGTGAATTAAATATTTTTTGACATGGGGAAATTCCATACACACTTTTTTTATTCATTCATGTGATGTGGGCATCGCTGGCTAAGCCAGTATTTATTGCCCATCGATAATTGCCCTTGAGAAGGTGGTGGTGAGCTACCTTCTTGAACAGCCACAGTCCACGTGGTGTAGGTGCACCCATAGTGCTGTTAGGGAGGGAGCTGAAACTTTGATGAAACTTAACTTGTTAATCTTATTTGGTAAAAAACATTCCTTAAAAACAGTGCGGCTGCAATTTTGCAGATTTCATAGATTGCCCACTGTATTGTAACTTTGGTGCTTTAACCATCCTTAAATTCTATGATTCTATGATTAAATCTGGTAGGAGACTTACAGAAACCCCAGTGGCCATTTCCAGTGATCATCCGCTTGAGTTACCATGGGAAATCTGTGGAGCTCCCATGGAATTTCAGCCTCTCGATTTAGAAACAGAAACTTTATTTCATTCATTCCTGGGATGTGGGTGTTGCTGATTAGGCCAGCATTTATTGCCCTTGAGAAGGTGGTGGTGAGCTGCCTTTTTGAAGCGCTGCAGTCCATGTGATGTAGGAACCCCCACAATGCTGTCAGGGTGTTATAGAATTTTAACCCAGCAACAGTGAAGGAACAGTGATATATTTCCAAGTCAGGATGGTGAGTGCTCTGGAGGGGAACTTCCGGGTGGTGGTATTCCAATTTGTCTACTGCCCTTGTCCTTCTAGATAGTAGTAGTCATGTGTTTGGAAGGTGCTGTCTAAGATGCCTTGGTGAGTTTCTGCGTGTAGCTTGTAGATGGTACACAATGTTGCCACTGTGGAGGGAGTGAATGGGGTGCCAGTCAAGTGTGCTGCTTTGTCCTGGATGGTGTCAAGCTTCTTGAGTGTTGTTGGAGCTGCACTCATCCAGACAAGTGGGGAGTATTCCATCACGCTCCTGACTTGTGCCTTGTAGATGGTGGACAGGCTTCGGGGAATAAGGAGGTAAATTACCCACTGCAGGTATCTGAGCCTCTGACCTGCTTTTATAGCCACAGTATCTAAATGACTAGTCCACTTCAGTTTCTGGTCAATGATAACCTCCACAATGTTGACAGTGGGGAATTCACCAATGGTAATGCCATTGAATGTCAAGGAGCAGTGGTTAGATTCTCTCTTGTCGGACTTGTGTGGTGCGAATGTTCCTTGCCACTTGTCAGCCCAAAACTGGATATCGTCCAGGTCTTGCTACATTTGAATATGGACTGCTCCAGTGTCTGAGGAGTCGCGAATGGTGCTTAACATTGTGTAATAATCAGCGAACAACCCCACTTCTGACTTTAACATGGAAGGAAGGTCATTGATGAAGGAGTTGAAGATGGTTGGGCCTAGGACACTATTCTGAGTGACTCCTGCAGTGATGTCCTGGAGCTGAGATGATTGACCTCCGACAACCACAACCCAACTAACCTTTACTTCGCAAAGGCTGAGCGTCAACTCGCAGACACTTCCTCCTATCTCTCCGTGGACCACAACCCCACCACTGAACATCAAGCCATTGTTTCCAGAACTGTCACTGACCTCATCTCCTCTGGAGAACTTCCTCCCACAGCTTCCAACCTGATAGTCGCCCAACCTCGGATAGCCCACTTCTACTTCCTACCCAAAATCCGCAAACAGAACTGTCCCGGTAGACCGATCGTGTCAGCCTGTTCCTGCCCCACGGAACTCATTTCTGGTTATCTTGACTCCCTTCTCTCTCCCCTTGACCAGTCCCTTCCCATCTACGTCCATGATTCCTCTGACACCTTACGTCACATCAAAAATTTCCAGTTCCCTGGCCCCAACCGCTTCCTCTTCACCATGGATGTCCAATCCCTCTACACCTCCATCCCCCACCAGGATGGTCTGAGGGCCCTTAGCTTCTTCCTCAAACAGAGGCCTGTACAATCCCCATCCACCACTGCTCTCCTCCGTCTGGCTGAACTTGTTCTCACACTGAACAATTTCTCCTTTAACTCCTCTCACTTCCTCCAAATAAAAGTGTGGCTATGGGTACCCACATGGGCCCCAGCTATGCCTGTCTCTTTATGGGGTATGTGGAACATTCCTTGTTCCAGTCCTACTCTGGCCCCCTCCCACAACTCTTTCTCCGGTACATCGATGATTACTTCGATGCTGCTTCATGCTCTCGTCAGGACTTGGAAAAATTTATTAATTTTGCTTCCAATCTCCACTCCTCCATCATTTTCACATGGTCCATCTCTGACACTTCCCTTCCCTTCCTTGACCTCTCTGTCTCAATTTCTGGTGATAGACTGTCCACCAATATCCATTGCAAGCCTACCGACTCCCACAGCTACCTCGATTACAGCTCCTCACACCCCGCTTCCTGTAAGGACTCCATCCCATTCTCTCAGTTCCTTCGCCTCCATCGCATCTGTTCTGATGATGCTACCTTCAAGAACATTTCCTCTGACATGTCTTCCTTCTTCCTTAACCGAGGTTTTCCACCCACAGTCATTGACAGGGCCCTCAACCATGTCTGGCCTATCTCCTGCGCATCCACCCTCACGCCTTGTCCTCCCTCCCAGAAACATGATAGGGTTCCCCTTGTCCTCACTTATCACCCCACCAGCCTCCGCATTCAAAGGATCATCCTCCGCCATTTCTGCCAACTCCAGCATGATGCCACCACCAAACACATCTTCCCTTCACCCTCCCGGCGGCATTCCATAGGGATCGTTCCCTCTGGGACACCCTGGTCCACTCCTCCATCACCCCCTACTCCTTAACCCCTACCTATGATACCTCCCCATGCCCACGCAAAAGATGCAGTACCTGCCCCTTCACTTCCTCTCTCCTCACCGTCCAAGGACCCAAACACTCCTTTCAAGTGAAGCAGCATTTCACTTGCATTTCCCCCAACTACTGCATTCGTTGCTCCCAATGCGTTCTCCACTACATTGGAGAGATCAAACGTAAACTGGGCGACCACTTTGCAGAACACCTGTGGTCTGTCCACAAGAATGACCCAAACCTCCCTGTCGCTTGCCATTTTAACACTCCACCCTGCTCTCTTGCCCACATGTCTGTCCTTGGCTTGCTGCATTGTTCCAATGAAGCCCAACGCAAACTGCAGGAACAGCACCTCAACTTCCGACTAGGCACTTTACAGCCTTCCGGACTGAAAATTGAATTCAACAACTTTAGATCTTGAATTCCTTCTTCCATCCCCACCCCCTTTCCGTATCTTTCCCCTTCCTTTTGTTTTTTCCAATAATTTATATAGATTTTTCTTTTCCCACCTATTTCCATTATTTTTAAATCTTGTATGCCCTGCTAGTCTTTCCACCCCACCCCCACTAGAGCTATACCTTGTGTGTCCTGCCATCAATTCTTAATTAGCACATTCGTTTAGATAATATCACCACCTTCAACACCTCTTTGTTCTTTTGTCTGTGACATCTTTTGATTATCAACTCCTATCACTGCTTGCTTGTCCCTACAACCACACCACCCCCCACCCCCACTTCTCTCCCCCCACCCCCCACCCCACCTTAAACCAGCTTATATTTCACCCCTCTCCTAATATTCACTCAGTTCTGTTGAAGAGTCATGAGGACTCGAAACATCAACTGTTCTCTGCCGATGCTGCCAGACCTGCTGAGTTTTTCCAGGTAATTCTGTTTTTGTTTTGGATTTCCAGCATCCGCAGCTTTTTTTTTATATTTTTAACCACAACCATGTTCCTTTGTGCTAGGTATGAATCCAACCAGTAGAGAGATATCTCCCTGATGCCCATTGACTCCGATTTTGCAAAGCTCCTTGCACTCAGTCAAATGCTGCCTTCATGTGAAGGGCAGTCACTGCCACCTCACTGGACTTCCCTCAACACGATTACTCAAGATTTACAAGACTGGAAGTTGACTTCTACCCACATAATGTACTGGAAAATATGAAGGCAATAAGCAATAAAACAAATTCAAAAGCAAAACACATTAAATGCTGGAACACTGAAGTAAGATCAAAAACTGGCAGAAACACTCTGTAGGCCAGGCCATATTTGTGGAGAGAGAAATAGAATTCACGTTTCAGGTCGTCGATCTTTCATTGAAACTGGAAAAAGTTAGAGGTATCACAGGTTTAAAGTAAGTACAGAGGCAGGGGAAAAATCATGGGGAGGAAAGAACATAAGGGAAGGTCTGTAATACCATGGAAAGTGGGACAGTAAATGACAAATGGCTGATGCTGCAAGAAAAAACAGGGACAAGAAAGGAAACATAAGATCGTCTAGAGAAGCCGTAAATGAAAACAACAGAATAAATATCAGTAGCAGGGATAGAGCAGGGGAATGGGACTGACTGTATTGCTGTACACAAGAACACAAGAGATAGGAGCAGAAGTAGACCATGTGGTCCATCGAGCCTGCTCCACCATTCAGTACAATCGTGGGTGATCTTGGCTTCAATTCCATTTTCCCACCCTCTCACCATGTCCCTAATTCCCTGAGAGACAAAATATCGGCCTATTGCAGCCTTAAATGTACTCAACGATGGATCTTCCACAACCCTCTGGTGTAGAGAATTTCAAAGATTCACAATTAAGTGAAGTAATTTCTCCTCATCTCAGTTCTAAATCATTGGCCTCTTATCCTGAGACTGTGCCCCATGTTTTAGGCCCCCTGACCAGTGAAAACAATCTCTCAGCTTCTACCCTATGAAGCTCCTTCAGAATTTTGTAGATTTCAATGAGATCGCCTCTCATTCTTATAAACGCCAGAGAGTATAAGCCCAATTTACTTAGCCTGTCATCATAGGACAGCACCCTCATCCCAGGGGCCAATTTAGTGAACCTTCACTGGAACACCTCCAATGTAAGTATATCCTTTCTTAAATGCGGAGACCAAAACTGCACACTGTATTGCAGGTGTGATCATGAAATCCTATACAATTGTATCAAGACTTCTTTATTCTTGTACTCCAATCACATTGCAATAAAGACCACCATGTAATTTGCCTTCCCAATTGCTTGCTGCTCCTGTAATACTAACTTTCTGTGTTCCTTATATGGGCACACCCAAGCTTTTTTGAATATCAACGTTTACAAGCTTCGCATCTTTGAAAAAATATTCTGTTTTTTCTATTCTTACGCCAAAGTGAATAACTTCACACTTGCCTACATTATACTCCATCTGCCATATTGTTGCCTGCTCACTTAACTTCCTCTTTTCAGCCTCTCTGTGACCTCTCCATAGCCTGCTTTGCCACTTAGATTGGTATCACTGGAAACTTTGATAAATTACTCTGTCTCCTCATCTAAGTCATTAATATAGATTGTAAATAGCTGAGGCACCAGAACTGATCCTTGCAGCACTCCACTCTTCACTGCCTGCCAAATTGAAAAAGCCCCTTTTATGCCCACTCTCTGCATTCTGTCGATTAGCCAATCTTCTATCCATGCTAAAATATTACCCCCAACTCCATGAGACATTAACTTGCCTACTAACTTTTCATTTTCACCTTATCGAATGGCTTTTGGAAATTCAGGTATACTTTATCCACTAGTATATCTACCTTTATCTACTCTATTAGTTACATCTTCAAAAACTCTAATAAATTTGTGGAACAGGATTTCCCTTTAGTAAAACCATATGGACTTAATTGAATCTTGCTCTACTTTTCCAAAGGCATTGTTAAAATTCCCTTAATAATAGATTCCAGCATTTTCAGGAAGCTGAACAATTTTAAGTTAAAAATTAAAGATTTTTGAAATCTGAAAAAAAAAGTCTCAACATGGGACTCACTTACAATAACAACAACAGAATAAAAATTCTGCTCAAAATTTATATATTTTTTAATTTAATTGTGCAAACCACATCCTGCTCCATAAGATTGGACAGACAGCGCAAAACAGGATTATATTAATTGATTAAGGGCCTTAATAGGCTCCTAAATTGTTGGCGAGCACGCTGCCAACTCTTGCGCCTGCCCGCTGACCGAAATATCACGTGGGTGCGCAATGACGCCGGGATGCTCGCCCCATGTCATTGCACACTATTGGGTTGGCACACACCTGCCTGCAGGATGTAGAATCCTGCCCTTAAGCTATCACAAGAGAAAACAAATCCAAACTAATTAAAGCTACTCACCAATCAATGCAAACTACAGGCACACTGACTATTTACAAAAGAAGCAGCTAATGCCCGCCATACAATATGATGAAAGTAACCTGTGGGTTTGATGGTGACCTCCACGTTCCTAATACAAAGAGCCTAACAACGGAACTCAGGGATTTGTCAGTTTTTAGTCCCTTAAGTTTCTCCAATCCTTTTTCTCAGCTGGTATTAATTTCCTTACTCTTTTTTAGCCTCTAGGTTTCCATCTACTTCTGGTATGAATCTTGTATCTTCTACTGTGCAAACAGGCACATAGGCCTGAATTCTTCCCTTGCCGAGCGCGCACAATCGGCGGGCCCAGGAGTGGTCAGGAAACAGGCCCCTGACTGCGATGGGCCACCCGGTCGCGATTTCATGCTGGATGGCCAATTAACGGCCAGCCAATGTGAAACACGTGCTGAGAAGCTCAGCGCTGCCGAAGTGGGGGCAGGAAGAGGGCGGGCACTGGTGATCACTTCAAGAGAGCTCCCTGAAAACAGATAGCTGCTGCAGGGAGCTGCAGACCTGCAAATAATGAAATAAAGCCTAAAACTGCTGCAAAAAAATGTCCATGCAGCACAATCAAGCACCTGAAAGCATGCCTCATTAAAAAAAACAGTCCCCTGATATTTCTTTTTATTTCCTAATGGAGATTTCAACCTGCCCTTGGATGAGGTTTTACGTATAATGTGAAGCCCGCCTAGCCGATTGACCCATCCGCCAACCGTAAGGTTGGACGGGCCATGAAAAGTCACGTTCAATTGTGCCGTTAATGCGCTTAATTGTCAGCGGGCACACTTTCGACTGCCGCGCATGCTCACCAAGCGAAATATTGCGCAAGTGCCGATGACGTCGGGAAGCTCGCCTGGCGTCTTCTCACGCAATTTTACGGCCGATCGGGTTGGGTGAGCATCCAGCCATGGAACATAAAATTCTATGCAAAATATTTGTTCAATGCCTCTGCCATTCCCTGTGATAATTTCTCCTGTCTCTACTTCTAAGGGACCAACATTTACTCTAGTTACTCTCTTCCTTTTTATACACTTATGTAATGACCAAGATGGGAGGAGTGCACTGTCTGTCTCCACTCCCATTACGCCACAGGCCACAACTTATATTTAAATTATTTTTCCTGTTGGCTATGCGGCCAAATATGTGCTTTACTATTAATCACAGAATGACCACTCAATGCCCAGGTTTCTTCAATAAACAACACAATTTGAGTTAATTATAAAACCAGACTTGTCAATTAGGAATGCAAAGCTTATTCAAAAACAGTATGAAATATGAAAGTGTAATAATTATTCTTTCAAAACACTCTTATTCACACACACCCCCCAAAAAAATAAAATGGAGGACTTCTGCCAAAAGGTTAAAAGTCAATGGTTCAAGGGAAAAGGATGGATGGTGGAGTCCTTGAAATGGTGTCCAGGTTATGCGTTTGGTCTCTCAGCACTGGTCTGTGAAACAATCAATGATTCTTGCACTACTACTTAGGCAGACTTCAAGGAAAACTTGCAGACAGTCAATGTCAGAATGTAAAGAGACTTTGGAGCAACTTCCATTCACTTTTTGCTTTGGACTAGGTCTGGACTTTTAGGAGCTGTTGTCTTCTTTGCCCAAGCAGTTCGTCCTTCTTGTTTTCTTCTCCAAAGCAAAACCACCTACCAGCTTTTAAAGGCAGTTTTTAAAAGCTTGTTTTTTTCAAAGCCATAAATCACCATGTGACCCTCCTGTAAACAGTCCACCGGGGTCAAGAGGTTTCCAGTTCTTTAAAACTGCTTAATTACCTTTTCTTGTAAAAATGCTGTCCTTTCCAGGAAAAGCAGCACCAGAGTTCTAGCATAAATCTTTTAAGAGCCAGTGTCTTTTAAAAAACACAAATTCTTCCAGAATGCTTTTAGTCCCTGTAGATTCACCATTTTCCATGATTAAAGCATTTATGGCACTTATCAAAGCTCTTACAATCTGTTTTTATACTTCTGGCTAGTTTACTCTTATGCTCTATTTATTCCCTTTTTAGCAAATATTTGGTGGCCCTTTGCTGATTTCTGAAACACTCCCAATCCCCAGACTTGCTACTGTTTATGCAACATTGTAAGCCTCTTCTTTTAATCTAATAGTACCCTTAACTTCCTGAGTCAACCATGGATGGGTATTTCTTGCTGAGTTTTTATTTTTCAAATGGGATGTAATTTTTGTGAACATTTTGAATTTTTTCTTTAAATGTTCCTGACTGTTCATTTACCTCCATACCTTTTAGTCTATTTGCCCAATTAACATTAGCCACTTCTCCCCTTTGTTTAAATTTAAGATTCTTAATTGCAATTGAAGAATGGCACTTTCAAAATTAACATGGAATTCAATAGTATTATGATCATTGTTTCCCAGTGGATCTTTTACTACGGCTTTACTAATTAACCCTGCCCTCATTAAACAATGCTAGATCTAAGATAGCTTTATCCCTAGTTGGTTCCACAATGTATTGTTCTAAGAAACTGTCATGAAAACATTCTATAAACTCATCTTCTAGACTACTCTTGCCAATTTGATTGTCCCAGTCTATATGAAGATTAAAGACCCCACAATTATTTTATTTCTTTTATTACAAGCCCCAGTAATTTCTAGTTTAATGCTCTGTCCAACAGTATAACTACTATTAGGGGACCCATAAACTATTCCCACCAATGTTTTCTGACTCTTGCTATTTCTAATTTCCACCCTGATTCTACTTCGTGATTTTTTGAAGCCAAATCCTTTTCTCACTAATCTCCTTATGTCATCCTTTACCATCAGGGCTATCCCTCCTCCTTTGCCATTCTGTTTGTCTTTGCCAAATATTGTGTACCCTGGAATATTTATTTTACAATCTTGATCACCTTGTAACATGTCTCTGTAATGGTGATTAGATTTAAATCATTTACATCTATTTGTGCCACTAGTTCATCTATCTTATTGCCAATGCTTTGTGCATTCAGATAAAGAATCTTTCATTTCAGTTTTTACTCCTATATCCTGCAATGACCTTATTCAATGATACACAATTTTTGTTAAACTCTCTGTCCCTTCCCCTCCCATGCTGCTTGACTTTACTCACGTTGCCATACTGTTCTGATGCCTCAATCTTTCCCTTTGGATTTCTAAATCTCCTTTCACCCGAGCCTCCCACACCCGACCCTGTTAGTTTAAAGCCCTGTCCACAGCCCTAGTTATCCAACTGCCCAGGACACTGGTCCCAGCCAGGTTCAAGTGGAGCTCATCCCAACAGAATAGCTCACTCTTTCCTGAGTACTAATGCCAGTGCCTCATGAATCGAAACTCTTTCTTTCCACACCACTCCTCGAGCCATGTGTTTAATTGCCTAATCAGCTTGACCTTATGCCAATTACTGCATGGCTCAGGTAACAATCCAGAGCTGATTACCTTTGATGTTCTACTTTTTAATTTGGACCCTAATTCCCTTAGCAAAACATAATTCCTAGTTGTACCTATGTCATTGGCTCCCATGAAGAACACAACAACTGTGTCCTCCAGCTCCCACTTCAAGTTCCTCTCCAGTACAAGGAGATGTCCTTAACCCTGGCACCGGGCAGGCAACACAACTTTAGGAGTTTCCAGTCGCAGCTGTGAAGAACAGTATCTATCCCCCGGACTATACTTTCTCCTATCACGACCACATTCCTCTTTGCTCCCCCAACTTAAATGGCATCCTTCACCATGGTGCCATGGTCAGTCTGCTTACCCACCTTGCAGTCCTTCTCCTTATCCACACAGGTAGCAAACACCTTGTATCTACTGGACAAAGTCAGGGGCTGAAGCTCCTCCATCACTACCTGCTGGTTCCTCATATCTGTCTGCCCCACAGTCACACTCTCTTGTCCTTAATCATTGCCCAACTCTAAAGTTCTGTCTAACCTAAGGGGTGTGACTGTCTTTTGGAATAAAGTGTCCAGAAAACTCTTTCCCCTCTCTGATGCCCCCAATATCTGCAAATCGAACTCCAGCTCAACAACTCTAAGCTGAAGTTGCCAACGTCACAGACACTTTCTGCAGATATGATTGCAATGCATTCCACAGATTCCCACATGCTGCAGTCATTGCACATCACCTGCCCTGCCATTTCTATCCAACCTTATTTATTTAATTAGCCAATTACTTAATAATTTACACAGATAAAGTTATAGAAAGTTGCATTCACCTAGCTTGGAGACAAAGGAAGAAAACTCACCAACTACTGGACGCTGAAAATAAGTAGAAAATAGGACCACCTCTTTGCTCCTCTGCACCAAATTCCCAACTACATACTCTGTCTATGTCTCACTCCAGCATAGTCCTATCTCCCCTCCATGCATCCCCTTATTCTACAGAGATTTGGCACAGACTCGATGTGCTGAATGGCCTCCTACAGTCAAGCCAAACTCATAATAGAAATTGGCTGAGGAAGAGTCTGGTGCAAAATTGTTAAATTGGCACATCGTAGCATCCAAAGTAGAGTTGTGCAGAAAGAGGATTAATTATCCCAATCAACTTCTATCTGGACTTATTTTCTCCCCTTCTTTCTTAATGATGTAGCACCGCTTAGGTATGACTCCTGCTCTCTAAAAAAATTCATCCCAAAGGCTATTGTCTGTGTATATTCAAAAACAGTGAACGCCCATTCAACTATGCCGGGGCACTATAACTAATTCTGGAAATTACCCCTAAGGAACAATATTCTATAGAAAGTAATTGATATGCTGTATTAATTTTCAGTCGTATTGATAATTGTTTGCAGGCAGGGAGGCAAAAAAAATTATTTTATTTAAATCATCAAAGATTTTATGAAACTGTTGCTTTTCTTGGTCTACTTAAAATTTTGGGAGTGATAAGCAGCTTACACTAAAAAAATTAAAGAATTAATGAACACAAGTAAAAATCAACATTGCAGCAGGGGAATTTCTGCAGGGCCCTTGGACAATTTCCCACCTGATTCAAGTTTCAGGCTGGCCTTTAAATGAGAGTCCAGCACTTTAGCCCATAGCATATGGGAGACTGTTTAAAAGTGCAGCTTAGAGTCCTACACCACTTATAGGAATCTAATTACAATTTTCATGGAGTAACTGGCAAGACAGGCTAGCAGTCAAGGTGTTCGAACCCTCTTAGAAAGGGTAAGTATTACAAAGCTCGATACAAAGGCCAACCAATCTACTGCTGCACCAAATCAGTCAGCTGCCTGCATGTTTGCTGTTAGGAGATGCCAAGAAAATTTACGTGAGTTCTGAACCTGGAAATGGTTTGATTCTTCCACCTGTGGCCCTGGTCAGTTGGAGCACTTTTTTGGGTCCTACATGAAAATTGCCCCTGTAGAATGGATGATTTAGTGGTCAAGGAATGGATCCACTTATAACAAACATGGATTGGGCAGACAATAATTACATCTGGTTTATTCTGCTGTACCTCATTAATTCACTACTGCCTTTCTGTAAATAGATAGAATTTACAGTATAGTAACAAGCCATTTGGCCCAACAGGTCTCTGCCAGTGTTTATGCTTCAGACAAGCCTCCCCCCAACTTACTTCATCTAACCCTATCAGCATAACCTCTTATTCCTTTCTCTCTCATGTACTTATCTAGCTTCCCCTTAATTATGTTTATGCAATTTGCCTCAACCATTCCGCATGATAATGAGAACTATATTCTAACCACTTGCTGTCTAAAGAAGTTGAAAATTTCTAGTTTAGCAATACTTGGTCAAATCCTTATTGTAGAAGGTAATCTGCTGCCATTTTCCCCCACATATCTTCTGATGCTCTTGTTTTAAGACCCTGGAACCTGTTAATGGAATTCCTCTGGGTACAATGAGCATGACCATCATATTATTTAATAAAACCATGTGCTGTTATCATGTAACTTTAATTTACTCACAATATTACCAATATCTGACAATCCTTTATATTTCCTATAAGCCTGTACACCATTTTGTAACCATTTGTACATACACCACTGTCAGTTTTGGCATTCCACTTCCCCAAGAAAGCAATAAAACAGACCAACGCTTTCAGAACAATAAACAAATTTGTCTGATTTCTCTCATTTTTTTATTTTTCTGCCTTCCTGAAGACTTCAGGGTCACAGATTTGAATACAATCAAGAAAGTGACTGATGCAAGGAAAGGAATATTATAATGCGAATTAGAAATTATTAGCATCTGGAGAGCAGCACGCAATAGGCCCAGGCTTTGCGCTCTCTAATTTTCTACTGTCAGCAATGTGAGATGTTTTGAAGGTTTCAACTTGTGTATTTGTTTTATGGGCTGAGTATTATTGAGCTCGTTAATCAGATTCAGGAAATGAAAGTTCAGCAGACGTTACAACATGCTAAATTTTTTATACTGACCTTAAAGAAAAGACATTAGTTTTAATTATATCACCTGGCTGCGTTAAAGTGGCTGATTTCTTAAAGTTAATCCATCAGTTCTCTGTGCACCTAATGAATTGAAAGCATTATCATGGATCTACAAAGTTTATTGTCTCAGATGGGATATTCAAAAACAGCTCTGAGGAGATAAATCGCAATATGTTAACATTGTTTTATAATGTTTTTATGTGCTGAAGATGAAGGTGTTAAATGTAAGTGTAACTTCTGGCCTAGTCTTCATTCTCTCTGCATCTTCAATGTGCTCAAATCAAGGCATACCACAATCAAACCTCTTCTATTTGAGGTTTATGCAGTAGTTTAAACCTGTGGGATCCCTTATTAATTCTGTCTTCCATTCTCAAGCAGTTCTTAAAGACATCATCTCATTACTACCATCTGTTCCACTCTTTTCTATCTTCTTTCTGTCCTTGCCTATAGCCTTTAGCCCTTCATTTAGGTTTCTCAATATAATTAAAATAAAATTTAATTGCTGTTCACACTGTGGTTCCTCTGTTCTCTAAGACTCACTTTATGGATGAGATGGTAGACATGTTGTTTGAAAACAGTTAAGATCAAAGGCCAAAGATGGGCATTTTAATATGTTACCTTTGTCTGATTTCAAGAACCATTAATTAATGGTGTGTAATATGAATATGGTCAATGTGGTCTAGATTGGTTTTCTATCGTCTAATAGGAATTTTCTGATTCTTTCCTCCTAATTAGCCTTAGGGCACAATCGTCCCAGATTTGCATTAGCTGCGGTAGCGGGCATGAGAAACAATGTTTTATCTGCCAGCCACAATGGCCGATTTTCATGCTGTATCATCCCCTTCCCACCTGATTAATTATGTAGTCACGGGAAGCACGCGTGTCGCTGGCAGGCAGCCTCCGTTTTGCCTGCCACACTATTACTGCACCACTTCCTCACTCCAGGCACCATATTTAAACTGCACCTGCCTGCACAGTTCTCAATGCTTGCAGCCCAGGGCCGCTCCTGTGAAGACATGGCCCCAAAAACCAAGAAAAGTACAGCCACCCAGGGCATCCCTGGGATGCCTTCTGGAGACCCATTGCAATGTCCTCTACCCCCACTCTGGCCATAGGATGCCCATCAGTCTCACCACTCCAGCTTGGGAGGCATCAGCAGTGGTGGTCAGTGCCAATGCTGCACTCAAGTGGTCGACCATCCAGTGCAGCCAGGTAGGCAACCATCTCATCATTCTTAACTCACCCACTCACAAGCCCATCACACATTCGCTGGTATGTCATTCACTGTCAACTCAAGGGACAATCTCACTCACTGTCTCAAACACTAATGTCCTTTAGGGAAGGAAATCTGCGGTCCTTACCTGGCCTGGCCTACACATGACTCCAGACCCACAGCAATGTGGTTGGCTCTTAAATGCCATCTGAACACTGGCAATCAGGGATGGGCAATAAATGCTGGCCTAGCCAACGATGCCCATATCCCATGAACGAATAAAAGAAAAACACACCTTCACTTCTCCATCTGGCCTCATTTCCTTTGGAGATAGCCTCCTCATCCCATCCATGACTTCACCCAGCACCCGCGCATGCCTGACATCCTTCTCATTTGGTCTGGCATGCGCCTTGCTCACATTCTCTCCATCTGTCTTTATGCAGAACAAGATCACACACAATCAACGGGAGAGGTCCCAGACCTCAGGTGGAGTGCCGGATATCAAGGTCCTCACTCCATTCCACAGTCGCACATTGGAGCTGGCTGGAGAGCACGTGGACATTTCTTGCGGTGATGGTGAGGTCGGCGGCAAGCGTGAGGGTCCTGCACCAGATTATCCCTCTGTCAACGTTACTCTGAGTCTACTGTTCTGCGTGTAAAGCAGCTGCTGAGCACTAATAATCTCCACTATCTGTCCTAGGCACATGTACCATTTTGCCCTCAGGCAAGCTTGACTCTAACCCCAACACTGAGAGCATCTCCAATGACGACCCTGAGGGTAGCACTGTTGAAGACCCATCACAGCGCTCATCCATGCCCTCCGCCAATGCAGCGACACACACCTTGGTGGGAGCTAGATGTAGAGCAGCCTCAGGATCACAATATGGTGAGCACAGCACACAATCTGTTCCACAGCAGGCGGAGGCAGGGACATCCAAAGTTGCCGGCGCTCGGAGGACTGCTAAAGGCAAGGAATCTGCTGAGCTCAAGTCACATGATGAGCCTTTGGACTCGGTCCTCAATTAGTTGCTGGAGCTGCAAAGACAATCACAGGAACATCAGGAAGAGATGTCTGATGCACTCCCCAGATTGTAAGGGATGGTAGAGGAGTCTGTCCACTTTCAGTCTGAGGTGATAGCACCAGCATGCTCACACACCGAGGCCAACAGTGGTAGGATGGGAGCTGCCATGGAGATCTTGGTCCAGGACATTGTTCTTGCACTGCTACGTGGGCTGCACTCCATCACTGACACCATAATTGGCCTCCAACAGTGTCAACGCAAGAGGGGTGCGGAGCAGCTTGATCTCACTCCAACTTCCTCCTTCTCCTCAAGGAGTCAGCCAGGGGTCATCGGACACCATTAGGGAGGAAGACCAACAGCTCGACACCCCGGGACCATTCATCCAGGTGACTCTGGGAATGTCTGGCAGATCCAAATCCCCTCTTCCTCTGACCCCATCATCTCCAGTTCCATAGGCCAAGGAGGGTGCACCTGGCCCACACCATGATACCCAAAGCAGGCTTGGCCCTCCAGAGGACGTCCACCAAGGTCATCACAGATAGCACGTTGCAATCAGCAGGCTGCCTCCACCTTTGCTGAGGATGTCTGGGGAGCACCAAAATGTAGCAGCAGGGTTAGGAAAGTTAAGATGTAGTTGCACAACCTGGAAATAGGTGTTAACCAGTTCTACATAATGTTCACCATCACAATTAAACTCCCAAGATTGTCTCCTTGTCCATGGCTCCTTGTTATGATGAGTAGTGTTCATGTCACTCAGATGTGAAACCTTGGTTCCTGCACAAGGTAAAGGCAGGTGTCTCAATCCAGAGCCTCTTCCCTGTGCAGTGTGTAACCTTCAGACCAAAGTGATGGTCCGGTTCACACTCACTGGACACATGAGTGATGCCTGCACCTTGATGTTGCTTGTCATTGCTGCCAGAAATCATGGGCAGGCATCACAGGGTTCCGTCATTCTATCTGTGTGCTCTCAGCACCTTTGAGGTGTGGCTGGCTCCCATCTTGTCATTATCTGTGACCGGGGACTCTGTGCTCCTGAAGGGGTCAGGTGCTGAAGGCTGACAAAGGTTCAGGTGCATTTAAAGTTTCACAGCTGCATCTCCATGATATGACTCTGATCACAGAGTGCAGGTGAGCAGCACTCAGCCAGACAGGAGTCAGACATTCATAGAGCCGATGATAAGATCTATGGACTGTCCTCATTTCATCATCATCTCCTCCTGGAATCTTGTGACTATTAGGGCCTCCATTGCATCTCATGACAGGAGCCTGAGCACTGAGGATATGTGTGTCAAACGTTCACAGATGCATGGTGAGGACGTCAGGACTGTCTTCACTGCATCTCGTCATCATCCTTCACGAATCTTGCAGCTATTAGGACCTCATGAGCATGCCTGCCTCGTCTAGCCAGTGCGATGGCCTTATCACTGGCAGCCTTGCCTTCAAGGACCTCATCACCGTCATCCCCTTCGATGTCCTTCTCATCGGGAGAGACATGCAGCTCTTCCATCACTTCCTCAGCCAGGTCCTCACCCTGTTGCAGCGCCAGGTTGTGGAGAAGCAGTAACTTACAATGATGTGCTACACCCTCTGGGGACTGTATTGCAGTGCTGCACTGGACCTGTCGAGGCACTGGAACCTCATTTTCAATATGCCTATCATTTGCTCCACCAAAGTCCAGGTTGTGGTATGAGCCTCATTATACCGTCTCTCTGCTGCAGTCTGAGGCCTCTGCAGAGGCATCATCAGCCATGTCCTCTGTGGGTAACCCTCGTCCCCAACCCTGCAGTCTCTATGGGCCCTGGAAGATGTTAGGAATCTGAGACCAGCTGAGATGTAGGAATCATGGATGCTTCCTGGGAATCTTATGCAGATCTGTAAGATACATTTGTGGTGGTCGCACACCAGCTGAACATTCAGCAAGTGGAAGTCCCTGCGGTTGACATAGTTGACTGCTTGTTGTCATGCAGACCTAAGCACCACATTAGTTCATTTGATGGCACCCTCCACCTGTGGAAAACCAGAGATCATCGCTAATCTCAGCATTCTTATTTTCTGGCTTGCCTGATCCCAATCCAAATGCACAAAGTCCTGTGCCTTCCCAAATATGGTGCCTGTGACCTCCTAGATGCACTTGAGGGTGGAGGCTTGCAAGATCCCATTCAGGTCACCTGTGGAGCCCTGGAAGGAGCCACTGGAGTAAAAATTGAGCACCGTGGTCACTTTTACAGCCACTGGCAACGGATGCCCTCCTTGTCCCCATGGCACCAAATCCTGCAGCATACGGCAGATGTGACTGACCAGTTCCTTATACATGCACAGTCTTCAGCGACACTGACTCTCAGTCATCTGCAGGAATGACAAGCCCCATCTGTAGACCGTGGGTCAATAATTGGTATTATTAGCTTTATCAGTATTGTAGAGTTAGCTGGCAGTGCCAAAACCCATTGGGAAGTGTAAGCTTTATTAATTATAATTAAGTAATTAGAAATTAATTATTTAACACATATTGGAGATGGCAGGGCAGGTGATGTGCTGTGATTACAGGATGTGGGAGCTCCTGGATACCTGTGTGATCCAGGGCAAAGACGTCTGCAGTGTTTCTGGCTGCAGGAACTGGCTCTGGGTTATTGAGCTGGAGGCTGAGCTGCAGACACTGCAGCATATAAGGGAGGGGGAAAGTTACCTGGACACATTATTCCAGGAGGCGGTCACACCCCTTAGGATGGAGACTTCAGATTCTGTCAGTGGCCAGGGACAGGAGGGTTTGACTGCAAGTGAGGCAGGTAAGGGGACCCAGAGGGCATGAGTGCAGGAGCCTCAGCCCTTGCAATTGTCCAATTAGCTTGAGGTTTTTTCAGCTTGTTTGGATGAGAGAGGGAGCTTCAGGGTGGATGAGCTAACTGGCCATGGCACCATGTTATAGGAAGCCATTCAAACAGGGGGAGTTACAAGGAATGTAGTGGTATTAGGGGACAGTATAGTCAGAGGGGTTGACACTGTTCTCTGCAGCAAAGAGCATGAGCCCAGACAGCTGTGTGCCTGCCCTGTGCCAGGGTTTGTGCCATCTGCTCGGGGCTAGAGAGGAATCTAGAGTGGGAGTCGGGGAGGAACCCAGTCGTTGTGGTCCATGTTGGCACCAACGACATAGGCAGGACAAAGAAAGAGGTTCTGCGGAGTCAGTATAAGGAGCTTGGCACAAAATTAAGGAGCAGAACCTCAAAAGTCATAACCTCTGGATTATTACCTGAGCCATGTGCAAATTGGCACAGGACAAATCAGTTTCAGGGGATGAATGTGTGGCTCAAAGCCTGGTGTGGGAGAAGTTGGGTTCCAGTTCATGGGCACTGACACCAGTACTCAGGAAAGTGGGATCTGTACCTTTGGGAGAGTCGACACCTGAACTGTGCTAGGACTGGTGTTCTTGCGAGCCACATAACTAAGGAAGTAGAAGGGTTTTAAACTAAGTCGTGGGGTCAAGGGTACAAATTTGTGGTAAATCAAAGACTGGAGACAAGGCAAAAGAGAAAGGTATTATTATGGGAAATAAAATTAGACCTTGTCAGCAAGTGATAGAGAGCACAAATCTAACAGTAAATCAACAGATGAGACTAGAGGTTATAAAAAGAATAAAGGATAAAACTAAATGCTCTGTATCTGAATGCATGAAGCATTCAAAACAAAACAGGTGAACTGACAGCGCACATAGAAATAAATAAGTACGATTTGACAGCCATTAGAGAGACATGGCTGCAGGAGGATATAGATTGGGACCTGAATATTGAAGGGTACAGGGTATTTAGGCAGGACAGGGAGCGACAAAATGGTGGAGGAGTGACTCTGTTAGTTAATGATGGTATCAGCACAATAGAGAGGGATGACCTAAGTTCAGGAAACCAGGATGTGGAAACGGTTTGGGTAGAGGTGGGAAATGGTGAAGGCAAGAAGTCACTTATGGGAGTTGTGTACAAGCCCCTAACAGTAGCCACATGTAGGATGGAGCATAAGGGAAGAAATAATTGGAGCTTGTCTGAAAGACATGGTGATAATCATGGGAGATTTTAATCTACAAATAGACTGGAAAAGTCAGGTAGGCAAAGGTAGCCTTCATGAGGATCTTACAGAATGTTTCCGGGATAGTTTCTTAGATCAGCATGTTCTGGAACCAACCAGTGAGCAGGCTATTCTAGACCTGGTATTGTGCAAAGAGATGGGACCAATTAATGATCTCATAGTGAAGACTCCCCTAGGTAGCAGTGAGCACAATATGATTGAATTTTACATTCATTTTGATGGAGAAAGCATTGGGTCCGAGACTATGTTTTTAAACTTAAATAAGGACAATTATGAGGGCATAAAAGCAGAGCTGGATAAAGTGAATTGGCAAATTAGGTTAAGGGATAGGTCAATAGAGATGCAGTGGCAACCATTTAAGGGTATATTTCAGAGTACATGAATAGATATGTTCCTATGGGCAAGAAGAAGTCCAAGGGACGGATGCATCATCCGTGGCTAACAAGAAAGGCTAAAGATAGTACCAACCTTAAAGAAAACAAAGATAGGTGGAAGGCCAAAAGAGTTGATAGACTATAAGGAACACCAAAGGATGACTAAAAGATTAATTAGGAGGGAAAAATTAGAGTGCAAAAGCAAGCTAGACAGAAATATAAAAACAGATATTAAAAGTTTTAATACATTTTTTAAAAGGAAACAAGTTAACAAAGTGAGCATTTGTTGTACAAAAAGTGAGTCTGGAGAATTGATAACAGAAAACAAGGAAATGGCAGATGAATTGAACAGGTATTTTGCATCAGTCTTCACTATAGGGGATACAAGTAACACTCAAGGAGCAGCTGTAAAACAGGAAATGGGAGGGAGGAACTCAGGGAAAACTCAGTCACCAGAGAAGTGGTACTGAGTAAATTGTTGGAGCTGCAGGCTGACAAGTGCCTGGGTCCTGATGGACTTCATCCTAGGCTCTTAAAAGAAGTGGTTAGTGAGATAGTTGATGCGTTGGTTTTAATTTTCCGAAACTCCCTAGGTTCCATTAGATTGGAAGATAGAAAATGTACTCCATTATCCACAAAGGAAGGGAGACAGAAAACGGGAAACTACAGACCAGTTAACTTAACATCTGTCATAGGGAAAATGTTAGAAGCTAAAGAGGGCACATGGATAAGTTCAAGGTAATCAGGCAGAGTCAACATGGTTTTGTGAAAGGGAAATCATGTTTAACCAACTTGTTGGAGTTCTTTGGGGAAGTAACATGTGCTGTAGGTAAAGGGGAACTGGTGGATGTATTGTACTTTGATTTCCAGAAGGCATTTGATAAAGCGTCACATCAAAGGTTATTGCGGAAAATAAAAGCTCATGGTGTAGGGGGTAACATATTGGCATGGATAGGAGATTGGCTGGCAACAGGAAGCAGAGAGTAGGCATAAAAGTGTCTTTTTCAGGTTGGTAAGATGTAACAAGTGGTGTACCATAGGGATCAGTGCTGGGACCTCAAATGTTTACAATTTATTTAATGACTTGGATGAAGGGATGGATGGGATGGTTGCCAAATTTGCTAATGACACAAAGATAGGTAGGAAAGTAATTTGTGAAGAGGACATAAGGAGGTTACAAAAGATACAGATAGGTTAAGTGAGTGGGCAAAGATCTGGCAAATGGAGTATAATGTGGGAAAACGTGAAATGGTCCATTTTGGCAGGAAGAATAAAAGAGAAGCATATTATCTAAATGGTGAGAGATTGCAGAGCTCTGAGATGCAAAGGGATCTGGGTGTCTTAGTGCATGAATCGCAAAAGGTTAGTATGCAGGTACACAAGTAATTAGGAAAGCTAATAGAATGTTATCATTTATTGCAGGAGGAATTGAATGCAAAAGTAAGGAGGTTATGCTTCAGTTATAAGGAACACTATGGAGGCCACATCAGGAGTACTGTGTACAGTATTTGTCACCTTATTTAAGGAAGGATGTAAATACATTGGAAGCAGTACAGAGAAGGTTTACCAGACTAATACCTGGAATGGGTGGGTTGTCTCTTGAGGGAAGGTTGGACAAGCTAGGATCATATCTGCTGTAGTTTAGAAGAGTAAGAGGCAACTTGATTGAACCATATAATATCCTCAGGGAACTTGAGAGAGTGGATGTGGAGAGGATGTTTCCTCTTGTGGGAGAATCTAGAACTGGTGGTCAATGTTTAAGGGATTGCCCATTTTAAACGGTGATGAGGCAAAAATATTTCACTCAGAGGGTCATGAGTCTTTGGAACTCTCTTCCTGAAAAGGCGGTGGAAGCAGATTCTTTGAATCTTTTTAAAGCAGAGATGAATAGATTCTTGGTAAGCAAGGGTGTTCTAGGTTATCTGGGGTAGGCAGGATGCAGATTTGAGATTACTATCAGATCAGCCATGATCTTATTAAATGGCGGAGCAGGTTTGAGGGGCTGAATGGCCTACTCTGCTCCTTGTTCATATGTAGTGAGGTGCCTACGAGCGACAGCTCGCTGTGGATCTTCATCTGCATGCACAGGAAGCCCTGCGTACCATCACCTTGAAGATGGTGCTCCTCCCATTGGCGAGCTAGGCGCCTCTATTGCACTCTTCTCCTTCTTCCATGCTCCCTGTGAGTCATGAGGCATGCAGCTAGATCACCATGATCCTGATGTTCTCCTCTTGCAGGATCAAGGAGAGAGAAATGCATGAGTAAGCATGTGTGTCCCAAAGGCCTCTCTTGGTTAAGTCTCCGGCTCTAGCTGCATCACAAGTCCCCTTCATGGATGCCAGAGAATGCTGGCCACCACTTGGATGACCAGTGTGTAGTGCACTTCATGACTGTCCAAAACCCTACCCACCTCCACCCCATTCCACTTGACCAATTGGCAGCAGCTTTGCCCATTGGACTGCCATCATGTGCTCTCAGCTCAGGTGCAGGCATTCTCCTAACCCGTACTGCAAGGCTGCACTGTTAGCTTGAACTATGAGGCACACTGGTCCAAACCTGAATAAAGACACTGCAAGGGGCTCTAAACGCCTCCACCAGTGACTGTGCCATGACCATCTTTCGCAAGGCAATTGTACAATTTGCCCAGTCATCCAATTATTCTGCAGCCCCCATAAAACACATGTTAATTTTCAGTCTGCACTGAGGGGTGAAAGGTTCTGGAGCATTTGCTAGCACGTTCATGCCTTTGCGTTGCTTGAGTGGGCAGAAAAGCTTCAGATGCCCAACTACAAGCATGTCAATGGAACTGCTGCTGAACAGTTTCAGCTGCGGAGGAATGCTCACTTTTGACAAGCTTTTCCATGTGCTTCCCTCAGCCTCCCCCACTCCCCCCTGCCCCATCATGTAGCTTGTGTACTTCCATCAGTCCGTGCTGCTTTGTCCACCTGCTTAGACCCACCCCCAACAGAGCCCTTGCCCTGGCACTGCACTGAAAAACAGCCGGGAAAAAGCAACTTCTTGAATGCACAGCCCCTCTTCCTTGATGTCCTACAGGCGATCCTCATGCATACAAGATTGTATGCACCCACCTCCAAGTTCCTCTGGAAGTTCAGCTCGTCAGGTGCACACCTTTTAAAGGCAGTCGTAAATCATAACATTCAGAAGTCACGCCAACGTGGGAGGTAAATTTGATGTGGTGGGATGATTCCGGTGTGCAGGCATAGTAATGAGATGCAAATGCTTTAAAATTAAGTTCCCAATGTTGGACGGCATGAAACATGGCCTGGGTGCAGCAGACAATCGTAAACTGGTTTCACAACAGCATACAGCCGATTTTGGCCTTCTAGCCATATTGTCTGCTCACACTGCCAAACACGCCCGCAGTCAACAGAAGTGGAAAATTCGAGACTTAGTTTTTTCTGTTTAGCTTCTTTTGCTCCTCCTGATTGAATGGTTACTTGAAGCCAAGGCTGTCTAACCACAACACTTCACACATCACAACTGTGAGGCGTTGCCTTATGGAACAGATAATCTTTTCCTATGCCTCATTTACACATTTGTAAAACTGCCAGTGAGAACCAACAAAGGACCTATCCCAAATTCTGGCCAAGACAACATCTTTTTTTTTAAAGCAAAGGTTTTTTAAAAAGTCAATAAATTGAATCACTGAAAACAAGTGATAGAATTTTTTCTCAGTATCTGAGTTTTCTAATTCCCAAAACAAGGGCCTGAATTTTGCCCTCGTCGGGCGGGCTCGGTGCGGGCGGGCACGGGAGGTCGGGGAGCCGACTGCCGCCCGTGATCAGCTCTGTACTGTGCAGGTGGGTGAGGTGGGAGAGCTGGGCCTCACATGCAGTTCACATATGCGTGAGAAAGAGCACTTCAATCTCCCACATGAGATGGGACATGTTTTTTAATGTCAAAATAAAGGTTTTATTTAATTAGTATTTGCTTTAGGAAACCTCATCCTGCTCGTGGATGAGGTTTCCTAAAAAATGTAAAGGTTGCTTGGCCTTTTCGCCTGCCCACCAACCGTTAGGTTGGACGAGCAGCATAAATTTCAAGTTAGTTAGGTCCTTAATGGCCTTAATAGGCCTTTTAATTATTGGCAGGCGCACAGCCGACTCCAGTGCCTGCCCGCCCAACGTCATCGTGCGTCTTGTTACATTCCGGCGTGTCAGGCGCAAGCCCGCATGCCAAAGGTAAAATTCAGGCCAAGGTTTTAAACAAAACAAAAATATCAAAAGTTACTTATTTCAGAATAACGTGGTTAAAGTTATTTTTATTTTTATTCCCATGCACCAAGCATCCATTTTGCCTTGGGAGAAGCAAACTAACAGACATCTGTAGCTAGATTCCAACCTCTCTGTTAAAAATCCCTCTCTGACATTGCATTGATAATTAGTCACAAATCTCTGACCTCAAATTGGGATGTTGAAGGATCAATCAATGATCATTCTCAAATCTTCCTCTCTTATATTCCTAAGTAACAACCGGACATATTATGTTCTGTGCTCTTATAATGAGTAAGGGTAGTTACGAGTAAGTGAGCAGTTATGCAATTAATTATTATGAATACCTATGTGCATAACTTCATACTTGCCAAAACAGGACATTATTCAGTTTTGGCTCACTCTACGACTATATACCAATCTATGTGCAATCTACTTACCTCTTCTAGATGATTGACTCCACTGCATAATTTGGTGTGACTTGCAAAATGAATTGCTGTGCTGCCTATGATGTCCTGCTTATTATTCAGAAACCCTACTCATGACTGGACCTCACTGGGGACATTCTTCTCATTTCATGCTGCACACTCAGAGACTTAATTTATTCAAACAATCCTACATCTAGGATGGAATCTTGTGACTTTACCAGTGGCGAGTTTGGTTGCGGGGCTACATCTAATCAGGCAAAAGGGTGAGGACTCCACCACCTTCTCACCTCCACTCTGATTGACTCCAAAGCAGGAACGCCCATTGCTTGCGGGCTCCTGGGAGAGCAGAGCCCATCATTCAAAGGCATTCGGTTCGAGATTGAGGGACCCGGCATCGGGAAGTGGGTGCCACCTTTGCTGCCAACACCCCTCCCCAACACCACCCTGCCCCGCCATCACTCACCTCTGGCCTGAGATCCAGTGACAATCCTAGGCTTCGGGTGTGTGTTGTACAGGCAGCAGCCACTGCCTCTCCAATGGCACTGCTGTTCAATAGAGCTGCCAGTCTCTGATTGGGCAGCAGCACACAGTGGGCAGGACTTGCACCCCTGGGTTCCTTGATCCCAGGAGAAGGCCCACTGCTGGCTTGTCAAGTGCCTGAGTGGAAGAAGATGTGACAGATCTTTTTGAAAAGAGGTGACGTGGCGCTCTCGCTGGCTCTCTCACCAGCGGCATTGCCTCCATAAGATTCCAGCCATAGTTCTGCATTCAATTTACCCATTGATTTGTCTTTTGTGTCTTAACTTCACTGAAGTTTTTACCTCAAAGCTCAGCCTGCTTAGTCGCTTTGGTAATTAGGGAATTTTTATTTTCTCCAGTAATGTTGCAGAGAAGTATTAATATATTAGTGGAACTTGAGCATGCACAGCTTGCAAAAATTCTAAACGCATATCAGCAACTTTCTGTGAGCTGAAGCAGGAAGTTATTTCCCCTGATCCTGTAAGGATTTATGAGTTTATTTGGCTTGATCCAAAAGGAGTTAGAACAAACAGGAGCTTGAATCCTCAAAGCTTTATTTCAGGCACATTTCATATTTGAAGTATTAATATCTGCTACTTTTCTGGTACAAATTGTTCATAGAAAATTGACCAACAAGTGATTAACTGTTCCTTTGTTAACATCTGTAAGGAAAACTAAAATGGATTTTTTTCACCCAGTCGAAAAATTTGAAGTGAGTTCAGCTTTTTTTCCCAAGTGAGTTAACTTTATCTAAAGGATAAATTTGAATTGTTAGGTTTTCCAGATTGGCGCTTGTGTCCACATCAGTTATGACAATTCCCTGTCCTCTATGTTTTGTCTGCAAATTTGTTTGAAAAATCTTTCTCCACTCAGAAAGACAAAATGGTCTAGATTTTGCAATAGTCGAACACTAAGGATATCGGCGCTCACTGTTATTAAGGAATAGATCAGACAGCAATGTTCATCATCCACACATGCAGAGTTAAACACGGAAATCAGGAAGTTGCTGTTGGATTGCGTTGCTCATCCAGAGACTTCGCTATACCGGTACCTCACCAAGAGTCACGGCTTCACATGACCTGTAGAAGAGAGTACATTTGCAGTAGTCACATGACAGTATAAACATGCCAGAAAAAGTTAGAACTTACCCAGTATTCATTGTGTAAATAAATTTTTAATGGTATAATAATCTTAAAATGCAAATAATTTTTTTAACACTTTCTTTCTGTCTCTTTTACCTCTCTCTTTTCATCCTATCTTGTTCCTCTCTCTTTATTTTGTTTTCTGTACTTGAGTTGGTAGTGAATTAAATATTCTCACTTACTCTTTCTGGTTTAGATTCTATGTGGTCAAGGCAGCCCTAGTAAAATTGAAGTCAATTGGAATCAGGGAGAAACCTAACATAAAGGAAAATGATTGTGGTTGTTGTTGGTCGATCATCACAGTCCCAGCACATCGCTGCAGGAGTTCCTCAGGGTAGTGCCCTCAGCCCAAATGTCTTCAGCTGCTTCATCAAGGTCCTTCCCTCCACCATAAGGTCAAAAGTTCAGACGTTCGTTGATGAATGCACATTGTTCAGTACCATTCACAACTCCTCAGATACTGAAGCAATACATGTCATATGCAGTAAGTCCTGGACAACATTCAGGCTTGGCTAACATGTGGCAAGCAACATTCTTGCCACACAACTGCCAGACAATTACCATTATCAACAAGGGAGAATCTAACTGTCCCCCTTTGCCATTCAATGGAATTACCATCACTGAATCCCCACCAACAACATCCTGAGGATTACCATTGACCAAAATCTTAACTGGACCAGCCATGTAAATACAATGGCTAGAAGAACAGAATCAAAGAATCACAGACTTGTCACAGCACAGGAGGCCATTCGGCCCATTGTGTCTGCACTAGCTTTCTGAATGAGCACTTTACCTAGTGCCATTTGCCTACCTTCTCCCCATAACACTGCACATTGTTCCTTTTCAAATAACAGTCCAGTTTCCTTCTGAATGCCTTGATTGAACCTGCCTCCGCCACACTCTCAGGCAATGCATTCCAGGCCCTAACCACTTGTGTGAAATTGTTTTCTCTCATATAACTTATGCTTCTTTTGCAAATTACTTTATACCTGTGACCTCTTGTTCTCAATCTTATAGCAGATCAGAGGTTGGGAATTCTGCAACGAGTTACTCACATCTCACTGACCTGCACCATCTAAAGCACAAGTCAGGAGTGTGACGGAATACTCTCTACTTGTATGGATGAGTGCAGCTCCCACAACACTCAAGCTCTACACCATCCAGGGCAAAGCAGCCCGCTTGATTGGCACCCCATCCACCACCTTAAACATTCACTCCCTCAGCCACTGATGCATAGTGGCAACAGTGTGTACCATGTACAAGGTCCACTGCAGAAACTCACCATGGCTCCTTCGATAGCACCTTCCAAACCAATGACCTTTACCACCTTAAAGGACAAGGGCAGCAGACACTTGGGAACATCACCACCTGGAAGTTCCCCTCCAAGTCACACATCTTCCTGACTTGGAAATATATTCTTCACTCGCTGGATCAAAATCCTGGAACTCCCTTCCTAACAGCACTGTGGGTGTACCTACACCACATGGGCTGTAGTGGTTCAAGAAGGCAGCTCACCACTACCTTCTCAAGGGCAATTCAGGACGAGGAACAAATTCTGGCCTTGCCAGTAATGCTCACTTGCCACAAAAGAGTAACAGAAAAATAAGGATTCCACAATCAAACTGACTAAAGACACAAGCTGTGACTTTATAGCACAGAAATGGACAGCGATGGAGGCTGGGGTGGTGGGGGCCATAAAATTGCATGAGTTGGCATTGGGTCGGCTCCCTGTCATCATCAGCACAGGCCTCGATTTTATTAGCAGCGGAAGGCAAGCCACATGGGAACACTGCTCGAGTGTCTGAGGCAATTGAACCTGATTTTATGGGCCATTCCACATTTAACAGTAGGCACAAGGGGAAAATGGGAGGCATGGGATGGTGCAGGAGCCTTGGCAGCTTGTAAAGGGTGGTAACAACGCAGCAACCATTGGTATTACTGCACTCAGCAGCCTTGCAGTGAGGCTTTTCACTTTCTTATAAAGAAAAAGGGCAGCCATTGGTGTGGGATTGTGGCCCCTCGAGGAGATCATACAGGAGGCTTCTTGGAGAGGGACCTGAAAGCAGGGTGAGGGGCGAGAGAGGCTGGGCAGCATTGCAGCAGCTACTAGAAGGAAGTCAGAATGGCAGTGCCCACGTGCTATCAGAGGAGGTTCCCGCAGTGAGGAAGGGAAACTGAGAGTAGGAGAGGTGTGGGTACATGAATCAGGACAGCAGCACCCTCTTGGCCACCCCACAGGGACAGCCTGGTGATGGGGCAACTACAGAAGGCTGAAGAGGGGCTGGACAGCAGACACCAGCATGGAGCCAAGGCTACCCTATCATCAAGATATGCAGACAAGGGATGAGTACCTCCAGATGCCAGATTGGCACTGTTGGCTGAAGACTACCTGAATTGCCGTGACCGATCCATGTTCCATGATGGCAGAGAGGTGCTCTCCAGTTGTATTGGAGAGCATCTGATGCCAGTGGCTTCTCAAGATCACTGTAGCCCTGAATTTCTACACCTCAGGCTCATTCCAGGGGCCGGTTGGAGACATGTGCAGCATCTCCCAGTCAGCTGCACATCACTGCATCAACAGAGTGAAAGTTGCCTTCTTCAGGAGGACCATCCAGAACATTAGGTACAGAAGCAATGTGGACAGTCAGGCTGAGAGAACCAGAGGCTCATGCCCCATCGCTGGATTCCCTCAAGTACAAGATCTCATGGGCTGCATTCATGTGACCAACAAGGCCCCCACACGCCAGCCACTGACTTCATTAACAAGCTGCTGACCTTGCTGCCCCATGGCCTGGGATGACCTTGGTGGCTTTCCTTTGGCTTCCAGAGGCCTGGCATGCCCTGGCATGCTGAGGAGCTTCAGCATTGTTGCAGAGGCCTCCTCTTTCATTGTGGCAACTAGGGGTGCTGGTGTCACCGGTAGAGGGGCTGAAGGGTCAATGTTCACATCAGGAGTGCCCTGAGAGGAGCCCTGATGTGCGAAGGGCTCCTTCTCCCTTGCAGGGTGAACTTTACCTCCTGCTAACCTGAGAAGAACAAGGACCTGGTGGCGATTCCAGGCTCCTCCTCCCCTCTCGCCTTGCCACTTCTCCCTTGAGCTCAAGGTGATGGTGTGCAGGTCTCCACGTAACTAAAGTATCCACTGACTGGCCTGTTGGATCTGGCTCTCGAGATGGAGGAGGCCATACTTGCAGGCCAGTAGGAGATCGTAGCACTGTCCACTGTCCTCCACTGTCCAAGCTAGTGTGTGAATACTCTCTGGCAGCTCTGTCGAATCTTCATGCACCCCTTGCTGAACTTCCAGCATCTTCTGCCTTACTGACCATTCCGGAGGCGCATCATCAGCCTGGGGTTCAACATGGGCCTGCCCTTCCACAATCCTCTGACTGCCAGTTGCCTCGGCTGTCACAGCCTCTGACAGCTGGTCAGGCCCACATGTGGTGCTTGTACCAGGTTGTGACCCTGAAAATGTTTGTGAACATATACTCACCGATGTGAAAGTATCTGCTGGTAGAGGGTACAGGGGAATGATGTGATGATGCAACCCTCTGAGATCCCCTCTTCCTCCTCAAAGTTAGGTGACTGTCTCCTGGAGATGACAGCTCTCTGTTCCTGTGATTGAGAGAACAGAATGATCAGCGCTTTTCACAGGAACCCAAAGAATCAGCTGCAATTCACATAGACATCTGTACATTGGAGGACAAATGAACACCAACCCGCATGCTCGCCTGAGGCTTCCCTCATGTCCACGGATGCGGTGAGTCACAGTCCTGCAACTGCACTCTGGCCTCACTGTCCAAGATGGAATAGCCATCCTGATACACTGCCATCTCCAGAGGCTCCTTCTCCGTGGGCATCAGGATGGCAATGATCCGGGCTCCTCAACTAGTCTGGGCCCTCTGTCTGGCATTCTGGGCTGCCTTCTCCTTCAGGAACACTGAACAATAATGTTAGTATGTACACTAGAGCAAACATAATGCCTAATCGTCTTGCACCCTTGCTGCTGCATCTGTGGTCAATGGCATGCGTGTGGCACTGGGCCACTCTGGTGCAACCTTGCATGAGTCGACCATGCCAGGCTTGCATCTCCAATCAGAGCTGCAACCAATCCTTTCCAAGGGGATGCTGCAGCTCCACTCATTGCAATCGACATCGGGCTGATTGTTGGAAACAGTGGGCACAAAGGTTTACTGATGCTGTGCTTGAGACCTGCGTTTATAACCGATCATTCACTGAAGATTGGTGTTTGGTGGCAGCCTTAATTGTAGGACGATGGTTTGCGCTGTGGTGGCCGACTCTGTGTTAAGCATCTCTGGGTGTGGTTCAGGAACCCCACTCTATCAAGGCCATGTCTGCCACACCTACTGCAGAGGAAGACAGCAGTTAAGAAGATGTACAATTCACTGGCCTCTGTTTTCTCTGGGCCCTCTTTTCGGCCAGCTTTTAATTTCTGCTTGCCTCTTCCAATGCATTTCCAAACAGACAGTCTCCAGAGTCATGGGCTCAGGGACTGTCTCCCAGTTGTCAGGGTCAATGCGCGCTACATTCATATCTCACTTGCAGATGTCCTTGCAGCAGAGGTATGGACACCCAGGAGGTCTTGACCCAGTGGCCATTTCACCATACAGAAGGTCTTTGGGTATACGATTGTCATCCATCCAATGAATGTGGCTGAGCCAGTGTAAGCATTGTTGGCTTAACAATGAGTGTATGCTGATAGAATTAACATCCTCCAGGACCTCTGAGTTGGTGACCTTGTCCTGCCAAGAGATATCAAGGTTACATCTGAGACAGTGAAGGTGGAAACTGTTCAGCCTTTTCCCCTGTCTAGCCTATATTGTCCAGGTCTCACCACTGTACAGGAATGCGCTGAGGACACAGGCTTTGTAGACTTGTAGTTTGGTGTTCTCAGTTACATTGCTGGTGTTCCACACTCTTACTTAGCTTGGACATAACAGCTGCAGCTTTTGCAATATGTGTGTTGATTTCACCATCAGGTGACAGATTGCTGATTGCTGGTGATTGTGAAATTATCAACCACCTCCACCGTCACATTGTCAATGCTGATTATGATATGGCAGCATCCTGGACCATGACATGTGTCTTCCTGATGCTGATGGCCAAACCAAACTCTTTACAGGTGTAAGAGAGTCTGTCCATTTGCTGCTGCAGCTGTTCCCAGTGTGGGGAATGCTAGTGTGGCATCATTACCGATGAGGACTTGGAGCACTTTTGTCTTGGATCTCAAGTGAGCAAGGTTGAACAGCTTTCTGGCAGCTCTGGTCTGTAAGTAGACATCATCTGTAGGTGACCTGAAAGCAGATGACAGCAGTAAAGAGAAGAATATGCCAAAGAGTTGAAGGCACATAAGCAGCAAATAGGGTTTTAGGTTTGATTGCAAGAACCATTGAATATGAAATGAACAGTATGATACTTAGGCTACACAAAGTCCTGGTCACATGTGGAGCACTGTGTTCAGTTCTGCTCTGCACATAATGAGCTGTATTAGACTTTGGAGAAAGTGCAGAGCAGGACGTCCAGAGGCCTTAGTCAGGAGAATAAGCTCCAAGAGTTAGGGCTAATTATTTTGAAGAAATATATGCTGAGAACCTTTTTGGAGAATCACCTAATTGGCTGCAGTAACTTCGGAGGAAGATCGTCAGAAACATTGTTTTGAGTGATTTATTTTTCCTCATGGGAGGGTGAACAAGTCACTGTAAATAATAACAATTAAGGAATATATATAGAACAAATGGGTGGCAGTTTGTTACAGCGCTGTAGCACGATTGAACGATATTATAAACCTGAGCTGGATTTTACAGGAGGATGGGGGTCCTGTCCCCCTCTCCCATTATAAAAGTCAGGTGACCCCAGAGCAATAACACACTGTGAGAGGCCTGAACAAGCAGAGAGTTGGCCTTCCCCTCCTCGGTGGGAGGAGGTCCTGCTCTCGGGCACTCCCAGCAGCACTAGACCTCAGTAGGGGGCAATGCTGGGACTCCATGATAAAGAGACTCAGATAAGTCTGTGACTTTTGGATGGGGAGGAATCGGGCACCCGGGGAGTGTGGGGGGTTGGGGGGGTGCGATGAGGGGGTTGGAAGCAGGTTTTGAAGGTCAGTTGGGGAGGTATCACCTTGGGAAAGTTTCCCCTGATGCACGCAGGGCAGTCCCAAAGGATGTACCCCCATTCCTTCCCTCTTTCTCACCTCAGATGATGAAAAAGTCAACACCCCACTCTCACCCGCCTATCCATGCCAACAGCCTTATTCAGGTCAGTTGGCTTGTTAACAAGCTCAATTGCCTGCCCATCTGCTGTATTATGGAAAGCCGGTGTGTTGATGGAGGGTTCATAACCCAGCGTCATCATGCTGGATTTTACACATGCAAGTCGGCAGCCATCCCAATTCGCATATGTGAAATCCTGACTCATGACACTGAAGCGCTAGTTCTTTATTTTTATCTTTTCTTTTATTCTTCCATTGGATGGACGTCACTGGCCAGGATGTCATCCCTAATTGCCCTTAAGAAGGTGGAGGTAAGCCACCTTCTTGAGCTGCTGAAGTCCATCTGGTGTAGGTACACTCACAGTGCTGTTAGGAATATCCTAGGGATCACCCTAATGTGTATTCCATCTAAATGTTTGTATAATATTTGCAATTATTATATTATTATAGTCATTGGCTCATAATGAGGCCACCATAAGACACAAATAATCCATTTATCTGAATTTTCCTATGGAGTAAGTACTTTGAACACTGCAAGTATTCATTTTAATTGGCAATGGTGCATCCTGTAAATGCTTCAGAATTAAAGTTATTAATCCAACTTTAAGAGTTTTTTTTTATTAGGTGATAAGAGGGTGTAGAACTAGTCCTTCGAGTTCCATAGCACTTGATGTACTGAACAGAAAAAGCAGGAAACTATGCAAAATCAATTCATTCTTCATAACTTTACTTCATTTGCTTAGAGTACTTTCCATCTGCAGATCTAGTAATGGACCTGTTGCAGCAGTGACTCAGAGTCATGCTCATAAAACAGTAATCTCAGGCTAAACTGCTTCTATAAAAGCAGCAGGTTTTCCCATTAGGATATATCAGGAATTAATCTCTGCCTACACAATCATTCTCTTGATGCAGTCACTCCTGGTTAACATGTTGTGCTGTTTCCCAAGGATGCAGACGACACCAGTTCTTCTTCATCAACAGCATTTTCAACCCTCCACTGTCTCTGATTTGCCACAAGTTTCGCTTACCTATTACCCCACTGCTTATTGACCTACATTGGCTCCTGCTCTGGCAAAGCCTTGTTTTTAAAATTTCCATCCATATTTTCATACCTCCTCAACTCTCCTCCAGTCCTACAACCTTCTGACATCACTGCGTTCCTCTAATTCTGACCTCTTATACACCCCCAATTTTACCCGTTCCATCATTGGTGGCTGCGCCTTCACCGCCTGGATTCGAAGCTCTAGTATTCCCTCCCTAAAACTCTCTACCTCTCACTGTCCGCTTTCCCTTTGGACCAAATCAGCTTTCCTAATATATCCTTATGTGGTTTATTATATTTTATTTTAGAACTCTCCATTGAAGTGCTTTGGAATGGTTTACAATGTTAATGGTGCTATATAATGCAATGTGTTGTTGCTTTGATTGTATAAATGTAAACATTTATTTCTTTGTTTTTAACTTGATCTAGGGGTTCATGGCATGTTGTAGGTTACAGTGTCCTTTATTTGGGGTAGACAAACTATTCAAAAGGCAGCAGCTCCAACAGTATAGCACTCTCTCCGTAATGCACTGGAGTGCCAGCCATGATGATTGTGCTCAAGTCCTTGAGTGGGAATTGAACTCAGAAGCTTGTGACTCAGAGGTGACAGTGCTACATATTGAGTGACACCTGAGAGATGGAGAGGACAGAAGACTAACCAGAAAAGAAGATAAAGGGAGAGAAAAGTTGCCATTAATCTGTCATTTAAGGGCCTCAATTGAGGCCCGCCCCAGTGTAAAATCGCAGCAAGGTCAGGGCAGGCAGGAACCCCAAGGGAATCCCATCTCTGCAATTTCACACTCCCCCGCCTCCACCTCAGAACCCGCGGGGGGGTTGAGCGTAAAATTCTGGCCATAGAATTACATAGAATAGATAGCACAGAAATAGGTCATTTTGCCCAACTCTGCTGAGGTTTATACTCTACACAGGTCTCCTCATTTTTTAGTTACCTCATCTCAGCCTTTCAGCATTTCTTTCTATTCCCTTTTCTCTCAAATACTTGTCTAGTTTTTTTTTAAAAGCATCAAAGCTGTTGGCTTTAACCACTCCAGGTGGTAGTGATTTCCACATACTAGCCACTCTCTCCGTAAAGAAATGTCTGCTTATTTCTCTATTGGAAATATTTGTGATGGTTCCTGGTTTTGGATTCTCCCACATGTAAAAAGTTTGTGAGAGAAATTGGACTTACTGGCACTCATTTTCTTGGGCATTACGAGTGCCCTTAAGGATTCCAAAGTGACGCCTGTGTTGTGTGCTCATACTTGTGTGGTGAGTCATTCCAGACCCGAGCATATTACCATTTGCACAGCGAAGGATTACTGGATGTATGCAGGGCTGGTATATCAGGGCATCAGTCATCATGCAACATTAATTTGATGCCATTTTGGAGATCAAAAGGCCAGCAAACACCCACCTCACACAGCTGAATAGCTACGTAGGATTCTCGGCTATTCACAGGTTAGTCGCTGACTAATTTCATCTGGACCTTGCCACGATTAAGAGTTTGGTGCTTTCTATAGTTGTTTCAAGATGTAGAAGTCTACAAGGGAGTGGCATGTGTTGAAAGAATTTTTGCAGACTTCAAAGCTTCTGCACAAACATGGGTGAACTAGTAGTCATTCCCCTTAGAACACAGCATGACTTGGAGATTGAACAGAGGTCACACAGAGCAAGACAGGCTGCTGGAATAGCAGGGAGTAGGAGAGGTCTCGCAACAGTGCTGTCCATGGTGTTCAGGGGGCAATTCCCCTACCTGAACCTCAGGGAGGAACAGTGTGAGAACAGTGTGCACTTTAGTAAGGATGAAATCTGTCACCTGCTGCAGCCACAACTCCAACCTCAGAGCAGAGCAAGGACCAAATTGCCTGTGGCTATGGACATGAGTGTGGCGATGCATCTGGCTGTTTCCAAGCTGGCTCTGGAGATATTTGTAACATCCTGCAGTTTGCCATCCAGTGCTGCGTAAGGGCAGTCATTAATGCTTTCTATTTAAAGAGAGCTAACTAGATTTTCATTTCTCCTGCCAAAGACCAGCAGGTAGAGTGAGTTTGTGGCTTTGCTAGGATTGCAGGCTTCCCCTAGTGCAGGGTGTCGCTGACTGCATGCACATTGCTTCGTGAGTGCTAGATGTCAACACTGCCCTATGCTGAAGCGGAAATCCCAACATCCAGCTGGTGTGCAGCCATGCTGCATAGCCTTGCCATCAGGAGAAGAGAGCCCTTCTCATCAGCTATGTGGTGAGCAGCTGAGGAATAGGAACAAACGTTGAGGAAGAGGAGGAGCAGGAACATGTGGAAGAGGAGGAAGATCAAGGGAAGAAGCAACTTAGACAGCCCTTTTCTGCCTAGAATGACATTGAAGAATTCATCTGAGTGCAGTACCAGGAACCACAGCTCCAAATCCCCATTCACCAACAGCCCCCCTGCTTACCCTCTCTCTGTCACTGACCATCACCTCCAGGCCATAATGCAAAAATAAAAGCCACTACAGAACACACATTCCAAGTTTCGAAATGAAACTATGCCATATTGCATAAAAATGTTAACTAACTACCTATGTGCATTCATTGAGTGCTTATTTTCCTCGTACCTTTGCATGTGCTCCTTACACAATGCTACTCCTGCAGCATAGCCGGTAGAAGGCTGCTGACTGTCAGTGGAGAAAACAGCAGGTGGCCTTGGATGATGACTTCAAGCAGCTCTGGCCCTAGATGGTCCGGTTGCAGGCTGCACCTTCTTGGCATGGATGGCAACAGTCTGGGCTAGCTGGCTGACAGGTAGCATCAGGGGCACTGGTGGAGGGGCGATGGTGGGAGGATGAATGCTGTCTTCCTGTCCTTTCTGTGAGAGAACAGATTGTTAGACTGCTGTGAGCCCCTGCAAACTCATTTTCAAATTAATTCACAGCCATAAGGACAGCAGTCGGAGCTTCCAGTGCAGCACCCAGACCTTGGGTACAGGGCTACTGCTTCCACTGAAAAGCACCAATTAAGCTGTTCAATCTTTCCGGATGGCTGCAATCTCCCCATTTTGGTACTGTCTCTGCGAATCATTTTTTCAGCCCCTCCAAAGCTTCTATATCCTTTTTATAAAATGAAGATCAGAACTGTGCATGGTACTCTAAAGTGAGGCCTGACCTGACCAGGGTGCTATACAAATTTAACTCAAATTAACAAATTTTTGATTCTACATAACTAGAAATAAATTCCAGTGCTTTGTTAGCTTTCTAATTGTTTTTCTAGCCTGCCTTTAATGATTTGTTCACCTACATTCCTAAAGTCTTTGCTCTTCTAGCCCATTCAGTTTCTTATTTTCTAAGGCATAGGTGATATTTCCAGTTTTCCTATCACCTCACATTTATCTATGTTCAAGTTAATTTGCTGCTTAACACCTCATGCTGCAAGTTTTCTAATGGGCCAGATCTTCAGCTATCGGGAGCAGCAATGCTCAGAACATATTCTGCTGCTGCTGTACATTGGGATCTTGAGAAAGTCCTGACATACGCATATGCACTATAATTGCTCAGGAAGGGCTGATTAGCACCGCCAGGCATCCTATGTAATTGCGTCTTACACTGATCTCAGTGTCGGAGACTTGGGTTAGCTACGCACTACTTACCCAGATACTTACCCTAGAATTGGTACACTGTTTAATATCTAGTGTAACTCGGTAATGAACAGGGTAACTCAGCCCACCACCCCCTGCACTCCCAACGAATCCCCTTCACAGCATTAACTCAATCCTCCACCCATGCATCCATTCACTCACTCACCCACCCGCTCACTTCCGCAACCACCCACTCACTCTCGTGCCCACCCACTCAAGCACTAATCCCACTGAGATTTGAGACCTTTAAAACTGTGCCTGAGGTACGGCAGCTGTTGTAAAAAGGGGACATGTCCGCTAGGCTATTCCTCTTTGCCAGTCTTCTCCTAGATGGCTGCACCAAGGCTTTGTTTGTCCAGTCACAGTCAGGAGCCCTGAATGAAAGAGCACAAAAAGGTAAATATGAAATGATCCCTGAAGTCAGCAGCGATACGCACAGCATTGGTGCAGATCGGAAGATCTGGCCCAATGTCCTCATGTATTATGTTGCATTCTTTCTCAGTGTTAGATGTACTCCCCAGTTCAGTATCATCTGCAAATGTTGCCATTAAGTTATTTATTCCTAATTCCAAATCATTAGTGTAAATTATGAATACCAGTGATCCAAGGACAGATTCTTTGGAAGCTCAGCTTTTCTACCTTCCTCCAATCTTAATAACTGCCCCTTACCTGTACTATCTAATTTCTATATTTTTTTAGCTAATTTGCTATGCAGCAACGTGAAGGTGATAAAACATGAAAGTCAGAAAGTATATCCAGCTACTGACCAGTTTTCTTAAAAATATAGATGTGTAGCTATAATGGGGATATTTCAAAGATTGATAATTGTACAGAAGAGTTATTTATGGCCAGGTTTGAATTGCAAATGTTAAAAATTCCATTTTACAATCCTTACTCAGGTTTAATGTTCATTTTTTGCTGAATCGGCATGACCAAAAGGTGGTCCTTCCATAAGAAAGGTCTACACAGGTCCTGTAAATATATGTAAAGTATAGAAATTAATCATAAATGCTCACGGGAGGGGGAGGGGCATGGGTCCAGCAGCTGTGAGGTACAGTATTTAGCAGGTTCACACTCAGACATTACACATAAGAGTCATTAAGTTGTAAAATTGTTAACATCAGTCCATTTGGGAGACGGAAGAGAGTTTCCAAAAATGTGGTGCTGAAATAGGTACGTACATTAATAGTTGAGCAGCTGGATGAAATCGCTTGATTCAAAGTAGTTGCAGCATTCAAGCATTGGAAGGAGTGCAAAAGAAAACAAGCCTCGCTAGGCATGGAAAGCTTCTTCTCTCAAAGGCCCATAGAGTCTTTAATGTGGACTGTTTGGAGCTAAAAGGTAGACACTAAATGTTACAGTGCCTCAGATTGTGCGCTGTAAGTTGATGGCTTGGAACCAAAGTGCACCCATGATTTATATTTGGAAAGAAACATCTTTACTTTGGAACTACAGGGTGAGAGTGAGGTGGTTGGGGTTGTAAACCATGCACCATTTCCTTTTCAACCCGTAGAATTTTTCACCTCATTTAAGTTACCTTCTTTATCAAGTCTAAAGAATCCCTAATAGCACTCCAATGAACCTATCAAAACTTGTGAACCATGTCAATGAAAATATTTAAAGATGTAAATAGCCAGTAAAATGTACACATTGCTAGACCTACGGTGTGTCAACTGACAATCTAATGAGACATACAATCTGGCACCAATCATGATTTTTTAAAATATACTTATTGATTTCTTGTGGCATTATATACTGACATAGACTAAAGGCAGTATTCAGGCCAATCATGGCTAGAGAGCTCTGGGTAATTAAACCAGGGCTGAAGGAGGACAGGGGAATGCAGAAGGGACAACCGGGTGCTTTAATAGGGTCAAATTGTCAGCTGAAAGATCCAATTCACAATAAACCAGACATTATTACCAGGTATTCTACTCTGCTTCCAAGCGTTTCCATTTATTTCCAATGGTTTAATCCTGATGGATTGGAATAAGGCAATGGGGTGGTACACTGTGTTCATTGGCCTTCTCAGTCATTATGCTCCGCACCCCTCTATTAAATGTCATTTGAAGATTTATTAAATTTAAAGGATTTGTTCCTTGGCTCAAGATTTGGCCTTTCTTAACCATGAAAACATCATTTTTTTTCTTCATTAAAACCCAAATCACTTTGGACTTTTGGAATCCAAGAAATAATTGACAAGCTGACCATGACAATAAAAATGCCAAGTACATATACAGACACAACTACTGCCTTCACAAGGCTCTTCAATCATCATACCTAAATTTTGTTTAAAGTCCATTAAGTCTGATGATATAGATAAATATAAAGAGCAGGGTTTCCCCCCAAATTGCACTAAGTGTAGGGGTGAGCATGACAAAATGCATTCCACCTGCCGACCACAATGGCCGGGTTTCACATTGTATCACCTGCTCGCCGGCTCATTAAAGATATGAAGCAAGCCATGTTGCTGGCGGGCAGCCTCTGATTCATCCACCCCATTGTCAGCTCACCACTTCTTCACTCTAGGAACCATATTTAAAGTGCAGGCACGCACAGCATTCTCAATGTTGGCAACCCAGGACTGCTGCACTGAAGACATGGCCCCAAAACTCAAGAAGACGACAGCCTCCAAATTCATTGACGCCTCACTGGATGGCCTGGATCGATGCAGTCGCAGCCCACCGCCATGTCCTCTATCCCCGCTCTGGTCGCAGGAGGTCCAGCAAAGTGGCCAATCTAGCTTGGGAGGCGGTGGCAGCGGTGGTCAGTGCCAACATGGTCCACAAGAGGTCAACCATCCAGTACAGGAAGAGGATGAATGATCTTATCTGTTCCGCCAAGGTAAGTCAACCATTTCATCACTCTCAACTCACACTCACAAGCCTATCGCATATTCACTCGCATCTCATTCACTGCCAGCTCAAGGGACATCACCATTCATTCTCTCATACACCTTCACATCTCCATCTGGGCTCATCTGTCCATGGCTCCCCTGACTATCCACACATGCCTGCCATCCTTATCATCCGCCCTGGTATACGCCTTTCTCACACTCCCTTCGTCTGTCTTTATGCAGGACAAACTTGTGCAGAATAAAAGGGAGAGGTCCCAGGTCAAGGCTGGAGTGCCCAACATCCATGTCCTCACAGAATTCGAGAACCGAGCCATCAGGCTGGCCGGAGAGGACATCGGCTGTGCCTCTGTAGGTGCAAATGTGAGGAACCTGCACCAGCCCTCAGGCAACCGTGCCGTGAGTGCTTTGTCCTGTTTCAGAGTCACCTGCCATCCACTTACCATCTCTCCTTTATCTCTTAGGCATCTCTGAAAAGCCCCCGATGGCATCCACAAGCCTCGGCTCCAACCCCAAGGCCACCTCAGATAAGGAACCAGAGGGGAGCACTATAGAAGACTTGTCAGTGCGCTCACCCACACCCTCCACCAGCGCAGAGACACATACCTCGGTGGCACCTAGTTCTAGAGCAGGCTCGGGGGCATGATCTGTTGAGCACAGCACATTATTTGATCCACCGCAGGCAAGGGCAGGGCCATCCAAGGTCGCCAGCACTCAGAGGACTGCTGGAGGCCACAATTCTGCTGAGTCTGAGTCAGATGACAAGCCTCAGGACCCGGTCCTAAATCATCAGTTGCTGGAGCTGCAGCGACTGTCAAGGGAATATCAGAGAGGGATGTCAAGTGCATTCCTCAGATTGCAACATAAGATGGAGGAGTCTGTCTGCTGAGATTATAGCAATGGCATGTCAACAAACCGAGGTTAACACTGCTAGGACAGCGGCTACCATGGAGACCTTGGTCAAGGACATCGGTTCTGCACTGCTGCAGGGGCTGCACTCCATCAGTGTAGCCCTTGCTGGCATCCATGAGTGGTTATACGAGAACGAGGTGGGCATGTAGATCTCATTCCAGCTGCCCCTTCTCCTCACGGAGTCATCCAGGGGGCCCTTGGGCACCCATAGGGATGAGCAACAGCAGCTCAACACCCTGGGGCCATCCATCCAGCTGACTCCAGGACTCTCCAATGATCCAAGTCCCCTCTTCCTGTGACACCATCACCTCCAGCTCCACAGGCTGAGGAGGGTGTACCTGTCCCATAGCAGGGCACCCAAAGCAGGCCTCAGCCCTCCAGAAGATTCCTACCAAGGTCATCACAGACAACAGGACATAGCAAGCAGCAGGCTGCCTCCACCTCTGCTGTGGATGTTGGGGATGAACCTAGACATAGTGGTAGGGTTAGGAAAGTTACAAAGATTTAGGAGCACAATGCTGGCACAGGTGTTCACAACATGTATATGGTGCTCAGAAGTATAAACAGAATTGCATCCATTTCACATCACTTCTTGTGCATGCCTCCTTTTTATGATGAGCTGTGTTGCTTCAATCAGGTGAGATCCCAAGGTCCCTCTCCCCACTTATTGCACATGTCTCTATCATGGGTCTCTCGTCTATGTAGTTTGCTTCCATATCACCACAGTGTTTGCTCCTTTTACACATCATTCTCGACATCAGTGATGTCTCAATCTTAATGTTAAGTGTGGAACGAACCACATGCACATGCTTTGCAGGGTCATGTCATGTTTATTCTTGACCGTGTAAGATTGAGGCAGAGGTGTTCTCCTAACTGATCTGCATTCTTGAAAGGTGAAGGTGCAGTGTCTAAGGAAACATGTTCACGCACGGAGAAGGGTCATACATTGTGCAACTCCATGTGCTCCTCTGTTTCTCGGCAGGGTTTTCATACCATGAGCCCATACTCAGAGCTCGTGTGCGCTGGTGCCAACCGTGTTTGCAATTTTCAGAGTGTAAATCTGCTAAGTTCACCGATAAGTGGGGGCACCTTGCCACTTCAAGTTGATGACGCTCAGCCCCTCTCAATCACACTATGGACCTGGTGCTCAAACGTTCAACCTTGTGCTTCTCTCATTTTGTAGTTGTGTGTCTTGCAGGGACAAAGTTCGCATCACAAACTAGGGGTACAGCACTGTGCATCCCCTCACTGCGCATCCCCTCACTGCGCATCCCCTCACTGCACGTCACCTCACTGCACGACCCCTCACTGTGCGACCCCTCACTGCACGTCCCCTCACTGCACATCCCCTCACTGCGCATACCTTCACTGTGCGTCCCCTCACTGCACGACCCCTCACTGCGCATCCCCTCACTGCGCATCCCCTCACTGCGCACCCCCTCACTGGAGCACTTGCCAGTGTCACTGATGCTAAATGCAAACAGTGTTTTCTGACAGGCAATAGAGGTTTTGAGCATGCTCTGGAAGTGTACATGATTGCTTTAGACCAGGCTTGTTCAAACTTTTTGTGTGGCGGAGGTGGGGTGCACATTTCAATTTTTCTCACACTTTGGGGGGCCAATGAGCAAGTTTCATAAAGATAAGGTTTGACGCAACAGTAAATGTGAATTTCAAAAAAAAGCTAAGATATGAAAGGAAACAACTTACTGAGCAAAAAGAAGTCACAACAATTAATTGATCATTTAAAAAACGAGCAATAAATAAAGACAACCATTAAAGTGTGAAAGGGTGAGAATGTGTGTATCCAGCTCATTCCCAGCCTCAGGATGCTCACTCACTCACCCTCACCCACTGTGAGAGTGGGTGAGAGTGCATGTCAGTGTGGGGTGAGGGTTAATAAGAACCACGAGGCTGACAATGAACCACACACACATTCTCCGCTTGCTCTCACCACCCCCTCACGCTCATCTCACAGCCCATCCTCACTAAGCCCTTCTCACTCAGCGACCCATACACACTTCAGCCTCCCTCCCACTCCCTCAGCCTCCCTCCTAAATACACTCTCAGCCTGCCACTCAGCCACCTTCACACTCACTCAATCACTCAGCCACTCTCAAACTCACTCACTTACTCACCCTCACTAAATCTGCTGTGGGATGGGGTAGATACGATGACAGCTGAAAAGAGACCTGGAGCGAGGCCTGAAGCCTAGCGGCATCTGAGGGGAGGGCCGAGAACCAGGAGAACGTGAGGAGGACCAGGGACAGCAGGGAGAATGTGGGGGACAGCCGTGAGACCCACTATTGAGCCTATCAGCGGCAAACGCGGGAGAGAAACGTGCTGTGATTGGAGGAGCAATTCCCTGCAGAAATCTTCAAACTCACTGACCCCTCTTAACGGAATTTTAAACAATCAATCATTCGGGGGCCACATAGAGGGGCTTTGGCCGTGGGTTGGCCAAGCTTGCTTTAGACAATGTGGAAGGCAGAAATGGGATAGGAGTGAGGATGTGCCCTTTATTAGCAATGATGTGTGCCCTTGAGGGCTTCATGGTGTGTGTGCATTGTAGACTCAGCAAGGGCCTGGTCTGGCCATGAGGCCACAATGTCGCCTTTAAAGAGGAGCCATTTTAATGTGTGGCAGGCAAGTCTTTGACGTCGTCATGCTCAGGTGGCGCGCATCCATATTAATCTGAGGATAAATGCAGCCCAGGATCCCGAACTGAGAGTGCCAGATGTCAGTGTGATTTAGAAGAATACACACAGACGACTGAGTCATCTCTCAATGGATTAACAGCAGCAGAATGTCATTGGTTGCCTTGCCCAAGTGTGAATTACCTGATTCACCATCGATGTTACACAGCGTGCGTATTCCTTGCTTGAGATGGATCTCCTTGAGGAGCCCTATTGCATTGAAGGCATACAGCTATGAGACCACTGAGGATTGTGCAATGGCTCCTGGCCCTTGCAAGGTGTCATTACAACTGGGATGCTGGAAGAGGCAGCACCTTCTGATGTCTGATGCCAGGGCGCCCTTCTCCAATGACGACTTTATCTCAGCAAGGACACATGTTGCTGAGGGTTCGTCATCCTTCAAAGGATCAGGACAATGTGAGCCTGATGTGTAACTATTCACTCTCATATTGAAGTGCATGGGTGACATGGGAGAAATTGCAATGCTGGTGCTCATGTTGGCCCATGATGGAGGGTTCTTGTCCAAGAGGGAACTCACTGCAACTCGTCATCCTCCTGATGGAATCTGTTGGCTATAAGGGACTCACACATACCTCTGCCTCATCTGGTCCGTGCTATAGCTTCTACCCCTGCAGCCTTGGCTTTCTCAACTTCATCACCTTCAACCCCTTTGAGATAATCCTCTTTGAAGGAGATGTGCAGCACCTATATCTTGTCATCTGGCAAGGCCTCCCCCCTTTACACACCAGGTTGTGCAGTGCGCAGCAAGACACACTGATCCGTGAGACCCTCTACAGACTGTATTGGAGTACTCCGCCACATCTGCCCTGCCATCGGAATCGCACCTTTAGTAACCCTATGGTGTGCTCCACCAACGCTCGGCTAGTGGCATGAACCTCATTGTACCTTCTCTCTGCAGGCGTCAGAGGCTTCCGAACGGGTGTCATCAGCCACATCCTTTGTGGGTACCCTTTGTCACCTAGGGGCAAGCCCTGGATCCTGTGTGGTCCTTTGAAGATGTCTGGGATCTGTGATCTATTCAAGATGTATGAATCATGGACACTTCCTGGGTATCTTGCACAAACCTGCATGATCAGTTTCTTATGGCCTACTGTACATTGAGCAAGTGGTAGCCTTTCTGGTTTATGTATTGGTGTGCCTGTTGCCAGGGGGCTTTTATAGCCACATGAGTGCAGTTGATGGCACCCTTCACCTGTGGGAATTCAGCAACCTCTGCAAAGCCCAGTGCTCTGTGTCTTGGTCTGCTTGATCTCTGTCGAAGTTGACGTAATTGTGGGCCTTGGCAAAAAGGGCACCTGTGACCTCATGAATGCTGTTATGCATGGATGCTTGGCAGATCCTACAGAGGTCTGCAGTGGAGCCCTGGAAGGAACCACTGGCGTAGAAGTTGAGAGCGATGGTTACTTTCAGAGGTACCAGCAATGGATGTCCTCCCAGTCTCCGAGGTGCTAATGTGAGAAATGTGAGTCACCAGATCCCTGGACATCTGGAGCCATCAGTGACACTGGTTCTCACTCCTTGATAAGGCATGCAAGTTGTGTATACCCTGGGTCTTTCGAGACACCTATGCCCAATGTCTCTGTGAGTCTCATCCCTGCATCCAGAGGACACCCTGATGGCCCTTGGTCTTGAAGGTCTTGCTCACCGTTTTGGCGATCCAGGTGCCTCCATCAGAATCTTCTCCTTCTTCTCTACTGCCTGTAAGTGAGAATGCAGGCAGCAATAAACCCAGCCTCCGTCTTACTGATGGTCTCCTCTTTGCAGCATCCATGAGAAAGAGACAAGTGTCAGCATTAGTCCTCAAAGGTCCTCTTTCTGTCAATAACTCATCAGTGAATGTGGGTTCAAGGGCTTCGTTCCCATGTCGGAGAGTACTCACCCCTGAAATGATGGCTAGTGCAGGGCGCACATCAAGGATGCCCCCACCACAGCCCCAACATGACCATCTGCTATGACATTGCTTTAGCCAGGTGCTTGGATGTGCTGCTTTCAGCCCAGATACTGGCAGCTTCATTCATTGCGTTCTGATACTACACTCTTGGGAATAAACCTGAGAGTACATCTTCATTCAGGAAATGAGATTATTTGAAGGAGTCTTCTCTTCAGTGAACTGTCCAGGCCAACTTTCTAACAGGTTTCTGGAGCTTGTCCAGTTGCCCAATTACTATGGAGTTTGTTATTACTCTTAGGAGTTTCCACACTGCGAACAAGGGGGTTAAAAGATCGATTAGTGCCACTTTGCGGGATTAGTCTCACCTGAATGGGCATCATTGCTTCATTTTCCTGATTCCCTGCACTGTCATTGAAAGGTTCCTAAAATGTCTCAGCTGTGCCTCTCTCCTCACTTGGGAATGCACAGTTCAATTGTGTGCCATGGTAATCAGACCCCACAGTGCATGCAGCCACCCTCCGATCGCCTGCAGAACCCTCACCAGCTGCACTTCTCCTCTTTAAATTTAGCAGTGCGCCATCACTTCAGGTTGGAACATGGTAGTGCAGAACTCTCATTGTCAGACCAGCTTGGACCCTCCCTGTGTGAGTATGGAAACCCATCTCATTGTCCTGGAGGAGCCTCATGTTCACATTTCCCTCCCCTACAGACCTCCCCGTCCACCCCTGTATTCCTTGATCCCGTCGTGCATCTGTTGCATGTCCGTTCATTAGTCCCTGAACATTTTGAAGCGGATCATGCCTATGGCCCATGTGGAGCTCACCCATCTCAATCTTGAGGCCACTTACGCTGTTCAACTTCCCCACTCCCCCGCACCCTCCCCACCAGTCCTGCGTCTGAATGCCACCTTCACCACTCATAACCCCCAGTACAGTCCTAGTTCTGCAGACCCTTCTCCAGTGTGAAGCCAGTTCCACACCTCCACCAGTAAAGCCCCAGCCTTTCAGCCCCTTCTCCAGTATGAGGCCAGTTCCCCTCCCCCTTCCTAAGTACAGTCCCAGCCCTGCAGCCCCTTCTCCTGTGCAAGGCCATTTGTCCCCATTCCCCATTACAGGCCTAGCCCTGCAGCCCATGAGAAGCCGCCCACGCCTTACCGCTGGTCTAGTAGGTAGAGACTTGCCTGTGACAAGCCCCTGAAAGCTAAGTGGTGCTGCCTGCGAAGCCTGGCGCTGATTCCTACGAATGCTATGCATTGCAATATAGGTGAACTAGCCTCAAAGCAAGGACTGAAGTGCAGGTCACCATGTGCATGTTGCTTATATCCCATTGTGAAATACGTCGCTCTAATTGCACGCCGGATAATCCAGCTTGAGGGGTTGATTCCGGCAAGGAGGCTTCATAATGAGGTGCAAAAATATTGAGATGACATCCCCGACATTCCGCGATGGGAAATGCGGCCCGTCATTGACAGCTGGAGCACACAGTTGCAGCCTGGTTTTAAGACACCGTAAAACTGATTTTTGACCTTCTTGCGATATTTTCCTCTCCTGCCCACTGTAAACAGGTGCGGAAAAACCTGATGAAATTGTGGGCGAGAATATCCTTGTCTTGCCTCAACCCATGGGTACACTGCAACCTACTTTAAAAAGTACATATCACCTTCCAAAATACATGGAATTTTACTTTTGTACCATTTCATTTTGGGGTAGTTTAATTGGCAGTTACAACTTATTCCAGATATAAAGAAATGTTCCATTTGTGTTAATGCCCTACAAGAAGGTAGTCAGGGATGGGACTATGGATTTTTTGGCTGTCTCTGGATTTTCCATAAGAACTTGGCTTTATTTTCATACCACTGTGTAAACTGCTTTGTTTTTTATTTAATCTAGGCTGTCTACTCAAGCACAGTTGGAGTTTTGCTTTTTCAACCATGCATTCAAAAGACACCGAGGCTTGTGAATGCATCAAAAGAATTAGCTTGTTGATTCCTGTTCCAAATCTGTTGTGATAACAGACTTTCTAGCCTTACCTTGCTGCTAGAGGTGGTCTTGCTTTTGGCTTAATTCACTGGCAGTGAAGTTCCAAATGGTTATTTTAATATTTTAACCAAATATTTTAAACTGGTTGTTCTTGTAACTAGCTTTATTTTCTGATAGCAGCAACATTACTGTTCACAGAGAGGAACATTCAAGTCTTGAAGTATAAAATACCAAACTATTTATGATAAACCTCTATTTCTTTAAACAAAAATAGTGAGGCTTCCAAAGATGTTTTGTAACCTTTCTTGATGACTGCCAAAAGGAGGCCCTCCATCCTCTCAAGTATCCAGTCATTTGACAAAATTTGATCTCCATTACTTCAATGAGTGTAACCAACACAGACCAAGGGCAACAATACTCTTGCATCTTTGTTAAGGCAGAACAAACAGCACATTTATTGGAACAAAATGGATGCACCCACTTGAAATTATGTTAATTTGAAGTAGATGCATCTACTTGGTTGGGTTGTCTTATGAGGAAAGGTTGGACAGCTAAGGCTTGTATCTACTGGAGCTTGGAAGAATAAGAGATGACTTGATCGAAACCTTTAAGATCCTGAGGGGTCTTCACAGAGTGGATGTGGAGAGGATGTTTCCTTTTGTGAAGAATCTAGAACTAGGGGTCACTGTTTAAAAATAAGGGGTCACTTATTTAAGACAGAGATGAGGGGAATTTTTTTCTTTCAGAGGGTTGTGGGTCTTTGGAACTCTCTTCCTCAAAAGGCAGTGGAAGCAGCGCCTTTGAATATTTTTAAGGCCGAGCTACATAGATTCTTGATTAGCGAGAGAGTGAAAGGTTATCGGGGGAGGCAGGAATGTGGGGTTGACAAAACTCCAACTGTGCTTGAGTGGACAGCCTAGGTTAAATCAGATCAACCATGGTTTTATTGAATGGTGGGAGCAGGCTCGAGGGGCCGAGTGGCCTATTCCTGCTCCTAATTCATATGTTAATTCTTCAATCAATATTTATCCCATTCTCAATGTTCTCTTATCAAACTCTCATAAACTTGAGTATGGAATTGTAGGGTAGTAAATAAGCAAAGTAAGCCATTAAGTGATCTGTAAATAGTCACCAGTTTTGAATATTACATTCCTAAATTTTTCCCACATGCTCACCCAGGAAACTCTCCCTGCAGTACCACAATTCTAATTATCTGTTACCCACAATTTTTCTGATGAATCTAATGGCGTACAGTATCTCTAATGCATGCCAAAAAAGTAAATGTTGGCTGCATAAATTATTTCAGATCATGGGTCTGAAGACATCTTTTATAGCAAAGAGGTGTGAGAGATGGAAGCTAGTGGCCGTTTGGAAAAATCCTCCAGTCCCAATACACGATTAAAAGTTTCTACTAGGATTGCTGCTAGAAGGGTGTAAAATGTTCCCCTTTGTCCTTTCAGATCATGAGCCACCTATACCTGTGGACACAGAAAGCAACATTTTCATCTTGATGTTCAGTATTGCCAGTGACACCCACATCCCATGAATGAATAAGGGAAAAAAAACAATTTCTCAGCATCGAAAGGAAAGGAGTGCTTGTATTTGTAAAATGCCTTTCTCAAGCTCAGAAAGAATATTAAAAAATCCAAATAAAGAAGTTTTGAAATGGCTGTTAAAACAGAAAATTTACAGAAAGTTCAAATGCAGTAAAATGAAGGAAATTCTGGGCAGGACTTTGTTTTGGATCAAATGCAGGTCCTGACCCCACACTGTATTGGGAGCAGTCACCTGACATCGGTTTTGTCTTGGCGAGGGCTGGACTGGGGAACGGAAGTATCCCAGGGCATGTGTGGGGTCACATGTTGATCAGTACAAGTGGCCTTAAGATGGTCTGGGCTGAGGAGGCAGTCTCCAGAGGAGATGAGGCCAGATGGAGATGTGAGGGTGTGTGTGAGAGAGAGAGTGGTGATATCCCTTGAGCTGGCAGTGAATGAGATGCCAGTGAATGTGTAATGGGCTTGTGAGTTTAGAGGGATAAGATGGTTGCCTTAACCTGGCAGCACAGATGAGATCATTTATCTGTTTTCATCCATTGGATGACTGACCTAATGTGTGCAGTGTTGGCACAGACCACCTCTGCCACCACCTCCCAAGGCAGAGTGGTGAGACTGAAGGTGGGACAGCATGGCGGGCCTCCATGGGAGTTGCAGTCCTCTTGGCTTTTGGGGCCAGGTCTTCACCGGAGCTGTCCTGGGCTGCAAGCATTGAGAAGTACGTGCCTGGCTGCAGTTTAAATGTGGCGCCCTGTCTGAGCAAGCGGCGAGATAACGGCGTGGCAGGCAAATTGGAGGCCTCCCTGCTAGTGAGACGGCATGTTTCCTGTGGCTGCATAGTTAATGAGGCGGGAATTGGATGAAACGGTGCGAAAACCCAGCATTGCGGCCGGCAGGTAAAATGAATTCTTTCCCACTCGCCTCCGCACTTTGCGCAAATCTGGGACAATTCTGCCCAATGTTTTCCAAGTTCCAATCCAGAGACTTGAGCACAGAATCTAGGCTCACACTCCAGTGCAGCACTGAAGGGGTGCTGCAATATTGGAGGTGCCACCTTTTCAATGAGATATTAAACCTCTCAGGCAGACATATATGATCTCACAGTGCTAATTCGAAGAAAAACATGCAGGTCAATTTATTCCATGTCTTGGGCACTAATCATCACTCAACCAATATTATTAAAACAGTTTATCTGACCATTATCAGATTGCTTTCTCCAAATTGGCTGCCATGTTTCTTACACTACAATATTGACTACACTTCAAAAGTCCTTTATTGGATGCAAGGTTGGATGCAAGGTAATGAAAGGTGCTATATAAATGCTTGTGCTTTCTTTGAATATAATAGTTAGCAGTGAATGAGGTGTGTCAAATTAGACACTGTTTTATAGCAGTAGATGTGTTATCAACAAAGTCTGACAGCCAGCATATTACAGGAAGCAAGTGACACTTATTGGACATGTCTGCTATTTGAAATACTTTTCTTTTAGCATATACATAATATCCCTTTTCTGCCCCCCTCCTCTTCCTGTTCAAAAATGCAACAAGCTGGATAACCCACTAAGATTTCTGATGCGATAAAATCCTCTGAAATACAGATATCAACTTTCTGAACACATACCACTGCGATTTGCAAAGTTTTGATTTCCACTTAACATAACATGCTGTGTGGACTCCTGACCAGTATACACAATGCCATTTGATACATTGGGCATTCTTGCTGGGAGATGCCAGACATCCATACAGCGTGATAGTGTTGTCCTGGAATGAAAATTGGAATGCCAGTGGAATTCCTGCAAAAGCCATAGGCTTTAAAACGTCAGTCAAGTTTCTATCTGTCAAGGCTCTACTTGTATTGTATGCATCTATCTCAAAGTAGCATTACCATTCTGCAGGATGAAAACACTCCACCACCAAATTAAAGGCAGCAAACATAGGGAACACAGCAGTCACTGAGCTTATCATTATCTTTCACTTTATGTTTTAAAGAGGGTCAAAGATGTGACTGAGATTGTAGGTTACAAAACATCATTGATAACCATATACACTCAGTAACCAGCACCTTTTTGGATTCTGTAGCTGCGTGCGCACAGTTCTCGATGCTTACAGGCCAGGACTGTTCCAGTGAAGACATAGCCCCAAAAGCCAAGAAGAGTGCAGCCCTCTGATTCAGTGACCCATCCCTGGGACGCGTTCTGGACACTGTGGAGGCTCACCGCGATGTCCTCTACCCCCGGTCTGGCCACAGGAGGCCCATCAGCCTCACCACTCCAGCTTGGGAGGCGGTGGCACAGGTGGTCAGTGCCAACGCTGCACACAAGAGGCCGGCCATTCAGTGCACAAATCGGATGAATGACTTCCTCCGTACTGTCAGGGTAAGGCAACCATCTCATCACTGTAAACTCATACACCCACGAGGCCATCATACATTCATTGGTATCTCACTCACTGCCAGCTCAAGGGACATCACCGCTCACTCTCTCACACACATAGCCTCACATCTCCATCTGGACTCATCTCCTCTGGAGACTGCCTCCTCAGCCCGGACCATCTTGAGGCCACTTGCACAGATCAATATGTGCCTCCACACACACCCTAGGCTACCCTCCTTCCCCAGTACAGCCATCACCCTGCAGCATCTTCTCTTGCCTGAGGCCACGTCTCCCTCTTCCCCAAGCAAACACTAGCCCTGCAACCCATTGAAAAGCCACCCCCACCTTGCAGATGGTCTGATAGGTGGAGACCTCCCGTGAGCCCCCGTAAAAGTGATGTGGTGCTGCCTGCGAAGCCTGACGCTGATGACTGCAAGTGCTACCCGAAGCAAGGTAGGCAAACAAACCTCGAAGTCCTGAGTAAAGTGGAGTTCGCCAGGTACACGTTGCTTATGTACAGTTGTGAAATACGTTGGCATGAGTGCCCGGATGGTCCAGCAAAGGAGGGTGAATCTGATGAGCTGGGCTTATAATGAGATGCTGAAGTATCGAGATTAGGTTCCCGGCATGCAGCAGCGGGGAATGTTGCCCGCCATTGACGGGCGGAGCGGACGATTGCAAACTGGTTTCACGATGGTGTAAAACCGATTTTTGGGCTTCTTACCATATTGTCCGCTCACGCTCACTATGATACCCATCGCCAATGAGACAGGATGATTCCACCCTTTGTTTTTCAATTCCAAAAGAAAAACAAGAATTGATGCAACACAGCAACTCTGATGGCCACAGATGAAGAAACTAAAACCTTGGGCAATGATAGCTGGACTTTTAGAGACTCATAGCTCATTGCAGACCACAAACAAAACTAATGCTTTTAAACAACATAATTATAGCTGAAATGCTGCCAGAGCTGCTGAGTACTTCCAACATTTTCTCTTTTTTTTTTATAATTACAGCAGTTAGCTAAAAGTACTTTTTGGGGGTAGTATGAGGGCATAAAGAAACTTTATAGGGCTTTTCTTCAGGATTAGATGTGAATTATGCCAAGTTCATGACAGAATGAATTGCACCTGATTGGTAGAATAATTCTTATTTACAGAATAAGATTATTCTTACAGAATAATTTCTTATTCTGTACTATTAATGCACGTTTTAGAATAACATTATTATGTCACATATTTAAATAATTTGGCGTTATCTATAAGGATTCAAGAACAAACCCAGAATATGTGCAATTAAAAAATGCAACAGTTATATCATTCTTATTTTTGTTTGCAGTTTTTTCCCTCACCCCAACAAATTTCTCTCCTCCTATTCTGAATATATTGTCACCCTGTGTGTCAGCTTTCCATCAATGCATTGCCTAATTGGTCTTTGTTTGCATGTGAGCCCAATGAATGTCCACAGGTCTCAGCTGTGGAGTTTGGAGAACATCTCTGCCAAGTTCCTGTAGTCATCGATGTCCTCATACATTTATTTTCTGGCAGGAATGGGAGGGCTGGCTGATTTTTATCCTTTCCTTTATCCAGAGGCACTAAATTCAACTGGCATTGCCCCCAATGTCAGCAAACTGATTTTAAATCAGCTAACTCAACACATAACAGGAATCCATCTTGTGATACTATACATTTCTCCTGTCCTATCCTAGAATATTCAGCATTCAAAATTTACATAAATATTGGTTAAATGTTTAACCGTATGTTCTTGAAAGAACATAACCAAGGCACTTATAAAATGCATCTGGAATGTCCTGTTGGATTGCTACAAAAATTTGGAGTTGAAGTTCAACTCAAGGTCTCGTGAGTGATAAAGGATAGACACTATTGTGTTCTGCCATGGAAGGAGATAGAATAGGCCCCTTAGGTGCAAAGTTTCTGGTAGGGGCTTGAATATATAACATTATTCTTGCTGAACATAAACTGGGCGAACATTTTGGCTCATGCGCCATTTGGTGTCAGGTGATTGGACAATATAACGCTGGTTGCAGATTCAAGGATGGTAGTGGAGAGAAAAAGCTTGATGTCATTGGCAGCATATAGGTTGTGGAATAGGAGGATGCCAAGCAAGAAACCTTGGAGCGCACTTGAATGGATAGGAGGAAAAACTATTGGAGATTAGCTGACTGTATTTGGGCTGGTAGAAATAGAATCAGTAGAGAGTAGTGCAATGGAAGTAAGATTGGAAAAGAGAGACAGCAGAGAGGAAGGCACGGTTAACCCAGTCTACCAGTAAAGCAAGAATGAGGAAGGATAGTGTGTCATAGTCATATTGAAGAAATGAAAATCAACGGGACTCACACAGGAGCCACTTTTCCACACCTTCTAGCAATCAAATCAAGATTGAGAATTGGCAAGTACCTAGGCCAGTTTTGGCAGGTAGTGAGGAACAGATCACAACCCAAGCCTTTCCATCTGGAAATGATATGGGAGGCCAAAGAGAGTGGAAATTATGTAAAAATTAGGTCAAGATCTAAATGTCTTTTGTAAATCATGAAATGTATCTGTTCCTTTCTTTCGACAATGCAATGAAAACAAATCTTAGAAAAAAAGTGGAATAAGGAATGCATGGTAGCTACCTCAAGGCACTAAAGGCAGGTAAGACCACATTTCTGATAGCTGTCATAGCTGAAATGTACATGTTTATTGTACTTTCAATAACTCCAATTAAATAATTATAATTTCCATAGTCCCTTTCCAACATTTTAGATCCATTACTCGATATACAATTGAGAGGCCTGGTTAATTTCTCAACTGGAGTAACGCTGGTATGTTTTAGCATGAAATGATTAAAAGTGTTTCCTTTTCAGCCTAATTCCAATATAATGAGGGTCTTTTGTTTAACCTCCTAAAGGTAACAGTGAATTAAATCACTCTCCAACTACCATGGCCAGAAGTCATGTTGGTCAGTGCATCCTAAAACCACCACTGACTTAGCAGTTAGACAAGATCTGATTTTTTTTTATGAAGTCACGATAAAGGTATTAGTTACATATAATGATCAGTGCAAACCACTATTGCCTTTCAAGCAAATTTCTGAGCAAATTTAATTTTTGTTTCCAACTTTATCTTACCTGTGATTGTTTAATTCACTTCAATTATGTGGAGATGTGAGAAAAACTGGGCAGTTTGTCCTTGGAGCAGAGAAGATTAAGAGGACATTTCATAGTAATGCTCAAAATGATGAGGGTTTGGATGGGTAAATAAGGAGAAATTGTTTCCATTAGTAGGAGAGTCGATACACAGAGGGCATAGATTTAAGAAAATCAGCAACAAAACAGGGGAGATGAGGAGAACATTTTTTAACACAATGAGTCAATATGATCTGGAGTGTACAGCTTAAAAAGCTGGTGGAAGCAGATTCAATAGTAATTTCAAAAGAGAGTTGGATGCACACTTGAAAGGGAAAATATTGATGGGGATGGAGCAAGTGCATGAGACTAATTGTAAAGCTCTTTCAAAGATCCAACAGAGGCACAATGGGTTTAACCACCTCCTTCTATGATTCCATGAACTCTTGCTGGTGCTCATTCTTCACATAAGGCTAGTATCGGCAGGTTCTTCGACTGTAGGAATAGACTGGTAGGGCAAAGGAAGCCTGGTTGACCTTTATCTGCACACCTCCACTGACCAGCAAACAATGAGGCCAATGTTGAGACGGCCAGCACTGCTACAGTCCAACATTGTCATGGACTCCCAGCAATCTCTAGGATCAAATTCAGAGACACAAAATAAAACAGCCATAAAATTCTGAAATGTTCAATTATATTTTTGGCAATAACAACATTATACATGTGTCTGTTGCCTGGTCCTGATGCTGCTCGGAGTATGAGCTACTGCAGCAGTGGACTGTGCTTCTGGATGAAGGAGGGGGGAAAGTAAAATGACCCATTCTGGAAAGTACATACCTGTGGACTTTGGGTGAGCACGGGATTGGGCTCAGTTCTCCGTCCAACTGACAAAGAGTTGAAAGGCTTGCTAATCAGATGGAATTTACCATCCAGGCTCACCAATAAAATGACCACAAAAATCGGTCAGTGCCTTCAGGCAGATGGGAGGAAAATGAAAAGTTAATAATTGTGCTGGGTTACCATTAAGAATACCAAGAAGACCACATATTCCTTATAAAACAAGAGTCCAAAAGGGACAGAGGAACAAAGGGATCAAAGAATACTGATTCACAAATCATTAGTAGCAGCACTGGTTAAAATTGCAAAAAAACCACTGAGGTTTATTTCTAGAGCAAACTGATTGAAAAGCAGAAAGGTTATCTATTGAATTTTAGCTAGACCACACTCAGAGTTCTAAACACAGTTCTCAGCCCTATATTATAGCAACAATATAGAGGCACTGGATAAAGTTCAAAAAAGATTTCCAAACATGAAGGCAATAACTATGAGGAAAGATTGAGCAGGCTGGGTCTATTCTCTCTAGAAAAGAAAAAGCAGAGTGTGACTGAATAGAAGTCTTTAAAATTTCAACAAGGTTTGACAGGGTAGGCATAGGGATGATTGGCAGAATTTTACATCCTGTGAGCAGGCTTGTGCCTGACCTGACCAGGCATAAAACCGCACGAGAGGGTGCCAGGCGAGGGTGATTTTTCGTTCAGCAGGCACGCGCAAAAGTTGGAATCATGCCCGCTGACAATTAAGAGGGCAATTAAGCCCATTAACGGCAACAATTGACTCCGATTTTTCACAGCCCATCCAATCTTACAGTTGGCGGACGGGCAAATCGGCCAGACGGCCTTTGCATTTTTCACCAAACCTCATCCAAGGGCGGGGTGAAATTTCCCTGAGGAAATAAAATGATAATAAATTTCTGTGGATGGCATTTTTATCAGCTATATTTTCAGGTGCTTGATTGCAACGCATGGACACTTTTTTTCAGCTTTTAAAACCTTTATTTCAGTTTCCTCAAGCCTGCAGCTCCCTGAGGCGGCTCTCTGCCTTCAGGGAGCTCTCTCACAGCGCTCACCCCGCACCCGCGGAAACGTCATCACCCGCCCTCTTCCCACCCCCACCCTGGCAGCGCTGAGCTTTGCAGTGTGCATTTCACGCTGGCTGGCCATTTATTGGCCCGCCTGCGTGAAATCGCGGACGGGGGGGGGGTGCGATCGTGGTCGGCAGCCCGTTTCCCAACTGCTCCCGGACCCACTGAGCGGGTTCATCCGCCGAAGGTAAAGTTCAGGCCAATGTTGCCTGTCGCGGGAAGGCTAAAACTAGGGACCGTAAATACAAGATGGTCACTAATAAATCCAGTTAGAATTCAGGAGAAACTTGTTAACCCAGTGAATAGTTAGAATGTGGAACTCGCTATCAGATGGAGCAGTTCAGGTGAATAGCACAGATCCTTTGAGAGGAGGCTAGGTGAGTACATGAGGGAGAAAAGAAGGATATGCTGTTAGGGTTGGATGAAAAGGGGTGGAAGGAGACTCATGTGGTGCATAAACACCAACATAGGCTGTCATGGGAGATGACAACCATGTGGTCCACCCTGTTTTTATCTAATGTCATTACCTCAACATATGCAACATAGACTAGTTGGGCCGAATGGCCTGATTCGAATTTAAAATTTGGCAAGCGTGGATGTTTGCCACTTAGGTAGCGATGAAACCAGGAAGCCGGTCACAAAGTTAGTGGTCCGAAGACCTACCCTGAATTACATCATCTGATGTGTGTTACTTTATTAATTACTTATTTACATTAACAAAGGAAAAAGCCGTAAGTAAGCTGTAAGTTCTATGTAATTCCATGGAATTCCTTTTACCTAATGTATGCACGAGCATAACTTATTTAGCAAGTGTTGCTTATCTTAGCATTGTATCTTCTGAATAAATTAACTACAAGATTTATCTTGAAGAAACCCAAACACTTGAACCAGTTGCCATATTTGGAGCATTGCTGCCAGAAGATTTGCTTGCAACATTAGGGGCATTTCTGGGTCCCAACCTCATGGATGGCAAATCAACAGGCCACCTGCTAATTTGTCACCTCCAGTGGCCCAGTCCAATTAGGGACATGAGCAGATTCCACAGGCGAGAGGGCCAATCAGAGCACCTGAGGCTTTGGGCGGCTGGCAGCATCTCTGAGAGAGGTGGGTGCTGCTGATGTAGGTGGGGGACAGTGAGGGTGCCCCAAGATGGAGCCGCCCTCTGAAGACTCCTTTAATTGTTAAAAGTGATTGTAGTTGTAGCTGCTAAGCCATCAGTATGGAAGGGAATCCCGACAGAATCATCAATTTGCCCCTAATCAGGCACTTAATTGATAATAACCAGCTATTCGTCACTGCTCCTCTTGACCCGCAAAGAGTGCTGTGAGGTCACTTAGCTTTTCCCCAAGGCTGTCCTCACCTTACTGCAAACCCAGCTAGCTACAGTTAAAGCTACAGGACAGGTTAATCCGAAGCCTGCAACCTCATTTCTGTATTTAAAATGTCAACCCACCTCCATGTCCTGATTCAGCAAAAAATGGAAGTCAGTAGGTTGGAACCAGGCTCCCAACATTCATGGAAATATTGCCCATGAAACCATCCCACACCCCTACACACAGCCAATTCCAACACTGCACCCATGTTAAAATTTCCTCCATTGTCTGACTGGAGAACAAAAATGAGATTTTAAATATATTACTTCACTAAAGTAACAATATTACTGCCTTGTTAAGGACTTCTAGAAAAAGAAATTGATTATATGATCCTTTACCAATGGAACCGGTCTCCATCTGCCTTAAATTATTCCTACATTATAACAGTGATTACATTTCAAAAGTACTTTATTGGTTGTGAAGTGCTTTGGGCACTGAGGTTGTGAAAGGCATTATATAAATGCAATATTTTCCTTTCCTCCTTTCTATATGGATGGAAAATTAAATATTTGCGATGCTAAATGATAAGATCATTCATAATATTAATCTATAGTAATTCAGCCCACAAAAAACACCAATTTTAATTTATTTATGTTTGTTACACTCAGCAATTAACTAATGCATCTCAATTTATTTCCCTGTGACAGCTTATGATTTTAAAGATACTGCGTTTGAAATGCTTCCTTAAAATATACATTTTAGCACCATCTACTGGTATTAACAAAATAGCTTCTGCTGTGCACACGGTCATCCCAACCTTTTTGCAGATTTTTTTTCTAACATTTTTTCTTAGTCAGGTTAATCATCTGCCTTATAACTAGATTCAATGAGTCACAAAAAAGCATACCTCATTTAACTGGTTGGTTAAAAAAAAAATCAACCGATGGAAAAATGCAAAGACCCTGGCTTCCATCGGCTCCAATCCACACAACAGCAACTGCACTTGAGTTTACGTAAGGTCAGGTTTTTCCTGTTACAGAACCCAGTTGTAAATTAAAGGCTCTGTGCTACAGAGCTTCACATTGGACTAAAAGCTGCATTCCTTAAGATTATACTACTTTGTTTGGGGACTCAATACATCTAATGCAGTATTTTATTGTATTCTCCATGACAAATTAAATAAATGGCATTCATTTTTTGACTTCGTTGTTCTTTAAAACAATCATCACCAATAATTTCCATCTATGATTTTATATGCATGTTTTTCTTCAATTGACGAACATAGATGAAGGATCAAAGCCCATAAAATGAAGCCTCACCGAGGCCAAGAGAGCTGAGAGAAGAAGAGATAAATCAAATAGTTGTGATTAGGTGATGCCAAGCTCAGTGTTTAAAAGCCTGTAGGTAGCAAGAGGGAGGGATGATCAAGGCAGGTAAGAAATTCCACAGCTTTGTGCTTTTGGGAAAGAATATGAATGTAGTATGAAGCAGTACAATGAATCTTGGTTTCACTTCAGAAATGTAGGAAGCATACAAAGCAGTGCAGAAAACGTAAGTGTGCTTTATAAAACTACACTCTGTTCCAGAATTCCTTTTGATCTTGTCTGAGTCCTATTGTAGTGTTTTCTGGAATTTGCTTTTGTTCTTGTTGGAGCTACTCCTGATACTTAACCAGGATCCTATAATGGAGTTCCATCTTACAACATAAATGAGTAGCTATCAACCTCTCAAAAAGCTCTTTCATTTGCAGAGTCAGGGTAGACAAAAATGTCCTGCAATTTGTTTTTTCATTTTATGAATTAATAAGGGGCAAGTTATGTAACACCACTGTTCTAAGGTTTCACATTCCAGTACCCACCTCTGTTTATGCACAGTTTGTACAAGGCTCAAATATACCTAACAAGGTCTTTCATGTCTAAATTTTACGCCTTTTCCTAGCGATTGCTTTTGTTATATATATTATGAAACTATAGAGTCTTAGTTTATTACATTCAACTAACATATGATGCAGATAAGAATCTGGCCCATAGCCACTTGCTGTAGACCATTACTCCTAAATATATACATTTTAAACTGACAATATATTCAGTATTATGTAACATGAATGTAACAGTTTCTTGTCACATTAACACAAGCAGGTTTTTGATCTCAATGTTTCTGAATGTGTGTTAGCTATGCAGGGGAGCTTTATTTCCTCAGGACATTAATACTACAACTTGGGTAAGGTTCTCTCCCCAGCTGCAAGCTAGAAATACTTGCTTTTTTTCTATCACTCTAAAGTCGGGTTGTGAATCAACCATAGCTCAGTCAGTCACAGTCACACCTCTGGATTCAAGTCCCAATCCAGGACTTGAGTACTAAAATCGAGGCTGACAGTCCAATGCTGTACTGAGGGAATGCTTGCACTGTTGGAGATGCTGTCCTTTGGATGAGATGTTAAACCAAGGGCCCCATCTGCCTGCTCTAGTAGAGCAGGCAGTATTCCCCTTGGCACTATTTCCAAAAAGAGCAGGAGAGTAATCCCTGGTGTCCTGGTCAATATTCATCTCTCCATCAACACCATAAAAAACAGATTACCTGGTCTTATCACATTACTGTTTGCGAGTTTGTTGTGCGTGCACTGGCTGCTCAGTTTTCTGCATTACAGCATTGACTATGCTTCAAAAGTACTTCATTGGCTGTAGAGCACTTTGAGATGTCTCTGGTGGTCATGAAAAGCACAATATCCATGCAAGTTCTTTTCTTTTTCTGCACAGAGTGATTTAATGAGCTAAATGGGCTTCCTTACTTTTTATGTTTTTGTTAAGGAAATACTTTACACTAAGTTTATAATACACTAGTTTATAATACACTCAGCAGTTACAGGCAATTTATTTATTAAATGTAGCTTTACATTACACTGAAGTTACGCTCCATGCATTGTCAAAACCAAGCTGAGACTGATGTCTTCTTGAGAGGATTTCACATTGCATTGTATTGATCTAGAGTGAGCCTTTGGCATTGTGGGAACATTTGAATGATAAGGTGAAGGGTTCAAAGCTCACTCTGGACATCCCTGGTGAGTCAAGACTAGAATATTGGGTTGAGTTCCCATGGGTTTCACACGACCAGATGGAGTGATCACTGGCTCCTGCCTTTGAGCCAGAGGGTTGGGATCGAGCCCCAACCCAGAGAGTCCCAATGTATGGAAACCAGAAGACCCGCTCTGAATACTGAGTTGACTTCCAGCAGAGGTACTTGCATCTGGTGGGTGCAAAGAGTAGGTGGAGCTCCTTAGCCTTGGTTGCAACCCACATGGAAGAAGGTGCTCTATAGATAAAATCCTAATAATGCCTCAAAAGTTTCAATTGGGCGACTTGTGTTACAACCTGTCCAAGTGCAGAACTCCTTTGCAAATGGATGTGAGTGATGTGTTCCAGAGTCAGATTTGAACCTGATCCTAAAGTTACACTTCTACACTTCAATCAATAGACAGCAGAAACCAGTTTGCAAAAATGAAAGCTTGACAGCACCCTAAAGCATAATCTACAGTTTGACTACAATTGTGAGTTTGCTACCATTGGTTATGTACAGCCTTCTTATTTGAAAGAGACAGAGACACTTTGAGCACTGGAAGCACCAGGGTTTGGGAAACACTGATGAGTAGACAATATTGCGTTTGATATGAAAAGATAAGCGAAGATCATGCAAGTAGCTCTAGGAGCTATACAAGAAGAGAATGCCAGAGATGTGCGAGTGAAAGGAAGCTCATCCCTTTGGCAGTCACCAAGTTAAAGGTGCAGCTTCAAATATTTAGGAGGTTTACAGAAGTGAGAGGCCAGCCAACATCGCCGATGTGGCGGCACATTGTTTACTGAATGCATGAGACCTGTATGTTAGAGCCATGCTCTTGCTCTTAATGGGGGTTCATTACTGTTCCCTACTTAGGCATTCTTTCTCAGTCCAGAGAACATTTTTTCCAATTTTCCGCTGTTAGTGATGCACTGAGAAGACAACATTCACATGATGGGTAGCCTGCTGCCATGCTCGCTTGACGTGTCCATAAAATTGCTGTTCTCCTCAACATTCTCAACTAAAACCTCCAAGCTCGCTTTGCTGAAAGGATTCTCACAGCACCTCCAGCCATGTTGCCCATTAACATAGGAACATGGAGAATTTACAGCCCTTTGTGTCTGTGCTGGCCGAAAAGTAATGATCCAGCCTAACCTCACTTTCCAGCTCTTGGTCCTTGGCACCTCAAGTGCATATCCAGGCCTGGATTAAATTTACACTCAGGACTGGAAGTGAAAAGTTTGTATCCGAGTCACAATGCCATTCAGTCCCTGAATAGTGTTAAAAAAAATTATATGAGAAAGATAATTATATTGTCACCATCAGTTCTGAGACAATCAGTCTGTAACACACAGGTTGATTTGCTGTGTTCAAAGATTTCAAAGAAATGTTTAAGATATGGAGGTGTTCGAACCTGCTGAAGCGGCATTACACCTCAATCTTTCACAAAAATATTCTTTTCAGTGGAGATGTGTCTGTTAGTCACAGCTATTTCAAAACTGTTTCTCAGAAGCTATCCAATGCACGCATCATGAACGATACTTGGCTCTAAAATGATCTTATTATTTTTAAAGGAACACCGTCTTTATGTCACTAATACAAAAACAAAATACTGCAGATGCTGAAAACCAGGAGGAAAGACAGAAAATTCCAGAAATACTTAGCAGGTCTAGCGACAACAGAGTTAACGGGCTGGAATTTTACCTTTGGGGTGGGTAGCAGGAGTGGGGGAAATTACTGGCTCAGCCCGCCCACCTAAGGAAAAAGTGCCCACAAGAATGGGATTTTTACAGTGGTGGGGGGAGGGGGGGGTGAGCAGTGGGTGTGGGCTGGAGTTGGGCCAGCCAACCCGGGAAAAAGTGCAGAGGCAGCCACAAGGGCTGTTGCCGGGTGCGGAGGTGGTCTGTTTAAAAGGCCCACCTTGGTGCTGTGGGTTGTCATCCCAGTTATAATAAAAGCAGAAAGCCCCTTCAGCCCTCACCCCCACACGTCCATACACTCCCCAGGCCCTGTCTATGCCACCTCATGCCCCCCACCAACCCTCTATAGCCTCCACGCCAATCAATGCCCCCCCAAACATCCCCTACGGCCCCTCATGCCTCCATGCCAAATTATGCCCCTCCAAACATCCTCTATGCCCCTTCATGCCCCCCATGTAAAGTTATGGCACTCCCATGCCAATTCACCCACTATACACTATGTAGGACCAGTTAACTCTATAGTGCGAGTACGATGTGTAAAAAAAGCTTTAAAAAATCTTTTTTAAAGATTAAAGATCACTTTATCATTCATGATGCATGCATTGGATAGATTCTGAGAAACAGTTTTGTAATAACTGTGACTAACAGACACATCTCCACTGAAAAGAATATTTTTGTGAAAGATTGAGGTGTAATACTGCTTCAAAAGGTTCGAACACCTCCATATCTTAAACAATAGTGTTACATTTCTTTGAAATCTTTGAACACAGCAAATCAACCTGTGTCTTACAGACTGATCGGCTCAGAACTGATGATGACAATATAATTATCTTTCTCATGTAATTTTATTTAACGCTATTCAGGGACTGAATGGCATTGTGACTCGGATACAAACTTTTCACTTCCAGTCCTGAGTGTAAATTTAATCCAGACCTGGATATGTACTTGAAGTGCCAAGGACCAAGAGCTGGAAAGTGGGGTTAGGCTGGATTCATTGACAACTTTCCACTTTGTTAGACAAAAACTTTTTTTAACTAGAGCCCAATAAAAGTATCAATCATCCAGACCTATTAATGAATCAATAGCAAAAACTGTAAGCACTTGAAATCTCTATATCTTGTGTAAATAAATATTGTGAAACTGATAGCATGGATCATAGAGCTAGAACTGTCAATCAAGCAATGTTTTCTCTGGGCTCAGGTGTTCTAGTACTCTAATAGATGTCTGTGCTCTCAGCCAAGAATACATAATGAAGCTTGGCTGCGAGCCCAGAAATCCACTAGCCTGTTGAAACACTTGAACTTGACAGCAATCAGAGAGCCAGCAGATCTGGAGTCTCAAAGAGAGAACTGGACACTGCTGAGGCAGGTTGGAGACCACATGCCTGAACATGGAGGCCCCTTGTAGGTATGAAACGACATTAAAATTAGGAAGGGTGAAGCTGTTAGGCCCCTTGGAATGGAAGGGAATCCCTCCAGTTGATCCTACACCCAGCCCATCCCTGGGAAATCTCCCTGGCAGCAGGAATGCATCAGAGAGCCAACCCCTATTTTACCTGCCTCCCCCACCCTGAAGCACATGGACATGAGGCCAAGTAAAATCAGCCCAATAAATGCAAGTTTATCTTCATATGTTCCTAAAATTTCTTATGTTCTTAAGCGCACTACAATATAAGAAACTCGATCTGAATTCGGCAACACTTGCAAGTTCAGTCAGCACCATTCCTACACAAAATCTTGTAAAGTACTTTGTGTTTTATAAAAGAACAGCTTGTAGTTAGTTATATTACACCCGTAACATTCAAAAACTTCCCAAATTGCTTCACAGAGGCATAAAGCAAAACATTGATGTCAAGCCAAAGAAAGAGATATCAGGGACAGCCAAAAACTTAATCAAAGAAATGGGTTTTAAATAGAGTCTTAAAAGAGGAGAGGGAGGTAGAGAGGTTTAGGGAGGGGTGGGATCTGTACGGCTGAAAGCACAGCTTTTAAAGGCAGGGAGGATTCACGAGTCCAGAATCAGAAAAATTAAGAGTCCAAGGGGATGTGTCAGGGCTGTTCATAGAAATAGGGAGGGACAAGGACAATGTCGTGCATAGATTTGAACAAAAGAATGAGAATTTAGTGGATACGGTAGCATAGTGCTTATGTTATTGGCCTAGTAATTCAAAGGCCTGCGCAAATGGTCAGGGCTTATGAGTTCAAATCCCATCACATGGCTGGAAACATAACTTCAGTTAATTAAATAAATCTGGAATGAAAAGTAGTAAAGGGATGGTAACCATGAAACTACCAGATTGCCATAAAAATCTACCCACTTTACGAATGCCCTCAATTTTATTAAAGTACCATGATAAAACCTAGTGAGAAGAAAACTGGACAGCCCAACTGGCATTGAACTAGGTAGCAGAATGTACAAAGGTATACCCTGCAAAGATTTTGCCACTAACATGTAGAGACTTCCGTCAAAATTGGGAGAGCCATCCCACAGACTCATAAAGCTGCAGCTTGAATTAGTCACATCCATAGAATCATACCTTTCAACCAACATCCCAAACTCCTTCATCACTATCCCTGGGGATGGGATGTACTATTCCACAGGCAGGAGAGACCCACCAGAGGTTCCAGCAAACTGGTATACAGTTAGGAGGGAGGGACCGGGGGAACTCTCAACACTGCCCCTGGGTCCCATGAAGTTTCGTGGCATCAGGTCAGATGTGGGCAGGGACGCCACCTGCTGATTACCACCTACCACCCTCCTCAACTGAAGAGCCAGTACTCTCCATGTTGAGCACTATTTGAAAGAAGCACTGAGGGTGTAGCAGGTGGGGGGGTCTCAATGTCCATCGCCACAAGCAATTTGGTAGCACCATTGTTGGCTGAGCTGGACATTCCTGAAGGACATAACTGACAGAGTGGTCCCAACAAGGGAGACAAACCTGCTTGACCTGGTAATCACCAAGTTGCATCTATCCATGATAGGAGTGACAATTGCTCAGTACTTAGGATTTGAAATCAAATCAGTCTACTCTCCATCATAAGCAAAGTGATGGGAAATGTTGTCAACAGTGCAACCAAGCCGCACTTACTCACCAATAACTGCTCACCGATGCTCAGTTTGGCCATTCAACTCCTGCCCTCATTACAGCCATAGTCCAAACATGGACAAAAGCACTGAATTTCAGACGTGAGGTGAGAATAACTGCCCTTGACATCAAGGCAGCATTTGACTTAGTGTGGTATCAAACAGCCCTAGTAGAATTGAAGATAATGGGAATCGGGGGAAAACTCTTCACTAGCTGGATTCATATCTAGCGCAAAAAAGCATGATTGTGGTTGCTGAAGGTCAATCATTGGAGGACATCACTGAAGGGGTCCTCGGGACAGTATCCTAAGCCCAATCACTTTCAGCTGCTTCATAAATGATCTTCCCTCCATCATAAGGTCAAAAGTGGGAATGCTCGCTAATGATTGCATGGTGTTCAGTTCTACCATCACATTGGCTTGTTAGTCTAGGGATATGATTCTTGCCGAGGGTGTGAGAGGTCCTGGGTTCAAATCCCTGCTTTACTTCTAAAAGGCATTTGATATAGTGCCACACAACAGACTTGTGAGCAAAGTTATAGCTCATAAAATAAAAGGGACAGTAGCAACAGGGATACAAAATTGCCTGAGTGACAGGAAACAGAGTAGTAGTTAATGGGTTAAAAACAAAAAAACTGCGGATGCTGGAAATCCAAAACAAAAACAGAATTACCTGGAAAAACTCAGCAGGTCTGGCAGCATCGGCAGAGAAGAAAAGAGTTGACGTTTCGAGTCCTCATGACCCTTCGACAGAACTCTCTTTTAGTAGTTAATGGGTGTTTTTCAGGCTGGAGGAAGGTTTGTAGTGGATTTCCCCATGGACCGGTGTTGGGACCCTTGTTTTCCCTGGTATATATTAATGACCTAGACCTTGGTGTCCAAGGCACAATTTCAAAGTTTGCAGATGATACGAAACTTTGAGGTGTTGTGAACTGTGAGGAGGGTAGTGTAAAACTTCAATTGGGCATAGACAAATTGGTGGAATGGGCAGACAGGTTGTAGATGAATGTGGAGAAGTTTGAAGTGATCCATTTTGGTAGGAAGAACATGAGAGACAATATAAAATAGCGGGTACAATGCTAAAGGGCTGAAGGAACAGAGGAACCTGGATGTATATGTACATAAGTCATTGAAGGTGGTGGGTTGAGAGAGCAATTAATAAAGAATGCAATATACTAGGCTTTATTAATATGGGCATAGAGTACAAGAGCAACAGGTTGTGTTGAATTTGTATACATCACTAGTTCAGCTTCAGCAGAAGTATTGTGTTAAATTCTGGATGCCACACCGTAAGAAGGATGTGAAGGCATTAGAGAGAGTGCAGAAAAGATTCACGAATATAGTTCCAAGGATGAGGAACTTCAGTCATGAAGATAGATTGGAGAAGTTAAGATTGTTTTCCTTGGAGAAAAAATTTCCTCTCTTGAGGGGAGATTTAATAGAGGTATTCAAAATCATGAGGAGTTTGGATAGAGTAGATAGGTTGAAACTGTTGCCACTAATGAAAGAATCAAGAACGAGAGGCCACAGATTTAAAGTAATTGGCAAATGAAGCAAAAGTGCTAAGAAACAACTTTTTCACGCAACAATTGGTTAAGATTTAGAATGCACTGCCTGAGAGTGTGGTGGAGGCAGGTTCAATTGAGGCATTCAGAACTGAATTACTCTGTTATCTGAAAAGGAAGAATGTGCAGCATTATGAGGAGAAGGCGGGAGAATGGCACTAGGGGAATTGCCAAATGGCTTCTTCTGTGCTGTAACAATTCTGTGATACTTGTAACTCCTCAGGTACTAAAGCAATCCTTGCCCACATGTGCCAAACCTGGACAACATTCAGGCTTGAGCTGATAAGTGGTAAGTAACATTCATATCACCCAAGTGCAAAGCAGGGACCATTTTCATCAAGACAGAATCTAACCAGCTCCCCTTGACATTCAATGACATTACCATCACTGAACCCCCCCACTACCAACATCCTGGGGGTTACCATTGACAAGAAACTGAACTGGACCAGCCATGTAAATACTGTGGCTACAACAGCAGGTCAGAGGCTAGGAATCCTGTGACGGGTGACTCACCTCCTGACACTGCAAAGCCTGACCACTATCTACAAGGCACAAGTCAGTAATGTGATGGAATACTCCCCACTTGCCTGGATGAGTGCAGCTCCAACAACACTCGACAAGCTCGACACCATCCAGGACAAAGCACCCATGTGACTGAGACCCCATCAAACAACTTAAGCATCATTCCCTTGACCACTGGTGCATAGTGGCAGCAGTGTGTACCACTAGATGCATTGCAGCAATTCAACAAAGCTTCTATGACAGCACTTTCCAAACCCACAACCTATGCCACCTAGAAGAACAGGGACAGTTAAGACATGGGAACAGCACCACATGTAAGTTCCCCTAGAAATCATACGCCATTCTGACTTGGAACTATAATGCCGGTTCCTTCATTGTCGCTGGGTTGGGATACCTTTTCTAATAGCACTGTGGGTGTACCTACACTAGATAGACAGCAGTGGTTCAAGGAGAAGGCTCTCTACCACCTTCTGAATTTCAATCAGGGGTGGGAAGCAAATGCTGGCATTTCCAGCAATGCAACTTCCCATGAAATAACAAAAAAAAGGAACCATTCTCATTTTTTCTGCCTCCACACATAGGTTACCTTTTTGGTCTCTTATAGGCCCTATTCTTTTCTTAGTTATCTTCTTGCTCTTTTGTGCATTTATAAAGTATTTTTCGGTTTCCATGATTTCATTTGCTAATTTTTTATGCCCTCTTTGCTTTTTTAATTTTATTTTCTAATGTAACCCATGCACTTCCTATACTCCTGTAAACTTACTGTAGCATTGAGCTCTTGGTATCAGACATTGTCTTCCTTTTTTTACCTTATCCTACCCTGTATGCTCCTTTACGTCCAAGGGACTTTAATTTTTGGAGTCCCACCATTTTTCAGTGTGGGATCATATTTGTTCTGAACATTCTTCCTTTCTTCCTCCTAACTCCAAATGTTTCATCTTGCATGCTGTTCCTTCTTCTGTAAGTTTGTGTTGAATCCAAGACTCATCTCACCACCTCCTATCCTAATTCATTCTTTATCAGAAAGTCACAACTGAAGAACTCCTTACTTTCCTCAATTTTCCCTTCTTCCATTACATAAACCCTCCGCTTGAGGCTTTACCCTGATTTATTTTATTTTCTCTCTTTAATCTTTCGAGATAGTATCCTTCAATTGGGTCTTGCCCCTTAACCTAGGCTTCCCAGCAACAAAAGAGCAGCTCCACATGGACCAGGTCATGAACCTACAGCAACTTGTTTATATTACACATTTCTTGCACAATCACTGGATGTGGTAGGGCCTCCAGGCTTTTGTTGCACTCGCCAAAGTTTAAGAGAAAATCTGAATTTTTAACTGTTTAGTCACTTATCCAACATGTGCTAAACAAAGAAAATGCATGAAGGAATGCGCATAACTTGCTTGCAAGTTCCATTCCTAATGAGTTTTCAAGTCATCTCAAAGATGGCACATAAATGGTATTAACCTCACGCTGTATCCTTCCTCCTGTGAGGACATACCAGGCTTATAAACAATGATAACTCTGATTCCAGGAACTCAGCCAAGTAGGTGTTAGAACTCATATCCCGACATTGTGGTGCTGTGCTTTTGTTGCCTGTTTAGGATTTCTTTCCATTGTTTGAAGCTATACAGTCATTTTTGTGCAGATAAGTTCTGCCATTTATTTTTGCATTTTGTATCTTTTTTATTAGCTGATATCTGGAACAAGGAGAGTAGCACACTGAAGGCCCTAGTTGCCAGCCATGCTTACCCTTCAAGCAAGCCATTGGATGATGCCAGTTTGGTAGACTCCTCTGATTTTCCCTCCCCTCCAGTTAAGAGATTCCACAGCCTTTGATGCTTCACATTGATGCAGTTCAAGTAGAAACCAAGCAGCAATAAGATCATAAGAAATAAGAGCAGGAGTAGGCTACTTGGCTCATTGAGCCTGCTCTGCCATTCCTTAAGCTCATGGCTGATCAGATTCTGGCCTTAATTCCACTTTCCTTCCTGTTCCCACAAGCCTTAATTCCCTTGGTGTCCAAAAATCTGTCTAACTCAGCCTTGAATATATGACCCAGCCTCTGAGGAAGAGAATCCTGAGAAATTAAATTCTTCCTCATTGTTTTAAATGGTAGACTGCTTATGTCCCCTAGGTCCAGGCTCCCCTACAAGAGGAAATATCATTCCAGCATCTATCCTGTCAAGTTCCTTCAGAATCTCATATGTTTCAATAAGATCATCTCTCATTCCTCTAAACTCCAATGAATATAGGCTCAATCTGCTCAACCATTCCTCGTAAGACAACCCCTTCGCCCAGGAATCTAGTGAACCTTCTTTGAATTGCTTCCAATACAAGTATATCCCTCCTTAGAAAATGAGAATATGGAGGTCTTATGGAGCAGTGGGTAGTGTCTCGACCTCTGAGCCAGAAGCTCCAGGTTCAAGTCACACACCATGGACTTTATGTCCAAGGAAGGTGCATTCATAATGTAGCCAAATAGATTGGGTGCCAACTTGTAAATCCTTCCAGCATATGTCAATGGCAGGTGGTAAGAGCAGGAGAGATTCCTGGTCAGCCATGTGATAGAAAATTGGAACCTCTACCATCAATATCCATAGCTCCAGACTACAACATATATGTAAAAATGCATGTTGCCACAGTGATTCAGATCCTTGAGGAGTGGGGGACCTGGGGTGGAGTGAGGCTGGTGGTTCAGTTAGCAGGATGGCTGGTGTGGACCAGATTGGCGCCAACAGCATGAGGTTCAATCCCTGTTCCAGCTGGGCTGGATTTGGGATCCTTGCCTTCATACCATACTCATGGTGGAGGCCATGGAGCTGTGGGTCAGACCTGCCTTTGGGCAGAAAATTGAAGAAGGAAAAGAAGTAAAGAGACCAAACTGTGTACAGGACTCTAGGTGCAGTCTCACCAATGCCCCTATACTGCTGTAGCAAGACTTCCCTACTTTTATATTCCAGACCCTTTGCAATAAAGGTTAATATTTCATTTGCCTTCCTAATTACTTGCTGTACCTGAAGGTTAACATTTTGTGATTCATGTACAAGGACAACCAAATCCCTCTGTATGGCAGCATTCTGCAGTTTCTCTCCATTTAATCAATATTCTGCTTTTCTATTCGTCCTGCCAAAGTGGACAACCTCACATCTTCCTAACTTTTACTTGATCTGCCAGTTTTTTGCCCACTCACTTAACGTATCTGTATTCCTTTGCAGACTCTTTGTAATCTCCTACCTATCTTTGTATCATTAGCAAATTTAGCTACGATGCAGTCTCTTCCATCATCCCATTCATTAATATAGATTGTAAATATTCGAGGCTCCAGCATTGATCCCACTAAGTTACAACTTGTCAACCTGAAACTGATCCATTTAATACAACTTACTTGGCAGAATTTTACAGCCCCGTAAAATGTGGTGAGACATTCTAAACCTCATTGACTTCAACGGGAACATAAAATCCCAAGGCCGTAAAATTCCGCCCACTGTTAGATAGCTAATCCTTTATCTCCCAAAACCATATGCAGTAACATTTCATGTGGCACTTTATTGAATGCCTTTTGGAAATCCAAATACACTACTTCTACTGGTTCCCCTTTCTTCACCCTGCTTGTTACACCCTTAAAGAATTCTAATAAATTTGTCAAACATAATTACACTTTCACAAAATCATGTTGACTCAGCCTGATTTTATTATGATTTTCTAAATGTCCTGCTATTAAATCTTTAATAATGGATTCTAGCATTTTTCCAATGACAGATGCCAGGTTAACTGACCTATAGTTTCCTGCTTTCTGTCTCTCTCCTTTCTTGAATAGTGGTGTTACATTTGCAGTTTTCCAATCCACTGGGATCTTTCCAGAATCTGGGGAATTTTGAAAGATTAAAAGCATTGCATCCACTGTCTGTGCAGTCACTTCCTTTAAAATCCTTGGATGCAAGCCATGAGGTCCAAGGAACTTGTCAGCCTTTAGTTTCATTAGATCTTTTAGTACATTTTCTCCAGTGATTGTGATTGCCTCTTGATTTTCCACAATTCTTTCTGTGTTTTGTACTGTGGAGACAGATACAAATTATCTGTTCAAAGTCTCTGCCATTTCCTTATTTCCTGTTATTAATTCCCTAGCCTCACACTCTAAGAGACCAACAGTTACTTTAGCAACTCTCTTCCTTTTTACGCACTTGTGGAAGCTTTTACTGCCTGTTTTGATATTTCTTGCTGGTTTTCTCTCATCCACCAATTTCTCTCTCTTTGGGTGGAATTTTCAATTCCCGCTGGCGTCAGGCATGTTCAGCAGGGTGAGCAGACAATATGGCAAGGCCAACAATTGGCTTCATGATGTCGTGAAACCAGTTTGCGATTGTCCGCTCAGCCCGTTGATGGTGGGCCAAATTTGCCACTGTCAGACATCGGGAACTTCATTGTAATACATCTGCATAAGGTCAGCCTATTGAAACGGGGAGGTGTTGGCATAGTGGTATTATCGCTGGACCAGTAATCCAAAGAACCAGGGTAATGCTCTGGGGACCTGGGTTTGAATCCTACCATGGCAGATGGTGGAATTTGAATTCAATAAAAGTCTGGAATTAAAAGTCTAATGATGACCATGAAACTGTTGTCAATTGTCCTAAAAACCCATCCGGTTCACTAATGTCCTTGAGGGAAGGAAATCTGCTGTTCTGGCCTACATGTGACTCCAGACCTGCAGCAATGTGGTTGACTCTTAACACAGCAAAAATTCATCCCTAGGAAGAAGAAGCATACTAAAGGGACGACGAGGCAACCATGGCTGATAAGGGAAGTCAGGGACAGCATAAAAACTAAAGAGAAAGCATACAATGTGGCAAAGAGCAGTGGGAAACCAGGGGATTGGGAAGCCTACAAAGCCTAACAGAGGACAACTAAAAAAGAAATGAGGAGGGAGAAGATTAAATATGAGGGTAAACTAGCCAGTAATATAAAAGAAGATCGCAAGAGTTTTTTTAGATATATAAAGGGTAAGAGAGAGGCAAAAGTGGACATTGGGCCGCTGGAAAATGACACTGGAGGAGTAGTAGTGGGGAACAAAGAAATAGCGGAGGAACTGAATAAGTACATTGTGTCAGTCTTCAAGTAGAAGACACGAGTGACATCCCTAAAGTTCAAGAGAGTCAGGGGGCAGAGGTGAGTATGGTGGCCATTACCAAGGAGAAGGTGCTAGGAAAACTGAAAGGTCTGAAGGTGGATAAATCACCTGGACCAGATGGATTACACCCCAGAGTTCTGAAGGAGATAGCTGAAGAGATAGTGGAGACATTAGTGGCGATCTTTCAGGAATCACTGGAGTCAGGGAGGGTCCCAGAGGACTGGAAAATCGCTAAGGTAACCCCCCCTGTTTAAGAAGGGAGTGAGGCAAAAGATGGGAAATTACAGGCCGATTAGCCTGAACTTGGTCGTTGGTAAGATTTTAGTGTCCATTATTAAGGATGAGATTTCAGAATACTTGGAAGTGCATGGTAAAATCGGGCAAAATCAGCATGGTTTCATCAAGGGGAGGTCATGCCTGACAAATCTGTTAGGATTCTTTGAGGAGGTAACGAGTAGGTTAGACAAAGGAAAGCCAATGGATGTTATTTACTTGGACTTCCAGAAGGCCTTTGACAAGGTGCCACACAGGAGGCTGCTCAGTAAGATAAGAGCCAATGGTGTTAGAGGCAAAGTACTAGCATGGATAGAAGATTAGCTGTCTGGCAGGAGGCAGAGAGTGGGGATAAGGGGATCCTTCTCAGGATGGCGGCCAGTGACTAGTGGAGTTCCACAGGTGTCAGTGTTGGGAAGACAACTTTTCACTTTATACATTAATGATCTAGATGAAGGAACTGAGGGCATTCTGGCTAAGTTTGCAGATGATACAAAAATAGGTGGAGGGACAGGTAGTATTGAGGAGGCGGGTAGGCTGCAGAAGGATTTGGACAGATTAGGAGAACGGGCAAAGAAGTAGCAGATGGAATACAATGTGGGGAAGTGCGAGGTCATGCACTTTGGTAGGAAGAATAGAGGCATAGACTATTTTCTAAATGGGGAGAGAATTCAGAAATCTGGAGTGCAAAGGGACTTGGGAGTCCTAGTCCAGGATTCTCTTAAGGTTAACTTGCAGGTTGAGTCGGTAGTTAGGAAGGCAAATGCAATGTTGGCATTTATTTTGAGAGGACTAGAACATAAAAGCAGGGATGTGCTGCTGAGGCTTTATAAGGCTCTGGTCAGACCACATTTAGAATATTGTGAGCAATTTTGGGCCCCATATCTCAGGAAGGATATGCTGGCCTTGGAGAGGGTCCAGAGGAGGTTCACAAGAATGATCCCGGGAATGAAAGGCTTAACATATGAGGAAAGTTTGAGGACTCTGGGTCTATACTCAATGGAGTTTAGAAGGATGAGGGGGGATCTGATTGAAACTTACAGAATACTGAAAGGCCTGGATAGAGTGGACGTAGGGAAGATGTTTCAATTAGGAGCAGAGACTAGGACCTGAGGGCACAGCCTCAGAGTAAAGAGAAGATCTTTTAGAACAGAGATGAGGAGAAACTTCTTTAGCCAGAGAGTGGTGAATCTATGGAATTCATTGCCACAGAAGGCTGTGGAAGCCAGGTCATTGAGTGTATTTAAGACCGAGATAGATAGGTTCTTGATTGGTAAGGGGATCAAAGGTTACGGGGAGAAGGCGGGAGAATGGGGTTGAGAAACTAATCAGCCATGATTGAATGGCAGAGCAGACTCGATGGGCCGAATGGCTTAATTTATGCTCCTATGTCTTATGGTCTTATGGCCTCTGAACATGGGCAATTAGGGATGGGCAATAAATGCTGGCCTAAACAGCAACCCCCACATCCCCTGAATGAATTTTAAAAAATCATCCCCCCATGCTGGATTGTCTGTCTGTGCAGCCCATCACGCTGAAGTGTTTCAGAACAGTATATATAAGGCATGCACTTGGCAGGCTGCACTCTGAGGGGAACTCAAATGTGAGTGCATCTGTTGCAGTTCAGGGTTGAGGCAACTTGCGGGGGTTGGGGGGCAAGGACTGTCCTGAGATTGAGGTGACTTGGGGGAGTGGGTGCAAGGGCTGCCCTGTGGTTGAAGGTAGTGCACAAGCACATGCGGGGTGGGGGGAAGGGAAGTGGAAATCTTGTATAAAGTGACACTCCTATGCAGCTGAGACAGCTCATATGCAGCCACATTGACATGCATGGAGTTGGGCCTCTAACTTATCAACCCACTCAAGCAACACAGAGGCATGAAAGTGCCATCAAGTGTTCCAGAGCTCGAAGGCAAGGCTGATCATGATGAGGCCCTCATACTGGCTAGATGAGGCAAGCATGCTCAGGAGGGCTAGATTTGTGGAGATAAAAACAAAAAAACTGCGGATGCTGGCCAGACCTGCTGAGTTTTTCCAGGTAATTCTGTTTTTGTTTTAGATTTGTGGAGGATGATAATGACATACAATGAGGAGACACCATAGATCCTCACATTGCATCTATGAACGTTTGACTCCAGTCTGGCTTAAAGAAGCGCACATACCCTCTGTGATAATGCTCCTGTCATGGAGACGAAGTGGAGGGCCTAATAGTTACTTGATTGCAGGAGGATGATGACGACATGTAGCGAGGACATTCCATTGATCCTCACAAAACCTCTAAGAATGTCTGACTCCTGTCTGGCCGAGGGCAGCTCACTTGTGCTCTGTGATCAGGGTCATTAAATGGAGACATAGCAGTGAAACTTTAAAAGCACCCGATACGAACATATGAATTAGGAACAGGAGTAGGCCACTCGGCCCCTTGAGCCTGCTCTGCCATTCAATAAGATCATGACTTATCACAATGTAATCTCAACCCCATATTCCTGCCTACCCCTGATAACCTTTCACCTCCTTATTCGTCAAGACTCTATCTAGCTCGGCCTTAAAAATATTCAAAGACTCTGCTTCCACTGCTTTTCAAGGAAGCGAGTTCAAAAGGCTCACGACCCTCTGAACTAAAACATTTCTCCTCATCTATCTTAAATGAGACCCCTTAATTTTAAACAGTGACCCCTAGTTCTAGATTGTCCCACAAGAGTAAACATCCTCTCCACATGCACCCTGCCAAAACCCCTCAGGATCTTAAAGGTTTCAATTAAGTCATCTCTTACTCTTCTAAATTCCAGTGGATACAAGCCTAACCTGTCCATCCTTTCCTCAAAAGGCAACCCATCCATTCCTGGTATGAATCTAGTAAACTTTCTCTGAACTGCTTCTAACGCGTTTATATCTTTCTTTAAATAAGGAGACCAGAACTGAACACAATATTCCAGATGTAGTCTCACCAATGCTCTGTATAATTGAGGCATAACTTCCCTACTTTTGTAATCAATTCCCCTCACAATAAATGATAACATTCTATTAGCTTTCCTAATTACCTGCTGTGCCTGCATACTAACCTTTTGTGATTCATGCACTAGGACACCCAGATCCTTCAGAATCTGAGCTCTGCAATCTCTCAACATTTAGATAATAAACTTCTTTTTTATTCTTCCTGATCTTTTGTCCACCTTCAGCAGCTGATCCTTTCAGGAGCACAACATCACTGGTCACAGATGCTGAAAAGATGGGGGCCAGCCCTACCTCAAAGGTGCTCAGAGCACACAGAGAGAATGACGGAACACAGTGACACCTGCCCACAACATTCTGGCAGCAATGACCAGCACTGCCAAGGTGCAGGAATCAGTAATGCGTCCAGGGAGTGTGTGGCGGGACCATCACTGTGGTCTGAAGGTTGCACAAAACACAGGGAAGAGGGCCTTGTCTGAGACACCTGCCTTTATCTTGTGCAGAAATGTTTCACATCTGAGTGACATGAACACTGCTCATCAGAACAAGGAGCCATAGAAAGGAGACATCGTTGAGAGTTAATTTACATTGGTGAACATTATGTTCCAGTGATTAACACCCGTGCCCAGGTTGTTCAAGCCTAAATAGCCAAGTGGTTATGGTACTGGGTTTGTAACCCCAAGATCAAGAGTTTAAATCTCACAATGGCGAACTATGAAACAATGTAACATCATCTGAAACAGATGGAAATGGGTTTGTACTCGAAAGAGTTACATCTTTTGAGCCTTCCGTGCTCGGTGGGCACCGCGGGGACTGGGGTGTTTTATCGACCCCTTTAATCACATTTTGGTTTAAAGTTTGTAAGTTTCCTTTAAACTTTGTTCTTGGTTTTACAGCTGACCTGAATTAGGGGCTGTGCCTGATTTATCCCAATTTTGTTAATTTGGTTTAATTGTTTTGACTGTACAAGAGTTACATCTTTTGACCTTCCTAACCTGCTGCTACATCTCGGTGCTCCTTGGATATCCACAGCGGAGGCTGAGGCAGCCTGCTGGCTGCTACACCTTGTCTGTGATGACCTTGGTGGTGTCCTTTGGAGGGCCAAGACTTGGAGAGCCCCAGCCTGCTTTCGGGATCCTGCTGTATGGCAGTGGCACCCTCCTTGAGCTGTGGAGCTGGAGCTGCTGGGATCACAGAATGTGAGGATTTGGATGGGCCGGACACTCCCGGAATCACCTGGGTGGATGGTCCCGAGGTTTGCATCTGCTGATCCTCCTCCGTATGGGTATCTAAAGGACCCTGGCTGACACCTTGAGGAGAAGGGGTAGCTGGAGTGAGATTGAACTGCCCTGCAACCCTCTCGCATACACACTGTTGGAGACCAACAATGGCATCGGTGATGGATCCCACGCAGTAGTGCAGGAGTGACGTCCTGGACCAAGATCTCCATGTTGGCTGCCGTCCTTCCAGTGTTGACCTCGGTGTGTTGGCCTGCCAGTGCTACCGCCTCAGCCTGAAGGCAGATGGACTCCTCCATCGTGCCCTGCAATCTGAGAATCGCAACGGACATCCCTTCCTGATGTTCCTGAGCTTGCCTTTGCAGCTCCTGCAACTGCGATATGACTGAATCCAGAGGCTCATCATCTGACTCCAGCTCAGCAGATTTCTGGCCTCCACCAGTCCTCCGAGTGCCAGGGACTTGGGAAATCCCTGCTGCCACCTGCTGTGGATCGGACAGTGCAATATGCTCTCCAGATTGTGGTCCTGATACTACGCTAAAGATAGGTCCCACCAAGGTGTGTGTCTCTGTGCTGGTGGAGGGTGTGGGTGAGCGCTGTGACAGGTCTTCAAGGAGGGTGCCTTCAGATTCCTCTTCAGTGGTTTCTTTGGGGCTTGACTTAGGGCCCTGGGTTGTGGAATCCGTCAGCTGTTTCCTAGATGCGCCAGGGAAAGCAAAGGGAGATAATTAGTGCATGGCAGTGGCCCGTGAAACAGGACACATCACTCACACCATGGTTACCTGATGGATTCTCACTTGGTAGAGCACCACCGACCTCACCATCAACAGTAGAACAGTCTAGAACCTCACCAGCCAGCTGGATAGATCTGTTTTCAAAGTCCATAAGGACCTTGATTTCAGGCATTCCTCCGCCAATTTGCAACCTTTCCATCTTGTTGTGTGCCAGCTTGTCCTGCATGAATAGAGATGGAGAGAGTGTAAGCAGGATGCCTGCCAGACCAGATGCTAAGTATGCCTGGTCTGTGTGAGTGGTGATTGGTCCCATGAATGGGATGAGGACAATGAAGGTGTGTGTGAGAGAGTGAATGGTGATTCCCCTTGAACTGGCAGTGAGTGAGATCCCTGCAGATATGTGATGGGTTTGTGATTGTGTGATTTGAGAGTCATAGGAAGAGTAACGTACCCTGGCTGAACAGAGGAGACCATTCAACCTCTTGTGACAATGTGTGGCTGTCTTCTTATGCAGGGTGTTGGTGCTGACCACCACTGCCACCGCCTCCCAAGCCGGATTGATGATGTTACTGCCCATCCTGCGGCCAGAGTGGGGGTGCACATCACACCAAGCCTCCACTGCATCAAAAAGTGCTCAAGGGATGCGTCATTGAATCTGGGGACTACAGTCCTTTTGCCTTTTGGGGCTATGTCTTCTGTGCAGCAGTCAGGGGCTGGAAGCAGTGAGAGGTGTGCGCATGGTTGGACTTTAAATATGGTGCCCGGCATGCTGAAGCGGCGAGGTGATGGTATGGCAGGCGAAAGATAGCCCACCCACCATGGGAACGGCGTGTTTCCTGGGAATGTATAATTAATTCTGCGGGATTGGGATGATACAGCTTGAGAAGCTGCCATTGCGGCTGGCAGATAAAACATCAGATTCCCATCCGTAACCTTATTTAGTGCTAATCTGGGATGATTCCGCTGTTATTTTTGTTTTAGTCGTCCTTTACTGGTTTCTAAAATTTTCCCAATCTTCTGAGCTACCCTAATCTTTGCAGCAATTTACATCTTTTCTTTCACTCTGATATCACTCTTAATTTCATTAGTTAGCCATGGATGGTGCATCATTCTCCTAGAGTCTTTCTTTCTCAGCGGAATATATCTATGTCAAAAGTTGTGCAATATCTCCTTAAATGTCTGCCACTGCTTCTCTACATCTTACCTTTTAATCTATTTTCCCAGTCCTCTTTAGCCAAATCTGTCTTCATTTAGGTATGTCAGGAGCAGCAACAAGCAGACCTAAAAATGAGGTGTCAATCTGGTGAAGCTATAACATGGGACTACTTGCGTGCCAAACATCATAAGCAGCAAATGATAGACAGAGCTAAGTGATCCCACAACTGCGGATCAGGTTGAAGCTCTGCAGTCCTGCTACATCCATTTGTGAATGGTCGTGGACAATTAAACAGCTCACTGGAGGAGGAGGCTCCACAAATATTCCCATCCTCAATGATGGGGGAGCCCAGCACATCAGTGCAAAAGATAAGGCTGAAACATTTGCAAAAATCTTTAGCCAGGAGTGCCGAGTGGATGATCCATCTTCACAGATGCCAGTCTTCAGCCAATTCAATTCACTCCACGTCATGTCAATAAACGGCTGAAGGCACTGGATGCTGCAAAGGCTGCGGGGCCTGACAATATTCCAGCAATAGTATTGAAGATTTGTGCTCCAGAACATGCCACGCCCCTGGCCAAGCTGTTCCAGTACAGCTACAACACTGGCATTTTCCCAGCAATATGGAAAATTGCCCAGGTATGTCCTGTATGTATGCCCCCTTAATGTACTCTCGATCATCAGTAGAGTAATGGAAGGGGTCATCAACACTGCTATCAAGTGGCACATGCTTAGCTGTAACCTGCTCACTGAAGTCAGGACCACTGAACTCCTGACCTCATTACAGCCTTGGTTCAAACATGGATAAAAAGGCTGAACTTCCAAGGTGAGGTGAGAGTGACTGCCCTTGACATCAAGGCTGCACTTGACCAAGCATGGCATCAAGGAACCCTAGCAAAACTGGAATCAATGGGGATGAGGGGGAAAACTCTCCACTGGTTGGAGTCATACCTAACACAAAGGAAGATGGTTGTGGTTGTTGGAGGTCAATCATCTCAGCTCTAGGACATCACTGCAGGAATTCATCAGAGTAATGTCCTCAGCCCAACCATCTTCAGCTGCTTCATCAATGACTTTCCTTCCATCATAAGGTCAGAAATGGGGATGTTCACTAATGATTGCACAATGTTCAGCACCATTCATGACTCCTCAGATACTGAAGCAATCCATGTCCAAATGCAGCAAAACCTGGACAATATCCAGGCTTGAGCTGATCAGTGTCAAGTAACATTCACGCCACACAAGTGCCAGGCAATGACCATCTCTAACAAGAGAGAATCTAACCATCACCCCTTGACATTCAATGGCATTACCATCACTGAATCCCCCACTATCAAGATCCTGGGGGTTACCCAGGATATTGAGCAGAAACTGAACTGGACTGTGGCTATAAGAGCAAGTCAGAGGCTAGGAATCCTGCAATGAGTAACTCACCTCCTGACTCCCCAAAGCCTGACCACCATCTACAAGGCACAAATCAGGAGTGTGATGGAATACTCCTGACTTGCCTGGAGTACAGCTCCCACACCACTCAAGAAGCTTGACACCATTCAGGCCAGAGCAGCCCGCTTGATTGACACCCCATCCACAAACATTCACTCCCTCCACCACTGACACACAGAAGCAGCAGTGTGTACCATCTATAAGGTGCACTGTAGGAATTCACCAAAGTTCCTTAGACAACATCTTCCAAACCCACGACCAATACCATCTAGAAGGACAAGGGCGGTAGATAGATGGGAACACCACCACCTGGAAGTTCCCCTCAAAGCCACTCACCATCCTTACTTGGAAAAATTGTTGCTGGGTCAAAATCCTAGAACTCCCTTCCTAACAGCAGTGGATGTACCTAAAGTACATGGACTGCAGTGGTACAAGAAGGCAGCTCACCACCACCTTCTCATGGGCAACCAAGGATGGGCATTAAACGCTGGCCCAACCTGCGAAGCCCACATCCCATGAATGAAAAAAATACCCTTTTAATTGCCTTAATTTAAACTTAAGGCAGTAATTTCAGATCCAAATTTCTCACCCTCAAACTGAATGTAAAATTCTATAAAGTTATGATCATTCTTACCTAGAGGATTCTTTACAATTAGATCATTAATTAATCCCTGTATTTAGTAGTAAAACATGCCAAGTTGCCTCACAAGATTGTTATCAAACAAAATTTGATACCCAGCCACTGGTGACCAAAAACATAGTCAACGAAGTAGATTCTATGGAGTGTCTTCAAGGAGGACAGAGAGGTAAAGAGGCAGAGAGGTTTTGGGTAGGAATTCCTAGGCAGCTGAAGGCATGGCCACCAATTCGGGGACTTTGGAAACCATGGGTTCATGAGGCCAGAATTGGAGGAAACACAAAACTCTTCGGGTTGGAGAAAAGAAAGGTAGATCTTCACAATCCCAGGGGATCCCAAAGCACCTTTACAGTCAATTACAGCTAAGTTCCTGCAATCAGCAACAACAAGATTAACTATTTTAGTGACACTGGTTAAGATCTAAAGTATGTCTCACTTCATGGCACTGATAATTAAGGCATCACTGCCACTGCCCTATCCATACTGATTTTTGATTACTTTTATTTTGCTACAGAGAGAAAAAAATTAATAAATACATTTTAAAAATTAGAAAGGTAATGGAAAGATATTTTGATCAAATACAGCAGAGAAAGAGGAGTTCACTTCATTGAATAGGAACAGCTGTAGTCTGGTTTTATTATTCTCATGGTTTTTGTGACTTCTGGTACAAATCAAAGTATTTTCTTCTATGTAAATAACAGAGTCTTTTAGTAGATTAAATAATATGAGGAGTTTCACTGGTAGGGCTGACTGTATAAACATCATTGGCCTGACTGTTAGATGGACAACAAGATTAACTCGATAGGATTGGAATTATTTTTCCATTAAAATTAATTTTCTTGTTATTTTTATCAAAACATAGCATAGACTGGAAAATTCCAGGTGGTCACGCTCACTACTGCCCTGTTACTCGCCTAATCAGCCTAAGTAGGTTACTATAGTAATGAGCTGTAAGAGTTATGAACCAATTTGTAATGAAAAAATAACATTTTTGTGTGTATAAGTTCAACAGTGGGTTTTACAACAGCTTGATGAGGAAATAGTGACTGGAGTCCACCCTTGAACAGATGTCAGGAGTGTTGCTTTAGTGTTTTTGGACCTATGCCCAGATCTCTTTCTTTACCTATCTTTTCAACTTTGAAATGAGTTGAGTTGTCCAGCTGTGGTTTCAAATTCCATACGTTCCCAGACTTGTTGGTGTAGGGTACTCTAACAAAGTAAAACTGGCATTGCGTCTTGTTATATTCTGTTAATAAGCAGACATTTTTCTTAGTCTTACAGCTTGCAGTTCACTTGCAACAGGGGAGAGTAAGACAACAGGGGAAAAGCAGCACCCTACGGTTACAGAGTATAAAAGTTATGGTTTGGCAAATTAGACCTGTTTAGAAGCAGCTAATTGAAAAACTAACATTATTCTAGGATAAGCCACTGTAAGATCCATGAATCTGGAAGTGCTTCTTTGAAAAAATTGTATATTTGGTTTAGATTATATGGGGAAATCTGTGAAAATCACTAGAAAATCGATATATTTTTCTGGAAACAATTGGCATTTATTTATAATCCCAGCTTTCTTCAGCACAAAATGTCTTTCTTTTTTTAAAAAAATGACACTTTTTACCATCTAAGCATACCTCCGTTTTGTGAAGTTATAATATTATGCCAACTAAAACTGATATTGTAGAACATGACTGTTGGTAATCAATGGCTTGGTGGCTACTGCTAATCTGTGGGTTAAAAGTATTACCTCCCCATGAGTGTAAAAAATGGTGCTGTTTAAAGTAATATTAAGTTAAAGGAAGGTCTCATGTTTAATGTTCTTACAGCGACTATCAGATTATAATATATAAATCTGTGATAATTATGCAGCATAGGCACATCCTCCCCTTCTATGACTGTCACTTGCCATTGCTTAGATTATCTGCAGTTCTCCCAATGGCTTCGTGAGTAGAGGCACTACATGGTAAAGTACTGATCTGTGGAACAGCATTTTATGATTCCATTAAGATGCAAAACAACATCTCACTGTACTGCGCAGGAACAAGGAGTAGTAATTAAGAGGGATAGAGTGGGGAAGTGGGGAGGTGGAGAGGGGCTGGTCGAAGTAAAAGTACAGTTGATGAAAGTGATCTTAAGGAGCCTTTTGAAGTTCGGGAGGAACTTGCTGAGATAGGGGTGATAGGGAAGGGGTTTTCGGGGATAAGGGTGCATTGACTTAACCCACAGCCCCAGTGGTGGAACAGAGGGAGCCGGAAGCAATGGGTTAGCCAGTGAAGGTGCAGCAAAGATTGTGTTTGGGAACAAAGGACTGGAAGAAGTCATTGCTATTGGATTTGAAAGCATGAATGAGGATTTCACCATTTTTTTCTGCTGGGATAGAAAGGACTAATATTTTGGAAGTGAAAGTAAGTATTCCAGTTAATGGGTTAATGTTATTTTAATGGCCTGTTTATTTTAAATAGGTTAATACTAACGGGACATGCAAGAATGCAAAATGTTAATAGGACCAACAACTTCACTGCTGCAAAACAAAAACAGAATTACCTGGAAAAACTCAGCAGGTCTGGCAGCATCGGCGGAGAAGAAAAGAGTTGACGTTTCGAGTCCTCATGACCCTTCGACAGTCATGAGGACATGAAACGTCAACTCTTTTCTTCTCCGCCAATGCTGCCAGACCTGCTGAGATTTTCCAGGTAATTCTGTTTTTGTTTTGGATTTCCAGCATCCGCAGTTTTTTGTTTTTATTTTTTTGTTTTTACTTCACTGCTGCATTCTCCATGGCAGTACCTCAATCAATTAGAGTCAACTTGCCAACCAATCAGCACCCATTGCTCATGCAATATAAGTTGTTGTTCCCTTTGAAATTTGGCATTCTTGCGTCTATCCTGATGAGTGCATGATGAAAAGCTTTGACAGATTGTCTCTTTTATTTAGCAATGCTCAAGTTCTGTACCACCAAATGACTGTAGGTTAATGCTGTTGATAAAATAGCAGACAAGGGAGTTTCATACAAACATGTTAATTATTAATAGCACACAGCCAATTTTAACACTTAAATTCTTGGGTATCTTCAGCACATTGATACAAATAAAAGTTTTGTTCTTTATTCAACACAGTGTTCTGAAGAAGAGTCATACGGACTTGAAACATTAACTCTGTCTTTCTCTCCACAGATGCTGAGTTTATCCAGCATTTTTTGTTTTTGTTTCAGATTTCCAGCATCTGCAATATTTTGCCTTTATCTTCTGTTTTTTATTTGCAGTTTTACATAACAAGAACGTGAGGTTATAGTTGTGAAGAAAGGCACAAAAATGTTTTTTTATGTTGTAAGAAAGGCTAAGGAAGGAAATAATACCACAGAATCACAGTATTTTAATGGCACAGAATTGGCCATTCGACCCATCGTGTCTGCACTGACTCTCCAAATGAGCATTATGACCTAGTGCCATTGCCCTGCCTTTTCCCTGGACCCCTGCACATTGTTTCTTTTCAGATAATCATCTAATGCCCTCTTGAATGCCTCGATTGAATCTGCCTCCACCACACTTCCAGGCAGTGCTTTCCAGACCCGAACCACTCGTTCTATGAAAAAAATTTTCTCATGTCACATTTGCCACTTTTGCAAACCAGTTTAAATCTGTGCCCTCTAGTTCTTGATCCTTTTATGAGCTGGAATAGCTTCTCCTTATCTACGCTGTCCAACCCCCTGATGATTTTGAACATCTCTATCAAATCTCCTCTCAGCCTTCTTCTCTCCAAGGAGATCAGTCCCAACCTCTCCAATCTACCCTTATAGCTGACATTTCTCATCCCTAGAACCATTCTTGTAAACCTTCTTGCATTCTTTCACACGCTCCAATGTGTTCATATCCTTCCTATAATGTGGCACCCAGGACTGTACACAATATGCCAGCTGAGATCTAATGAGTGTCTTATATAAATTCAGCGTAACCTCCTTGGTCTTGAACTCTATGCCCCTATTAATAAAGCCCAGGATACTATATGCTTTATTAACTGCTCTTTCCACTTTCCTACCTGAAACCCTCCCTGTCCTACCACTTTCAATGATCTATGCACATATACACCCAGGTGTTTCTGCTCCTGCACCCTATTCAAAATCTCTCTTTATTTTATATTGTATGTCCATGTTCTTCCTACCAAAATGCATCACCTCACATTTCTCCGCAATGAGCTTCATCTGCCACCTATTCACCCACTCCACCAAATTGTCTATGTCCTTTTGAAGTTCTACATTGTCCTCCTCACAGTTTACAACACTCCCAAGCTTTGTATCATCCGTGAACTTTGAAACTGTCCCATGTGCACCAAGATCTAGATCATTAATATATATCAGGAAAAGCGAGGGCCCAAAAACTGACCCCTGGGGAACTCCATTACAAACCTTCCTCCAGCTCGAAAAATACCCACTGACCTTAACTCTCTGCTTCCTATTTTTCAGCCAATTTTGTATCCACATTGCTATTGTCCCTTTTATTCCATGAGCAATAACTTTTCTCATAAGTCTGTTGTGTGGCACTGTATCAAATGCCTTTTGAAAGTCCATGTACACCACATCAACAGCATTACCTTCATTCAAAAAACTTCAACAAGTTAGTTAAACACGATTTCCCCTTTAGAAATCCATGCTGGCTCTTCCTTATCAACCCATATTTTTCCATGTGACTACTCATTCTATCCCAAATAATTGTTTCTAGAATTTTGCCCACCACTGAAGTTAAACTGACTGGTCTGTAATTGCTGGGCTTATCCTTGCAACCTTTTTAGAACAAGGGTGTAATGTTTGCAATTCTCCAGCCCTCCGGCAACTCCCCTGAGTCTAGGGAAGACTGAAAAATTATAGCCACTGCCCCTGCAATTTCTACTCTCACTTCCTTCAATATCCTTGGGTGCATCTTGTACGGTCCCGGTGCCTTGTCAACTTTAAATACTGACAGTCAAATCAACACTTCCTCCTTAACAATTTTGAACCCTTCTAATGATGGAGTTTCCTCATCTGTCACCATGGCCTGGGTAGCATCTACCTCCTTGGTGAAGACGGATGCAAAATATTCATTTAATACCTCAGCCATGGCCTCTTCATCCATGTGTAAATTGGCCCTATTCCTCCTTTTACCACCCTTTTACTATTTACATGCCTATGGGAGACTTTGGGATTCCCCTTTATGTTGGCTGCAAGTCTTTTCTCATAATCCCTCTCCACTTCTCTAATATGCTTTTTCACTTCCCCTCTGAGCCTTCTGTATTCCTCTTGGTTCTCAATTGTATTTTCTACCTAACACCTGTCGTAAGTGCACTTTTTCTTCTTTATCTTAATTTCTATCTTCTTTTTCATCCAGGGATCTCTGGAATTGTTTGCCCTACCTTTCCCTTTTGATGGAATATACCTTGACTGAGCCTGAACCAGTTCTTTTTTGAAGGTAGCCCGTTGTTCAGCTACAGTTTTCCCATCTATATTTCATTCCAGTCTATCTGGCCCAGCTCCATTCTTGCCCCATTGAAGTCAGTTCTTGTCCAGTTAATTATTCTTACTCTGGACTGCCTATTGTCATTTTCTATCATCATCCTAAAACATACAATATAATGATCACTGTCTCCTAAATATTCCCCCAATGACAGTTGATCTAGTTGGCCCACCTCATTTCCAAGAACCAGGTCCAACAACTTTTCTTGTTGGATTGGACACATACTGCTGCAGAAATTTTTCCACAACACAATCTAGGAACTTTTGCCCCTCTCCACCCTTTACACTAACACTGTCCCAGTCTACATTCGGGTAAATAAAGTCACCCATTATAACTACTCTATAATGCTTGCATCTCTTTGCAATTTCCCTGCAGATTTGTTCTTCTACATCCTTCTCGCTAGTTGGCAGTCTATAGACTATACTGAGCAATGTAATTGCACCCTTTTTGTTCCTTAGCTCTAGCCAAATGGATTCTGTCCTTGAACCCCCAGGACACCCTCTTTCTCCAGCACTGCAATACTCTCCTGAACCAATACGGCTACCCTCTTGTTGTAGCGTGGCCGAGTTTTGCTGTTAATGATAGAGTTGATCTACAGACACTTCTTGGGTGGAAACATTAAGGGCAGAATTTTATGGCTGACGTGCGAGTGGAGGAACCCGCACGTCAGCGCTTAAAATGTCACACGCTGACATCGGGCAAGCGTCCTGACGTCAGCGCGCGGCATTGCGATATTTAGGTGGACGGGTGCTATGAAGTGCGACGCGCGCCCGCCATTAATTAAAGGCCTTGTTGAGGCCCTTAACTCGGCAATGACTGATTTTGAGGAGCCCGCATGATCTTCGGCTCAGCCCATGGGCTCAACGGGCAGGCAGGTAACTGATTTTTTAACAAACCTCATCCACAGGCGGGATATTTGGGCTCAGAGGGGTTGTTCATGTTTTATCTGAAGTATTTATTGCAGAAAGAGTTTTAAACTTGCCTGTGTGATTGTTACCAGTTCAGATCGATTTCCAATAGCTTTCTCTGTATATTGAAGCTTCAGCTCACTAGACTGCAGACTGTAATCTTTATTGGGCCTGCAGCTTTCTGGAGCCTTCCATTTAGCCTGGGTATGGGTTCTGACATCTCCACTGGAGGCAGCTCCTCTGAGGAGGAAGGGAGGGATAGAATAAGGAGGAGGCCAGGAGTGGACAATCAGCCTCTAAGGGAGCCACCTTTGGGAGGCCAAGCGCAGGCACAAGGGGCGCAGGGCCAAGAGGTTGTCCAAGGTGGAAGGGGCCACAGAAGATGCCACTATCCTGCTGCCAGGGTATACAGGCGGAGAAGCAGCTACCTCAATATGACTGAGGTGCAGTGTCGAAGGAGGCTCCGACTGTCAAGGGGGACAGTGAGCTATATCTGTCAGATGATTGGCCCTGAGATCTCCCCTAACTGTGTGGGTGGACATCCCATACCAGCGGCTCTGAAGGTCACAATTGCGCTCCACTTCTATGGCTCTGGCTCCTTCCAGGTCTCGGTGAGTGATCTTTGCGGTGTCTCCCAATCAGCTGTCCACACTTTTGTCAAGCACATTACAGACCCTCTGTTCAGTTGGGCATTGACCTTCATCCACTTCCACTGCGACCAGGCAAGTCAGACACAGTGAGCCAGAGGCTTCATGGCCATTGCTGTCTTCCCTCATGTCCAGGGTGCAATAGACTGTACACATGTGGCCATCAAGGCGCCAGCAGGTGAGCCCGGTGCCTTTGTCAACAGGAAGGGCTTCCACTCCATGAACGTGCAGATAGTGTGTGATCACAGGATGCAAATTCTGCAAGTCTGTGCAAGGTACTCAGGCAGCTCCCATGACACCTACATCCTCAGACATTCCCAGGTGCTGGCGCCCTTCAGTGCTCTGGCTTGGCTGCTGGGTGATAAGGGCTATCTCCTCAGCAGGTGGCTCATGATGCCTCTCCGCCATCCAAGAACAGAAGCTGAGTGCGCTACAATAGGAGCCACGGCACCACAAGGGCTGTGGTGGAGAGACCCATCAGTCTTCTCAAGATACAATTCCTTTGCCTGGACCGCTCAGGGGGCACACTCCAGTACCCCCCAGATCGTGTCTCTGTGATAGTGGTAGCATGCTGCACTCTGCACAATCTTGCACTGGAAAGGGGGGGTGCAGTTGACGATGAAGACCTTGACACAGTGGATGAGGCTGCACATGATGAATTCAGCAGTGGCTCAGAGGATGAGGAAGCACAAGCAACGATGAGGGCAGCACGCTGACCCGCTACTACACCAAGGAGGCAGAGACATCTGGGACACTTTAATCCAACGAACCTTCAGCTAGCTCCACACACATGGACCTGCAGGACCAGTATTGCCTGGCGCTTCCACACGTGGCACTTAGGTGCTACATCTTCCACCTCATCAGCTGCAACTAAGGGCTTAGTACAGAAACATCAATGTCCACTCAAACACTCATGAGATGTCTGTGAAACATACAAATGCAGCACAAAGGAGACACCCTCAGCCATGGTCAGAAAAGTGGACTTTATTGCCACCAAAGTAAACAACTTACATCGCTCTGACGCACATAATGAAACATTCCCTAATCTAGGGCCAACACAAAAGCACCAGTGACAAACCCGTGGAGTGCCAAACATGCCTTATGCTTACGTTTGCGGGTGCTACGTCTAGGTGCCGCCCCATCACCTCAGAGTGGCTTGTGAGACAGCCTGCTGACTCTGCTGTCCTGTTGGCCTTGGCGGGTGTCCTCTGGCCCATGGAACCTGTGCTGGCCTTGCCTGGGTGGGGTTGGCCAGTTCCAGAACTGGCACCTCCCCAGTTGCCTCAATGGATGCAACGGTCACTGGCAGAGGGGTGGAGGAGCTGCTGCCCTCATCTGGAGCGCCCTGAGAGGAGCTCACAGCGACGACAGGCAGCTGCTGCACTTACATGAGGTTACATTGGATCTCCCTGCTCACCGCAGATGGATGGGCACCAAGCGCCGACACTTGGTGCCCACAACATCTCCCACATTGGGAATGACCACCTGTGGCCATTAGTGCTGTGAGGGCTTGTAGGTCAGAGCATAACCAATCAGAAGATTCTCAATCTGATTGAAGCCCCTCACCATGAGAGTCACCAATCACTCAATGGAGGAAGCCTGAAGCTCTGTCCTGAGGTTCATGCCTTCACTGACACTCTGCCTGTAGTCCTCCACTTCAGAGACCAACTGAAGCACACCCTCATGCAACCCCGTCAGATGCTCCCACACACCCTGCCGCTTGTCCTGCAGCTGCTGCATGGCTGACATCTCCAGAGGCACATCATCATGGCCCAACTCAGTATGTGCCTGGTCCCCTGCAGTCCTCCGGCTGCTGGCACCATTGGCACTCTCTGTCCGTGCCATCTCTTCCTGCGATTGTGAAGTGCCCTCTCCACTGTGCCACGGGACACTAGCCGACGTCATAATCCCCACCGATGTGGTAGTCGCTGGTCTGGTGCCTGGCTCGCTGAACTGATATGACACAAGTTGCAAGTGATGCCCCTCAGGTGTGGAGGAGGTTTCTGGACATGTTGGTGGTGGCCATGCAGTGGTGATGCTGAAATTAACAACAAGGACAGTGCATTAGTTAGCATTCAGTCACAAACACCTTTCATCCCTTTCCCCCCCCCAGGCTCATAATGCACTCAACCTTCAAGAACCTAAGGAGACCAATATTGATGGGGTGGCAAATAGTCAAGAGGAGGCCCAAACGTTACACATGCATACAGACAGCCTGGTCAGATGGCCTAAGGAATACCACATGGAATGTTATGTGGATAAGTGTTTGGTTAAGCACTTGGGCAAAACAAACAAGGTACAGTAATACATGAGCAATAGTAGAACTGTGGGAAGTCACGACGAATACAGGGACCTTGCTGGGCAGACCCGTTAAGGTAGCAGAACAGGAACATAAGGCGTTTAACAAGGTCAAAGTCAAACTTGCCTTTATTAGCCGAGGAATAGAATGTGGAACAGGGAGATCATGTTGCAAGTGCAGAAAACACTGTCGAGGCCACATCTACATTTCTGCGTTCAGTTATGACCAGCGCTTCATGGGAGTGATGGCATTGGAGTGGGGAGAGTGTAGAGGTTCCTGACCTGGATGCATGCTGGCCTGGAGAGTTGCAGTGATGAGGAAACATTGCAAATACTTGCGACATTTACCGTGGAGCACAGGAGATTGACAGGTCACATTATTGACCTTCCTACCATTATGAGGGGCATAGAACAGGTGGACAGAAAGCAACATTTCCCCTTGGCGCAGGGATGACTAACGTGGTAGCATTTATTTAAGTTGAGTGCCATGAGATTGACAGGTGAGGTGCTGAGGACTTTTTGGACAGAGTAATGTGGCCGGAAGGATGATGGAGGTACAAACCCTCCTGAGATGTAAGTCTTTGGCTGTGCAGCAGCGATGCCATGGCATGTTAGGCTATGGGGAAAGTGATCACAAATGGGATAAGTCGACTTTGGAAGGTGCTGAAGACGCACATCCTCAAGGGGCCAAGGTACCTTTGTGTATGACCCACACGTCTGACTGTGTCAGTCTGTGAATAAGCAGTGTTGCTGCATTAACGATTGCAGCAACCATCAGTACTTTGGATGGTGGGGAGACAGAGTGGATGGGACTGTGACCCTCAAATACCTGGCCGCTGCACCTCAGCCTCGCCGACACCTGTCGACCTGGCTGCCTGCCTCCTCCCCAGCTCCATGGCCTGCTCCTCATACATGGTGAGGTACTGCACAGCGTGCCCACCACCAGTCCACAGTCACTCCCGGATATTGCTCTCAGTTTTTGTCTGCAGAACAGAGCAGAGCATTTATTGGGGCTGATCGCTCATGTACTCTGCACGCGCACGCCGCACCCCAACCACAGTGGCCCATCCAAGGCCTCCAGCGGCTCCTGTCCACACTACTGGTGATCATTCCCCAGAAGATAGTACGGCTGGTCCCAACCCCCTCCCCCAATGGCCACCTTGGACACATTCAGCGTTCATCACTTTGAATAACACACGGGTCTTAGCGCCCATGGCAAGGAGGCGAAAGCTAGCTGTGGCGCCAAGGCCAGCAGATGGCTCTTGGCCATGACACATTGAGGCTCCCCTTCCACCATCTCATCACCATCAATAAGACATATGTTGGAGTTCTGAGTATGTATCTAGCTGCCTCCCCTGCAGGTTGCCCCCAGACTACTCAAATGCGACAAACACCAACATATGCTGCAGGGAGAACCCACCTTCTCCTCAACCACTAAGGCTGATGTAAGCATGGTCACTATCTGTTTGCCCACCCAGCATGTGCCAAATGCCCAATGCAGAAACGACACTAAGACGTAGCTGGTGGTGGGGGTGGGTGAGGGCGGGGGGGGCCTCAAAGGTTAAGGCTACCTGCTAGGTAAAATGGCCAAGGCCAACATGGTACTCACCCTTCCAGAGCACAACAAATCACTGAAGCGCTTGCGGCACTGGGTTCCAGTGCACCGGGCAGCATCTTGAGAGCTTACTGCCTCTACCACCTCCCGCCACACCTGCCTGGTCACGTGGGGGCCCTCCTCCTCCCATCCTCCGGAAACAACACCTCCCGATGATTTGACACCTCTTCCAGGAGGGCAGCAAGGCAGGCACAGTGGCTCCCACCTCTGGCCTACCCTGCAGCCTGCCCCCCTTCTCCTCGTCTGCCCTCACCTCCTCTGGAGCCCGGTCACTGGCCATGGGGAACAGCCTATAGGATGCTGCCTGGCCGTTCTTTATACAGACTGCCGGTTCCCCATTGGAACCCGCGGTCTGAACACGCCCGCTGCAGATTTGAATTTCCCGCCGAACATGGGAGTGTGAAACGTGATGGTTGGGCCGGAATTGGCCCACCCGCACAAAATGGCAGCACGGCCCGTTTCACCGGTGGCGATTGGCTCTGCGCCCGCCATCGATTCAGCCGCGCCCACCCGCCCGATAAACAGAGAATTCAGCCCTAAGTTTATTTGCAATATATTCAGCAGCAACTACACGTGTGCTTTCAACTTTAACTCTATCTCTACATTGACTGCTGAGGTAGCTCGAGCTACTCTCCTATTGGTTTCTATAGATCATGTGATCTTGCCTAACAAGTATTATTCTTAAAGATATATTACACACTAAATAAAACCATATTTACTACGCTTCCTCCTTTCCTCTCTTTCCTATCTTTTCTAAACACCCTGTGCCCGGGAATATTTAACACCCAGTTCTGCCCTTCCTTGAGCCAGGTCCCTGTTACCGCTACAACATCATATTTCCACATAGCAACCTGCACCTGTAACTCCCCAGTCTTCTTTGCTATATTCCGTGCATTCACAAACCTGCATAGTAACCCTGATTTAGATCTTGTTACTTTCTCCCTCACCCCAATTTCACCTATTAACTTACTATTCTCTATATTAGTGCTATCTGTCCCTCCCAGTATTTTGTGTACCTTGGTATTACTCTCTAATATTTTCACTTGGTTCCCACACCCATGCTGAGTTAGTTTAAAGCCCTCCTAACAGCACCAGCAAAACGGCCCGTAAGGAACTCAGTCCTGGCCCTGTTCAGGTGCCATCTTCCCCAGAGCCAGTCCCGGTGTCCCAGAAATCTAAAGGCCTTCCTCCTACATCATCTTTCCAGCCACGCATTCATATGCCTTATCCTCCTATTTCTGTACTCTCTGGCACGTGGCACTTGGAGTAATCCAGAAATTGCTATATTGCTTGCTAACTTTATATCTAGCTCCCTCAATTCTGATTGCAGGACCACATCCCCCTTCCTACTTAAGCCATTGGTACCAATGTGGACTATGACTTGTGGCTGTTCACCCTCCCCCAGAAGTTTGTCCTGCTGCCACTCTATGACATCCTTGACCCTGGCAACAGGGAGACAACATACCATCCTGGAGTCACGTCTACAGTCACAGAAATGCCTCTTTGTTCCACTATCTATATAGCTCTTCCTTTCTCCTTCTTCCCCTCCTGTACAGTCGAGCCACTCGTGGTGCCACCAACTTGGCTCTGACTGCACTCCTCTGAAGAACCAGCACCCTCACCAGCTTCCAAAACGGAAAACCCCAAGGGACTCCTGCACTCCCTACTTCTCTTGGACTGCCTGGTGGTCACCCATTCCCCTTCTGCCTCCAGGCTCCTAAGCTGTAGTGTGACCACCTCTCTGAATGTGTTATCCATGTAGCTCTCAGCCTCCCGATGCGCCTCAGTGAATCCAGCTGCTGCTCAAGCTCTAGAGCTCAAGTTTCTGCAGCTGGCAGCACTTCCTGCACATGTGGTCATCTAGGACACCGGTAGCATCCGTAATAGTTTTCAGTTATGAATAGGTTTGAGAGGCTAATTACTGAAAGATTGCTTTCATTTGTTGATGAGTTGGTAACGAAGAGTTGTGGACTAAAGTCTGTCACAGAATAATGATGGAAAAGTGACAGGATTTATTCATTCATTGCAAAATTACATATTTTACTGCCAGTGGCTGCTGAGGCAAAAATATAACATCACATAAAAGATAATTGAATAAGCATTTGTAAATGATGAATATAAAAGCATGTGTGGACAATCCAGATAATTAGAATTAGAGAAGATAGGTCCAGTTGAAGAGCCAACACCAGCAGTGGCACTCAAGGCCAAACAGACCTTATCCTGGAGAAACAATGCAAGTGGCTGGTTACAACAGGAACCTGTATTTATATCGCATCTTTAATGTAATAAAATGTCCCAAGGCACTTCACAGGAGTTTCATAAAAGAAGTTCCTCTAGTTCCTCATCAGAGCCACAAAAGAAAAATTGGGTAGGATGACCAAAAACATGGTCAAAGAGATCAAACTGTTTTATGAAGCATTTTAAAGGAGGACCAAGAGGAAGAGAAATATTGGGATGGAATTGCAGAGCATATAACATTGGCAGCTGAAGGCATGGCCAACAATGCTGAGCCGAATAAAACTGGAGATGCCCAAGAGGCCAATATTAGAGAGGACAGAAATCTTGGAAGGTTCTGGGCCTGGAGCAGCTTACAGAGATAGGGAGGGGCGAGACCATGGAGGGATTTGAAAACAAGGATGAGAATTTTAAAATTTGATGTGTGCTTAACCACTAGCCAATGTTGGTCACTGAGCACAGGGGTATTAGGTGAATGGAACTTGGAACGTGTTAGGACATGGCAGAGGAGTTTTGGATAATCTCAAGTTTACAGAGGGTAGAGCATGGGAAGCTGGCCAGGAGTACATTAAAATACTCAGATCTAGAGGTAGCAAAGGCATGGATGAGAGTTTCATCAGCAGATGAGCTGAGGCTGGCGTGTAGTCGAGCAATGTTATAGAAATGAAAATATGTAGCTTTAATGATAGCATGAATAGGTGTTCAAAAGCCATGCCTTGGGGTCAAAAAGACACCAACATTGCAAACATTCTGGTTCAGCCTCAGGCAGTTACCAGGGAATGGAGTCGGTGGATAGGCAACACAGTTTGCAGGAACTGAAGACAGTGGTATTCCCAATATTTAATTGGAGGAAATTTCTACTTATTCAGTGCTGGACATTTGGTAAGCAATCTGACAATTTAGAGATCGCAGAGAGAGATGGTGGTGAGGTAGAGCTGGGTCTCGTCAGCATATATCTGGAAACTGAGACTGTGTTTCGGATGATGTTGCTAAGGGGCAGCAGGTAGATGAGAAAAAGGACGTAATATCAGAGATATTGGTGCAGGAATGGGAAGAAAAGCCATTCCTGGTCATTCTCTGGCTATGATTATATAGGTAAAAATTGAACCGGGCGAGTGCAGACTCACATGGTTGGACAATGGTTATGTTATTTCACCTAGAATCCTGCCAAAGGTATGGTGGAAGATCAGAAAATACCCCCACATGGAAAATCTAGGTGTATGAAATGATTCACCCAAGTTCAGTTAGTTAAAGCTGACCCATAATTACATTGGAAATGATAATAGTAGTGCTGTCATTTTCAGAATACACTATGTTCATTTACAATACACTTCAGATCCTGGTTTCTGCATTGATGCTAGTATTTGCAACAACTGGTGACATCAACCTGCAAAGCTGTGGCATGTGCAAAGACATGGTAAGAATACAGAAACTGGTTTGCTGATACGAACTCATCATAAATGTCCCAATTAAGGGTCAAAGAACTGAGCTTTTGAGGGGCATTTTTTAAACTTGTAAAGTGGGGGGGGAGGTGTGGAGAAGTGGGATCAGGATATTCGTGCATGCAGGATGGGGTGGGGTTGGATATTAATGAAGCTAACAGCACTAGCCTGTCAGAACCCAACAGAAACTGACAACTTTATACCCTATTTAACTAGGGTATATTTGTAAGTGTGCAGGTCTAAGATTTAACTCTGCAAAAATCCAATGGACCACAGTTTTAAACCTGGATTCTGCCCTTAGCTGCCAGCATGAGGGATTCTTGGGCTGTCTGAAACTTGCCAGGTTTATCAAGGTGAGTGCACAGCAGACATTGCAGGAGCTGAGTAACTAACACACCGGAAAACCTTTCAATACAGAGCTATGACAGCTGCTCCTTTGCTTGAATGAAAGACTTTTGTTCTGAAAATGTGTTTTCACTGCTTTTCGGTGATTTCCAAGACTTTCGAGGTCAATTCTGTTACCTTGGACATTTTTTGAGTGCAATTTCCAACTATCAGCCTTTTCAGCAATATGGGAGCAACTTGTGCAGAACCACCTGGGACCTCTGATGAGGAACAAGGGAAACATAAGAACATAGGAAATTGGAGAAGGCCATTTGGCCCATCGAGCCTGCTCCACCATTCAAACAGATCAAGGCTGATCATCTACCACCAAGCCATTTTCCCCTGTTATCCCTTCATGTTATTGGTATCCAAAAATCTATCGATTTCTGTCTTGAACATGCTCAATGATTGAGCTTCCACAGCCCTCTTGGGGTAGAGATTTCAAAAGATTCACCACCCTCTGATTGAAGGAATTCCTTCTCACCTCAGTCTTAAATGGCCTGATCCTTATTCTGAGACTGTGTCCCCTGGTCCTAGACTCACCAGCCAGGGGAAACATCCTATCCACATCTACCCTTTCACACCCTGTAAGAATTTTATACGTGTCACTGAGGAACAGCATCAGCAACACCAGCAGCAGCAGCAGAAACAGCAGCTGCCTACCCATCAGCTACATTCCACTCCACAGGACAGGATGGATTGACTCAGGCTCTAGCTCACAGGAGGCAATGCCCCCAACAGAGGCAGGGAAACAATTTTCTGAACATGACTGAGCACCACTTCCTTAGGAAGCTCAATCTTTCACGGCACTTCATTGCTGGCAATTCCTGGAACATGACATACAAACATACTAAATAGGAGCAGAAATAGGCCATTTGGCCCCTCAAGCCTTCTCCGCCATTCAATAAGATCACGGCTGATCTGTTTGTGTTTTGAATTCCACTTTCCTATCTACCCCTGATAACCTTTGATTCCCTTGCCTAACAAGAATCTATCTACCTCTGCCTTAAAAATATTCAATGACCCCGCCTCCACCACCTTCTGAGGCAGAGAATTCCAAAGTCGCACAATCCTCTGAGAGAAAAAAATTCTCCTCATCTGTGGTCTAAAAGGGTGACCCCTAATTTTAAAACTGTGCCCCCTAGTTCTGGACTCGCCCACAAGAGGAAACGTCCTTTCCATGTCCACTTTGTCAAGGCCATTCAGCATCTTATATACTTCAATCAAATCAACCCCTCACCCTTCTAAATTCCAGTGGAAAAAAGCCCAGTCTGTCTAACCTTTCCTCATAAGACAACCCACTCATTCCAGGTATCAATCCAGTAAATCTCATCTGAACTGCCTCCAAAGCATTTACATCCTTCCTAATATAAGGAGATCAAAACTGCCCACGATATTCGAGATGTGGCCTCACCAATGTCCTTACTTTTGTGTTCAATTTCTCTCATAATAAAGGATAGCATTCCATTAGATTTCTTAATTACTTGCTGTACCTGGAAGCTAACTTTTTGTGACTCATGCACCTGAACACCCAGATCCCTCTGCAACTTGGAATTCTACAGCCATTCTCCATTTATGTAATACTCTGTTTTTTTATCCTTCCTGCCAAAGTGAACAGCTTCACATTTCCCTACATTATACCCCATCTGCCAGATTTTTGCCCACCCACTCAAACTATCTATATCCTTATGTCCTCTTAATAACATTCCTATCTATCTTTGTGTCATCTGCAAATTTAGCTACCATACCTTTACTCCCCTCATCTAAGTCATTGATATTAATTGTAAAAAGTTGGGGCCCCAGCACAGACACCTTCATGAGTCCACTCGTCACATCCTGCCAATCAGATAAAAGACCCATTTATGCATACTCTCTGTTTTATGCCAGCCAGCCAATCTTCTAGCCATGCTAATATGTTACCCCCTACACCACGAGCTTTTATTTTCCACAATAACCTTTGATGTGGCGCATTATCAAATGCCTTCTGGAAATCCATGTCTACAGGCCTGCCTTTATCCACAAAGTATGTTACTCCTTCAAAGAACTCCAATAAATTGTTTAAACATGATTACCCTTTCACAAAACCATGCTGACTCTTCCTGATTACCTTGACTTTCTCAACGTCCTTCCACATGGACCAGTGGCCATGCTTTGTCAATGGAATACCAGTGCTGAACCCACTGCTCCCCTCACCTCCTGAACACAAAGCTTTCCCAAGGTCAATAATCTCTCCATCACACTGACACCCATTACTTATCTTCTACAAAGCAATCCTCCAATTTTCTTTGCAGGCCTCACAACTGTGGACTCTTCAGCTCCTTGTCCTGGCTTTGGGCATTCACAGACTGCTTTTTACCTATCTGTCTCTACAGCTTCTGTACAGCTGTTTCCAAGCTAACTATTCAAGGCAATTGCCTTCTGCCACAAGGCTCTATGAGGACCACTATAGATTTCTTCCACAAGCTGCAAATTAGAGCAAATCTTCCAACTTCTTTTTTCTCACAAATTCCAAACTGAGGTAAAGCTCCACCCGCCTTCCATGTGGTAAGCGGTGCAGTTAGTATTCTCTCTGCTTGAAGTACAGGCCTAACTGACTAACATTTATTTTGTTTTGCTCTCGCAACTCAATGAGCTGCTGCCTACACCTAGGGCAAAGCTGCAACTGCCCCTGTCTGTTCCCAAACTGAACTGCTTGCTACTGTCAGGAAACACACACACATAAAGTAAACAAAACAACCTTCTAACCAAGGCTCCACTCTGAATTATTATCTCTTTGGCAATGTGGCATGCTTGGGATGTTCTCAAAACAGAAAAGTAAATTTGTTATTTTACCTTCAGCACAATTCTAATTCTGTGACCCATATGAATAATATATATTTCTAATGGATGTAATTGCCCTCTATCTAGACTCCCTGGCTGAAATTTTCCAGCCGCGAACGGAGATTTCAATGGCTTGCGAGCCCTGCCGTGGGAGATCCTGCCCTGGGGGGCGGAGGGGGAGAGCTGAAAATTCCAACTCTGTCACCTTTACAAGCTTCAAAATGGATCATTCATTGTTCAAGATTTTTCATCTTGCAACTCAAGCTTTGCAAGATAAACACAGGCTAGCTTTTAACTGTAATTAACTCCAAGCTTGTTTGATTGCATTTACTTCAGGATTGCCTTTATCAGTTTCTCAACGAGTTGCTCCCATTTTTCTATAGCTAAAACTTTAATTCATGAAACAAAAATGTATGTTTTAAAACTTTTGAATTATGAACCAGGCATTCACAACAAAGCCTTATAGTGTACAGCATAATCTCCAGGGATGCCTCCAAGAACCAGGGTCAGCCAATTCACATTGAGACTCCAGTTGCTTTTTCTCTCTTGACAATTGTAGAATGGATCCATTCTGTTCCTTACTGGGATCCCTTTAAATTCTGAGGTTTCAAGAGTCAGTTGTAGGTTCTCATCAAGCTCACCTGCTCCAAATGGTCAAGAAATGCAGAAATGGGATGCTAATGTTATAGCTGAAATAAAAAGTCATATGACAAAAACCTGCTCCAGGATCTTTTGGTTTCTGACCCCCTGCTGGCCTTCCCCGCACTATGAGCAGATCCAAAGGTTAAAATTCAGTCCTTTATGTCAGACAGCAAAAGTGTAGAAAAGCTTTATTTAAAAGTGGTACTGCTATTTATCTCCTGCATTAAGACCATGTTATTTAATTTGGATCCTTTGACATGTGACTCCTCTTAGCCGAATTACTAAAATTCATTATTCATTTTAAGTGAACTCAGGGGACTGAATCAAACACATTTGATCTTGTGGAAGAAAACTAAAGTGGTAATAGTAGCCTCAGCAGTGATATTGAATTCTTAATATGTAACAAATGAAGGCTTCTATTCTTTGTCACTGACACATGCATAATCAATGAATGAAAGGAGGTAACTGACTTTAATCAATAATTTAAGTCATTGGATTTTCAGAGTGCTGCTAAATATATGGCTCAATCTTGTTCTACTTCTCCACTGCCTTTTGCAACCTCGCCACCGTTCTGTGTTGTCAGATTGTTTGTCAAACATCCAGTCTTAGATGAGCAGCAATTTCCACCAGCTATATATTTAGCCTCTGCTGCAAACTCTGTGCCAATGCCACTAATTCCATTTCTACCTCTGGCCATTGTTTCAGGCTGAACAAACTGTTTGCAAACTTGGTATCCAAATTGACTTAGAGCTGAGCTTTTGAAACCATATTCTCGCCATCACAACGACCACCCATTACCAGGACTGCAATATTGTCTGTCCCTGCCCCTGCCCCTACCTCAGCCTATTTTCCACTGACAACCTCATCCATGCTTTTGTCACCTCTAGATTTAACTATCCCACTGCTCCCTTGGTCAGCATATCATGTTTCACCTTCTACACACTTCAGCTCAGTTAAAACTCTGCAGCTGATATCCTTTCCTGCACCAAGTCTGTACCCTTTGCTGCACTATTGTGCTCCTCTAATTCTGGCCTCTTGTGCATCCCCAATTTTAATTGCTCCACCACTGGTGTTCTGTCTACAGTTGCTTAGCCTCCAAATTCTGGAATACCCTCCGCATCTCTCTAGCTCACTTTCGTTCTTTAAAACATTCCTTAAAACCTACCTTTTTGACTAAGCTTTTGGTCATCTGACCGAATATCTTTTTATGCAGCTCATACTTTGTTTTATAATGCACCAATGAAGTACCTTATGACATTCTTTATATTAAAGATGCTATATATTGTTGTTGTTATTTATTGGCTCCTGATGTCCTAACTCTTAAAATTTATGTGTTTTTTTATATTCATTCATATGAACGTCCGAATTAGGAGCAGGACTAGGCCATTCGACCCCATGAGCTTGCTCCATCATTCAATAAGATTATGGCTGATCTGATTGTGGACCCAACCCCACATTCCTGCCTACCCCAGTATCCTTTTACTCACCTGTTAGTCAGGAATCTATCTACTTTTGCCTTAAAAATATTCATTTACACTACTGCCGCCACAGCTGTCTGGGAAGAGAATTCCAAAGACTCACAACCCTCTGAGAGAAAATAATTTCTCCTCACCTCAGTCTTAAATGGGAGACCCCTTATTTTTAAACTGTGTCCCCTAGTTCTAGTCTCTCCCACAATGGGACACAACCTTTCAACATCCTCCCTGTCAAGCCCTCTCAGGATTCTTGTATGTTTCAATAAGATCACCTCTCATTCTTCTAAACTCCAATGGATACTGACCCAGCTTGTTCAACCTTTCCTCATACCGCACCCCCATCCAAGGTATCAGAACCTTCTCTAAACTGCTTCTAATGCATTTATATCCTTTCTTAAATAAGGAGACAAAAACTGTATGCAGTGCTTCAGATGTGGTCTCACCAATGCCCTGTACAACTGTAGCAAAACATCCCTACTTTTATTTTCCATTCCCCTTGCAATAAATGACAACATTCCATTTGTCTCCATTTGCTGTACTGCACACTAACATAGTGACGTGCATTGTGGGTGTCACTGGTAAGGCCAGCATTTATTGCCCATCCCTAATTGCCCCTTGAGAACCTGGCAGTGAGCTGCTTTCTTGCACAGCTGCAGTCCAAACACTACGCTCTGAGCTAATCAATTCTGGAGGTGACAAAGGCATGGATCAATGCAGGTAAACATTGTAGTTAAGAAGGTGGAATGTGAAATATTGGATGGGATAAACATAGTGAGAGAGGAAATATTATCTTTGAAAGTGGGCAAATCACTAGGTCTGAATGAAACATACCCCAAACTGTTAAGAGAGGCAAGGGAAGAAATAACAGAAGTTCTGACCATCATTTTCTATTCTTCTCTAGGTACATGAGGACTGAAGGACTGAAGGACTGTGAATGTTGCACCTTTGTTTAAAAATGGAGAAAGGATAGAGGCCTTTCAGCCTAACCTCAATGCTTGGCAAATTATTGGAAAAAAAATTGATGGACAGTATTAGTCATCAATTAGAGAAGCATGGATTAATCAAGGACAGTTGGCATGGATTTGTTAAAGGGAGGTTGTGTGACTGACTTGATTGAATTTTTTGAAGAGGTAACAAGAAAGATCAACAAGGATAGCATGTTTGATGTAGTCCCAATGGATTTCAGCCAAGCTTTTGACAAGGTCCCATGTGGCATAGCCAGAAAAGCCCAGAGAACCAAGGAAAAGTGGCAAGCTGGATCCAAAATTGGCATAATGGCAGGGCACAAAAGGCAATGGTCGACAAGCATTTTTGTGACTGGGCTCAGTACTGGGTCCATTTTTTTCATGATATTATCAATAATTTAAACCTAAATGCTTGGGGCATGGTTAAGAAGTTTGCAGATGATACACAAATTGTGTGGTTGATAGTGATGAAGAAAGCTAAAGAGCGCAGGGAGAGATTAATGGACTGGTCAGATGGGCAGAAAAGTGACAAATGGGATTAAATCCAGAGAAATGTGAAACAGGGCAAGAGAATATGCAATAAATAGTAGGGTACTGAGAATGTTGAGTAACAGAGGGACCTCGGTTTGCATGTCCATAAATCCCTGAGAGCAGGACTGGTAGATGCATATAGGATGCTTTCCTTTATCAGCCAAGGCATAGAATATAAGGGGATGAAGGTTATGCTAGAAATGTATGAAGCTCTAATTTAGGCCACAGCTGGAGTACCATACAGTCTGGTCACCACATTACAGGAAGGTTGTGATTGCACAAGAGAGGGTACAGAAAAGATTTATGAGATGTTACCAGAACTGGGAAATTTTTTGCTATGAGAAAATATTAAATAGCTTTGGGTTGTTTACTTTGAAACTGAGGGCAGATTTAGTGGAGGGCTTTCCCTTAGCAGAGAGGTCAATAACCAGCCAGCATAGATTTAAAGTGATTGGTTGAAGGGTTAGAGGGCAATTCAGGAGAAACATTTTCACCCAGAGGATGGTCGGGGTCTGGAACTCACGGCCTAAAAGAGTGATAGAGGTGGAAACCCTCATCGGATTTTAAAAGTACTTGGATACACACTTGAAGTGTCATAACCTGCAGGGTTATTGGGCCAAGAGTTGGAAAGTGGGATTAGACTGGATAGATTTTTTCACAGTACAGCCGTGGTGGGCCTAACCACTTCCTTTCTGTGCTGTAAACTTCTATGATCAGAGGAAGAGAAGAATGTTCAGCGATATGTGATGTGAGAGAGGGGGCTGGAAGCTAGAGGTGGGAGAAGAATTCCATCATCAGATGACAATTTTTTTTCTTGTAACCTGTCCAGAAGTTCAAGAAAGGTACAATAGCAGCATCCACAGGTCTGGGTGCAGTACTTATAGAGTTAAATGTTGCACAATTAAGGAAAAGGAAGGGGAGAATTTTCCCAATGTCGGACGGGCCGGTCGGGAACGGGCGCGGGCAGGCGCAGACCCGATCACCGCCCGCAATCGAGTCCATGCCGCCATTTTACGCAGGCAGACCAATAAAGGCCCGCCCAGCGTACTTCAAGACTCCTGTAGATAGCAGGAGTGGTCAGGCGGCAGACGGCACGCTCGGTCCACCGGGTTCAATGGTGACCCAGCGGTCTGTATAAAGGAAGGTGGCAGTCTTGGAAAGGCTGTTCGCAATGATTGGGTGAAGGGCTCTGCAGAGGGGCAATGAGAGTGACGCAAGTCTGGAGGGTAGGTTATCGGGGCAGGCCAGGCCGGAGGGTAGGCTTTCGGGGCAGGCCAGGCCAGAGGGTAGGCCTTCGGGGCAGGCCAGGCCGGAGGGTAGGCCTTCGGGGCAGGCCAGGCCGGAGGGTAGGCCTTCGGGGCAGGCCAGGCCGGAGGGTAGGCCTTCGGGGCAGGCCAGGCCGGAGGGTAGGCCTTCGGGGCAGGCCAGGCCGGAGGGTAGGCCTTCGGGGCAGGCCAGGCCGGAGGGTAGGCCATCGGGGCAGGCCAGGCCGGAGGGTAGGCCAGCGGGGCAGGCCATGCCGGAGGGTAGGCCAGCGGGGCAGGCCAGGCCGGAGGGTAGGCCTTCGGGGCAGGCCAGGCCGGAGGGTAGGCCTTCGGGGCAGGCCAGGCCGGAGGGTAGGCCTTCGGGGCAGGCCAGGCCGGAGGGTAGGCCATCGGGGCAGGCCAGGCCGGAGGGTAGGCCAGCGGGGCAGGCCATGCCGGAGGGTAGGCCAGCGGGGCAGGCCAGGCCGGAGGGTAGGCCAGCGGGGCAGGCCAGGCCGGAGGGTAGGCCAGCGGGGCAGCCCAGGCCGGAGGGTAGGCCAGCGGGGCAGGCCAGGCCGGAGGGTAGGCCAGCGGGGCAGGCCAGGCCGGAGGGTAGGCCAATGGGGCAGGCCAGGCCGGAGGGTAGGCCAGCGGGGCAGGCCAGGCCGGAGGGTAGGCCATCGGGGCAGGCCAGGCCGGAGGGTAGGCCAGCGGGGCAGGCCATGCCGGAGGGTAGGCCAGCGGGGCAGGCCAGGCCGGAGGGTAGGCCAGCGGGGCAGGCCAGGCCGGAGGGTAGGCCAGCGGGGCAGGCCAGGCCGGAGGGTAGGCCAGCGGAGCAGGCCAGGCCGGAGGGTAGGCCAATGGGGCAGGCCAGGCCGGAGGGTAGGCCAGCGGGGCAGGCCAGGCCGGAGGGTAGGCCAGCGGGGCAGCCCAGGCCGGAGGGTAGGCCAGCGGGGCAGGCCAGGCCGGAGGGTAGGCCAGCAGAGCAGGCCAGGCTGGAGGGTAGGCCAGCGGAGCAGGCCAGGCCGGAGGGTAGACCATCACAGCAGGCCAGGCCAGAGGGTAGGCCTTCGGGGCAGGCCAGGCCGGAGGGTAGGCCTTCGGGGCAGGCCAGGCCGGAGGGTAGGCCTTCGGGGCAGGCCAGGCCGGAGGGTAGGCCTTCGGGGCAGGCCAGGCCGGAGGGTAGGACTTCGGGGCAGGCCAGGCCGGAGGGTAGGCCTTCGGGGCAGGCCAGGCCGGAGGGTAGGCCTTCGGGGCAGGCCAGGCCGGAGGGTAGGCCAGCGGGGCAGGCCAGGCTGGAGGGTAGGCCTTCGGGGCAGGCCAGGCCGGAGGTTAGGGCAGTGGGGCAGTGTGCCTCTCGTTTTTCAGACATGCCTAGCTGCCCTCCTGGAGGAGATGGCAGTGCAGCAGGAGGTCCTTCTTGCGAGGGAGGGAGGCGGAGGCCACCCCCACCTGACCAAATGTACATGGGAGGAGGTGGCCAAGAGTGTTAGCTCCCATGATGTGGTGCGGTGCACATGGCTCCAGTGCCATAAAAGGTTCAATGATCTCCTGCACTCAGGAAGGGCGAGTACCACGTTGCCTCGTCACTTAATGCAGCCATCACCCTTCCCCCCCCCCACCAACGCCCACACATCACCACACCCCTGCCAACTCTGAGTACAGTAACGTCATTGAATCCCTCATGGCATGGATCCCTCGCTGGGTGTGACAGAAAATATTACCCATGCGCAGTTCACCCTGAGAGGGTTGAGCTAGGATGTGTCTTGTATCGGCAGCATGTGTGACACTGACACCCAGTGTGTAGAATGGGGTTGAAAGTCGAGGGCCTGCACCTAGGCAGAGCGCTGGAACTGGGAAGCATGTCAAAGTCAGGTTGTTAAAATGCTGAGAGGGGAGCTTCCAGTTGGCGTGGCACCAATCCATCTTCTGGTGTTTGCGCCCCACATGCTTGTGCTTCCTTGCTTAGCAAAGCGGCACCTTGTGGTCCTACATGTGAAGGAGGCAGCATTTGGCCAATGGGGGGGTGGGGGGGGTGGGGGGTCAGCCCTGGCTTGTTTGGGTGAGTGTGCGGCAGCTGCGGGGCGTTGAAGAACTGGAGTCCTGCAATGTCCCACTCTGGCTGGGTTGGCAGGGATGTGATGGGAATTCAGATGCAGGCTGGACTAATCAATGCTCCACTTTCCTTTTCAGGAAAAGACTGCGCACAATCTGTCGGAGCGAATGCAGACTGGCGGAAGGCAGGCCCAGTTGGCCATTCTTATGGCTTTCAAGCAGCAGGCCATGGACATTGAGAGGTGTCAGGCCCCCAGGTCCACCGGTGGTGGTGAGGCTGGGGTACCACGGGGAGGTATGTTTGGCCAACAGTCAGATCACCATGTGTGTCACATAAACCATGGCACTGCTGAATGCTCTGTAATTGAAGTTAGCAACGTGGGTTTACCCTTCATTATGGAAGGATGAGCGCATAATGATCTGGAGGAGCGGCATGCAAGTTGATATTGTCTGCATTGTAACTAATCAAATGTCCTTTTTCTTCCTTTCAGCATCACCGGAGCAGGGCCAGGAGGAGGAAGCAAAGGGCCCACCTCTCACCCCTGAAGCCCCCGACCAAATACACACTCCAGCATCACATCATCTCAGCCAGGCAGGCACCAGCACAGATACTAGCACCTCAGTGGGAATTAGATCATCAGCTAATGTTCTGGGGCATGACAGTGAGGGCGCTTCACACTTGTTTGAGGTGCGGGCAGAGACAAAGAGTGCCCAGGGCGCCGGCAGGCGGAGGACTGCTGGGGACCAGGTACTTGCTCGGTCGGTGACTGATGATGTATCTCTGGAGCCGTCCGTAAGGCAGCTAACGCTGGAAGTCCAGCAAGGTATGGGGGAGGATCTGGCGGAGATAAAAGAGACTATGCTTGGCATGGTGCCCATGCTGGAGGAGTCCACGCAGAGCATCACCAATGCAATGAGCCTCATGGCTGAGCGCCATGCTTCCTCCATGGAGAGAGTGGCGACTCTCATGGAGAGGCGCCTCCAGGAGAAAAATCGGGTCCTCCTGGGGATGCACTCGGACCTGCAAGCCCTCACAGCGGCATTGAGCTCAGCTGGTCATTGGCAATGTGGGAGATGGTCTGGGCATCAAGTTTCCCAGCTCGGTTCCCATCCATCTACGATGAGCAGGGAGGTCCGAAGCGACCTCACGTCGGCGCAGCAGCTGCCTGTCGTCTCTGCAGGCTCCTCTCAGGGCGCTTCGGATAAGGGCAGCAGCTTCTCTGCCACTCTGCCAGTGACCGCGGCATCCAATGAGGCTGCGGCGACTGGGGAGAAGTCAGCTGTGGAACTGGCTGCTCCCTCCCAGGCAGGGCCATCAAGTGCTCCATAGGCCAGAGGATGCCTGCCAAGGTCATCGAGGCCAACAGGACAGCACAGGGAGCAGGCTGTCTCAGCTGCCAGTGCCAGCGAGGGGGCAGCACCTAGACATAGTACCCATAAGCATAAATTTATGGCACCTTAGGCACACCACAGGCTTTTCACTGGTGCTTTTATGTTGGCCCATAGTACTTAGTTGAAGATTCGGTGTGATGTCCAACACTGTTTTTGTTTTGCTTTATGAATTTACTTTTGTTTACTCAATAAATTTTGACATGTTGCCATGACTCAGGGTGATTCCTTACTTCTGCACATGTACAAGAAGCCATGATGTTATGAGTGAGTTGTTTGACATTGAGCTTTATTGATAAGGGGCTTAGTTAATCCAGGCTGATTTAGCACTCAGGTATCGAGTATGGAGCTGACAGCCCAGGATTGTCCTGGAGGTCCATCTGTGTTGTGCTAGCTGAAGGTTCTTTGGATTAAAGCCTCCCGGGTGACCCTGCTTCCCTGCAGTATGCCCGGGTCAGTGTCTACCCCCTCAGCATTTCCCTGTGCCTGCTCATCCTCGGACTCATTGCTGGACTCATCATGTACAGCCACAGCCACTGCGTCTACATCTTATTCGTCCGCAGCATCCCCCCTTTCCAGCGTCAGATTGTGCAGAGTGCAGCATGCAACCACTATCAGTGACACACGATCTGGGGGGTACTGGAGTGCACCGCCTGAGCAGTCCAGGCATCAGAAGCGCATCTTGAGAAGACCAATTGTTCTCTCCACCACAGCCCTTGTGGAGGCGTGGCTCCTATTGTACCGCTGCTCAGCTTCTGTTCTTGGATGGTGGAGAGGCGTCGTGAGCCACATTCTGAGGGTTAGCCCTTGTCACCCAGCAGCCATCCACCCATCCGAGCTGGAGCACTGAAGAGCCCCGGCACCTGGGAGTGTCTGAGGGTGTAGGCGTCGTGGGAGCTGCCTAGGTACCTTGCACAGACTTATAGAATCAGCATCCTGTGATCACGCACTATCTGCACATTCACGGAGTGGAAGCCCTTCCTGTTGACGAAGGCACCGGGCTCACCTGCTGGTGCCTTGATGGCCACATGTGTACAGTCTATAGCACCCTGGATGCAGGGGAAGCCAGCAATGGCTCACTGTGTCTGACTGGCATCATCCCAGCGGTAGTGGATGAACATCAATGCACGCCTGAATAGTGCGTCTGTCACCTGCTTGACACAAGTGTCGACAGCTGATTGGGAGACATGCAAAGATCACCCACCAACCCCTGGAAAGAGCCAAATGCATAGAAGTTGAGGGCAGCTGTGACCTTTAGAGCCACTGGCATGGGGTGTCAGTTAGCAGAGATCTCAGGGCCTATCATCTGACAGAGAGATTTGACTGTCTCCCTTGAGAGATGGAGCCTCCTTTGGCACTGCACCTCAGACATATTGAGGTAGCTGCTTCACCGCCTGTATACCCTGGCAGCAGGATAGTGGCATCTTTTGCGGCCCCTTCCGCCTTGCACTTCCTGTTGGTCCTGCACCCCTTGTGCCTTTGCCTCTCGCCCCAAAGGTGGCTCCCCTGGAGGCTGAATGTGGACTCCTGGCCTCCTCCCCTTCTGGCCCTCCCTTCCTCCTCAGAGGAGGTGCCTCCAGTGGAGAGTACAGCTCCTATTCCCAGGCTAAGGGAAGGCATCCTGAAAGCTGTAGGCCCCAGAAATTACTTCCAATGTAGAGTCCTGATCAAGGCCTTTATTCCTGTCCTAGCAGCTGGTATGAGCTTTAAAGTCTTCCTGCTCACTCAGGCAAGTAAAAGTTACTTTCACACTTAAATCCCTCAAACATCATATTCGCGACCCCACTCACCCCTCTTATCCCTCCCATGGACGAGGTTTATATAAATGTCTCCTACCCGCCTGCCCTTTGCACCCGTGTGACATCCTGAAGATCGCACGGGCTGCGGAAAATCAAGATCAATTGCTACCTCAAGGGCCTTAACTGGAGGGAGCGCATCTGAACTTAGACCGCACCTGCCTTCCCAAATATCGTGATGGCGCGCCGTGACATCTGGACGCTCGCCCGACGTCACCAAGCATCATTTTACGCGTGGGCACGCAGGGCCCGCCCCCACATGCCAACGGGAAAATTCTGGCCGAAATGTTTGACGCAGAAGAGGAAACCGAGATTCTCGAAGGCAGCTTTAGTTTTGTAGACAATGTGAAAACTCCACTTGAGATCAGAATAATCAGTAAGGTCAAGAATGTCTTCACTGATGGAATGGAACGGAAATGAGCTACCCCAGACATAATTCCAAATCACCATAATAAATTGGGAACAAATAAAAAATTGTGGACACTCTTCAATTCAGGTTAAGTATATTGTTTTCCTTCTTCATTAAGCTGTCTTATTTAGCCACGTGTTATCAGCTCATATATCCTGTGCTTCTCAACTCACAATGGTGCAGAATATACTGAAGACCAGTGGAAAGGATATGCACACCACAATACACCAAACTAACATAACTACACTGAATGAGGATGAGTTTTACAAGTCTTCACACTCACACCAGTATTAATATCACTGCAAATACTTAGAGTGCTTTACCTAAAATCTTCAGTTTTTCCCCATGATTTCCCAATAATTTCGTATTCCACCTCCCACCATCGCCCTCCCCACCACCCCCAACCCTTCCTATTGTCTTTCTGTCCCAAACATCATCCTTTGCCTAGAGGATGAACTGAAAAGTTGCTCCTAGGCAACATTCCTCTAAGCTGCATCTGTACGCAGCAACCTGAAAGTTCCCGTTCAGGCCATGCAGAAGTTGACCCCTTTAAATTATTGCGTGTGCCCAGCCATACAAAAAATTAAAAAGGGCCTGTGCACTTAAGCAAATTGCCCGTGCACTACAAAATAAAAGGATGTTGCTTGTAGGCCTCTATTGATGCTCTGCGAAACATGGGATCTGCACGAGTAGCATATAGTGGCCATTTGCTCTTGCAGCTTGTGATTGAGATCTGGAGGATTATTTTCCCAGGAAATGGGTTTGGTGCTTGGGGAGAGGTCCGTGATTGATGATGAACCTGAGAGGTGTCCTCCATGTGAAGCCTGGCTAATTTTAAAGGCTGGCCTCCTTATAATATTATTGGCAGGCTGACTGGCTGATCATTTCAGCAGTGGGCCACCTGCCCCCCAGATTTGCATAAATTCTGGCAAGAGCCATGAAGCAGCATTACACTTAAAGGGTGAATGCTCCTCTTAAAGGAAGGCTGCATTCACTGACTTTCATAAAAATTAGTCAACTTCTAAGTTCGCATGTGCCATTCAAATGGCAGTAAAGAACAGAAAGATAGTCCCCAGATTTTTAGACTCTTTCGTAAGGTTGTTAATTACTGAGGTCAACCCTAATTGAGGAAACACATTCATATACGACATCTCTCCCAGATACCAGCACAGAAATTGGCATCCCCGGTGGACAGATAGCGAGCCGTGGGGCCTGTACAGGACAAGTGAGCTGATGCAGGTAATGGTGGCAGGGACAGCTCTGAAGTGGATTCACCAGAGGCTGACTTAACTCTGATGAGTGGGACAGGGATGCAGACCTCAGGGCCAAACCATGAAAAGTAAAATGCTTGAGGCACACCAGAAATTAAGTGAGGAATTGGTAGGCCTTCCAAAAACATTGACCATTATGACAGAAAGTATGGAGGGTTCCACTGCTTGTGTGGTTTTTCTACTTTACCATCTACCTTGGGGCATGTGGTCACCTCCAGGGTCATTGTAATTGGGCCCTGCAGCTGGAGTCTATGTGACCAGCTTTGATGGGTGTTCAGATGGCTCCAATCCACACTCGAGGCTCCCATGTTTACTCACCTTGGATAGATTGGGGCACCAGATGGATGAATTGCAGCACCATGTGGACAGCAGCTTTGATGGTGTCTACCCATCCCCTACAGTTTGTTCTCTCACAGAGTTAGATGAGTGCCAATAAGCATTAATCCCTCTCAGAATATCAGTATGTCTGTTACCTCACCAACCACACAGCCAATACCCACCATGGCACCAGAAAACCAGTTGGGCCAGCCTGACCCCCATAGAGGCTAAGGAACTACAAACTGCAGCCATGACCTCAAGAACTCAGGATCCTAGAGGTCACCGGCTAAGAGTATCTGAAGTGTTCCAACACCATTCACAGCAGCTTGTTATCACTAGCTCCACTGAGGGAGCACTTTGTAGAATTGGTAGAGTGAGTAAACCTTGTTTTAAAAAGGCACCGTGTGCTGACATTTGACACAGCTGATTGCATTTGGATACATATTAAAATCTTCAACACTTTTGGCACTTTGGTCTGCAGTGTGTTTGTGAAACAGCTTAAGGATTTACCTCGTTAGGAAGTCAAAGATGTGAAAATTGGCTGAATGTTTTTTATGTTAGAGAACGCAGGATTAAGGGAGTGGTGACTGAGGTGTACAGACGGGCTTGGTTTCAGTGTTCAGGACAGAGGACTGAACAATTCAGCTGATCCACTGTGCAATTAATTGTCCCTCGCTTCATTCTCCCTGAAAAGCCTGTTGCTGCCTTTCCCCCCTGTGCTTTAGCCTTTCCCTCAGCCAGCTTTTCATTGTCAGATGAAGATTCCTCCAGCTGTAATCCTCTCTGGACAACTTTATTGCAGAAGACCTCAATTATGTGGGCCAATGCACATTGCAGGGAGCCCTCAAACCTATCGAGTAACCTAAACCTTTGTTTTAGAAGCCAGCACAGCTCTGGTTATATCTGAGCTGCTCAGGTATTGTGAGGTTTCAAAAGGATGCCAAGAGCCAAGATAGTAAGGGGTTTGGGGATGGGGTGTTTGGCTGGTAACTCTGTCACCCAGCAGCCATTCTCTGACACCCCTGCTTTGAGGGAAAGTGTGGGATGTGCAAAAGTCACATGATGAATGAGTTGTGGCAGCTCCCTGGGTACCTGGCACAGACGTACATTATTCTCTAATACATAAGCAAAATATTGCGGATGCTGGAAATCTGAAATCAAAACAAAAAGCCTGGGCAAAAGTAAGCAGGTCAAGCAACATCTGTGGAGAGAAACAGCGGTAACATTTCACATCGAATGACCTTTCATCAGAACTTGTTGTGATCATAAACTAGCTGGACCTTAATTGAAATCTCTTGAGAATAACCAGGTTCCCAACTGGTCCTCCAGTGCCCTGATGGCAACATGATGCAGCTAATAGCACTCTGCACTCTAGGTAAGCAAGTCACTGCTGCCAAACACAGGCCGTCTCGTTGTGGCTGCTTTCATCAGTTGGGAAGGAAATGTACTGATTGGCTCTATGGAGTGTATTTATATAGCTTGATACACATATGGACCAATGACTGCAAGACCAGAGGGATGACTCCCACCAGCAGCCTGATACAAAGAAATTCAGGGTGGTAGTCACCTTCACGCTCATTGGCATGGCCCCTGGCACAGCAGGCTGCAGGTCTTGTTGCATGAGGTCACATTCTTGGAGTCAGTGCCAACCATCTCCTTTTCCTCAAAGCCTGTCCGCTATGTACAAGGCACAAGTCAGGAGTGTGATCAAATAATCTCCACTTGCCTGGATGAGTGCAGTTCCAACAACATTCAAGAAGCTTGACACCATCCAGGACAGTTAAGCAGCCCACTTGACTGGCACCCCATCCACAAACAATCGCACCCTCCACCACCAACACACAATGGCAGCAGCGTGTACCATCTACAAGATGCACTGCAGCAATTCAACAAGGCTTCTTTGACAGTACCTTTGAAACTCACAACCTCTAATACCTAGAAGGACAAGAGCAGCAGATGTATAGGGACACCGCCATCTACACTCACCATCCTGATTTGGAACTATATTGCCATTTGTTCACTGTCACTGGATCAAAACCCTGGAACTCCCTTCCTACCAGCACTGTGGGTGTTCCTACATACATGGACTGCAGCAGTTCAAGAAGGCAGTTCACCACCACCTTCTCAAGGGCAACCAGGAATTGGCAATAAATGCTGGCCTAACCAGTGACACTCACATCCCATGAACAAATAAAAAAAGCCTGCCTCAATAAGCACAGCCTCCTCATGCTCTGCTCCTCAGACATTGCATCCATCCCCTGTTGGGCCTGTAAGGCCACCTCACCTACTATACTCCCTGAGCCCTTCTGCTGCTTGTTAAGAACTCTGCTGCAGCTGTCATTGCTGTTGTTCTCCCTCCTCCAATTCCTGCATCCAGCACAAGGCACCGAAAGAAACCATCACTATAAACTTTGGCAACTTCTAAACAGCCAGTAAATTTGGGAGACTATAAGAAATGGTCAATATTGAAAATCATGGATAACTCCAATTGCAACAACCTCATAATGATCAAAGTAGCTGGAGATGATTACTGGTTCATTGGAATATAATCCTGCAGACTAATGCATCTGCCACCAATCTCACTAGGTTTTACTTAGCAGAACAACTAATGGGTGGAATTTACACATTTCAGCAGCAAAATGAAGTTAGGTTCCTAATTACCTTCTGGTACTCCATATGCAAACTGTTCATGAGAATCGCACTTGCCAACAGCAGGATCTTCAACCAACTGTTAAAATGGCAGTGGCCATGAAGTAATGTAGCACAGGGCGGAATCTTCTGCTCTCACTGGTGGTGAGCTTGGAGGCGGGAAGGTCATGAAATTAGGCAGGATGGTGTCATGCCTGAACCCCACTGTCTTTCCTCCTCCACCAGAATTGACCTTTCTGCCCTGCCACCAATTGAGACCCCTAAGTGGCCAACTAATGACCACTTAAAGGCCTCATCCTGCTATCACTGGTTTTAAACCAGTGACAATCAGGCCTGTCAACATGCAGCATGCACAACAGGTGAACCTGTATAGCCAGCTTGGCCCCTCAGCAGGGTTGGGCCCTTGATCAAAGGCACTCAGTGCCCGATTGAGGAACTACACATTGGGAATGGTGGGACTTGCTGAGGGCCAACCCCCCCCCTTGCTGCTGTCTCCTCTGCCCCCTTCTCCCTGTGACCCTCACCTCCACAAAACCATCCATCCCCATATTACTTACCTGTGGCCTGGGTTCCCTGCAACCCTAGGACCCTGGTGCCTTTCCTTTCAGCAGCAACCACAGCCTCCACAGTTGAGCTACTGAGCGCAAGAGTTGCCAGCCTCTGATTGGCTGGCAGCTCTCGCTAGGTGAGAATTCCACCCCGGAGTCTTGATTCCAGGGGAAGGCCTGCCAGTGGCCTCGTCACTGCCTGTTTGGCCTGTGGTTCAGAGGACTTTCCCAAAGAGAGGCACAGCGGGTTTCTCACCGGCTCTCAAGCCCTCAGGCGAGACCCCTGATGCCTCAACAAGATTCCGCCCAATGGATCAGAAATTCGCTCTAGTGACTTTTAACCCTCCGATGTATAGCTACATGAAACCTGATTGTCCCCACATAGGCTGCACACAAGTCAGCCCCTTTAAGTTACTGTGTGAGCAGGTCCATGCAAAAAAAAATTAACAGGTCTGTGTACTAAGATAAATACAGACACACTCCAAAACAAAATTTGACCCTGCTGAGGTGAAAAGCTGACTGTACCCTTTCACCTGTTGTGCACGCTGCTTGGCGACAGGCTGCTTACTGCTGGATTAATACCAGTAATGGCAGGGTGAGGCCCTTATGTATATTACCTGCCACCCTATATTTATTTACCTAATGCTTACAGACAATAAAAAGTCATTTATATTATGGCTCAATCATTTTTCTCTCTTATTTTCTCCCCTTCCTTTCTGAAGACACTCACTCATGATTGAGTGCAATTCCAGGGATTCTGCCAATCCTTCAGTATCTTGCCCGAGTGAATGTATCTCTTGTGTGAGCATATATATTGAGCATTGGGAAACTATTCAGGGGAGTGTCATAGGCAAACCTGACCAACACCACGAGCGCACTTTTCATATTGGACTGTGAATAGGAGGAGAAACCCTGATGGAGTTTTTCTCATCCCTATCCCTGAGGCCAATGATATTACCCTTTACTGTCACTCCAACTGAGGCTAGCTAACTCCATAATGATGGGGGAGGGGGGAAATCCAACCGGGGCCTCGCTGATTGTGAAGTCAGTATCATACCTTGTGAACTATATGCAAATAAAACCATTGAGCAACCTCCAAATCATCAAATGGCTTCAAGGCAGTAATCTGATGCTATAGATAAAAAAAAACTGTAAAAAGGGAGGATAACTGGAATTTAACATTTCATCTGAGCCCTTCAATTAAATTGCAGTAATCATTCCTGGTACCGTGACTTTCTATATGTACTAATGTAACTATCGTAGCCCAAGACCTTTAAACTGAACAACTGCATTAAAAATGTACAAGCCATTCTTTTTCTCATATTGCAGCATAGTTTACATGTCCTCCCCTTAATGCTGAGAGCTCCCACACCTCTGCAATATTATCCTCTGTGCTGGCTGTTATTATGTTTCATTTCACCTGCATTAGACTCTCAGTGACAGTAAAAAAAAAACCCAAAAAGTAACTTCAAACCCATTCATACCCTAAAAGGTTGTAGTTTCATTTTGGGCTGTGAATTGTTCCATGGCCAGGGACGAAGGAGCTCCATATGTATGAGTGAACTTTGCCCACTGCTGTCTAGTTTTTATCATCTGGAGCCAACTGGACAGCCAATGCTTTGCTTATGTTAGACAGGTGAAATATCTATGGCCAGGAAATTCCTTGGAGCTGCTCCACTTCTCCCTGGATTACATTGTCAGAAGTGTGACAGAAACCACTTTCGCGCAAGCTTTGCAACTTAGAAAAATGAGTAAACAGGGGAAATGCATAAAATTTCTCCTTATCGTTCACAACAGCAGGTTGTCTTCTTGCATCCAACCTTAACAATACAATCAAATAAGATTCTAATCAACAATATTGGGTTCAGCAGGTCAGCCCAGTTACACTTCTGAATTTATTTGCATGGGCATAAATACAAATGCTGCACGTGGGCCGGGAGCAGGGCAGTCCTGATGATCTGTCTCACCCTCCGAAATGCTGATGAATCAGTTTCCTGCATGTTAGCTTCCATCTAGAGCAAAGGAATTCTGCCACCTACATTGTTAATTGGAAATCAGACATACTGGCATCAGAACCTTAATTCAGAACCTAGTGCCATAGTAGCTCTAATGCAGCAGAAAACCTATTCATCAGTTTGCACTGGGCTGCATAACCTTCAGACCCAGCATTAAACTCAACAGGTTGGGTTATTTAATTGTAGGACTTATTCAATGGTCAGAATTTTCCGGCCTCCTTGCGGAAAGCCTTGGAGGTGCCGGGGGGGTGGGGGGCCTGGTGGGGGGTGGGGAACGGCGGGGGGTGGTTGCATTAAATTGCTTGGGGTGATATTGGCATGGATTTCCAATGTCATTACACCAGGTATTGATTTTACAAGGGAGGACACAGGATGTCTAGTAGGAACGGCTGAAAAAAAAGGTAGTTAAACTGACTGAAGTGGTGATTGATCAGGATTTTATGGGCCTGTTCCAATTTTGGAAATAAGTGTGCAGGAGCCCGGGTAGGTATATCAGGGCAGCAAGAAGATGGCAGCTTATGTCATTGCTGATTTCAGCAGCTGTCGGGTGAGGCACATGTCATCACTGGATGGTCGGGGTAGAGTGGCCAGAGCATTTTGCAGTCAGGACAGGGAGTTCAGGTGCCAGGGCATTGCGGTCAAGCTTCCATAGTGCCATCTGGCTGCTGGCACTTGGGACCATCGAATGGGAATTGACAGGGGTTGGGTGGGGGAACTATCTGGGAAAATAGTCCTTCAGACTGGCAGTGCCCACCTGCCATGGGCATCGCCCACTCAGGAGGTGAGTCATCCAGCAAGGAAGAGCAGCTAACAGGGAGCAAGAAGCAGCCGCAGGGATTTAGACAGCGCAACCTCATGGCCACCTGCAGAGGCAACCTTAGGATGGGAAAGCAGCAGAAGGCCTCAGAGGGAACTGTGAGCAGCCACCAATTGAGAGAAGGAGGTATCCAATAGCAAGGGTATACAGACAGGAGACAGAAAGGATGAGCTATCTCCAAATGTTGGAGTGGGGTGTCACTGAAGACTGTGCCTCTTTGTGCCATGTTGATAGACAAGCTGAGCCCCATTGGTATTGGCAGTCATCCTAAGCTAGTGCCGGTGAAGGTGATTATGATTCTTAATTTGTACGCTTCCAGTTTATTCCAGGGGCCCACTGGAGACATGTGTGGCATCTCTCAATCAGTAGCTCATTAGAGCATCAAGGTGATGACCAATGCTTTCTACAGGAGGGCCAGCCAATGCATCCATTATCACACCGATCCAGACAGTCAATCAGAGAGAATCAAAGAATTTAGCACCATCACTGAATTCTCCCAGATGTAAGGTGTGATAGACTGCACGCATGTGGCATTCAAGGCTCTCACAGGCCAGCTAGTGGCATTCATTAACAAGAAGGGATTCCATTCCCTCATTGACCACCACTAACACATCCTGCAGATATGTGCTCAGTAAGCTGTAAGCAGCCACAATGCCTACATACTCAGGCACTTCCATGTGTCTGAGCTTTTCATTCTCCCCACACAATTTCAAAGTTGAATTCTTGGCAATTAGGGTTACCCATTTAAGAGATGGCTACTGACTCCAGTGAGGAACCCCAGGATGAAGGCAGAGGAGAAATACAACACCCAGCCACATGGTGATCCGAGCCATCGAGCAGACCTTAGACCTCTTAAAGATGAGATTGTTCCTGTGGGCCAATTCAATATGCCTCATTGAGGGTCTTCTGGGTCATGGTGGTCTTCTGCACAATCTGGTGATGCAGAAGGGGAAGGCCTTGCCAATAAATGAGAGAACATAAAGATCAAAGGGTTTTGACTTTCCTAACACAAGCCTCCAGAATTGGCTTCAGATCAATGCATGTACAATGGAGGATACAGCAACACCATCCCTCACAATTGCCTAACGTTCTCTTGTGCCCGGTCATGAGGTGACTCACCCTCTTACCCTTACACTCCTGTCTCACCATCCGAAATGGAGCAGTTGCCATGTGGACTGATGTGATCCAAGTTAGAGAAGATTTATAGATATGTGCTATGTCAGTGTTAACCATATCTGGGGACCTCGGATAGAACATAGCTGCTGGTGAACAAGACTCGAGGGCCAAATCTATTGAGTGAGAAAGTGAGAGATCCTACATAGCAGAGCCGAGGTGGAGTACTTTGGAACTGCACATGGTACTACATGTGTGTGGGGAGTGATGGGAAGTGCTTGTGGTTGTGTAAGCCATATCTTTGTCGTATAGACTATTGAAAGTGAAATTTACCTTTTTATTTGAAGTATCATTTGCCTATTAACTCATGTTTGATTTACATTAATCTGATTTGAGTTAAAGTAAAAGTTAGAAAAAGTGAAATCTTGTCGGTAATTTCTTAATTTGGAGGGATCCTTCAGTAAATTTGGTTATTTTGGTTTATTGTTCCCCCACAGGGATCTTAACTACATAACATATGTCCCGAAATCTAGACCAAAGCATTTAAATCAGAAGTGGATTGATCAGGATGTCTGGCTTACACCAAGGTTGGAGTTAATGAACAGAAAACTGGTAGCATGAACTACCAATATTTCCCATGGAGTTGCTGAAATAAAATTGACTGGTGACCTACTTTCTTTCCCTCCTCATTGTGCCAAATATTAAAAAATAAATATCTGGATGGAAACTAATCGGACCCAACCTGGCTGGAGAGCAAATTTTGGAAAAACCTCTGGAAAGAAAATGAATACATGGCCATGCTGAACCAAACTAATAATAGGGTTTGATCACTAACCAAGAGAGTATAACTTTCAAAGAAAATTATAAGAAAGACAATTGTTTAGTCTGAAAAAATTATGTAGTTTATATTGGCTATGATCTTCAGAACCTGAGTGATCCCACATTTCTCCTTGTCTTCTATGCAGAGTTTTTGTTCTGTAGTTCATATGTCTCAGTTCTTTAAAATCTTGCTCTGAATTGCTTTTCATGCGACACTATTTAGTAAATGTTTTGACATGCAGAAACCCTTAGCTGCATTGATAAATAAGAGATAACGTTTAACCCCTGCTGCTATTATATCAAGGATAGGTTTTAGGAATGCTGACTGATTTACCAGCAGCAACAACATCAGTGATAATATGGACTGCATTTTAGTGATTAAGATAAAACAATCTGTAGTGAGGAAGAAGAGTTGCATAGACCCCATGTGCTACTCACTGAGCAGTTCCAGGTCTTGCCTCTCCAGCACCTCCGTACTGGGCTTCAAAAAAAAGTCTGAAATAAAAATTGAGTACAAAGGTAAAGGAGCATTTGCACAAACAGTACAGATTAAGATAAAGTCAAGGGAGGAGAGCAGCAAGAGAGATAAAGTGAAAGGCAGGGCAAAGGATTGCCAACTTGTCAATCAGACAAAGAGAATGGTATCTAGCAGTCTGAGGCACTTGGTGAAGGACTGTGAGTGAAGAATTCAGAGCGAGGAACCTTTACACAGGTTTACAAAAGTAAAATACTACAGGTGCTGGAAATCTGAAATAGAAACAAATTTGCAGCCTTCTAGACTCAGCACTAAGTTCAATCATTTCAGATCAAACCTACTTAACGATCATTTGTTCAGATGTTGGTGATGATTCTGTTACTTCCATATACACCTCCTCTAGACCTTTGGTTTCTTTGCTCGCCATGATACTATCTCCTTTAGCCTTGTACAATCATCCCTTTTGCCATTTAATCTCCCCTGCCTTCCACTTTAACACAGTTACCCTTTGTTTTTTTCTTGCCCCGCCAACCCCCTTCCTTGTCTCTCTACTTGCATAACGTTTGCTGCTTTCTTCTCTGCTGAATCTTTCATATACCAACCCTGTGGTCCAGTTTGCACCTCTACCATCCCAACGTTTGTCTCTTTATTTTTTTTATGCCTTCAATTATTCAACCCCTTAACTTCAAGCAATTTTATTAAAGAAATCTTTTTCTGCCCCTAGCTTTTTACTCTTTTAATTTCATAGAGTGACCTTTATGCCATGTGGCCCCTGAGTGGTATTTTCTGGATGGATATCTCAGCCACGCACTTTCCCTCTTGCAAATGTTCCCCACCCACATCCACCAGAACAACATCCTATTATACTGGTGCTCCCTCTGCACTATTTTCTTACTGTCACCTCCATTTTGCAGACTTTCAATTGTTGACTCCATCTGGAATCATTTTCCTCCAGCTCCTGCAATCCCAAACCTCAGCCAAACAGTGTAAAATGAGGTGGGAGCACTGTCCAACAATTTGGCAAGTTCTTTGTTAATCTATCTTCTCTTCCAATTGCAGTAGCTTAACAATTAGAATTGCACATTTTAACAATGAGGTTCTCATTTCAATTGACCCGTCTGGGAAGCACTTCCTCAAAGAGAGGAAGATGAAAATCAGAGAGCAAGTACATCTATTATCTGTTGTAAAGTGTCATTGACCAAGGCCTGGGAGCAGGTGAACATAACATACCATCTCAGTTGGAGAATGGATGATGAAGATGCTGCCTATCAATGGAAGAGGTAGTGAAGTGCCTGCTCACACTTTCTCCACTGCCTTCTTTACTGGAGATACTTCAAGGCTCAGGGGAACCAAGAAGTAGTAGGGAATTACAAAAAGCAAAGAAACTTAAAGAAGACTGGTGACATACAAGACTCAGTTAAAAAATGTGTGCAAAGAAACAAGGAAAATAGATTCAGGAGTTAAATGCCTGTGGAATTCGCTACCACAGAAAGTAGTTGAGGCCAAAACCTTGTAGGAAGGAATTAGTTTTAGCTCTCGGGGCAAAAGGGATCAAAGGATATGGGGAAAAAGCAGGAGCAGGCTATTGAGTTGGATGATCAGCCATGATCATAACGAAGGGCAGAGCAGTCTCAAAGGGCTGAATGGCCTACTCCTGCTACTATTTTCTATGTTTCTATAAGGACCAGGTAGCTCTTAAGTTTGAAGTTTAAGGGCTATAAGCCACCCATTTGGTTGAGTTATATTAACAAATCCAATCATTTCTAACATTTTATTTATTCATACAAAATAACCCATTAGTGCAGTAGCAAAATTTAAAAATGTAGATACCAGTAAATTAGTAATGTAAAAATAGTGAAAGTATTGACTCTGCTGACCTGAGGTCATGTGACATCAGCAGTGCACTTTCAGAGTTAAGAAATAATGCATCAATTATTATCTATCATCTAGGATAAAATGTAAGGTATAACCCTCATGAACAGTGCTATATTCCACCATGAAACAATCCTGAATTTTGGATTTCATTAAACCATGCGAAGTGTAGTTTAAAAATAATTTAGGCTCAAGATGCTTCACTTTTCATAAAAGCCAGCTCCCCTAGTAAGAAGAATTTGCAGGCCACATTTATTTTATTACTTTATTGCTATAACCATTCACAGGCTCACAAGTTTGCCAGTTTTACACTAGTTCTACAGGTTACGTCTCCCCTGAAGTTAAGTCTGGATGTAGCAGGCAGAAAAACAGATGTAACTAAGTGATACAGCTCAGCACATGTTCAATTAGGTAATAATGCCTTATGAACATATATGTTTAATTTGGATATCAATTTCAAAGACAGAGTTAATTTATTTATTTTCTTCATGAGAAACTATGCTGAATAGTTCCATCTGCTTTGTAAAAATTAAGAGGTAATTTCTAAAATCCACAATTTTAAACTAAATTGCTTTCAGATGGATCAAAATGAATACAGAAAATATGAGTTCTTTTTTTTTGTAATCTCACATTTCACACATCACTTGTTGAAGGTTGCACAATGTGCTTTCTAAAGAGAAAACATAAAGAGGCAATTGATACCTGCCACCATTCCCTATTTTAACAGAGAAATTCGCAATATCTCCACCTGTTTCCTGAACTTAATTCGTAAATTAAAAAAAAATCTGGCACAATACCATTAAAAGGATGACTTGAAACAATCAAACTTGGAGTTTCCTGTGCAAAATTTTCAAATGTTGGCAATTAATGGGATAAATCTGAAAATACATTCCAATGGGAAAATGTATAAGAAAAACTTGGTGTGAGTAAAACTTTCTAATACTATTCTAATAGTCCAAAGAACAAGAATATTACTCACCAGAGTGATTCATTTATTACCCAACTGAGCATTCTCTGGTGGAAGAGATAATGACAGGCCCCATTTTGTCTTAATGTGGTAGCACAAAGGAGGTGATAACTTGAAAACTAAGAATAGGGTAAATTTCTTCTTTCTGTTCATTTTAGAGGGAAAAACCTTTGTCTGTAAAATTACCAAACACAGGAATTGAATCATTTAAGGGGCAATTTTTTCCTTAGAGACAGCTTCATTGCCGAGTTCATGAAAGATAATTGTAAAGCATTAAGAAATTCTTGGAGCGAACCGTTTAAGCCAGATGCAGTGAAATGAAAGAAGACAACAGAAGAGGAATTGCAGGCTAATATCAGATAGGTGGAAGATTTCCATCTGAAGAGCTATCTCATCAGTGGGGAATGTGATCTTACAACCTTCTGCTTAGCTATGGCAGTGTAGTGTAATCAGAGATTTTAGTCTATGGAGAAAGAAATAATTATCCATTTTTTTCAATCAGAAGGAAAAGATCCAATTTGATAATATTTGATTTGACAAATTATTAGGCGGTTTCAAATTGGTTCCATGAATGTGAGCATCTTATCTATTTGTTGTACTCTCTTCCTTTTCCCTGTACCTGCATCTTTTACAGCTGGGAAAAGGGGATAAAGTCCCCCATTCAAGATGTCTGCCAATAAGATGATGCTAAGAGGTCTGTGAAAGCAGCAGGATTGACTGTTCTCCAGGTATTCTATTCACTGATTCACTCACTGCTCAGTGTAGCAGCATTTAGAATTTGCCTAAATGCAATTAGCAGGTGCTACAACATGTATGGATGATATCTGCACTTCTACTAAAAAATTATTTTTGAGTAGCTCTGTTGGTAGCACACTTACCTCTGAGTTATAAAGCTCTGGGTTCAAGTACCAATCCAGGACTTGAACACAAAGGCCAAGGTTGGTATTCTAGTGCTATTCTGTTGGAGGTGCTCCTTTACCAAGGGATATTAAACCAATTTTAAAATATCGAGGAGTTGAGGCTATGAGGAACTGGCACGAAAGAGGAGTTGAGGCCTGGGGGAGATCAGCATGATCTTATTGAATGGCGGGGCAGGCTTGAGGGGCCAAATGGCCTACTCCTGCTCCTATTTCTTATGTCTTATGTTCTTAAGGTTCCATCTGCCCATTTGGGTGCATGTAAAAGATCCCATAGGACTTCTTCAAAGAAGAGCAGGGGGTATATTTATCCCTCAATCAACATCACAAAAAAATCAGATTATCTGGTCATTATCACGTTGCTATTGCTGGGGGTTTGCTGTGTGCAAATTGGCTGCTGCATCTCCTACATTACAATAGTGACTGTAAAAGTACTTCATTGACTGTAAAATGCTTTGAGACGTCCAGTGGTCATGAAAAGCGTTATATGAATGCAAGTCTTTCTTTCTTAATTTCAAATTTACAAAGGGAGATTTCAATTTGCTTACATTTTAACCTTAAAAGGATTTTTTTCCTCCATGATTTGAGGTACATAAAACTTTGTTAAAGCATTTCAAGCCTCCCAATTGAATTTAAATTCTAAATATGTAGTGAATTTCTGTACTTGCAAAGGTGAGGACTGAGTGCTGAGGAATGGTGCATATTTTCACCTATTCTGAAATGTCAACATCAAGTAGTTCCCGATCAAGTGTGTCAAGTGTTACTTGGCCTAATGTAGTACAAAGCTTCCTCTACACTGCTCCACAATATGCCTTAACAGCAGTCTCAGAAGAGTACTCTCAAGGAAATATTGCATCAGGGTGAATTCTCTGCTCCCACAGCATCTATTGTCATTTCCTCTGAGTGTGAGATCGATCATTTGTTCTGAATTATGGCCAGCTTGTGCCATGGGCCTGTGCTTTCCAGACACCGGGTTGAGAGTGATCAGACTAATTTCATGTAAGACACTTACAGCCAGCAGTGAGAAGTGCTGTTTATCCCATTAGTCTGGGCTCTATTGAAATCCCAGTCCCAGAGGTGAAGTACAACGTGCTAATCCATTCCCATACAGAGTTCTGAAATCAAAGATTTTGTGGCATTTTGTACTCTAAGTATAACTGGAATGAAAATAGATTAAAATCACTGTTGATGATCACAAACATGGCATACTTAAAAGTGTTATCAACACTCAGCCTCAATTTCCATGTCAATTACAGCAGCAGATTATCACCATGGAAACAATGCTTACCAATTGGAATAACATTCAGTCAATAATTTTGTAGAAACAATGGAAGTGTTACTCTAAAAGACATGGTATCAGCCCCCTATAAACTTGAGGGATGTGGGCTAGGCTAGCATTTATCACCCACCCTTAATTGCCCTTGTTCAGGGGGCATTGTAAGAGTCAACCACATTGCTGTCAGTCTGGAGTCACATGCAGGCCAAACCAGGCAAGGACAGCAGATTTCCTTCCCTAAAGGGCATTAGTGAGCAGATATGTTTTTACAACAATTGGCTTTGTGGTCATCATCAGACTTCTAATTCTGGATTTTCATTGAATCCAAATTTCACCATCTGTCTTGGTGGAATTTGAACCTGGGTCCACAGAGCATTATCCTGTATCTCTGGAATACTAGTCCAGTGACAATACCACTATGCCACCACCACCCCACATTCTAACCTGCACCAAGCCCCATTCACCCATCACCCAGTGTTTGCTTCCCTACGCTAGCCACCAGTAAAGCCACAATTCAATTTTAAAATTCTCATCCTTGTTTTCAAATGAGTCCTTGCCCACCCCCACTCTGCAATCTCCTCCAACACCACACCCTCTGAGATTTCTGTGTCCTTCTAATTCTGGCCACTTTAGCATCCCCAATTTTAATTGCTCTACCATTGGTGACTGTGCCGCCAATTGCCAAAGTCCTAAGCTCTGGAATTCCCTCCCTATACCTCTTGGCCTCGCTACATCTCTTTCCTCCATTAAGATGCTCCTTAAAACCTACCTCTTTGACCAAGGTATGCACCATCTGTCTGAATATCACCTTGCATGGCCCAGAGTCAGTTTTGTTTGATAACATTCCTGTGAGGTGCCTTTGGACATTTTACTGTGTTAAAGCTGCTTCATAAATACTAGTTGTTGTTTAATGAAAGCATGAAACGCAGATTCACCTGGAAGGAGCTGGAGGCCAAATTCAATTCAGAGAGTTGCCAAGCTTGGAAATTCCCTATCCCAGAGTACTATGGATGGTCAGTCATTGAGAATATTCAAGGCTGAGATCAATCGATTTTTGGATAATAAGGGAATCAAGGGATTTGGGGATAGTGCAGGAATGCGAAACTGTTTTGGAAGATCATCCATGGTCATACTGAGTGGTGGAGCAGATCTGAGGATCCATGTGGCCTATTCCAGCTCTGACGACCTGAAATGTTAACTCAGTTTCTCTCTCAACATATGCCTCCTGACTTGGGCCTGAAATATTGCTGTCAGCATGCGGGGCCGCGCCTGACACGCTGATGTGCAAAATGACGCAAGATGATGTCAGGCGTGCGTACCGACATCATCACACGTCATTTAGATCTTTCGTTCGGTGGGCACACGCTGGAGGCGGCTGCGTGCCCGCCAAACTGTCAAAGAACAAAGAAAAGTACAGCACAGGAACAGGCCCTTCGGCCCTCCAAGCCTGCACCAATCATATTGCCCATCAATTAAAACATTTTGTACTTCCGGGGTCCGTATCCCTCTATTCCCAACCTATTCATGTGTTTGTCAAGCTGCCTCTTAAACACCACTATTGTACCTGCTTCCACCACCTCCTCTGACAGCGAATTCCAGACACTCACTACCCTCTGCGTAAAAAACTTGCCCCGCACATCTCCTCTAAAGTTTTCTCCAAAGGCCTATTAAGGCCATTAGGGAAGCAATTTAGATAATTAACAGCATTGCCCGTCCATCCTTAAAGTTGGCGGGCAGGCGAAGAGCCCAAGCGGCCTTTGAACTTTTCAGGAAACCTCATCCACAGGGGGGGATGAGGTTCCCTTAAATTTAATAAAATTATTAATTAGTTTTTGCACAATTCATAAACATGTCCCAGTTCATGTGACACTGTCACATGAGGGGGCATGATAAATAATTTTAACTTTATTATTTAAAAACTTTTATTATGTACTTAACCTCCCTGAGGCAGCTCCGTACCTCAAGGAGATTTCTGCGCTCTTTCACACGCATGCGCGAAAGAGTGCAGGGCCCAACTCTCCCTCTTCCCCCCACCTGCACAGGTAGCGCTGTGCTACTAGCCGTGTGTCATACTGGGTGGGCCTTAATTGGCTCCGTGCCTACCCCAGCCCTTTCCCACCCAGCCAGCCCGGCACAGGTAAGTTTCTGGCCTCGCTGAGTACTTCCAGCATTTTCTGTTTTAATTTCAGATTTGCAGCATCTGCAGCATTTTGCTTTTTGCAATGCTTTGAGTGTACAGGTGTTAGGCATCGTAAGACTGATTTATGTCACCATTATGCAGAAAAATTAAACAAATTCTAGAATGAAACTAATTGGTGTGCATGGAACTGCATTTTTGATCTCTTCTCTCATTTCTAATGAGCAGTTTGCTTCACTGTTGATTTACCTTTGTCAGCAACAACAATGACTTGCATTTATGTAGTACCTTTAACTTAATAAGAAGTCCCTACCACTTCAGAAAAGCATTATTGAGCAAAACTTAACATCAAGCCATTTAAGGAGGTATTAGGGCAAATGCCATGAAGCTTGGTCAAAGAGTTAAGTTTTAAGGAATGTCTTAAAGGGGGAAAGAGAAGTAGAGAGATGGAGAGGAGTAGGGAAGGAATTCCAGAGCTTAGGATTTAGGCAACAGATGGCCCAACTATCAATGGTGGAGCAATTAAAAAATTGGGTGCTCAAGAAGCCAGAATTATATGAGTGCAGTGATTTCAAAGGGTTGTGGGGCTGGAGGAGATTATGGAGATAGGGAGGGGCAAGTCCAGGGTTTGAAAACAAGGATGAGAATTTTGAAATCAAGGTGTTGCAAAAGTGGGAGCAACTACATGGCTAGTGTGTGAATGAAACTTGTGAATGACGCAATGTAGGACACAGCAGAGTTTATATGGTAGAAAATGGGACACAAACACAAAAGCAAAATCCTGCAGATGCTGGAAATCTGAACTAAAATAGAAAATGCTGGAAATGCTCAGCTGGGCTGGCAGCATCTGTGGAGAGAGGAATAAAGCTACTGTTTCCGGTATGTGATCTTTCATCAGAAGTAGGAAAAATCAGAAATGTAATAGGTGTTGAGCTAATGAGAGGAGAGGTGGGAAAAAGCAAAAAAAGGAAGTGTCTGTGATATGGTGGAGGGCAGGGGGGATTAAACAAGAGATAAAAGCAAAAAACTGCAGATGCTGGAAATCCAAAACAAAAACAGTAACAGAAATACCTGGAAAAACTCAGCAGGTTTGGCAGCATTGGCGGAGGAGAGTACAGTCGACGTCTCAAGTTCTCATGACCCTTCAGATTAAACAAGAAAAGGTTTTCTGGTGCAATGGCCAAAGGGATCGGTAAGGAGACAAGTAAAGAAGCAAAATATGTTTTCAAAGGAATTGAGTCCAGAATACTGTAAATGTCCAGTCAAAGGATGAGATGCTGTCCCTGGAGTTTAGGTTAAAGATGGGAGCCCAGACAAATTAAAGATAACTGAATTGGTTTATGGTTTGGTTTCCACATTGAATAGTACTTAGGGTAACTTGTGGCCCAATTTGCAGTGGGAAGGTTTCCCTCCACTTATGAATGATTTATGTCTAACTCCAGTAGGTTTCTTCAAAACTACTTTATTTACACTATATAGACTTCTAGGTAAATACATCTCTTTCGTGCACAGACTATTCCATCTTATCTTCTTAGTCGCTTGCACATGACTGCTGATGTCACTATTACATCATGACATACATCACTATCTCATTAGCATAACTATTAACCCATCATTCTCCATCTCCCCCCCAAGTATAATCCCAATTTTTTTTTAATAACAATCTTAAACTATTTCCACTACTTTTACACTACCATTGTCTCCCCCCAAAGTCGAGATTTCACAGATTAAACCGTTGCGCTGTCTTCACATCTCTCCCTGAACTCATTCCTGTCATTGTTGAGCAAGGGTAATGGTCCTGAGCTAGTTCACTGACCGGGTCACCATTCTGCAAGGTGATTGATGTAGTCTTCGTATCACCACCCCGGAGCTTGTGATAATCAAACTCATTTGTTCTTGCAGCCTCTAATAAGATTAAAGCTTTTCCATTTTTCCTGGACGTTCCAACTAAATTTGGGACAAGAACTGAACATGATCATTCTGTTTGATTAAGGGCTGTGCCTTCGGGCTTTCGATCTCAAATCCATACTTTCTGACCTGGCACTAACATTGCCAAAGTCTTCACTCCATGCCTGGAGCTATACTTGTTTTTCTCATTGTTCATTCTCTATGTTCCTTACTCTCTAATGGCCAAACACTTGTTTGTAAGTTCTGCTGCAACAAAGAAATTTGAGTTTTCAGCCGTTGGCACATGAGCAGCTCTGCCGGTGAAAAGCCGTTACTTAATGCAGCAAGGCTAATAGCTCAGCAAGGCTAAATTCCAATTGCTATTCTTAGTTGCTCGCATTCTAAATTTCTTGAAGCATTCATTCATGAACTGTGGCCCACTGTCCGAAACAATTTCATCTGGAAACCAATGTGTTGAAAAGATATTCTATAATGCTTTTATCACAGTCTCAGATGTTGTAGTGTGGAGGCTGGTAGCTTCTAACCACCTTGAATAATAATGCATTGTGACAAGGTACACTTTTCCTGTAAAGTCAAGGAGATCTAGTCCCAATGTTTTCCAAGGCCTACCTGGAAAACTAGATGGTAATAAACGTTCAAAACAAAAACAGAATTACCTGGAAAAACTCAGCAGGTCTGGCAGCATCGGCGGAGAAGAAAAGAGTTGACATTTCGAGTCCTCATGACCCTTCAACAGAACTAGGACCTAGTTCTGTTGAAGGGTCATGAGGACTCGAAACATCAATTCTTTTCTTCTCCGCCGATGCTGCCAGACCTGCTGAGTTTTTCCAGGTAATTCTGTTTTTGTTTTGGATTTCCAGCATCTGCAGTTTTTTGTTTTTATCTCTGTGGTAATAAACGTTACTGTGGGTGTTTGGCCATTAACTACAGAAGTATGGCATGACAATATGAAGTCTTGGATTGCTTTTGAATTGCCTGGCCGCTGCACAGATTCATAACCATGAGCTTTTCTATTCCCAAGTGACCCCCACGGATTCTACAAAAAATCTCCTCCCTCATACGGTGGAATTTTCCATGGCCCCTGACATTGGGCATGATCATTGGCGCAAGCGGACAATATGACGAGACTGGTTTTATGACGGCAGGAAACCAGTTCACTGATTGTCCGCTGATGGCAGGCCACATTTCCCACTATTGGACGTTGGGAACCTCAGCGTAATACATTATCATATCATTATCAGGCCAGCCCACCGGAATCGTTCCCCCCCACCTCCGCTGGATCATCCGTCCACATTGGCGGGAAAGCACGACGATGTGTTTCCCAACAGCACATGAGTGATGTGCACTTGGTGGCCTGCACTTTGAGAGGAACTCAGAGGTGAGTACACAGTAACATTGTGCAGCGCTCATCAGGGTCACCTGTTGGACCTCAAGCTTGAGGGTCAGGATTAAGGGCAGCCCTGCCATTGAGGTGACCTGTGAGGAGGAGGGCAAGCATGATCCAGCCGTTGAGGCAACTTGTGGGGGGCAAGAGCCTGCCTTTGAATATATCGCACAAGCATTCGGGGAAGGGGGGTAGGGTGAGCTAGGGAAGTGGCTACACATTAGGGAAACCTGTATAAAGTGACCATTCCTCTGCAACTGATACTGTTCAGGCACAGCCACATTGATATGACTGGGGACGGTCTCCTAGCTTATCTACCCATTCAAGCAATGCCAAGGCATCAAAGTACCACCAAGTGCTCCAAAGATTTTCACTCCCCACCCCTGCCACGCCCCCTCCGGCACAGACTGCAAAGTAATGAGCATTATAGTGGCCTGCAGAACAGTTGGATGACTGCACACATTGTACTATCTCCTCGCTAAAGCTGGCTGTGGAGCAGTCACTGCTGGAGGCGCTCACAGCCCCTTGCAATGTCATCATCCCAGTTTGGACCAGCCTTGGAGAGCTCCGGCCTGCTTTGGGGTCCTGCTGTGTGGCAGTGGCACCCTCCTCGGCCTGTGGAGCTGGAGCTGCTGAGGTCACAGGAAGAGGGGAGTTGGATGGGCGGACACCCTCAGAGTGTCCTGGATGGGCCTGGCGTGTGTGCCTGCTGACCATCCTCCCTATGGGTGCCTGGGGGCCCCAGGCTGACTCCTTGATTAGCAGGGGTAGCTGGAGCAAGATCAAGCTGCCCGTCACTCCTCTCACAGACACACTGTTGGAGGCCAACTATGGTTTCAGCGATGGAGCTGAGTGCATGCAGCAATGCAGGAGCGACATCCTGGACCAAGGTCTCCATGGCAGCTGCCATCCTACCAGTGTTGACCTCGGCATGTTGGCATGCCGGCGCTATCACCTCGGAGTAAAGGCAGACGGACTCATCCATCGTGCCTTGTGACCTGAGGATCGGATGGTGCAACATGCTCACCAAATTGTGATCCTGGGGCTATTTGAAAGCTACATAACACCAAGGTGTGTGTCTCTGCACTGGTGGAGGGTGTGGGTGAACGCTGTGACGGAACTTCAGGGAGGGTGCCTCCAGATTCCTCTTCAGCGGTTTCTTTGGCACTTGATTGGAGGCCCTGGGTCGTGGACTCCATCGGCTGTTTGGCAGATGTGCCTGCAAAATCAAGGAGAGATAATTGATTCATGGCAGTGGGCTGTGAAACAGGACACATCACTCATGACATGGTTGTCTGATGGATGTTGCACTACTTGGAGAGCATCGACAACCTCACTGTCAGCACAGGAATGGTCCAGATTCTCACCAGCCAGCTGGATGGCTCAGTTTTCAAAGTCTGTGAGGACCTTGATTTCCGGCATTCCACACCCAGTCTGCGATTTCTCCCTCTTGTTGTGTGTCAGCTTGTCCTGCATGAATAGAGATGGAGAAAATGTAAGCAGGACACCTGCCAGGCTAGATGATAAGTATGCCTGGCCTGTGTGGGTGGTGAGTGGTCCCATGGAAGGAACTAGGACAATGACGTTGAATGTGAGAGAGTGAATGGTGATGTCCCTTGAAGCGGCAATGAGTGAGGGCTCTGTGTATGTGTGATGGGTTTGTGAGTGTGTGAGTCAAGAATGATGAGAAGAGTGACTTACCCTGGCGGAACATCATTCATCCTCTTGCAGCACTGGGTGGCTGTCCTCTTTTGCAGGGCGTTGGTGCTGACCACCGCTTCCAACTCCTCCCAAGCCTGGTTACTGCCATTGCTGCCCATCCTGTGGCCAGAGTGGGGGTAAAGGACATCCCGGTGGACCTCCACGGCATCCAAAAGGCGCTAAAGTGACACATTGCTGAACCTGGCAGCTGCAGTCTTCTTCAGTTTCAGGACCATGTCTTCCGTGGTGGTCTGGAAGCACCAAGATGTGTGTTTGTGGCTGGGCTTTAAGTATTGCGCCCAGCGTGATGCAGCGGCAGGGTGATGGTGTGGCAGGTGAATGAGAGCCCACCCGCTATGGAAGCGACATGTTTCCCGGGAATGCATAAATAATGAGGTGGATTTGGGACGATACGGCATGAAAACCCACCATTACGGCCAGCCCCGCTATCTGGGATGATTCTGCCCATAGTCTTGGGTATTACCAGTCTACAATTGAATACTGAAAGATCATTCGCTATTGTGAGATGTTCCCTCTGTTCATGATAAGGGCTGTCATTTGGGTTTTATTTTGACCAATCTTCTCGGCAAAATTTCCTACCCTGGGTACACTCCAGATCTTCCTTTTGTGCTTTCCTAATTTCTTTAGTTTTTTTTTTCTCAGAGGCTGGTAGAGAGTTTGCTATGATGGATGAAAATGCTTCCATCTCTGAAATGAGCACTAATTTTTGGGTTAATTGATCAACCAGAACTCTTTGTCTATGCATCTGCTGTAAGCTGCCTTTTGCCTGGCACATACATAGCTGTATATTGATAACATATCAGCCTGAGACTGAAACGTTGTATGTGTGGAATTCAGAAAAGTGACCAATGGTTTATGGTCCTTTTCGATTTGAAATTTTAATCCTATCAAAAAAATCAGAGAATCTCTCAGATGTCCAGGTCACTGCAATGCTTCTTTCTCTATAGTTGCATAGCGTTGTTCCATTTCAGTTAATACCCTGGAAGCAAAGTAGACTGGCTTTCTGTTACTATCCTCTTGGCCCTGAATAATTACAGTCCCAAGATCTGTTGAGGGTGCATCTGCTGCGACCACTGTGAAAAATTTGGGATTATAATGTGCCAGCACCTCTGAAGAGACAAGCCTTTCCTTTAGCTTATAAAATGTGTTGTTTTGCTCAATACCCGAAAACCACCATTGACCTTTTCATAAAAGGCCTCTCAAAGGTTCAGTGATTGTAGCTAAATTCGGAATGTATTTACTAACCTGATTGACCATTCTGAGCAATCTCTGGGCGTCAGGAACACATTTTGGTTAGGGAAAGTTACTGGCGACTTTCATCTTTTGAGGGTCTACCATTATGCCCTGTCATTGTACAAAGTATCCAAGAATTTAATGGTAAATTCACATTTTTCATTTAAAGTGAGACCTGCCTATTGTAATGCTTTCAGAATTTCACGAACTCTCTGATCATGCTCCTGTCTTGTGGCCCCATGGATAAGCACATCACCCATATGAGAAATTATTTCCTTTTCTCCTTCCAGGATGTTTGATATGATTCACTGGAATATCTCCGGAGCTGATGATATACCGAAGAGAAGGCGGTTAAAACAGAATCTTCCACAAGACGTAATAAATGTCGCTAACAGCCTGGACTCCTGGTCGAGGGGTATTTGCCAAACCCCCTAATCGTGTCAGATTTAGTGATGAGCACGCTGTTGACAACTTTTGCCAAGCTCTCATCTGCCGAGGACATACGATGGATTTCTCTCTGGACTGCTTTTTTTTAATTGCGTGAGGTCTACGCACAGCCTGAGCTGATCATTCAGCCTGGGATCTGTTATGAGACACCAACACCACTTAATTGGCTCCATGAAGGGTGACATGACACCTCTCTGTAACATTCTGTCGAGCTCCTCTTTAACTGCTGCCAGCAACGGGTGTGGTACCCTCGTGGGAGTGTATAAAAATACGGGCACTTCTAAAGTAATGGAGCTAAATCTTTGTTCTTGATCTTTCACTTCTCCTAGGAAATCTGTATTCTCATTTCTTCCCTTATTTCCAATTTTCTGAATTGTGTACATTTCATAAACATTCTGTTGCTTTCTTCCTTTAATTGCATGGTTAGATTTACAGAACCGTCTGAAGCGTCCTGCTTTTCTGCATTGGAAACCTTCAGACCCACCTGCTGAGCAATCCTGCCTTCTGTGCTGCTTTATGGTGCCACAGCATAGGCACTTTAAGATGGCTGCTGCAGGGTTTCCAGCCCTTTCTCCCATTTTGGTGGGCTTTTGAGTGGACACAGCTGCCGCCTTTGGGCCTACCCAGCTAACAGACCCATCCAAAGCCTTGGCACTTCCATTGATTATAGCCTGATTTTGGTCCCGAAGTTCGGCCTGCCTAGTGTATTCAACCATTTGTTCAAATGTTTGGGCATCTTTTGTCTATAAAAATATCTGAGAGATTTTTGTCATCTACTCCAACAACAATGCGGTTGTGAATATGTTCATCTTTCAACGCACTGTACCTGTCAACAACTGGCTAACCTATAAAGGTCTGTACGGAACAATTCAACGGATGCCTTTGGCCTTTGGGAATTCTTATTGAATCATGCTTGCTCGATTACCAGGTTCAATTTTGAGCTGAAGTATGCATCGAATGCTTTTAGGATGATTTCAAATCTGCAGAGGTCTCTTCTACCTCCTGACTCAGGAGGACATCATCAGCAACAGTCCCCACTGCACTGAGGAACAATGCTAACCTTGTGCTTCTATTCTTTGGCATGCAAACCCAATGCTGCTCAATGCCTCAGGAAGTGTTTCTTCCACAACTCCCAATGCTAGCCTCCCTGTGAACCTTTGAGGTTTTCAAACGGTTATGGAAGGGCAGTAACTGCTCAACTGGCGCTGACATCGATACTGATTCTCACATTGAATAGTACTTAGATCACTCTTTGGGTAACTTGTAGCCCAATCTGCATTGAGAAGGTTTCCCTCTACTTGTGAGTGAATTAGGTATAACTCTAATAGGTTTCTTCAAAACTACATCATTTACACAATATACATTGTAAGGCTTCTAGGTAAGTACATATCTCTTGTGTACAGACTATTCCAACATATCTTCCTCGCTTCTTGCACATGACTGCTGATGTCACTATTACATCCTGATACACATCATTATCTCATTAGCATATCTATTTACATAAATTTACATAAAGTCAAAATTTTACGATGCTGCATATGGTAAAGAATTTGTTTGAATTTATAACATTTTAATTCAGATATTTTTTTCTTTATCCTTTCATGGGATGTGGGTGCCACTGGCAAGACAAGCATTTTTTGCCCATCCCTAACTGCCCTTGAAATGAGTGGCTTGCTGGCCCATTACAGAGAACAGTTAAGAGTCAACCACATTGCTGTGGGTCTGGAATCACATGTCAGCCAGACCAGGTAGGATTGGCAGATTTCCTTCCCTAAAGGGCATTGGTGAACCAGATGGGTTTTTGTAACAATTGACGATAGTTTCATTGTCGCCATTACTGAGGCTAGCTTTCAATTCTAGATTTTATTAATTGGATTTAAATTCCACCAGCTGCCATAGTGGGATTTGAATCTATACCACAAGGAAATAGCCTGGGCTTCAGGATGGTTAATTCAGTGACATTAACACTACACCACCATCTCCCTTTAAAATTGGAGGAAAGTACCTAAAGCCTTTGTGTGACAGATCTCTGAGACTACTTAAACAGTGAAGTAAATCCAATTAACGTAACTGGATTAATGTCTGCATGAAAATAGCAGATAGAAGTATGGGATAGGAATGTGTTAGCCAGCATAATTTCTGTTTTCAGGTGTGTTTTGGATGGGGTGGGCCATAGTTAATTTATAAGGAAATGGGAAAAGCGCAGTCGATGAATTATGCATCAGTCATTCCAGCCTTGCACGCATCCATTAATGCTGTACCTGCTGAAGGAGCAGGATCAGGTTTATTCGAGAAGTGGTTTTTTTAACCCTTGGAGGCCACATAGCCATACAGTATTACTGATTGGTATCACCAACAGAGGCATGAAAGCTTGCAGCTTTGTTTACAGTTTGATTTGGGTCACTCTGAATGTGTCAGATCTTTCCTTCCAATGGATTAAACCTAGAATTAGACACTTTCATTGTATGCCAAAGCAAAAAGCACCCAGCACAGTTTTTTTTAAATAATAAAAGACTTTCTTTTTTACGTTACCTGTCATGACACAGGGGACCCTAAATGGCTTTACAGCCAATTAGGTACCTTTTGAAGTGTAAGTCATTATTGTAACATAAAAATCATGGCAGCTAGTGAGGTTCCACAAGCAGATAATATGTTTTAATGGCATTGATTGGAGGGCAAATATTGACCAAGATACTGTGTTTAACTCTACAACTTTCCTTTGAAATATGATGCATTGAAGCCACCTTAAGTTTGGCACTGCAGTGTCGAGTATAACCCTCCAGGTTTAAAGCATGTTTAAAGCATCAAACTTTATGGCCGCTTCATAAACCTACTACAGAGTTTTTAGAGAAATCAAATGTTCTTAGTTATGCTACTGTAGGGGTCAGCCATGGCTCAGCTGGCAATACACTCACCTTTAAGTTTGAGGGTTCAATCCAAAACTTAAGCACAAAAAAGTCAAGGCTGAAATGCTAATGTAATACTGAGGGTGTGCTACTGTTGGAGGTGCTGACTTTCAGGTGATACATAAAAGATCCCATGGTTTGATTTCTAAAGAGAGCAGCTAAGTTATTCCTGATGTCCTGGTGACTATTTATTCCTCAATGAACATCACAAGAACAGATTAATTAGTTATTATTATTTTGCTGTTTGTGGGAACTTGCTGTGCACAATTGGCTACCATGTTTCCTACACTGCAACGGTAACTACGCTTCAAAAAATACTTCATTGGTTGTAAAGTGCTTGAGACATCCAGTGGTTATGAATGGTGCTATTAAAAATGCAAGTCTCTCCTTTTCTTTTATTCTCTCCTACCATTAAAGTAATCTCTGGAGGGAGTGGTGCTCCACAGATGTGTTTGTTCTGCTGCCAGGCAGAGTGTGATTCACAAAGCTTGTAATACACGAGTCTTGCAGGGTGCACTGTGGAGTCCGCAGCTATCAGTTTCAAAAATGATAGCCTCTTGTTAATTAGCTGTGGTCATTTGAATTTACGTGCTCCAAGTGCTTGTGCGGGGACATTATTGGTGACTCCTTAACGTGAAAACAATGGGCAGAATCATCCCAGGTTTGCACTAAGTGCCATAGCGGGCATGAAATACGACGTTGGCCATTCCGGTCAACTATTATCAAAGAAAAGTACTATCTACTATAATAATACAGAGTCAAAGTTAACAACCATGGGCAGGATTTTGCCCTTGGCAGGGGGTGCTCAGTGAGGGCAGGCAGGGGCGGTCGAGAAGCTGACCGCCGCCTGCGATTGGCACCGCTCCATGATTTTACACGGGTGGGCCTATGGTTCACATGAGCAGGGACATGTTTTTAATTCAATTGTAAACTTTTTATTTTACTTTTATTTTCTTCAGGAAACCTCACCACCACCCCCCCACCATGGATGAGGTTTCCTAAAAAGTACAAAGGCCGTTTGGTGTAAATTTGACTTTAAATACCTTTTTAATGGCCTTAATAGGCCTTTTCATTTTCAGTGAGTGCGCACCAGAGTCGGCACTGGAGTTGAACGAAATACCGCGGGACTAAATGATGACATCAGGTCACTCACCCAACGTCATCGCGTGTCATTTTACACTCAGCCGGGCCGGGTGCGTTCCTGCCCACACAGCTGAATATTCTGCCCCATGAAGATTTAGAATTAAAGTTATGCCACACATTAACATTTAGAAAATACGGTGCCTTGCAGTACCTAAATTATGTAGAGACGCAATCACACCATAAAATTAGCTCTTGATCTTCAACCCACTCACCTCTACGCTAGATGATTGTGGGTTCAAACCCCCACTACAGAGACTACAGCACATACTTGGGGCTAGCACTTCATGCTGCAACAACAGACTTATTGTCTTTCAGATGAGATGTTAAACGGTGGCCCTCTCAGGAAGATATAAAATATATCAAGAGATTATTCAAAGAAAGGCATTGGAGTTTCTCCAGTGACCCATCTGACATTTTATCCCCCAACGAACATCACAAAATAGATTAGATCTTCATAGTTCACACTGTTGTGTACAAGTTGTCCGCCATGTTTGCCTGCATGACAACATTGACTATATTTCAGAAGTACCATGCTTAATCATCTGCAAAGCACATTGGACAGTCCTGAGGATGGGAATGGTGCTATATAAATGTATGCTTTTTTCTTTCTCTTTTTTGTTAACTGAACATCAAACTTTGGAGTACAAACATATTTTGACTAATATTATGTGTAAGTTAATTACATTTGATGACAAGTTTATTTTATATATAGGGCAACTTAACAGCATTTGACCAGAGTTGGGAAAAAAACTCTTCATATCAGTGACAACAGAATTTTCACTAAGTCATTCAAAAGAATCTTTAATGATCAGCAGCCTGACTCATAACTACAGCAGAACATATCAAGTTAGCCTGAGGCTCTAAGTTTCTTTTATTAATGTTCTTCAAAGACATTTTTTAAGTTTTTTTTCTTCAGTCAAAGAAAATAAGCCAGCTGTTTCTTTGCATTCATTCTGATCACTCTTAAAATTGCAACCCCTTACTTTCCTTTTGTACGTGCCCGGACATCTTTAGACTTTGCCGTTTAAAGTGACCCCATCATTAACCAACTAACTGTGAAAAGGTGCAAAGTAAAAAAGTAAAACAAAACAGCTCACTGCTGACTCAGTGGCTTACCGCACCATTTGATGTGATACTGAGCTATTTGAATCAGGAAGGTTTCAAGTTCTATCCAAACTTTTGCTGTGGGTTAATGTCAGCAGAGGTGTCCTGAATAGGCCAGGGAAGCACAGGTCAGCACACAAGAAGATAAGAAATGGTAAATGGAGTAGGCCATTTGACCCTTCGAGCCTGCTCCGCCATTCAAAGGCATCATGGTGGATCTCCTACCTCAACTCCATCTTATCACACTGGGCTGGATTTTTGCAGAGTCCATAGGCCTTTAAAAATGGCGGCTGAGACCCAATTAGGGGATTCCTGGCCCCATTGCTGGCACCCCCAATTTTCACCAGCGTTGTATATGGACGCGGGCTGGTGAGAGTTCACACCTTGCAATCCCTGCCGGGCCAACTTCATTGCCGGGATAGGTATCTAGTCGTTTGCTAGTACAAAACTTGAGTATTGCTGAAAGAAGAGACACTTTTTGTCAAAGCTTTTCGTCTTGCTCTCATCAGGACAATTTGCAAGAAAATATCAAATATAAAGGTAACACAGTATAAATTGTTGTTTTCTTTACATTTGGGCAGGCATCTCCTTGTCCCACACAATACTTGTGAAGTCGGGCTAACTTTTCAAGCAGTTCACTCAGGGATGTCGTGAACCATAGTGTGGATGAGGGAACCTTCTGTCTTACCCATGCATCCTTGCCAACCTATTGCCATCCACCCACCCCACATGGTCCCTCATTACCTCAATGCCAAGCTATGCTCTCCACCCACTCCCCATGGCCCCTCATGCCCCCATGCCAATCTATGCCCCACCACCCTCCCCCCATGGCCTCTCATACCCTCCATGCCAACCGATAGCACCTCCATGCCCATTCACCCAGTTTACACTCTGCATAGAACCAATAAGCCCTATAGTGATAATAGTGTGCGCAAAAGAGCTTTAAAAATAGTCCTTCGTTCACAACATTCTACTTTAAAAAAAAAATGTTTTTACTACAGCCCGCTAACAGTATCAACCATCCAGGCCCTTTAAGGTATCAATAGCAGGAACAGCAAGCACTTGATAACTCTCTAACTTATGTAAATAAATTTTGTGCAATTGACAGAATAGATCACAGAGAAAGAGTTATCAATCAAGCAATGTTTTCCCTGGAGAACAACTGTTTCAATAGAATAATGGACGTCTCAGCTCTCAGCCAAGCCTCATTATACATTCTTGGTTTCTGCTGACTGGAAGAATGTGCTGGCTGGTCACCTGGTAGCCCTGCAGGATTGGTCCTTCTGGCCCCATATAAATGAAGAGGAATTCACCATTAAGGTCCTCTTGAACTGGACTACCACCAATATTGGCCAACATGCACTCTACCCAGCTCAGCCGAGGAATAGCACTCGGGTTCCTACTGACAACATCCAGCACCAAATTGGGCTTACTGCTTCACTTCATCAGCCATCCCAACTATCTGGTAGTAGACCCCCATGAGTCCACCATTTTTGGGTTGTTACCACCCTGCTTCTGCTGAACAGAAAGGCTAAAGCTTCAGCCTATTCATTCAATACAAACGTTCACTTATGGCATGAATTAGAATATTAATATTTTTACATAAAAGCAAAATACTGCAGCTGCTGGAAATCAGAAACTAACACAGAAAATGCTGGAAAAACTCAGCAGGTCTGGCAGCATCTGTGGAGAGAGAAACAAAGGGCAGAATTTTGCCCTTAATGGGTAGGCGGGCCCTACCGGCTCGATGGTGGGCAGGCAGCTGATCACCACCGCCGAAATGGGCCCCGCCGCCATTTTAAGTTGGCGGGCCAATTAAGGCCCGACCAGCGGGCCACCCAACAGGAAGCACTATGCGCTTCCTGTGCGGGTGGGGGAGGGGATTCCCCAACTGTCAGAGTGCGCTCTTTCACACATAAAAAGCGCACATCTCCCTGAGACTAAGAGCTGCCTCAGGGAGGGTGCTGAAAGTTTTTGAAAGATGGGACATGTAAATAAATATCACAGAAACTTTATTAAAATTTTTTAAAAGTGACATGAAACCTCATCCCGCCAGTGTCAAATATAGTTTATATGTGAAGTGAGGCAAGCTATAGGTAATCAGTCTGGAATGACTGATGCTCACTTGGCAAATAGCTATTAATATTAAGAGACACACTGAGAATATTGTAGAAAAATTTGTCTGGTTTCTTATGGTGAGATATTTGAATATTGGGTTCACTTTTATGGTATTTGGGCATGTATTGATTTTTATATTGATTTAGAACATTCACATTGGAAATTTTGGCTTTGCATGAATTGATCTGGTACCTAACAATTATTGATAGTAATAGGAGCCAATTTTCATACCCATTGCATCCTGATTTCAGGTGCAAAAGATAAAGGAGGAACAGGACGCTGCAAGTAGGACAAATATAAGAGCAAGATTGCTGCTCCACATCCAACCAAGAGTAGACGCTTAACTGAAGAGCAATACATGGGGATTTCCACTAGTGGGGGAATCTCAAACTAGAGGACATAGTTACAGAATAAGAGGACACTCATTTAAAACTGAGATGCAAAGGAATTTCTTCTCACAGAGTGTTGTGAAAGTCTGGAATTCTCTACCCCAGAAAGTTGTGGAGGCTAGATCACTGTAAGCATTTAAAGAGGAGGTAGATAGACTTTTGAAACATTGGGGAGTTGAGGGCTATGAGGAGCTGGCACTAAAGAGGAGTTGAGGACTGGGGCAGATCAGCCATGATCTTATTGAATGGTGGGGCAGGCTTGAGGGACCGAATGGCCTACTCCTGCTCCTATTTCTTACATTCTTATGAATCTACACTTGTTCACCTGGCACAAGATGATATGAGTTCGATAGGAACAGGAGTAGATGATTCAGCATCTCAAGCCTGTTCAATCATTCAATTAGGCCATGGCTGTTCTGTACCTTAACTCCATCTACCCATCTTGGTTCCATCACCCTTAATACCTTTGCCTAGCAAAGATTCATCATCTCAGTTGTAAACTTTTCAATTAACTTGGTGTAAACAGCTTTTTGGGGAGAGAGTCACAGAATTCCACCACACTTTGTGTGAAGAAGCGATTCCTGACATTTTTTTTATTCATTCATGGAGTGTGGGCTTCGCTTGTTAGGCCAGCATTTATTGCCCATCCCTAGTTGCCCTTGAGAAGGTGGTGGTGAGCTGCCTTCTTGACCCACTGCAGTGCATGTTGTGTTGTTACACCCGCAGCGCTGTTAGGGAGGGAGTTGCAGGATCTTGACCCAGCGACAGTGAAGGAATGGCGATATATTTCCAAGTCAGGATGGTGAGTGACTTGGAGGGGAACTTCCAGGCGGTGGTGTTCCCATCTATCTGCTGCCCTTGTCCTTCTAGGTGGTAGCGGTTGTGTGTTTGGAATGTGCTGTCTAAGGAGCCTTGGTGAATTCCTGCAGTGCATCTTGTAGATGGTACACACTGCTGCTACTGTGCATCGGTGGTGGAGGGAGTGAATGTTTGTGGATGTCAGTCAAGCGAACTGCTTTGTCTTGGACGGTGTCCAGCTTCTTCAGTGTAGTAGGAGCTGCACTCATCCAGGCAAGTGGGGAGTATTCCATCACACCCCTGACTTGTGCCTTGTGGATGGCGGACAAGCTTTGGGGAGTCAGGAGATGAGTTACTTGTCACACGAGTAACCTTGAGTAGCCTCGAGTAACATCACCCCTGGACATCATAGCTGTGATTTTAATGTTATGTATCCTGGTTTGGGACTTCCCCCATTGGAGGAAATAGGTTAGAGACAGAGAAGCTTTCAAATCTTTAATCATGTTGAACATCTCAATTAGATTATACTGAAGGGGCTACAAGCCTCGTGTGTGCAACTTGCCATAATAATTTAACCCTTTGATCCTGCTTTGATGCTGGTAGATCTGCACTGCCCCCCTCCAAGGCCAATATACTTGGCCAGAGGGAACTTGAGTCAGTGCAATGAAATCAGCTGCAGACAGCATAACCTCCAGGCAAATCTTCACATATATACGCAAGCCAGCAATTTTCTTTTCTTGTAAAACATTTCCTCTCTGCCACAGGGCTTTGTTCTATATAGTTTTCCCTAATTCATACAACGCCCTACCTGACAGATAATACAGTGTGACGTACAACAGAAGGTAGAGATTTGAACTAAACAGAAACTGATAGCAGTAATGGAGAACAGAAATTTTAAGTGCAAAAGCTGGCAATATGTAGCAAAATGTCTCAGTTCCACCGATCTACTCCCAACTCTTATAATTCAATGTGTACCTCCCTACCAAGTTGTTATGAGACTTTTCTGTTCCTTTTGGAGCTGTCTTGAGAATAGCAGAAAATTACAGTACTCAAATCTTCAAACCCCTCCATTGCCTTGTGCCACTACATCCAAACGTGTATCTTCCATTCTTCCAACCCTAGCCTGCTGTATGACTCCTTCTTGCTCCACTCCACCGTCTGTGCCAGAAGGTTTGGCCACCATACCTTGCACTCTGGGATTCCCTTCCTGAATGCTGTATCTTGCTCTCTCCATAACTTTACAAAGGCCTCTCAAAACTTATCTTTTTGACTGTGCTTTTGGTCCCTTTTTAAACAAATTCATGGAATTTGAGCCTCCCTTGCAAGGCCACATTTGTTGCCCATCCCTACTAGCCATTGAGAAGATGGTGGTGAGCTGTTTCTGGTCAGTGTCCACTGATCCACTGTAGGACAATGCTGCTATGTGAAAGGTACAAAATAAATGTGGTTTGTGGTTATTCTAGGAGCTAAACATAAAATAGTGAATTTATATTTCTAAAAGGATTATAGGGGAAGCAAGATCTGTACATTCCCAATATTTTGGAGGTAATTGTTACCTCAGAAATAAGACCTACACTGCAGCAGTGACTACACTTCAGAAAAGTATTTAATTGTTTATAAAGAACTATGGGATGTCCTGCAGTAAAGAAAGGCACCATATAAATGCAAGTCCACTTTTTTGCATTAACACAAACAGCAATATGTGATAAATGGATGTTTAAAGTGGGCAAACTAAAGGAATGTTGGCTTTTATCTCAAAAGGGCTGTACGTTGCAGTTATATAAAGCTCTGGTAAGATGCATGTGTTGAGTTCTGGAAGGATATATAGGCCTTGGAGGGGATGCAGTGCAGATTCACCAGAATAATATCAGAGTAAAAAGAATTAAATTATGAGAATTGGTTGCATAGACTAGGCTTCTAATCCCTTCAGTGTAAATGATTAAGGGATAGGTAATTCAAATGAGGTGTTTAAGAGGATTATAGGAGTTGACAAGGTAGATAGAAAATATTTCTTCTGACAGGGGAGCACAGAACAAGGGGGCATAAGGTAAACATTAGAAACAGGCCATTCAGGGGTGATGTCAGGAAGCACAACCTTACACCTATAGGATAGTGGGAATCTGTAACCCCCTTCCCTAAAAAATTGTTAAGGCTGGGGATCAATTGAAAATTTTACACTGAGATCTATAAATTTTTGTTGGGCAAGGATATTAAGGGTAATGGAAACAATGGAGTTAAAATACAAATCAGCCATGATCTAATAGATCTATGCCCATTGTGGAAGGTTAAAATAATATCTTGAACTTAGTGTTTGTCAATGTGGCTACCAGGATTCTATACTTGGAGGTCACAATACCTACCTGATCAAAATCTAGTGGTATAATACTAATACAAAACAAATCATTACATAGATATGTCAAGATCTTTGAAGTCTTCATTCATAGCATTTTGATAAGTCTAGTAATTGTCCCAGCTGTCATGTTACTGATCCATTTATCACACCAGGTCCCTAAAAAGATTGAGCATTTTTATCATGTTGACAACCGTGCATCCCCTGCAAGAGGGCAATGTTCAAGAGTTCCCAGTCTCCAATAATCATGCATTTAATGAGCTTTGCTGGCAAGCAACTGAGGTGGTCTAAGGAAGAGGGACAGCAGACCATTCGTCCAATGGCAAGTGCGACAATGATCATCGGCTGGTTAGCAATAGCGGGGGTCAAAAGGAATAAGAACAAAATTCTTGTTGGGAAATCACTCACACAGAAATGTCAGCACAGCAGCAGTTATTCAATCTCAGACCACCCAACGAAGAAAAAAAGGACAGCAATGTAAGCTCCCAGAGGACTTGAATGAGTACACTTTAAATCCTTTACCAGGAATTCATTGGAGGGGAAACTTGGTAAAACACTGGCATTCCTTGCAGCAACAGTGTTCTCTACACTACTATAGTGCATTTAAAGCTGCTGTATCTAAAGGTCATAGTCACTCTTGGAATTTATTTTTGGAAAAGGATTTTGTGGAATCCTTTTCCACCAAAAAAAGGCAGAAAGCAGCAATTTAAGCCCAAAGGACCGAATAAAACCCTTTACAATGAATCCGTTCAGGGGGCAGGCCTATTGAGAGAAAACTAGCAGTTGCACTTGTAATGAAACTATATTGTCCATTCCAAATACTTAATTGTAACAGATGCAACATATATAGTTTATTTTTTTGCCTCTTGAGTCAGATCTCTTGGCCTATCACAAGGCAAAGACATTATATTTGCTGAAGGCTGCCTTTTCTTCTTGTTCTCTCCAGTGCTCTAGGTGCCCTGGGGGGTCCTAACATGTACTTTAGAACAATAATCAAGTGTTCATTGCAGATCAATTGCTTGAACATTCTATTGGAGAATAATAGAAAAGGGTTCTTGTTCTTTGATTGCGGGGTGCCTGAGGTGGGGGGGGGCGGTGGAGGAGAGGGAAAAATCTTTTACTGTATTAAGCCTTTAACACTTACATTGCTCTATCAGTTCAATGCACGAACAATGCTTCTTACGATAAAAATTAGTCCAATGTTATTTTCTAAAGATGAACATCACACAAAAGTTGTCAGAAGTTCGGAATGTCAATCTTAACAATAGCACTTATAAACTCTAAAGGTATAATAATGCTTGAAACTTTTTTTTGCTAATGTTGGAATATTCTAGAAGTGTAACAAACTGAGATCACATTTTTGCTTCTGTGTATCTATAAGCAGAAAGGTGACAACACATAAAGGGCATCATAAAATTCAACACCAAACTGATAAACACAAATCTTAATTTCCCACTGGCTGATTCATGTGACATATCACTTCAGCGTTGTAGCGCACTCTTAAGAGTTAACTGTTCTATATGCAGTAAGTGTTAGAATTACCTGGTAGTCACTGTTGATTATTCTGAAACAAATGCAAAAAATATCTCAAATAGCTCTCTTCTGCAAACATCAAGGACCTAGGGCATTCTGATAAAAGGCTGCACTAAAAATGTTACACCATCTCTTTCAGCAGCATACTAAAGTATTGCGAATTTTCCATCTGCTTTTAACTCAGATTTCCAATATTTTGGTTGGGATGAGAGGAGGTTCCTTTTCCCGCAAGGACCTCAAGATTTCCTTGATGGTTCTCAGTCATATCGGCAGCTGTCATTGGCACCAAGGCAAATTAAGGTCAGAACACATCCCCCACCCCCTCCCCCCCATATAAAACTGCAGAATACGTTATAAACTTCAGAGGGAGGAAAACGATTTCAAGGGTGTAATCTATAGCAGAGTTTCAGACAACAGCTGTAAATTGCTTACATGTTGCCTTCATGTCCTATGGCATAATTTTGAAGCCCTTGAATACATCATTGCCATGTCACTCTCAGATATTCATAATTATATAAAAGTCAACAGCAAGCATTTCAACAGAAAATTGATTCACGCACTTTGCTACTCAGTTCAAGAGTTTAGCATGGTTTGTGCAAAGGAGGGTAGCGAAGCACTTATGTCTTCAGTTTTCTCACTGTTTAAACCATGCCAAATGGTTAAGTTATTTTCTTTTATGCACTAATTGTAAAGCCCGACTTTCACTTTGGCTCCTCATTCTGATTTAGAAAGTGCAAAAGGTTAGGTTCACTTTCAATAAAATACAAATTCTGACAGCTGATTAAAATGTGTGTCACTTATACAAAATATTGAAAATACGAGAGCCCCAGCATCTCCGATAATGGCCCCACATTGGATTGAGTGGGTGAAATACAGATCCTCATTCGGTTCCTCATCTCAGGTTGACTATCAAGTGAAGATGCAACTAAAACAACAACAATTGTAATAAATTGTTTTTGATGATGCCTTTTGGTCAAACCTTCGGGTTTTCAGTTTGCCTTTGGGGTGAAACTCTCCATGTTTTATTAACCGGGGGCAGAATTTTTAGGTCAGCGTGCAGGCAGGCACGAGCTGACCTCAGGCGAGCGGCCCAATGTCATCCCGCACTCGTGTGATAATTTGGTCAGCGGGCGCAGGCAAAAGTCGGAAGCGTGCCCGCTGACGATTAAGAGGCCAATTAGCGTAATTAAAGGCACAATTGTCTCCAATTTTCCATGGTCCGTCCAACCTTATGGTTGGTGGACAGGCAAATCAGCCAGGTGGACTTTGCATTTTTCATGAAACCTCATCCAAGGATGGGATGAGCTTCCCATTGTTAAATGAAAGAAAAAGAAAAACCGATGGACAGCAATTTTATCATATACAGTTCAGGTGACCGATTGTGATGCTTGGACATTTTTCTCCTGATTTTACAAACTTTATTTAACTGTTTTCGGGTTTTCAGTTCCCTGAGGCAGCTCTCTGCCTTCAGGGAGCTCTCATTTACCGCTCGCCTGCACTTACGTCAGCGCCGGCCCTCCTCTCACCCCTATAGCGCTGAGCATTTCAGTGCATGCTTCACGCTGGCTGGCCGCTAATTGACCAGCCAGTGGGGAATTGTGGTCGGGGGCTGATTGCGGTCAGCAGTTTGTTCCCCGGGTGATCCCAGACCCGCCAATCGTGCCCGCCCACCAACCTAAAAATTCTGCTCCAAGTTACACGTTGTTTGCAGCTCACACGCCATAAGGAAAGCCTCAATTGCTTAACTCCTGTTATCTCAATAAGTTACTTGGCTGTTCCTAGCATATTAACCCTTCATGTGCCAGAGACAAGTTTAGTCATCCAGGCACATTCTTATTCCCAATGAGGGCAAACAATTGTAACATGGGGCCAACAAGCGGCAGCCTCACTCCTGGCTGCCTATCCGCTCAGCAAGAGGCTCATCAGCTGAGAGCACATAGTGCAGGCAGCTGGCCCTTCTCAAAGGCAGCCTGTCTCTCTTAAAGGGAAGTTGCACTGAATAACATTGCTGTAATTTAAAACATGCAAAATGGAACATCAGGGCTGAGCGAGGATGACAGATGTGGCACAGGAGGCATTAGTAATGGAGATGAGTCAGAAGAGAGACGCCCTCCAGGAGGCCCTCCAGGGACTACACTCAGAAGGGATTCAGAACAGGTGATTCGCTTTCCAGCATCTGGACCCAAGGAGCTGGCAACTGTGCCACAAGAAGTCTAATAACCAGTCATTTTGTATTACAGACTTGAATATTGCTGAAAAGAGAGACACGTTGCTGAAGTTTTTCATCTTGCACTCATCAGGACAAACGCAAGAATGCCAAATTTCAAACGATCATGACAATTAATAGTACAGGGGAAAAGGGTGCTGAATGGTTAGCAAATGGAGTCTGATTGGCTGAGGCATTGCCCAGGGGAAAGCAACAGGAAGCTTTCAGCTCCCCAAGCTCCAGGGCAATTTAAAAAAGGTGCAAAGCTTGAACGTATTCCTTTTGTTTGCAAAGGATTGGTCCCTGCGTACGAAATGTACGTTGCTTCTAGCAGATGTAAATGAGAGACGTTATGATCTCGACTGATTATCTTAAATTGGTTGTTAGTGTAGCTATTGTGTGCACTCAAATGCTGCCCAATCACAGAATCACATCCAACAGTAGATGTTTTGTTTTGGATTTTGCAAGCAAGGGCTGTGTACGGTCTATACTCTGCCTATTACGAACCACTGCCAGGTGGGTATGCCGGCCTCCTGCAAGAATTCTCAGCTGGATTGGGGACCAGTCCCATCAGAATATTTTCTAAACTGCCCCACCACCACCCTCTCCGCCACACGCAGCTGATAAGATTCCACCCACTGTTACTGACTGTGATGGTAATTCAACCCATTGAGTCAGCAACAGCATATTTAACATTTTGCTTCATACACTTAATATAGTGTAATATAGTAAATGGGAGTTGGCATTTTGTTCTGTTGTTTTGTCTTTTTTCTCCATCCATTTCTCCCAAGGGCCACAGCGATGTCAGCAATGGAGAGGTAGTTCACTGCTCCACATTTTCAGGGCATATTTAGGGTGCCAGTACCCCACTTCTGCCAGACGAAAAGGGTAAAAAAACAGGGCTGCTGCGATGCTGCCATGGAAGAACATCTCCTCAGCTTTGTCAGTATTGAAGTTATGGAGTTAAGTGTGGCTGGACATGGCAGGCAGGAGGGTAAGTTGAGGGGGCACTCGGTCCACGCTTTTTGAATGAGTGCCTCCCCATCCTCCTGGAGGAGGTGGCTGCCAGGAGGGACACACTGGCAGGAGGATGGCGCTGCACCTCACCAAGAGGGCATGGGGAGGAGGTGGCAGCGCTGGTGAGAAGCCATGACATGGTGCGGTGCACATGGGTGCAGTGCCGGAAGCGCTTCAATGACCTGCTGCACTCAGGAAGGGTGAGTACCATGTTGTCATGGGTCAGTGTGCAAAAGTGTTAAGGTGTGGCTTTCTCCCCGTGGAGCTCAGGGGTGTAAGAGCCTGAGTGCCAACTGTCAATGACTCCAGAGCTGGCCAAGGGCGTGAATCCTGGCTGCTTGGACTGAGTGCCATGTGCCTTGAGGGCCATGACTTAGAAGTGTCCTGCCAGGTGCTCCTCAGGTGGGGTTGGCCAGTCTGCAATGGTGCTGTGGGCAGAGAGTGGACTAATCAATGATCCTCTGTCCTTTCAGGAAAAGATATGCCATAACCAAGCAGAGGGTAGGGACAGGAAGAGGCCCGCCCAACCTCCTGCTGCTCAGCAGGTTTGAGCAGTATGCCCTCGAGCTGGAGAGACGGCAAGCAGGCATGGGGAGGTGGGGGTGCAGGCAAAAGTAAGAGCGCAGGGCACAGAGGTGAGGCATTCAGATTGTGCAACCATTCTAGTGTAGTCTCTTCATTGATGTGAACCTCAAACCTGGATCATTGAAAGACAATGGCACTATGATGCAGATCTCCATTATCTCACCAGGGTACCTGGCATGCACAATGGTAGCGCGATGACTTTAACTAATGATGTGTCCTTGTTCTCCCTTTAAGGCTCGCAAGCTCTCTGTGGAACCCAAAGGCCACCCCTGACGCCAGAAGCTTCATTTGCACCTGCGTCACACCTGCTCTCTTTTTTTTTGGAAAAATATACTTTATTCATAAAATATCTGGAAGAACATTACAAAACATTTCTAAATCACTGTTACAATATGTGTCATGCTCCCACAAGGGCAGTCTTTGGTCCTCTTCAAGTCTGCCCTTGTGAAGGCATGACTCATATTGTAATGCTTCTCTGCCTCTGTTCTTGGGTGGTGGAGAGACATCATGAGCCACCTCTTCAATGGATAGCCCTTGTCACCCAGCAGCCATCCATCAAGCCGGGCTGGAGCACTGAAGAGCCACGGCACCTGGGAGTGTCTGAGGATGTAGGCGTCTTGGGAGCTGCCTAGGTACCTTGCACAGACTTGCAGATTCAGCATCCTGTGGTCACACACTATCTGCACATTCACCGAGTGGAATCCCTTCCTGTTGATGAAGACACCCGGCTGACCAGCTGGTGCCTTGATGGCCACATGTGTGCAGTCGATTGCACCCTGGACGCAGATACCCAGCAAACACTGCAAAGCCTCTGGCTCACTCAGCCTGATGGCCTCGTCCATACGGAAATGAATAAAGGTTAGTATCCACCTGAACAGAGCTTCTGTCACCAGCTTGACACAACTATGGGCAGCTGATTGGGAGTCTCCACAAAGATCCCCCTCTGACCCCTGGAAAGAGCCGGAAGCATAGAAGTTGATGGCTACTGTGACCTTCAGAGCCACTGGCATGGGGTGTTCACCCACACAGTTGGAGCTGATCTCAGGGCTGATCCTCTGACTGATGGAGGTCACTGTCTCCCTTGAGAGACAGAACCTCCTTTGGCATTGCACCTCAGACATATTGCGGTAGCTGCATCGCCGCCTGTAAACCCTGGCAGCAGGACAGTGCCATCTTCTGCGGCCCCTTCCACCTTGGACTTCCTGCTGGCCCTGCACACCTTGTGCCTGCGTCTCTCCTCCCACCGATCGGTCCCCTGGAGGCTGCATCGGAACAGCTGGCCTCCTGTCCCTTCTGCCCCTCTCTTCCTCGGCAGAGGAGATGCCTCCAGCAGAGACCACAATCCCCATGACGGAAGGCTTTCTGATACCTGGAAGGTCCACACGGTCTGAATCTCCTGGGGGCCTGGCAGACAGCAATGAGGCCTGAAATGAAGCCTAGAAATGCTAAAAAAGAAGCCCAGAACAGAATCGAAGCTGCCAAGTACCAATAAGTCACCAGCACCAAAGTATGTACCAAACTCCCCACTACTCACACTGGCAATGCTGCTCACCCCTTTTATCCTGCCCGTGGATGAGGTTTACGAAATTGTTGGCTGGCTGTCTTCCCGTTTTGCCCGTGCGACAAGCTTTTTAATGGCCTTAAGTGGCCTCTTAATTAATGGTGGATGCGGCACTGGCACCTGCTCGCGCCCGCCGACCAAAATATCGCCCACCCGACATCACCGCGCGGTATTTTACACCTGAGCAGGCCAGGCACGCGCCCACGGGACATAAAATTCTGCCCCTCAGTATTTGCAGATGGATTTTGGACTCATCCAGCTTACGCAAACCTAACAGATTTACAAAACCACTGGCCAAAAATAGCATCTTATCATGTCTCAAGCTCGTTTTGGAGTGCTGACATCACATTTGGAACCTACCTCTGGAGATTCAACAAGTTGGATGGAGTTTATAGAAGAAAGGAATGGGGGCTGTGGAAAGAATGAGCTTGATGGGCCAACTGGCTTTTTGCTATTTATTATCTTAACATGGTTACTAACACTGAACTGAAAATTGTTCCCAGTAACAAGCGTCTGTCAGCACATCAAATTGCCAAGCATATGTAGGAAATTGCTGATCTCAATATCCAGAGAGTGAGTGAAAGTTGAATTAAGAACTATCTGCATAACTTTGTCTCCCGCAGCTAGCCAGACATCAAAACCAGGAACCGCAAGAAGAAACTTGCATTTGACTGATAATGCTCGGAAAGCCTGGAGGATTCTGGCAAAATATTTGCCATCGGATGAATCCAAAACTTATTTGATCTTCCCCGATTTGTTTGAGATTGCGAAGTATTTACTACCACCAGTGAAATAAAGATTTGGCCTTATCCTCTGAGGTTGGGAATCAGAATTAGGTTTTAAGGTCTTGCTGCATTTTGGAAGAGGGGCCTACAAAGGATGTTCTCCGGCCCACACCTTCAATCGACTTGTTGGGGAGCGCCACAAAGCACTATTTTTTAAATATATGGAATTTTTTTTACAACGATTATCATTTATGAATTGCTTTTTGTTCATTATCCGTTTGAAAATTTTAGTGTGGCGCACAATTTTCCTACATGTTAAAATGGCAGTAAAATAAAATCAGAAGGTGGCATACTATGGTCTAAAATCAGGCAATATGACAGGGAGTTTACTGCATTTGTTAAATAATCAATGTTATCAAGGTAACTGTTCTCAGTTGCATGTTTAGAATTTGCTAAATATCTGAGGTCAGACAGAATATTATCTTGTGCTGCAGCCCCAATATGTCTCACCTAAAACAGTTATGGTTTCAGTCAATCTTGTTAAAAATCAGTTCTAGTTAGAATCTTCAAACTAGTGCTCTCACAATTAAACTATAGCGTGCTCTGCTCAGATCATAATTTTGAATACTGTGTACCGGTCTGGTCAACAAGATACAGGGGTCATTCAAACACTAGGAGAATTGCAAAGGGTTTTTCCTGAGTGTCAAAAATCTGAGCTATGAAGAAAGACTGAAGAGACTGGGGCTTCAGGCCTTTCTGAGGCTTTACCCTGGAAAGGAGACACCTAGGGAAGTGAGTTTACGGACATTTATAAGATAGATAGAAGAATGGAAAATATCTTCTCTCTTCCAATCCTAATGGCACCGGTGATTATCTATCTATTCCACTGTTTTATATTCAGATTATAATCAAGGTTTTTCCATATAAAGGACCCAGGTCATTAGCCTGACTGAAGCTCCCTATCAAGGGGATAATGGAATTTATAAATCTAGAATTTTACTTCAAGCTAAGTTATGAGAGTGAGACAAGCAGACATATCTTTAAACTAATGAAAGGTAAATTTAGGACTGGAGTCAGAAAATCCTTAAAGAGTCATCCCTGCATAGAATAGACTTGCAAGAAAAGAAATAGAGCCAAAAACTATGGAATCTTATAAGAAACAATTGGATGCTGAAATGGCAGTGCTTTAGGTTCCTTATCTTCTGAGCTGTAACTATTTCTTGATCTTTTGATCAATGAACCATTGTATAAGTAGAAGATTTTAAAGTTTATCTATCCTGAATCTCATTGAACATAAACGATGTCACTGAAAGATCAGACTACCATCAACTATAAACTTTCTCAAATGTCAAATTTGAAAATGATAAAACAATACTAGCTGTAACTTTAAAGTAAATAAAACAGCTGAAATTCAGGAATTATCCAATATTACTTATTTTGCATTTCAGTGATTCCCCGGTTATTTAAGGGCAGTGTAGTTTTGACCTCTAGAACTGCTTGTGAGAAGCATTGTGCCAACTAATAAGTCCCAAAAAACAGAAGTGAAGTCACATCAACATCATTGATTCAGTAACAATATTTTTTAAATCACATATTGTGAGGAAGAGAACAAAATATCCTTTCCATCTAATCAGATAAGCGTAAACTCCAAAAGCAATCAGGTTAGCTTAGTAGTTTTGGCAAGAAAATGTCGACCTCTGCTTTGAAACACCCCGTTTTAAATCCAAGCCTGAATTGTCATTCTTCCTTTGGCGAACTATGACAATCTCAGTGGTGTTGCTGGTTGGAACAAATTTCTCTATGGGGAGGTGGTGGGAGGGAGCGGTGGGAGGGAGCGGTGGGAGGAAATATAAGATTCCCCCAAGCACTGTGCAAACCTTATCTCAGTGTTCTTCACTGCAAGGCCCTTGAGCCAATGGCGGCTCCCATAGACATTAAGGGCGGCTCCCCAACTCCGTCCATCTATCTTCAGTAGCCTATTTGTCCTCAGAGGGTTATAGTGAGCTGGAGCCTAGCCCAGCTTTATATTCCAATTTATTTTATTTTTAACATTAAAAAATGTGAACCAGGCCTATCAAAAGTCAGCCTTCTTTACATGTCACATTGACCACATGGTACAATGTACGCCAATAAGTATATCTAAGTATGTGTGTTGTATAGTAACAGTTATATTACCATAACAACCACCATAGAGCTAGCAGAGTATTCAACTGTTGGTGTTGTGTATTTTTTTGGCCCAAGTGAGTTACTTTAGTAGTAAGCAAGCATAATTTAGTAGATGGTGTGGCTCCCACACTTTTGCTAAAGTGGCCCTTATTTGAAAAATAGTGAAGGCAACTGATATCTCATCACACCATCATTATAACAACAACTTGCATTTATATAGCACCATTAATCTTGTGAAACAGCTTAGGACTGTTCACAGAAGCAAAAATGACCATAAGAAGAAAATAGGATGGTTGATCAAAAGCTTGGTCAAAGGGGAAGGTTTTGAGGAGGGTCTTAAAGAGAGGAAGAGAGGGGGAGAGGCTTAGGGAGGGAATTCCAGAGTGTGGGGTCTTGGCAGCTGAAGCTACGGCCACTAATAGCAGAATGATTAAAATCAGGAATGTTGGAAAGACCAGATTTAAGGGACCGCAGAGGATTGCAGGCTTTGATGAGATTACAGAGTTTGAAGGATGTGGTGAAGTCATGGAGAGATTTCAAAACAAGGATGAGAGTTTTAAAATTGAGGCATTGCTTAATCGGAAGGCAGTGTAGGTCAGCAAGTATGGAGGGCCAGCTCACCCTGTGACCTTGAGAAAGGAGAGGATGAGTGGATTTAGCCTCAGGAACATAATGGAAAACTTGAAGTAAAGATGGAGGAAAAATGGATCCGTGGCTTCAGCAATCTAGAAAGTTGCATATGTGTAGGGTTATTATGTTGCACATCCTGTGTCAACTTGGTGCAGGTTTTGCCTCACAATAATGCAGTATCTATAGATTTTTAAAATCCCTGCTAGATATCACCACTACTTTGATTTGTCTTGTTGTCTGTTCTGCTCTTTTTCACTTTGGTTGCCTGTAAAGTGGTCAAGCAATTAGTTCCTCAGATATAAAATAGTACAATAAGAACCACTTACAGTAACTAATCAATAATGAGTGAATTATTTTTGTCTCTCTCAAAGGTGCTTTGAATAAAAGAAAAACACTGAATGTATAAAATCTAAAATCGTGCCAGTAGTAAATAAAAGCATGCAACCAAAAATAGAGAATATATTAGCTCCAAACACTGTAACTCGAATTTAAATTTGGCATTATGTATTAACTGAGTAATAGAGGTGAAGCAAACCTCCAATTCTAATCATCCCCCATAATACTCTATACATTGACCTGCTTGTTTTATTTAAGTACAAATTATTTTTCATCAGCAGTCTGACAGGCTGTTTGATAGTCTACCAAAGGTATTTGCAGTACTGAGCTCATAGAAAAACTATACAGCCTTTTCCATCTCCCTGATATGCAGGCATCCTAAAGACAACAGTGTAATGAGGTTAAAAATGTGACAAATTTTAAGCTATGTTTAACATGTGGAGATTGGGTTAAATATCCAGTATCTCACTGAGAATCTGCGCATAGATATAATCAGTAGCTGATCAGGCTTGTGATGTTTCAAATTTTGTAGCTGAACTCATAGTTTAAGGCCTATAGAGAATACCAGGCACTGTGAATTTTAACATTAGATTCTCAATCCTATGTTTACTCCCCCATTTGCAATAGGAGGCTTTCTTCATAAATTCCCTTTTGTATTTATTTTAAAAATTGTACTCTTTCCTCAGTCAACAAACACTAAGTAAATTTTCTGCACAGGCAATATTTTATGCTTTACGTAGTCAAATATTTAATCTGCTTACAACTGCTTGTGCCAAAATGATATCGGAGTCTCTTTCTCAAATGACAGCTAAACATTGTCATGTTCCCAAATGAGCAATCTTTCTAACGTGAAGTCTAAGATTAATGTTCTTATTCATCCCTAATACCTCAATGCTTTGTTAATGATGCCACATGATATTTGTCTTTCTCCAACATCTTCTACTTTTACAGTTTAGACACTTATAAGCCACAATGACAAACTGTTTAATGTAGGCAAAAGGTCTTATTAATTTAATGGCACTTAAGAGCCATAAGTCTAAAAAAAAAACCTTGAAATTCTGATGGCTTTGAGTCTAGCATTACAAAGAGAAAAAGGCCTTTTTCATACTGGGCACTGATCAGTTACAAATGGTTTCACACTCGGTAGATGATCACTGGGTCTGAATATTGTAATGGAGTCTGCAGTTTGCGGGACCAATGGGGAATGTGTATGGGCTGTTGTCTGAACAGATGATTTGTCAAAGGTTCTGTTGGGTGTTGACCCCGGTTTCAAAGCCTGTATTTTTTGGGGGCCAGACCCTAACTGAAAGGGAAACTGAACCTTCAGGTTTCTAGGGAAACTAAAACTAGAACTAGAACTAAAACAGAAAATGAATCTGAAGCCAGCTGAAACCAGCTAAAAGACACAGAACCATCTGAGCTCAGGTGAACAGCGGTGCAGAGCAGGCAGGTTGAGGAACATGAAGGCCTAATCTGAAAGTGGGTTTAAATGGAAAGAAGGTTACTGCTGTTGCTTCAGTTACTTCAAAGGATTGACCAGCACCAGCCATACAGCGCACAGGGCTGCTACTGAGGGTTCGGATAAAGATGTCTCTGGTGAATACATCGTCAAGATTTCTGTGAACAGAGCTGACAAGGTTCTGGAAAAGTGCACCATTGAGGTGAAGACCATGCCTGGGGAACTCCTGTTGTTTGAGACTTGATGGCAAAATCCCTGAGGAAAAGGAGCTGAAATTCTACCTGAGGACACTCAGCGCTTTGAAGGATTTTGTGGCTGAAATTGATACCATATACGCTGAGAACTGCCTTTGTTGTGTCTCTTATTTAATGTATAATTTATAGTTTAAATAGATGGAAACTTGCCTGTTCATGCATATTTATTTTATGTTGATTTTGGATTGATTGTTAAAGTAAAAGTTATAAAAAGTGAAATCTTGTCCATTGCTTTCTCCATTGGGGGTGATTGAGTAACTTCGATCTTTGGGTTTGCTGGTCACCACAGGGATCACTATAATATATGAAAATCATTCAAATGTTATAAAATTTATAGAGGAGTGTGCAAGTTTCTCTGCAGTTTTGCAGCTCAAACATGCACAAAGTGACACCAAACTTGTAATGTCATAGGCCCAATGCACTATTCAATACTCCTTGCCTCCTCAGTCTTTTTTCATTAACAGAAACAGGGACAGAAGTGTCTCGTACATTTCCTACAACAAAAAGACAGAAGGGATATATCACAGACTCCCTTAGTTGCTTTTGGATTTGCAAGTGCTGTTGAAACACCACCAGAGACTAACCTGAACTGTTTACATGCCTGTAATTTATTACAGTAACACAATCACCTAACAGGTGGTTTTTTGGACACTAAGGCCTGAATTTTACCCTTGACGGGCGCGCGCAATCGGCGGACCTGGGAGCAGCCTGGAAACGGATTCCTGTCCAACCACCATTTCACGCTGTGAAACGCGCGCTAAAAAGCTCAGCACTGCTGGGGTGGGGGTGGGAAGAGGGCCGGTGATGATGTCACCTCGGGAGTGGGTGAGCGCTACGAGAGAGTTCCTTGAAGGCAGACAGCTGCCTCAGGGAGCTGCAGACCTCCAAATAATGAAATGAAGGTGTAAAAAGCTGCAAAAAAATGTCCATGCATCACAATCAAGCACCTGAAAGCATACCTCATAAAAGTGCTGTCCCCAGATATTTATCTTTATTTAATTCCTAATGGAGATTTGATCCCGCCCTTGGATGAGGTTTGATGAAGAAAGCAACGACCGCCTGGCCGATTCACCCATCCGCCAACTGTAAGGTTGGACAGGCCACAGAAAATCACAGACAATTGCACCATTAATGGGCTTAATTTCCCTCTTAATTGTTGGCGAGGGGCACGCTTCTGGCTTTTACCCATACCCACCAGGCAAAATATCGCCCGAGTGCGCGATGATGTCGTGACATTCGCCCGATATCATCTCGCGAGATTTCACGCCTAATCAGGTTGGGTGCGTGCTCGCCCACAAGGTGTAAAATTCTGCCCTGAGAGAATCAAAGGATGTGGGGACGGAGGAGGAAAGTGGAGTTGAGATTCAAGATCAACCATGATTTTATTGAATGGCTGAGGAGGCTCGAGGAGCCCAGTGGCCTACTCCTGCTCCAACATACCTGTTTTTATCTTCTTAACCCTAAGTAACAAAGAGGTGAGGCGAGAATTAAAAATCCCTAGATACGTGACCATTGGCTAAGACCTATTGACAGTGACAACTTGCTCATGATTAAATAAACTGGAGGCATTGGCACACGAGAAATGAGTGCAGGGGCAAATGGAGGGCTGCTGGTTCCTGTGGAACCATACGCAGTAAGATTTTTGGCTTTCAAGGGAGGCCTGAAGAGTACGGTTCAAAACTTTGGACCACTTCCTTAATCCGCTTCTTTTCCACTGTATAGCACTTTGAGATGTCCTCAGGTACAACACAGAACCTGACCATTCAACACAACTGTCCATGCCAGTGTTATGCTCCACATGAGCATGTGGTGTTGTGGGAGGGAGGGCCTCTATTGTATATATAACAGGTGATAGGGTACTTATTGCAATGGGTAAACTTTTACCCTCTCCTTTATTTATGTTAGTGTTTATAATCAACCATCCCTAGATCTGATGATGCGGGGCAGCTAGTACCACTAATTGACTGGCAATTTCAAGGTTGAACGAATGAGTGTCCAAATACTCAATATTACACAGTACAATACAATGCTGCAATCTGCCAGGGATGGCATTCCCACTCCAAGGGTACATGCAGTAGCTTCTACAGGGTTGTTAATGATCACTGGGATTCGTGGTGGCCAACTTTTCTCTTCTGCAATGCTTTGTGCAGGCTAGTTGCCAGGAAAAGTTTGAGTTTGATAAGAGTCTTGAAATAACAAAAAGAGTTATCAAGCAGAGGGCGCGAATCACCGTTAACAAATCTTGGATTTGTTCACAACAGACTTTTGGGAAGCAGACTAGAGTTTGTTACTGGAATAGGTTAAGAAATCCAATACAAACTAGCCGTATGGACAGAAGCCAGATAATATAATTCTGAAACTAAACTCAATAGAATCAGCCTGTAATGTGGTTGGGAAACAAATAGTAACAAAATTTGATAATGGGCAGGACCTTTAATCTAATTTATAAAGGGAGACACACATTTAAAAATGTCTAAAACATTGACAGTGTTGCGGGACTGTGTGATTCGGTGGTTAAGCATAGAGTCTATTCACTTAGTGTTCAATCCAGCCCTGACTAATAGGATAAAATTCCACCCCTCATGTTTCGAACCCACCCAGGATTACAGGTATCTCCGGGACATAAAACGTTTCTCGGACTGCTGTTCCCGTCACATTCTGAAATCCACACTCAGTGCCATGCGCCGCCATATGAACACACTCGACCTCTCCCTCCAGCAGCACCGCCGTACCCTTTTTCAAAGCTGCGCGTGCCCCCAGTTTCATTTTATCCTTCGGCTCATCCGACGCCTCAACAAGAAACTTTTTCTCTTTCTCTCAAGGGCTAAGGAACGCAAGCTGCAACAACTCATTGACACCAACACCCATCTAGGACCCTCCACCCCTGCCTGTTCCTCCGTCCCCACCCTTTCTTCCAATCCCAACCCCAGCCGTGTATTCACTATACCCCCTGACCTTCCCCTCTCCGATGCTGAACGTTCAGTGCTCAGCAAAGGACTTAGTTTCATACCCTTATGCCCTCACCTCAATGAATTTCGGGCTCGGCATAATGCTGAACTCTTCTTCCGCCGTCTTCGTCTCCGGGCTCACTTCTTTGGGCAGGAGTCCTCTCCCAGTTCAACGGATCCTTTTACCCATCTCCAATATTCTCCCTCCACCTGGACCCCTCCCTCTGGATTCTTACCTTCTCTTGATCTTTTCATTGAGAACTGTCGGCGCGACATTAGTCGTCTCAATTTCTCTGCTCCTCTCACCCATTCTAACCTGTCTCTCTCTGAACTTACTGCACTCCATTCTCTCAGGTCCAACCCTGACATTGTCATCAAACCCGCTGACAAGGGTGGTGCTGTTGCTGTCTGGCGCACTGACCTCTACCTCGCGGAGGCTGAGCGTCAACTCGCAGACACTTCCTCCTACCTCTCCCTGGACCATGACCCCACCACTGAACATCAAGCCATTGTTTCCAGGACTGTCACTGACCTCATCTCCTCTGGGGATCTCCCTCCCACAGCTTCCAACCTGATAGTCTCCCAACCTCGGACGGCCCGCTTCTATCTCCTACCCAAAATCCACAAACAGAACTGCCCCGGTAGACCGATCGTCTCAGCTTGTTCCTGCCCCACAGAACTCATTTCTCGTTATCTTGACTCCCTTCTCTCTCCCCTTGTCCAGTCCCTTCCCACCTACATCCGTGATTCCTCTGACACCTTACGTCACATCAACGATTTCCAGTTCCCTGGCCCCAACCGCTTCCTCTTCACCATGGACGTCCAATCCCTCTACACCTCCATCCCCCACCAGGATGGTCTGAGGGCCCTTAGCTTCTTCCTCGAACAGAGGCCCGAACAATCCCCATCCACCACTACTCTCCTCCGTCTGGCTGAACTTGTTCTCACACTGAACAACTTCTCCTTCAACTCCTCTCACTTCCTCCAAGTAAAAGATGTGGCTATGGGTACCTGCATGGGCCCCAGCTATGCCTGTCTCTTTATGGGGTATGTGGAACATTCCTTGTTCCAGTCCTACTCCGGCCCCCTTCCACAACTCTTTCTCCGGTACATCGATGATTACTTCGGTGCCGCTTCATGCTCTCGTCAGGACTTGGAAAAATTTATTAATTTTGCTTCCAATCTCCACCCCTCCATCATTTTCACGTGGTCCATCTCTGACACTACCCTTCCCTTCCTTGACCTCTCTGTCTCAATCTCTGGTGATAGACTGTCCACCAATATCCATTACAAACCCACCGACTCCCACAGCTATCTCGACTACAGCTCCTCACACCCCGCTTCCTGTAAGGACTCCATCCCATTCTCTCAGTTCCTTCGCCTCCGTCGCATCTGTTCCGATGATGCTACATTCAAAAACAGTTCCTCTGACATGTCCTCCTTCTTCCTTAACCGAGGTTTTCCACCCACGGTCGTTGACAGGGCCCTCAACCGTGTCCGGCCCATCTCCCGCGCATCCGCCCTCACGCCTTCTCCTCCCTCCCAGAAACATGATAGGGTCCCCCTTGTCCTCACTTATCACCCCACCAGCCTCCGCATTCAAAGGATCATCCTCCGCCATTTCCGCCAACTCCAGCATGATGCCACCACCAAACACATCTTCCCTTCACCCCCCTTATCGGCATTCCGTAGGGATCGCTCCCTCCGGGACACCCTGGTCCACTCCTCCATCACCCCCTACTCCTCAACCCCCTCCTATGGCACCACCCCATGCCCACGGAAAAGATGCAACACCTGCCCCTTCACTTCCTCTCTCCTCACCGTCCAAGGACCCAAACACTCCTTTCAAGTGAAGCAGCATTTCACTTGCATTTCCCCCAACTTAGTCTACTGCATTCGTTGCTCCCAATGTGGTCTCCTCTACATTGGAGAGACCAAACGTAAACTGGGCGACCGCTTTGCAGAACACCTGCGGTCTGTCCGCAAGAATGACCCAAACCTCCCTGTCGCTTGCCATTTCAACACTCCACCCTGCTCTCTTGCCCACATGTCTGTCCTTAGCTTGCTGCATTGTTCCAGTGAAGCCCAACGCAAACTGGAGGAACAACACCTCATCTTCCGACTAGGGACTTTACAGCCTTCCGGACTGAATATTGAATTCAACAACTTTAGGTCGTAAGCTCCCTCCCCCATCCCCACCCCCTTTCTGTTTCCCCCTTCCCTTTTTTTTTCCCAATAAATTATAAAGATTTTCCTTTTCCCACCTATTTCCATTATATAAAAAAAAACCCCACTAGAGCTATACCTTGAGTGCCCTACCATCCATTCTTAATTAGCACATTCGTTTAGATAATATCACCAACTTTAATTTTAACACCTATGTGTTCTATTGTACTATTGTCGTTGACATCTTTTGATGAGCTGCTTCTATCACTGCTTGTTTGTCCCTACAACCACACCCCCGCCCCCCGGCTCCACCTCTTTGTCTCTCTATCTCTCCGCCCCCCACACACACACCTTAAACCAGCTTATATTTCAACTCTTTCTTGGACTCGAACGCAAGTTCTGTCGAAGGGTCATGAGGACTCGAAACGTCAACTCTTTTCTTCTCCGCCGATGCTGCCAGACCTGCTGAGTTTTTCCAGGTAATTCTGTTTTTGTTTAGGATAAAAGAACTGTAAGGCAGTTGTGAGAAAGATGTTTGGGCAGTCTCCATCCAGTTTCCAATGAATCCATAGAAGAAAACTGCCTCAAACTGGCATTAAGTATTCAGCGCACTCAATTCACTTTGTCCTTGTGAAGACAAAGTCCTGTCTTTACATTGACTGCATCCTTCATCATGTCGAATGGATCTACCACCTTGCTACATGGGATAGATTCAGAACAGATCCATCAGCTCGAAACTGGGCACTCTTGAGGTGCTGTGGATCATATCAGCTCAGCAGAAATGTATTCACCCACAATCAGTAACCTCATGACCAGACATATCCCCCACTCTACCACTGCCACCAACCCTAGTTCGAGGAATAATGCAGGAGAGCATGCCAAGAGCAGCACCAGGTATACTTAAAGTGTGGTGTCAACTTGGTGAAGCTACAACACCAATTATTTGCAAAACAAAAACAGAATTACCTGGAAAAACTCAGCAGGTCTGGCAGCATCGGCGGAGAAGAAAAGAATTGACGTTTCGAGTCCTCATGACCCTTCGTTTTGGATTTCCAGCATCCGCAGTTTTTTGGGTTTTTTTTTTACCAATTATTTGCATGTCAACAGCAGCAGTAGCATGCAATAGACAGAGCAAAGCGATCCCACATCCAATGGATCAGATGAAAGTTCTCAGTCCTGTTACACCCAGTCGTGAATGGTGGTGGACAATTAAACAACTAACAGGAGGAAGAAGCTCCACAAATATCCCCATCCTCAATGATGGGGAACACAGTATATCATTGCAAAAGATAAGCTAAAACATTTGTAACCATCTTCAGCCTGGAGAGCTGAGTGCATGATCCATCTTGTCCTCCTCCAAAGGCCCCCTGCATCACAGATGCCAGTCTTCAACAAATTCGATTCACTCCATGTGATATCAAGAAACAACTAAAGGCACTGGATACTGCAAAGACTGTGGGCCCAGACAATATTCCAGCAAAAATATTGAAGACTTCTGCTCCAGAACTAGCCGTGTCCCTAGCCAAGCTGTTCCAGTACAGCTACAACACTGGCTGGCATCTACCCGGCTACGTGGAAAATTGCCCAAGTATGTCCTGTGAGTAAAAGCAGACCAAATTCAATCTGGCCAACTGCCGTAACATCAATCTACTCTTGATCATCAGCAAATAGGTAGAAGGGGTCATTGGCAGCATGATGAAACAGTGCTTACACAGCAATAGCCTACTCACTAACAATCAGTTTGGGTTCTGCCAAAGCCACTCGGCCTCATCACAACCTTGATCCAAACATGGACAAAAGAGTTGAATTCATGTAGGGAGCTGAGAGTAACTGCCCTGACGTCGAAGTAGCATTTGACCGAGTGTGGCATCAAAGAGCCCTCGCAAAATTGAAGTCAATGGGAATCAGAGGCTAATATCTCCAAATGTTGGAGTCATACTTAGCACAAAGGAAGATGGTTACGGTTGTTGGAGGCCTATCATCACAGTCCCAGCACATCACTCCAGGAGTTCCTCAGGGTAGTGCCCTAAGCCCAACTATCTTCATCAGCTTCATCAGCTTCATCAATAACCTTCCCTCCATAAGGTCAAACATTTGGATGTTCACTGATGATTGCACAATGTTCAGCACCATTCACAACTCCTCAGATACTGAAGCAGTCCATGTCCATATGCAGCAATCCCGAACAGCATACAGGTTTGGGCTGATAAGTGGCAAGCAACATCCACACCACACAAGCGCTAGGCAATGACCATTTCCAACAAGAGAGAATCGAACCATCTCCCCATGACATTCAATGGCATTACTATCACTGAATCCCCCACTAGCAACATCCTGGGGGGTTACCATTGACCAACAACTGAACTAGCCTAGCCATTTAAATACTGTGGCAACAAGACCAGGTGAGAGGCTAGGGATTCTGAGGTGAGTAACTCACCTCCTGAGTCCACCATCAACAATGCGAAAGAGAAGAATGTGATGGAATACTCTCCTCTTGCCTGGATGAGTACAGCTCCAACAAAACTCAAAAGCTTGACACCATCAAAGACAAAGCAGTCCGCTTGATCGGCACCATATACACCACCTTAAACATTCACTCCCTCCATCACCAATGCAGTGGCGTTAGTGTGCATTATGTACAAGATGCACTGCAACAACTCACCAAGGCTCCTTCGACAGCACCTGTAAACCCATGACATCTACCACCTAGAAGGGTAAGGACAGCAGATACATGGAAACACAAGCTTCTACAGGTTTTCCTCCAAGACACATACCATCCTGACTTGGAACTTTTTTTTATTCATTCATGGGATGTGGACATTGCCAGCTGGGCCAGCATTTATTGCCCATCCCTAATTGACCTTGACAGGGTGGTGGTGAGCTGCCTTCTTGAACCACTGCAGCCCATGTGGTATAGGTGCATACACAGTGCAATTAGGGAGGAAGTTTCAGGATTTTGACCCAGTGACAGTGAAGGCACGGCAATATAGTTCCAAGTCAGGATGGTGAGTGGCTGGGAGCAGAACTTCGAGGTGGAGGTACCTGCTTCCATTTGTCTGCTGCCCTTGTCCTTCTAGATGGTAGCGGTCGTGGCTTTGGAAGGTGGTGTCGAAGGAGCCTTGGTGAGTTCCTGCATGCACCTTGTAGATGTACACACTACTGCCACTGTGCATCAGTGGTGGAGGGAGTGAATGTTTGTAGGTAGGTGCCTACTATATCACCTTCACTGTCACTGGGTCAAATCTTGGAACTCCCGTCCCAGCAGCTCTTTGGGTGTACCAACACCACATAGACTGCAGTGGTTCAAGGATCCAGCTCACCTTCACCTTCTCAAGGGTAATTAGGGATGGGCAATTAATGCTGACCTAGCCAGTGACACCCACATCCCATGAAAGAAAAGAAAATAAAGAGAGATAATGAAGTGGCTGGTCTCGGAAATGTCAACTGGTGTCCATCTAAGTTTGAGTAAGGCACATGGCTGAATATTGGGAGAGGAAGTTTTTCTCTGCATCCATTCAGTACTGAAAGAGATCTGCATAGGTGGAGATGCTGTCTTTTGGATAAAACATTAAACAAAGGCCTTATCTACCCACTCACATAGGTGGAAAAAAATTCCATGGCACTGTTTCAAAGGAGAGCTGGGGAGTTCTATCTATCTATCCGAGATAGATAGGTTCTTGATTGGTAAGGGGATCAAAGGTTACAGGGAGAAGGCAGGAGAATGGGGTTGAGAAACTTATCAGCCATGATTGTATGGCAGAGCAGACTCGATTGGCCGAATAGCCTAATTTCTGCTCCTATGGTCTTATGGTCTAATGTCCTGGCCATTATATATCCCTCAACCTAAAAACAGATTACCTGGTCATTGTCATTTTGCTGTTTGTGGGACTTTGCTGTGCACAAATTGGCTGTTGCGCGTCCTACAATACAACAGTCTCTACACTTAAAAATAAACATAATTGACTGGAAAGGGTTTTGGAAAATCCTGGATACATTAAAAGAGCAGATGGACGCTTGGCTGGAGAGATGGTGCAAGAGGGAGGGCTTTAGATTCCTGAGCCATTGGGATCTCTTCTGGAGGAGGTGTGGGACTTATACAGTTTGGATGGTTTGCACATGAACAATGCCCAATGCACTTGCAAGGTGGTGTGCTTGTGCTATTAGAGAGGATTTAAATTAAGTTGGCCAGAGGATAGGAACCAGGATGTAACATTAGAAAGGAAAGGCAAGGTGCACAAAGAATTGGGAATGGTATATAGCACTAGAAGAAGAAATAGTAAGGTATTAAGTGGGGTCAGAGTAAGAGGGAATGCTATAAGGTCTAAATTAGGTTTAAAATTCATGTAATAAGGTAAGATTGGTGGGCTGCAGGTGATAGGAAAGTGGGAATATGATATTGCAGCAATAACAAAGACCTGGTTTTAAAAAGGGACAGGACTGGGTACTAAATATTGATGGGAAGGGGAGGGGGAGAATTTTTTGGTGGTGGCATCACACTGGCGGTGGAGGAAATGGCAGAGGATGATCTTTGAATGTGGATGGCGAGGTGGAAAGTGAGGACAAGGGGAACCCTATTGTGGTTCTAGATGGGAGGGGAAGGGGTGAGGGCAGAAGTGCGGGAAATAGGTCGGACACAACTGAGGGCCTTGTTAACTATGTGGGGGAGGGGGCGCGGGGGAAACCTCGGTTGAGAAGAAAGGTAGACATGTCAGAAGCACCATTGTGGAAAGTAGTATCATCAGGACAGATGCAATGGTGACAGAGAAACTGGGAGAATGGAATGGAATCCTTACGGGAGGCAAGATGTGAGGAAGCATAAAAGCAAAGTACTGCTGGTGCTAGAAAACTGAAATAAAAACAGAAAATTCTGGAAAAACTCAGCAGGTCTGACAGCATCTGTGGAGAGGAATACAATTAACGTTTCAAGTCCAAATGACTCTTCATCAGAACTAAGGAAATAGAGAAATGAAGTGAAACATAAGCTGGTTGAGGGGGGGTGGGGCAGGTGGAGCTGGATAGAGGGCCAGTGATAGGTGGAGGCAAAGAAGAGATTGCCAAAGATGTCATAGACAAAAGGACAAAGGGGTGTTGACAGTGGTGATATTATCTAAGGAATGTGCTAATGGTGACATTAAGGGTAGAAAGCAGGACAAGGAAGTGGTAGATGGCCCTAGTGGGGGTGGGGTGTAGGGAAGGGATCGAAATAGGCTAAAAGGTGGAGATAAAACGATTGGTTGAAATAAATTTAAAAATAGGTGGGAAAAGAAAAATATATAAAAAAATATAAATTTGGGAAAAGGAGGATCGGAATGGGGGTGGGAATGGAGGAGAGAGTTCATAATCTGTAGTTGTTGAACTCAATATTAAGCCCGGAAGGCTGTAAAGTGCCTAATCGGAAGATGAGGTGCTGTTCCTTCAGTTTGCGTTGAGCTTCACTGGAACATTGCAGCAGGCCAAGGACGGACATGTGGGAATGAGAGCTGGGTGGTGTGTTGAAATGGCAAGCGACAGGGAGGTCTGGGTCATGCTTGCAGACAGACCAAAGGTGTTCCGCAAAGCGATCACCCAGTCTGCGTTTGGTCTCTCCAATGTAGAGGAGACCACATTGGAAGCAGCGAATGCAGCAGACTAAATTGAGGGAAGTACAAGTGAAATGCTGCTTCACTTGAAAGGAGTGTTTGACCCTTTGGACGGTGAGGAGGGGGGAAGTAAAGGGGCAGGTGTAACATTTCTGTAGTTACATGGGAAGGTGCAGTGGGAGGGGGTTGAGGTGTAGGGGGTGATGGAGGAGTGGATCAGGGTGTCCCAGAGGGAACAATCCCTGCGGAATGCTTCCGGGGGGTGTGGTGAAGGGAAAATGTGTTTGGTGGTGGCATCAGGCTGGAATTGGCAGAAATGGTGGAGGATGATCCTTTGAATGCGGAGGCTGGTGGAGTGATAAGTGAGGACAAGGGGAACCCTATCATGGTTCTGGGAGGAAGAGCAAGGAGTGAGGGTGGATGCGCGGGAGATGGGCCGAACAAGGTTGAGGGCCCTGTCAACCACCGTGGGTGGAAAACCTCGGTTAAGGAAGAAGGAAGACATGTCAGAGGAACTGTTTTGGAAAGTGGCATCATCAGAACAGATGCAATGGAGGAACTGAGAGAATGGGATGGAGTCCTTACAGGAAGCGGGGTGTGAGGAGCTGTAGTCGAGGTAGCTGTGGGAGTCAGTAGGCTTGTAATGAATATTGGTGGACAGTCAATCACCAGAAATTGAGATAAAGAGGTCAAGGAAGGGGAGGGAAGTGTCAATGATGGACCATGTGAAAATGATGGAGGAGTGGAAATTGGAAGCAAAATTAATAAATTTTTCCAGATCCAGACAAGAGCTTGAAGCAGCACTGAAGCAGTCATCAATGTACCGGAGAAAGAGTTGTAGGAGGGGGCCGGAGTAGGACTGGAACAAGGAATGTTCAACATATCCCATAAAGAGATAGGCATAACTGGGACCCATACGGGTACCCATAGCCACACCTTTTATTTGGAGGAAGTGAGACGAGTTTAAGGAGAAACTGTTCAGTGAAAGAACAAGTTCAGCCAGACGGAGGAGAGTAGTGGTGGATGGGGGTTGTTCGGGCCTCTGTTCGAGGAAGAAGTGGAGAGCCATCAGACCATCCTGGTGGGGGATGGAGGTGTAGAGGGATTGGACGTCCATGGTGAAGAGAGGAGGCGGTTGGGGCCAGGGAACTGGAAATTGTTGATATGATGTAGGGTGTCAGAGAAATCACGGATGTAGGTGGGAAGAGACTGGACAAGGTGAGAGAGAATGGAGTCAAGATAGCAAGGAATGAGTTCTGTGGGGCAGGAACAGGCTGACATGATCGGTCTGCCGGTTTGTGGATTTTGGGTAGAAGGTAGAAATGTGCCGTCCGAGGTTGGGAGACTATGAGATTGGAATCTGTGGAGGGAAGATCTCCAGAGGAGATGAGATCAGTAACAGTCCTGGAAACAATGGCTTGATGTTCAGTGGTGGGGTCATGGTCCAGGGAGAGATAGGAGGAAGTGTCTGCGAGTTGACGCTCAGCCTCTGCGAGGTAGAGGTCAGTGCGCCAGACAACAACAGCACCACCCTTGCCAGCAAGTTTAATGACAAATTCAGGGTTGGTCCTGAGAGAACGGAGTGCAGCAAGTTCAGAAAGAGAGCGGGTTAGAGTGGGTGAAAGGCGCAGAGAAATTGAGGCGATTGATGTCACGCCGACATATTAGTAGAAAGCATAGTCCCAGAAATAGAGAGAGAGAAGTCAAGACAGAGAAGGGAAATGTTGGAGATGAACCATGTGAAGGTGAAAGAAGGGTGAAAATTGGAAGCAAAATTGATTAAGTTTTCCAGTTCCGGATGAGAGCAGGAATTGGCACTGATACAGTCATCGGTGTACTGGGAAAAAAGTTGTGGGAGGGCAGCCTGAGTAGGTCTGGAACAAGGAATGTTCCACATATCTCACAAAAAGCAGGCATAACTAGGGGAAGAATTTTCTCCCCATCGGGTTGGGAGGGGGGTGGGGGGGGGTGGTGGGGGTGGCGGTTGTGGACAGAAGCGGCGCGCTGCCATTTTACATGGGTGGACAAATTGAGGCCCACCCAGTGTGACGCGCACCCGGAAGCGCTGTATGCTCCCCGTGCGGGCGGGGTGGATAGGGAGAGTCAAGCCACGTGCTCAAAAGAGTGCAGAAATCTCCCTGAGGCACAGAGCTGGGGATGATTCCAGCGAGCAGGGATTATAATTATATCCCGATGTATTAAAATGATGTTCCCGACATCCGCCAGCAGGAAATGTGGCCCACCACTGATGGGTGAAGCAAACGTTGCAAACTGGTTTCATGACGACATGAAACCGATTCTTGGCTTCCCCCTGCCCACCATAATGCCCGACACCAAGGGGGCTGGAAAATTCCGAGCTCTGTTTCCCGTTAGTTAGTCAGTCCTGTATCCATGCTAATATATCACCCCACCAACACAGTATGCTATTATCTTGTGTGGTAGCCTTTTATGTGGCATCTTATAGAATACCTTTTGGAAATCCAAATACATCTACTGGTCCCTTGGCGACTGGTTAACCACTTTGCAGAACATCTCCGCTCAGTCAGTAAGCATGACCCCAGCCTTCCGGTCGCTTGCCATTTCACCATCTTGTCCTCGTGCTCACATACCTGTCTTCGGCCTGCTGCAATGTTGCAGTGAAGCCCAACACAAACTGAAGGAACACCACTTCATCTTCCAATTCAGCACATTTAGCCTTCTGGACTAAATATTGAGCTCAACAGCTTCAGATGATGAACTCTGTCCTCCATTTTGAATTTATTTCCCCCAAGTGCCAGTTTGTATCTTGTTTTCATGTTTTTTGCTTTCAGAGCTGACCTTTATTCTGCTATTAACACCTACTCTGGGCCAATGTTTTGTTTCTTTATTCCTACTATTACCACTCCCTTTGTCTTTGTTCCATGACATCTTTAGCATTTAATCCCCCCTGTCCTCTAACCTACCCCTTACCTTCCCTTTTGTTCCACCTGACACCCCTCCCCTTTTCAACAGTATAAAACCTCTCTTCAGTTCTGAAGAAGAGTGATATTCAACTCGAAACTTTAACTTTGTTCCTCTCTCCACTGATGCAGCCACATCTGTTGAGCTTTTCCTGCACTTCCTATTTTTATTTCAGATCTCCAGGATCCGCAGTATTTTGCTTTTATTAACTACTGGTTCCCCTTTATCCACAATGTTTGTTACATCCTCAAAGAACTCTAATAAATTTGTCAAGCTGGGTTTCCCTTTCATAAGGCCATGTCTGCCTGATTGTATTATGATTTTCTAAATGCCCTGCTACTACTTTCTTAATAATAGATTCTAGCAATGCCACCAAGAAGAACAAGAGCAGTAGGCACTTGGGAGCACTGCCATCTCCAAGTTCTCCTCCGAGCCACACAATATCCTAATTTGAAAATATCACACCATTCCTTCATTATCGCTGGGTCAAAATCCTGGAATTCACTACCTATCCCATCGTGGATGTAGCTACGTCACACAGATTGCAGTCATTCAAGAAGGCAGCTCACCACCAACTTCTCAAGGGCCATTAGAAATGGGCAATAAATGTTGGTGTTGCCAACAAAGCTCTTGTCCCATGAATGAATAAAAGAAGTTCTTTCTTTCTTTCAACAGACACATGACCTCGAGTGCTTGATGTTTTAATAGTGAAAATGATACATTTGCAGTGCTAAGATCCTCCCTTGGCGAGCAAGAAATCGACCAAAATAAAAAAAAAAACAATGGCCCTGACCATCTGGAACAAAGCGAACAGCATGCTGAAGACTGCAGGCTTGTGTATTCTCATTCTCACTGATGCCAGACCATGGATGCTGAAGGCAGAATTATGTGAAATTAAATTCAGTCATCAGATCCCAAACCAACAGGACAAGATCATATGTCAAACCCAGAGATGTGACAGGTATGGATTGAAAGAGCAAAGACACTGTTTGGTAAGATTCAGAGAATAAGAACAAGAGGAAAACCACAAAGGGGAAGGTCGACAGAAGGTTTGTGGGACTATTGCCAGGTGTAGATATTGTATCATCCATAAGACAGGTACAAGATAGATCGGTGTAGAAATACATAGCCAGTCTCTATGGCAAAGATGCCAGAAGATGATAGGTAAATTACATACAGTAACACAATCACTGAATTCAAGTAACAATGCACGCTACTAACAGCTAAATGGCTTGATTGTTCCACTGCTTGTTAACTCCCCATAAGTCTTTCAACTTATGTGTAATGTATATTTCTTGCTTCAAAATAACAAACTGGGATTTTATCCCTGCAGTCACTATATTGAGGAGGTTCCCATTTCATCAAAGCAGAACAAATATTCACACACTCAGAAGAAAAAATGTTCTTTCAGGTGAAACATTACCTGACAAAAGACTGTTAGAAGTTACTTCCTCTTCTCAGTCAAGCTGTGACTTTACACATGTGTATCCCCGATTTGGTGTGAAGCCACTTTTATTTTAGTCAGCTGGATGCCTGACACATGCAGAAATCCATCACTATGTTAACGAGTTTTCAAATCAAGTTACTGAGAAATCTAACACACCTGTAGAGCTCTGTTTATCTAATATAGAGTGCATACGGACACATCCCACTTAGTGAAGTCTGGAAAACGTACAGGCAGGCTAGCATAGCCAAGACTCACAGATTCCCTTGCCCAGCAAGGGCCACGCTACAACCTACTGAGGCATTGGCTTTCAGGGTTACCAGGAGTCAAGTGGGTAGAATTCTGATCCCTTGTGACAGGTCTTCCCCTCGGTTTCCATTAGTAAATGAAGCTGGCTGGTCAATTATAAGTAATGCTGTAAAGTACTGTGGACCTCCCTGGTTCAGACATTAGGTTACCCAGTCCATCAAAGATAGTTGACTTGATTCTGAGCTTCCACCATCAGGAGTGTCTCTTTTCAGCAATCTTGATTCCTAAAGATAGCTTACCTACCTCCCACTGAGAAGGTATAAAATCATTTGCAAACATTCCCATTAAGGTAGCTAGCATTTTTAGGTCAGAAAAAGTACTATACAAGAGACGTAATGTAGAACTGGAGATATGGGGTCAACCCACTCAAAGCCCATCCACTTACCAAGAGTAAATATTGGGCCCCATAGTGTCAAAATTTGCTGACAATAGCAAATTGAGAGGTACAGCTATAATGTGGAAGACTGCACCAAGATACAGGAATGCATAAACAGGCTTGCAAAATGGGCACATAAATGGCAAAAAGAAATTCAATATAGTGAAACGTGAGGTGGTTTCTTGCTCACAAAGTAAGAAACTAAATGGGGCAGGAGAGCAAAATGATCTGGGAATGCCAAAAATGCTAAAAGAAGCAACTGAAATTGGCAAGGCCATGAAGAGTACAAACAAAATATTGGGGTTAATTTCTAGAGCAATATAATGCAAGAGCAGAAAGGTAATGTTTAATTTATATTGAACCAAGATTAGACCACATTTGGCGTGCCATGCACAGTTCTGGGGCTGAATTTTATGGTCCTCCACCGCTCCCGCCACCCCCACCCCCCCACCCCCCCACACACCCCACTGGCATACTTGAAGGTGGGAGGGGCTCATAAAATAAAGTAGGTGCACCCTCCCACTGCTTTACCACCCACCCCTACATTTTTTAATTCTTTCACGGGATGTGGGTGTTATTGGCTATGTCAGCATTTTAACTGCCCTTGAGAAGGTGGTGGTGAGGTGTTTTCTTGAACTGCTGGAGTCCATGTGCTGTAGGAACACCCACAGTGCTGTTAGGAAGGGAGATCCAGAATTTTGACCCAGCGACAATTCTGAGTCAATTCTGAGTGGTATAATTCTGAGTCAAGATGGTGTGTGGCTTCAAGGGGAACTTGAAGATGGTGTGTTCCCATGGCTCTGCTGCCAATGTCCTTCTAGGTGGTGGAGGTCAGAGCGTAGGAAGATCTCACTCCATCTCCACCACTGTTTTACATGTGGCAGGGGAAGGCAAAAGCAAAGTGGATAGCCAGGCAATCAGGCAGGTAGGCAGTATCTCATTTCGGGGTGCCCCTGTGCCCATCAGCATCCCCCAAGATAGTGTTCCCCCTTTAACCCTCCCCACTGGCCTCTTGAACCTGGCCCCCAACCCCCCACCCTCCCCCACCCCTCGCTGGGGTCTTCCGTTAGAATCCTGTCTCTCAGGGCTGAAGTTTTCTTTTACAAAATGGAAGGATTTGGCACGATATGGACATGCGGATGCTAACCTGGGATTTTTTTTTAAAAGGTCATAAGTCCACCTTGGAACTGTCAACAAACAGGCCTCTTCCAAGAAATCACCTGACCTCTATGGTACTTGAGAAGGAGTTGTTTGTTTGTGCTTCACTGCAAAGCATTTTATTTGATGAAAAGCTGGAAGACAAAAGGCAATCACATGGGAGAGAAGAACAAAACTTAAGTTGTGAACCTGCTTGTTGGAGAACAAGCTGAAAAAGGAAGGCTACCTTGACTGGCTCCCTCTCTCTACCTTGCCTAAAATTGTATATGGCCATCAGCCTAAAGGCAGAGAACCCTCATCTGAGTGTAATCCGTCTGCATTTGGACCTGTAAAGCTGAGACCAGTGGTAAGAACTTCCAGACTGGGACTCATGTCTTCACATGAGAGAACTCCAGGTCAACAGCTTTGAGGCCCTGTGGACTTTATCCTTTATTTTATAGCACCCATCCTCCAAAGCCCGTCTCTGCAAAGAGACTCTTTCTGCTTGCCCTTGTTTATCTGTGTGTGTGTGCTAGGGGAATTCTTTAGGAAAAGATAGATTGTTATACCTCCCAATTCCAATTATGTGTTAACCAGTACTTGCAACTTGCTAAAAGTGGTTTTGTTTTAAATTAAATTAATCATTCTGAGTTTTTGAAAGAAGCCTGGTCAGAGTCACTTTTCTTCTGTGTGGTAGAGGTATAGATACACAATTGGCCATTTCAGTGAGGCTTGATAATTCGTGCACTCCTCCCATCCTGGTCGTAACACTTCCAGTCAGGCCCATCCAAGATCTCAAGACTTACCTTTAAGTCCATCACTTCTTCTTCTCAGGGGCTGCCTGTAGTCCTAGCATTGGCCATTGCACAAATCTGGCACTGCTGGGATTACAAACCTGCTGGCCAATCAGATCTCTCTAAGGCGGGGCCTCCTCCCAGATGGGGGTGGAAGTACCACTTTGAAACACTCAACATAACATTGCTGCGGGAGCAGCTAGATTTGGGGTGGGTGGGCAGGCTATTTCTGTCAGTAGGGGGATCAGGCAATACAGTGCCCCTGGTCTCCATGCTACAAAAAGGGCTTTGAAGCTTTGGAGAATGTGCATAAAAGATATATAAAGATGTTCCCTAAATTGAGAAGATGCAACTATCAGGACAGATTGAAAAGGATGGGTGTTTTCCTCTCAGAAGAAAAAGACTAAGAAGAAACCTGAAAAAGTCTTTAAAATTATGAATGCGTTCAGTGAAATGGATGTGCAAAAACTAATGAGGCCACTTTGGAATAATGAGTAAAATTTTAGGCCCCCTACCATTAATGTTTTAGAGTAAGTCTAGGTCTTGGAGTCATCATTTTTGATGAGAGATTGACTCAGGGTAACATAGAAATTGTTAGAGGAAAAAAGGCCTAAGTCCATTTCATTCCTATTCCACTATCCCCATAGATGCATGATATAAAGATAATGGAACTGTTGTCTACTTTGCAGCAATCAATCTCTAGTAATTAGCCTACAACAGACCCAGATGTGAGATGAGGAATCCCTCACCCCTCAGTGGTGGAAAGCTTTAGGAACCATAATTCCAGGGCCACACATTCTTCCCAAGCATGCTACACCTACCACAAGTCATGTCTCAAATTACACATCTTACTGTGTCCCGAAATGTATTTTGTTGAAAGAAATCAATCTAATTTGTATTTGAATGAATGAATGGATGTAATCTAGTTCCACCATTTCCCAAGGGGTCTGTTCTACAGAGTTACCAATTGTTCATTGTTATCTCCTCCAGCTCACAACCCTCCAAGATATCTGTGCTCATCTAATTCAGCCCTCTTAAGAATCCCAAATCTTAATTGGTCCAACATTGGTGGCTGTGCCTTTAACTGCCTAGTTTCTAAACTCCAGAATCCCTCCCTAAACCTCTTTGACTCTCTAACTCTCTGTTTTCCTTTAAGATGCTCCTCAAAACCCACCTCTTTGACCATCTTTTGGCCATCTGCCCTTTGGCTTTAGGCAGCTCGGTGTCTACTTTTGCTATGTAATGCTTCAGTGATGCGTCAATTGGGACCTTTCATTACATCAAAGGTGCTATTTAAATATAATTCTTTCCATCTTTAGTTTCCTAATAACAAGGAATTATATATTTCCGTAAGAAATAAGAGCAAATGTAGGCCATTCAGCCCATTGAGCCTGCTCTGTCATTCGATAAAATCATGTCTCATCTGATTGTGGTCTCAACTCCACTTTCTAACCTGTTCCCCATAACCCTTGACTTCCTTGTCAATCAAAAACCTATCTGACTCAGCCTTGAATGTATTCAATGACCCAGGCTCCACTGCTCTCTGAGGGAGAGAATTCCAAAGACTAACAACCCTCAGAGAAGAAATTCCTTCTCATCACCATCTTAAATGAGAGACCCCTTATTTTGAAACTGTGTCCCCTAGTTCTGGATTTTCCCAGGAGAGGAAACATCCTCCCAGCATGCAGCCTGCCAAGCCTCTTCAGAATCTTATATGTTTCAATAAGATCACCTCTCATTCTTCTAAACTCCATTGAGTATAGGCCCAACCTGCTCAGCCTTTCCTCTTAAGATAACCTCTTCATCCCAGGAATCAGCCTAATGAACTTTCTCTGAACTGCAAGTATATCCCTCCCTAAGTAAGGAGACCAAAACCGCACACGGTACTCCAGGCCCAGTCTCCCCTGTACAGCTGGAACAAGACTTCCCTACTTTTATACTCCGTCCCCCTTGCTACAACATAAGGCCAACATTCCATCTGCCTTTTTAATTACTTGCTGTACCTACATGCTAACTTTTTGTGATTCATATACTTTTCTCTGATCTTTCATAGGCACACTGCCGTCTAACTTTTTGTTCTCCCAGGCCACAGATCTCCTATGATTAAGTGGGTAATTTACTTCCTGCCTTGAACCTAAATCAACCACTGGAACTGGGTGGAACCAGGTAAGGGGTGATTGTCCTTCAGACCATTAAATTAAGTTTGTACTTGATTATATCCTAATGGCAGACTGAATTTTTAAAACCTAAGGAAAAATAATTTATGTCCAGATGATAAATAGAGATGAAAGCAATACATTTCCCAAGTTCATTGTCGATTCCAAAATGCTGAAAAATACGTCAATTAAATTGTTAATAATGTATATTTTCTAGCAGAGGGCATATTCTCAGACTCCTTTTGGAAAATAAATCTTGTGCCTTCAATACCTGTATTTTCTTTTAGAATTTCATGTATGTAAAGTGAAGGGATGTTTGGGATGCCCACAGTTATAAAGCCACGCTATACAGGGTAGCTAATAAAAGAATAATATAGTTAAGAGAATAAAATCTGCATGAATAAATGTGTTTTTATCACTTCCATTGAGGGCTTTCTTTTGTTAAATGAGTAACATAAATTAATAAAATGTGTAAATGAATTGTAAAGTTTGAATTTATTCATTTAAGCATTATTGCCCTGTGAAAGCTTTTTTTGACAATCAATGTATTAATCTCTTTTTACAAGTGCTTTTAGATGCGTAAAAGCGTCTAGTAACCAATTCAGTGATGTTTCCTATTCCTTTTCACTTCATCAGATGTTGGGGTTCAAGCACTTTGTGCAATCAATATGGCAATCACTTTTGTTTAGGTGTTAAAACTGCATCATCGGGTGCTAATTGCTCAAGCTTTGTGAAGCTTATAATATACCCACATCCCAGGAGGTGTAAACCCTTTAGCAACGTACTGTGATGGTTCTCTATGAATAATGGTGACGCCATCACTAGAGAAGATTAGGTGAAAGAAATTGCAATTACAAATGGGTCTAAAGTTTACTTAATAACAAAATCACTATTTCAAGGTCAAATTTATAAACAACTAGCAATCCACTTGCATACTTTGCCAAAGCGAAAGCACAGCCATTATAAAAAAAGATTTATTCTGCTGCACTGTGATGCCCCTTTACGGTATGATAATTGCAATCCAGTGTGATTTCCATTGTTAACTTCTTATCATACTTGATATAGCAGTTAAAACAGAGTAAAAGATAGGACAGTTAAGTAAATAAAATTAACTGGCAAATCATTATTCACTTAACAGCTTTCGTCTGTATTTTTGTGCCTTACAATTTGCTTGTTTTCCTTCTCAAATTTCAAAACGTAAGACATTTTAGTTTTCAACAGACTTTCAATGGAAACTGGGAGTAATGGTTTGGAAATACTTTTACCCTTTCTGTCAAATGCTTCTGCTGTCTTCTCTCTATCCACTCCTCACAGGTGTTGCTGCTTCTGCCACTCCATGCACCCCCCACCACCCACACCCCCCACCTCTCACCCTCCCAAATGTTTGTGTAACCAATTTCTGCCCTTTCTCTATCACTGAGGCAAATTTCTGGGTTCTCTCTCCCCGACCCCCTTTAACTGCAGAGTGTCATCTTTCACGATTCTCTTTCCCCATTTCTCTTCCATCACCCAATCCTGGTCTCTTACACAGCTCAGAGTTTCTTTGCTCCATCATTGGCAGTAGTGCATGCCTTCAGAAACCTAGGCCTGAAGTACTAGAATTTCCTGCCTAAAGCTCTCTGCCTCTCTATTTCTATCACCTTCCTTAAGCTGCTCCTTAAAACCTATATCTTTGACCAAGCTTTGATAATCTGTCCTAATATTAAGTGGCTTGTGCCAAATTTTGTTTGACATTCTCCTGTGAAACACCTTAAAAATGATTACTATGGCAAGATGCTATATAAATCCAAAATGTTTGTATTGTTGCTGTATGCGGTGAACAGTGAGAGATGTGAAACAGGTTGCAGATTCTTTAATGCCTGCTTTACCCTATAGAACAAAGTCAAAACCTACTTGAGTCCCCTAAAGGTGTGATTCCATTTTCTATTACTAACATCCCTTGTCTGGATGACCACAATAATTTACCAAGAGAACATCGATTTCAAGTAAAGGACAGAATATTTTTCATAGCTGTTTTAGCAGAAATTCAGCTTCAGTTGGGACTGCCTTTGTTGGTTAAATAAGTGATGTTTATTCAGGAATGCAAACATAATTTTCAGCACTCTTCATAACAAATCACTATTTCAAGGTCAAATTTATAAACAACTAGCAATCCATTTACATACTTCGCCAGAGTGCAGAAAGTGCTCAGCTCCACAGCATGCTATAGTGAGGGTGGCATGTATAAGTTTCCAATTTCCCCTATGACCTTTGCAAATCTGTACAAGATGTTGAGTTAATGATTGCACCATCTGTGTAAATCAGTATGTTGACAATTCTGTTGCTAATATAACGGAGGGAGAGTGGAATATAGGACAATGGATATGCTACAGTGAAGTAGAGGTAAGGAATTCAGTCAAGTGTCTCTGATGACATCATGAAGTACAAGAATAAAGCTCAAGAAATTTACAAACATTAGCACAACACCAGGATTGCATTACTACCTTAAACTCACTGGCAGCTTTTTATTTTTCTTTATAATTTGGTGTATATTAGTTCATTTCTTCCAGATTTCCTGGTGTTATGAGCAGCAGCATGTTGAGCATGTTTGAGATGGTATGATGTCAGTAAAAATTGCAATAAAGATGACTGCAACAAAAATATGTCAGTGGAACCATTACCTTTTGTGATAGTGTATTACTGGAGATAAACCATGATGTATTATAATATTTCATTAACTCTTTGGTGTTATCATTATTACATCAAAAAAATGTCCTGATTTGAACTGTAAAATAACAACATACAAATCATACAACATTATGTTACTTCAGTTAAGTTGTCATAATAAATGACAGCTAATCATCCTCTACAATATGGGACTCTGACTACCAATCAGTTTCACTCCAGTTACCATTGTGTTCTGTTCACTGCTAAGCACATTGGACAGATTCCACTTTCTCTTCTCCTCCCCTGAAGGTGCTGACAAAGTTCAGGTATTGTTCCATTGTAGAAACCAATCATAATACTTTACCCAAGTGGCTATTCTTCATATATGAGCCTAAACAAAAACGATTGTCAACAGGCAATTTTACATGGGCAGCCTCACCATTAGGATCATTTTACAGCACACAACAAAGCTATTTTGGCCTTCAAGACTGTGCTGGCCTTTTAAAAAAAATTAGTCCCAGTCCCCCTCTTTTTTTCCCAAAGTCCTGCAATGCTTTTTCCTTGTCCAGTTTTTTCCCAGTTCCTTTCAAAAATGAAGGATAATCCTATTTTCTTCCAAATTCCACACATTGGGAGCTATTTTGGGAGTGAAATTGTTCTATAACCAGCAGTGTGAAATGAGCTTGTAGTAAATCTGCAGTTGAAGTTTCACCTCGTCAGTTCTTATTTGCCATTGGTTTATAAAATATGACCAAAATTGTTAATTTCAAACCAAGTAAAAGTGACAAGGAGATTAAGAAACGAGTTTCCAAAGAGAGTTTGAATGACCATTTTGTGAACCTCGGTACAAAGCTCAGCCACAGTGAAACGCTCTTTGACTATAAGCCTGCTTCATGCTGCTGGCATAGACTAATTTCATTCCCGTTGACTTTGTGAAATAGTGTAAATCAGGCAATAGCAAATAGGCAGCCCGGCTTATATCCCTCCCGACTTCAATGGAATTATAATAGTTCCCAAGTTACTATCATCCATTTTATTCTATCACACAAGCTCCAAACCACCCCCATGGACTTTCCAGCAAGTGTCACTGGATATAAATCAATAAGTTTGTATGGTTAACTTCTCCCTTCTTCAGGCCAAGGGCAGTGCGGTCAATTATAGCGTTCTTTAGATGTTGGAGTACTCTTAACTGTTTATAAAAAATCTTATTTATATAAACTAACAGCTAACCACATTCTTGTGTGACACAGAATTCTGAGGTCAAGTTCTTTGGCAGGTGTCATTAAGGCTAAGATTCAACAACCCACTGTACAATTTGTATCTGTTAAATTTGCAAAGTTTTTTTTTACAAAAAAACCAAAGAAACAAGAAGGCTAAACCACTGGATTTGCCGGTGTAGTTTCAGATCTCTGCATAATATGAAACATGCATGCCATGTGGATTTGCCTACCCTACAGCTGGATCAGTTTTCTGTGAGAACTTGAATTTCTCGCAGTGGTTTTTGTTTGCAATACATGCTGAAAGTTATGAACAGTTCTGTAATTCCTCCATAATTACCAACTCTACTGGGATCTCCCATTTTCAATTCTGTACATTTTTTTCTTCTTTTCTGGAATGCAAAGATAACCCCCGGCTTATTTTCTCTATTACAAACCATCTTCTTAAACCACTCTCCCCTGTCCCCTCCACCCTCATCCCCATCAAAAAGTGCGAGGTACTCATGGAATTCTTTGTCACCAAGATCAAGACCAGCTGCATCTGCCACATCCCTCCCTTCCACTAGTCCAGTGGGCCAAACTTTCTCCAAGGATGCCCCCTGCCCTAGCCCTGAACTTGCATCTTTTTCTAGTTTCTCTCCCACTCAGCTCATGCCATCTCCGATCCTCTATAAGACCCAGTTCCTGCTCCACCAACCCCATTGCCACTTAACTGCTGTCAACACAACTCCCCCTCCTGCTCCTCATTAGTCTTGTGAAGGTTCTCTCTCTTCAGGTGTTGTCCTTTAATCTGCCATTGTCACCCCTCTCCTAAAATAAACATTTGACCCACTGTCCTTGAAAATCGCCGCTCCATCTCCATCCTCCCTTACCTCTCCAAAATCCTTGAATGTGTTGTCACCTTTAAAATCCATGTTCATTTTTCCCAGAACTCCATTTTGAATCCCTCCAATCAGGTTTCTCCTTGGCCAAAGTACCAAAACAGCTATTTTTCAGTCACGAATTAGATCCTGTGTGACTGTGACAAAAGTAAACCTTCTCTCCTCATTCTTTGTGACCTGTCTGCAGCCTGTGACATGACTGACCACACCATCCTCCTCCAATGACTCTGCACCATTGTCCAACTGGGTGGGACTGCTCTCACCTGGTTCCATTCTTACCTAACTAATTATATCCAGGTTATCATTTGCAGTTTCTCTTCCTGCTCCCACAGTGTTACCAAAAATCTATCCTAGGCCCCCTCCTATTTCCCATCTAGATGCTATCCCTCGGCGACATTGCTTGAAAGTACAGCATTAGTTTTTACATGTGCACTGACAACACACACTTCTGCCTCACTACCATCTCTCACAACTCCTCCACCGTTGCTAAATTATCAGACTACTTATCCGACATCCAATACTGGATGAGTAGAACTTTCCTTCAATTAAATATTGGGGAGACTGAAGCTATTGTTTTGGTCCCCACTCCAAACTCCATTCCCTAGCTACCAACTCCATTCCTCTCCCTGGCAACTGTCTGAGACTAAACCAGTCTGTTCACAACCTTGATCTTATATGTAATCCAAGATGAGCTTCCAAACACATATTTGTGCCATCACCAATCACCCAGCTTCACCCTGTCTCAGCTCATCTGCTGCTGAAACTTTCATTCCTGCCTGCCTTATCTCTAGAATCGGCTATTCCAACACACTCCTGGCTGGTCTCCCACATTCTACCATCAGTAAGCTTGAGGTCATCCAAAACTCTGCTGCTCGTGCCTTAACTCGCACCAAGTCCCGTTCTGTATCAACCCTGTGCTTGCTAACCTATATTGACTCCCGGTCAAGCAATATCCTGGTTTTAAAATGCTTATCCTTGTTTTGAAATCCTTCCCTGGGATCACCCCTCCCTATCCCTGTAATTTCCTCCAGCCCCACAACCCTCTGAGATATCTGCATTCCTCTTATTCTGGCTTTTTACACATTCCCAATTTTAATTGCTCCTGATTAGTCAAAGAGGTAGGCTTTAAGGAGTGTAATAAAGGAGAAAAGCAAGATAGTGAAGCAAAGAGGTATAGCGTGGGAAATACAGAACTTCAGACCTAGATAACTATGTGGCTCAGTGTCATATTTGGTTCTGTAATGCTCCTCTTAAGTGCCTTGAGACATTAAAGGTGCTATGTAGTAATAAGTTGTTGTTCATCAAAATTATTAAAAATGCATGTCAATACTTCACTCTTGCACGTGGTATTGTGTGTCTGCAATATTTTAGCAGTGCACTGAGTTTGCAATGTTGCTGATTGCTCTATACTAGTTACGTTCACTACGGACCAATCAGGTGCCACTGCATTCACCACTCATGCCAGGCCAATCAAATCACTTCAGAAATACCTAGAACTGCCCTTTTCCTACCTTTATTTTTATCTTTCTTTATATTTTATCCTTTTTACCTTTACAACTTTATTTTGTTTGCTATGCAGGCAGGCCCATCTCAATCAAATTCTCAACCCACCTGACCTAAATCTGAGGCAATTTTGCAAACCAGTGAAAATTCTGTGCACCATCACAGCTCCACAGGAAATATGATGAACGTGTCATAACCCTGGTAAACACAGGACTTGCTTGGTGGAACTATGGGCTGCATTTGGCTGGTCCAGTGATGTGAAAACACAGATCAGTCATGATCTCACTGAATGGTGAAACATGGTCAAAGGGAATGGCCTACTCCTGTTCCTATGTTCCTATCGCCCATATGTTGGTAAGGATTCATTAGAAGAAAAATTCATTGCCATAGCAACATCATAACCACCAATGATCACTGTTTGCATCTTCCTGTCTAATTATGCCTGTGTGAAGCACCTTGGGATGTTTATTATTTTAAAGGCACTATATACTGCCTGAGCATCGGCCATGGCTCAGTTGATAGCACACGCGTCTCTAAGCCTCCAGCTTCAAGACCCACTACAAGGGTGGAATTGTCCATGCCCGCTGGTGTCGGGCATGCTCAGTGGCATGAGTGGACAATATGGCGAGAAGGCCAAAAATTGGTTTCACAATGGCGTGAAACCTGTTTGCAATCGTCCATGCAGCCACATACCCCACTATCGGACATCAGGGACCTCAATATAATACATCTGCATATCATTATAAGGGCAGTCTGCTGGTTTCATTTCCTCCCCCCAACCCCCTCCACTGGATCGTCAGCCCACGGTGGTGTGATTGCACGTTGGTGCAGAACACATCTTGACAAGTGTAACGTGCAGAAGTCGGAACTTACATCCAGGGGGCTTGCTCACATCGCGGACATCTAGGAGCAGAAGATGCTGGAGCCCGATAGCAACTGCACACTGGAGGAACGTCAATGGCATGCTGGGTGGATTCTCATGGACATGGCTCCACTGTGAAGCAGCTCCCTACTCACAACGGATGATGGTTGAGGGGGTGGAGAGGAAGGTCCAGGTGTGTTTGGAGAGGAAGATAGGAACATAGAAACATAGGAAATAGGAGTAGGCCATTTGGCCCTTCAAGCCTGCTCCACCATTCATTATGATCATGGTTGATCATCCAACTCAATAACCTGCTCCCACTTTCTCTCTATATCCTTTGATCCCTTTCACCCCAAGAGCTATATCTAACTCCTTCTTGAAAACATACAATGTTTTGGTCTCAATTACATTCTGTGGTAATGAATTCCACAGGCTCACCACTCTTTGGATGAAGAAATTTCTCCTCATCTCAGTCCTAAATGGTCTACCCCATATCCTCAGACTGTGACCCCTGGTTGTACTGGGGGAATGGGAGAGGAAGGTCTAGGATCAGCTAGGAGAGGAAGAGGATGGAGTGAGGCTGGCAGGTGGGAATGAAGGTTTTTTTTTATTCATTCAAGGGATATGGGCTTCACTGGCTAGGCCAGCATTTATTGCCCATCCCTAATTGCCCTTGAGAAGATGGTGGTGAGCTACCTTCTTAAACCGCTGCAGTCCATGTGGTATAGGTACACCCACAATGCTTTCAGGGAGGGAATTCCAGGATTTTGACCCAGTGATAGTGAAGGAATGGCGATACATTTCCAATTCAGGATGATAAGTTACTTGAAGGGGAACTTCCAGGTGGTGGCATTCTCATGTATCTGCTGCCCTTGTCCTTCTAGATGATAGTGGTTGTGGGTTTAGCAGGTGCTGTCTAAGGAGCCTAGGTGTGTTTCTGCAGTGCATCTTGTAGATGGTACACACTGCTGCCACTCTTCATCGGTGGTGGAGGGAGTGAATGTTTGTGAATGGGCTGCCAATCAAGGGGGCTGCTTTGTGCTGGACAGCGTCAAGCTTCTTAAGTGTTGTTGGAGCTGCACTCTTCCAGGCCAGGGGAGAGTATTTCATCGCACTCCTGGCTTGTGCCTTGTAGATGGTGGACAGGCTTTGGAGAGTCAGGAGGTGAGTTACTTGTCACGGGGTTTTTATCCTTTGACCTGCTCTTGTAAGCACAGTATTTATATGGCTAGTCCAGTTCAGTTCCTGGTCAATGGTAACCCCTAGGATGTTGATTGTGGGGAATTCAGTGATGGTAATGCCATTGAATGTCATGGGATGATGATTAGATTCTCTTTTATTGGAGATGGTCATTGCCAGGCACTTGTGTGGCGTGATTTTTTCTTGCCACTTATCAGGCCAAGCCTGGATGTTGTTCAGGTCAAGCTGCATTTGAACCTGGGCTGCTTCAGTTTCTGAGGAGTTGCGAATGATGCTGAATATTGTGCAATCATCAGTGAACATCCCCATTCCTGACCTTATGATGGAAGAAAGGTCATAGATGAAGCAGCTGAAGATGGTTGAGCCTAGGTGGGTGGGGGTGGGGGGGGGGGGGGAGCAAGAGAGTATGGGGGAAGGCGGGGGTAACGGGGGAAGACGGCAATTGTGAAAGTAGCTGTAATGGGGGGTAGAAGGTGTAAGGGAAGGAGTTCATAGGGGGGAAGGAGGGAGTCCATGGGATGAAGGAATGCGGACAGGGGAGGTAGTGAGGCTAGAGGAAGAAGTAAGGGTGGAGGAAGGAGTTGGGAAGGGGAAGGATTAAGGGTGCAGGAAGGGGGAGCAGAACTAAGGTTGGTGGAAGAAGTAAGGGTATCTGAAGGAATCAGGAAGGAGGAAGGACTAAGCAGGGGTGAAGTCCAGGTGTTGGGGGGGAGGACCAAGGTGGGGGAGTCCAGGCGAGGGAAGGGGGTTCCAAGGGGTAGGGGTTCCAAGGGGGAAAGGGGTCTGGAGGGGGAATGTCCATGTGAATGTGCAAGGGAGGGCATGAAACTGTGGGTGGGCATGGAACGAGGGAATAGTGAGAATGACCGAGGGCAAAGTGAGGTGGTAGGGTGGGAGGATGAGGTAGCAATAGAAGGGACGCCAAGGGTGGTTGGTGGGGACTCAGAAGCAGACATGGACCCTGGGAGTGGGAAAGATGAGCCTGAATGTGGATGGGGCTGGGATTTTTAGGAAGGAAGGGAATGTGCGCCTTCACCTGGACAACGCCAAAGGAAAAGGGTTGTGGCTGGTAGTTCACAGAGGGGAGGTGATGCCAGGGGGGTCAACTGTCAGGGAAAGGAAATGGGTGACTGGGGAGGGGAAAAGATGGAGGAGCTGATGAAAAAGTGAATCCAGACCGTGCTATCTAAATCAAAAGTGAAACAACAGTCGTGGTGGGTGAGATAAGGCGCTGCATGGGAGTGTGATCAGTGGCTGGGTGGAGATGCAGGTCAACTCAGATGGACAACTGAAAGAGAGCCCCAGCATGCAGCATTCAAATGCTCAGGGCATTGAGATGAGTGTGATATGTGAAGGATCCACGTGCGTGGGAGAGTGCTTACAAGAGGCTCCAAAGGGCCCTGCCCCACACCCACACACACACACACACACACACACACACACACATTTCTCCCTCCAGAATCACTTGTTGGCCAGCTGCTCCCTCTGCGGTGACTGAGGACAAGGTTGAGGGGCTCACAAGCAAAGGGGACTTGGAAGGAGTGGACAGCCTCTGAGATTCCTGAGTGGATGACCCGGGGGTATCCAGCTGCTGCTGCTACTCCCTTCAGGTACCTGGAGCCCCAGCCTGGCTCTTTGGGGGGAAGAGAGACATTGAGGTGCCCCGTTCCTCTCTCGCGCTGCCACTGCAGGAACTCACCCATGGCTCCCATGATGGAGTGCAGGTCTGCATGCATCTTGGTGTTCTGCTGGACCAGGGTCTCCATGGTGTCCACCATCCTCCCCATGGAGACCTTCATACATGCACGTAGTCACCACTTCACCAGACAGCAGGCGGACTCCTCCAACTCGCATGCCTCTCTGTTGAGGGCTTCCACCAGCTCTGCTTGATGTTCCCCTGCCTTCTGCTGACTCTCCAGGGTGAGTTGGAAAGCCAAATCCAGAGACTTGTCATCCGACTCAGACCTCAGAGATGCCTCTCTCCCAGCAGTCCGCCAAGTGCCTTGGAGCTCACATGAACCTGCCTCCACAAATACTGTGGCTACAAGAGCAGGTCAGAGGCTAAGAATGCATGTGTCTGTGCAGTGACCACCAGATTGTGAACCCAAGCCTGCTCTAGATCTAGGTCCCACTGAGGCGTGCGTCTCTGCGCTGGTGGAGGGTGTGGGTAAGCGCTGTGACAGGTCTTCCAGGCTGCTTATTTCCAGCTCTTCAATGAAGGAGGTGTCCTCTTGGCTGGAGGTGAGGACCTGGATGGAGCCAAGGGACTGGCTGGCTGAGGGTGTCAGTCACTTAGCAGAGCTCCCTGCAAACTAAAGTAGAGATAATTAGTGCATGGCAGCAGGGTCAAAAAAAGGAGAGAGCACTTACATTTGCACTGAGAGCAGGGTAATGTGGTGCAGGATCCTCACGAGGGTGTTCGCCACCAACCTCACCATCACCATAGGTCCATGTCCTCACCAGTCAGTGCAATGGCACACTCCTCAAAGTGAGTGAGGGCCCTAATGTGGGACACTCCAAACCTGGTCTGGGACCACTTCCTGCTGATATGAGCAGGCTTCACCTACATAAAAACAGATGGAGAGAGTGTGAGCAGGACACATGGCACTGCGTGGAATGTTTGTGTGGTGAGTGGAGCCATGGACAGGATGAGGATATGAGCCTGATGGAGATGTGAGGGTGTGTGAGAGTTAGTGGTATTGTCCCTTGAAGTGTGAGATCCCTGTGGATGTGTGATTGGTTTGTGAGTGTGTAAGTTGAGAGTGATGAGAAGAGTGATTTACCCTGGCAGATTGGATGAGGCCATTCATCCTGAAGCGGCACTGGGTGCCTATTCTCTTTTGCAGGACATTGGCACTGACCACCACTGCCACCGCTTCTCATACTGGATTGGTGATGCAGCTGCCCATCCTGTGGCCAAAGCAAGGGTAGAGGACACCATGGCAAGCCTCCACGGCATTCAAAAGACGCTCGAGGGAGGTGTCACTGAAGCAGGGGGCTGCAGCCTCTTTGCCTTTCAAGGCCATCGTGTCTTCTGTGCAGCAGTCCTGGGCTGGAAGCACTGAGAGGTGTGCACACGACAGCACTTTAAATGTGGTGCCCAGCATGATGAAATGGCGAGGTGATGGCGCGGTGGGCGAATGAGAGCCTGCCCGCCTTGGAAACGGTTGTTTCCTGGGAATGCATAATTAATGCAGTGGGTTTGGGAGGAGCTGCCATTGCAGCCAGCGGGTAAAACGACAGTGGGTAAAACAATCTGGGACGGTTCTGCACCAAGGCTTGAGCACAAAAATCAAGGCTGACACTCCAGTACCGCACTGTTGGGGTATAATTTTTAGAATGAGACATTAAACTTAAATGAGAAGTTGTTTGTGGCAAAGCAGAGGTGTTTAGGGAGGAGATTTCAGCACTTTAAAATCCATATTTATAGCAATCATTGATTGAGTAGAAACAAGCACTAAACACCTCTGTCATCCAGTAACAACATCATACAGTCCAATGTCAGGAATGGCACAGGCCAAGTGCAGAAAAATGTTCCTTTTATTTTATGCTAAGTAACCAAAATGATCAGGCCTCACAGCAATAAGACTTTTTTTTCAGCATGGTTGCCAATTTAGAGCCAAATTGCAAGTAATTTTATGGTTTCACCGAATGCCCACTAGGAACCAGGTTGTGATTTATCATATCCGACCATTGCAACCAGCAAGAAAAAAGCTTTCATTTCATCATCCCAAAGATAAAGGAATACTGTCCTGGTCCTTCTTGCCACCAAGTTGCTAGAATTTTTTTTTTAAATCACCATTTTATACTTGTTACATTTCAAATTTCACTTCCCTCTAACCAAAACAATATAATTTGTATAAAATTGATCTGTGTGGTTACTAGCCTCTGAAAGCACATTAGAAAGATCTCTTTATAGTTGCACCCCAATCAAGAGGGGTCAAGAATGTTCCATTAATTTGTTTTAATTATAAATAGGAAGACAGAGAGGATCAATGATAAGCTTGAATCATGGTGCTGGAGGGAAGGTTTCAGATTCTTGGGGCATTGGGGCCAGTGTTCTGGGACAGAAGGCACCAATTTAAATAGGACAGGTTGCACCTCAAATGGACTGGGACCAATGTTCACGTGGGGAAGTTCACTAGTGTGATTGTGGGCTGGGGGAGTTTTAAAATATATTGGCAAGGGGTTGGGCACTAGCATATAGAAGTAGAAAAGAGGAATAAGGTGCAAAAAGTGAGATTATTGGACAGTACTAAAGAAGGAAGTAGTACAATTTTAGATAGGAGCAAACTAAGAAGAATGACATGGAATGCAAAGACAGGGTTACAATGCATATAGGTAAACACACAAAGTGTGTTGAAAGAGGTTGTTGAGTTAAGAGCACAGATAGCAATGTGAGAATATGATGTGGTGCCAGTGATACAAAAGTGGCTTAAAAATGGTGAGAACTGAGTGCTTGTTTATAAGGATATGAAGTGTTCAGAAAAGATAGAGAAGGGAAAAAGTGAGAAAGGGTGGCAGTACTGATTAAGGACAACATTGCAGTGTTGAAAAGAGTGGATGTCCTTGGGTGGCAAGGGCAGAGTCCATTTGATTAGAGTTGGGGTAATCTATAGGCCTCCAAATAGTGAGAGAGAGATAGAAATAGAGATACCTGCAGGGAAATCACAGAGATGTGCAAGAACTATAGAGAGGTGATACTGGGGGGGTGGGGGGAGGGGGGGGGAGCGGGGTGGGGGGGGGCGGGGGGGTGGTGGAGAGGGGGCTATAATTAGCCAAATATTGATTGAGATAATGTTAAAAAGTAAGGAGGGGGAGGAATTTCTCAGATGTGTTCAGAGCTTCCTTGGTCAGTCTGTTCTCGACCCAAGTAGAAAGATAGCATGAAACAAAAACAAAAAATGCTGGAAAAACTCAGCAGGTCTGACAGCATCTGTGGAGAGAGAGACAGAGATAACGTTTTGAGTCTGTATGACTCCTTTACAGGTCTGAAGAAGAGTCATACGGACTTGAAACGTTATCTCTGTCTCTCTCTCCACAGATGCTGTCAGTCCTGCTGAGCTTTTCCAGCATTTTTGTTTTCGTTTCAGATTTCCAGCATCCAAAGTATTTTGCCTTTATTATAGAAAGAAAGCATTGCTGGATCAGGCGCTGGAAAATGAGGTGGACCAAGTGTCTGTGGGAGAATGTTTGTGTAAGGGTTATCATGGTATCAAAAGGGTTTAGACTATTAATGGAGAAGAAAAAGGATCAATCGAATATAGAACTGCACAATTGGAAGAGGGCCAATTTCAGTGCAATGAGAAGGAATCTAGTCAGGGTAAAATGGAACTGGGGACTAACAGAAAATGCTGTGATGGAACAATGGGTTATCTTTGAGGAAGAGATGCTTCAGAACCAAGCTAGGTATATTCCAATAAGGGTGAATGATAAGGGAGAGAAAAACAGGGCTCTTGGGTGATGCAAAAGATAGAGACCATGATGAAACAAAAAGGAGAGTGTATGATGCATGTCATGTGAATACAATAGGTTGGGAGTGGAGGTGAAGTGGAACATAAAACTGGCAAAGAGAGAATATGAGAATAGAATGACAGACAACATAAAAGGAAACCCAAAAATCTCCTACCTGCGTGTAAATAGCAAGCAGGTGGTAAGAGGTGGAGTGGGTCCTATTAGGACAAAATAGTGATATATGATTCCTGCAGGGAAAGGTTAGAATACTTGAGTTCTTTGCATTGGTGTTTACTAAGGAAGAGGAATCTGACAAAATATCAGTAGAAGCAGAGGTAGTGGAGGCAATGGATAGCATGGAAATTCAAAGGCAGGAGGTACTGGAAAGGCTGGCTATGCTTAGGATAAATAAGTCTGAATGGTTTATATCCCAAGCTCCTAAAGGAAGTTGGCATAGAGATAGCAGAAGGATTTGTCTTAATCTTTCAATTTTCCCTAGATATGGGGAAGATGCCAAAGGATTGGAGAGTGGCAAGTATAATACTCTTATTCAAGAAAGGACAGTCCTAGCAACTACAAGCCAGTTAATCTAACATCAGTGGTGGATAAGTTTTCAAAAACCTTAATCAGGGAAAAGATCAACAGGCATTTGAGAGGTTTAGGTTAATTAAGGAGAGCCAGATTGTGCTTGACTAATCTAATTGAATTTTTTGATGAAGTAATAGAAAAGGTTGATGAAGGAATGTGGTGGATGCTTTCTACATGGATTTTAAGAAAGGATTTGACAAGGTACCACACAAAAAGCTGGTTAACGAAATTCAGGCTTATGGAATAGAAGGCTATGTGTTAATTGATAAAATAATTGGCTTAAGGACAGAGAGTAGTGGTAGATGGTTATTTTTCAGACTGGAGGGCAGTAGACACTGGTGTTCCCAAAGGGTCAGTGCTAGGACCACTGCTTTTTTTTGCTACAGATAAATGACTTGAATCTTGGAATATGGAGTAAAATTTCAAAATTTGCCAATAATGCCAAACTTGGAGGAATGGCAAACAGTGAGGATGATGCATATTTGCTGCAACAAGGCATAGATGGGTGAATAGTATGAGCAGACAAGTGACAGATGGAATTCAATACAGAGAAGTGTGAGGTGATGCATTTTGGCAGAAGTGTTAGGAAGAGGCAATATTAATGGCACCATTTTAAGAGTGTGAAGGAACAGAGGAACTGCTAGGGATGCATGTGCATTGATCTTTGAAGGTGGCAGAGCATATTGAGAGAGTGATGAGCAAAGAATATGGGAAGCTCTAAAGAAGTCATACTGACTCAAACCATTAACTCTGTTTCCCTTTCCACAGATGCTGCCAGATCTGCTGAGTTTTTACAGCATCTTCTGTTTTTGTTAAAGCAAATGGGATCTTGGGCTTCATAAATTGAGTAAGAAAGCAAGTTATGCTGAACCTTTATAAAGCTTTGGTTAGGCCCAACTAGAGTATTGGGTCCCTTACCCTCCCAGCCATGTCTACCCAAAATCCCCAAACTGACATGAAGTCCAGGAGACATCTTTGCTTCTTCTTTGGGACAGGTTGTAGTTCCAACAATGGCCACTACCCTTTTCTAGGCACGTGGCAAGAGCTTGTATGTGGAGCTTTTAACATGATGAGACTGTTGCGCTGCAGCTACCACACAGTTCTGGCTGACCAGGAAACTCTCCCACTCTTACCACCAGTCATAGGCATTTTGGAAGGACTTACAGGGAGACAATCAATATGCTTGGCCACACCACAAATGCACCTTCTATGTCCATCAAATTCTGGGGTGGAACTTGAACCCCGATCTTTTGGCTCAGAGGTAAGGGCACTACCCATTGTGCCACAAGACCTGCTACTGGGACTACAGAGCTGCTGGCCAATCAGAATGGCCAGCAACACTCTAGGGTGTGACATCCTCTCCCTGAGGGACAGAAGTCCCATTCTGCACTAATCAAGGCCGCTCCCAGCTCATTATTGCTGCAGGGCAACCAGATTTCACATCACTGAACTGCCAACTGGCTTTTAGGTCAGGATGAGGGTGTTAACCGTCCCACTGTAAAATCCACCCCATAATCTTTTTTTTCTCTTGCAATTTTATCTTTTATATGGCCTGTGAATTACTGGAGAAATTGTGACATGTTGATAAATAGCAATGAATGTGTGGAATAAAGGATACTATAATACAACTAATTGGTTAACATATTTTCTGAACAGATATTTGAGGAGCCTCTTCAAAGGTGGCAGCAACTTGAGGACTGGAACATGTTATCCTAACATTCCAAAAAGCAAAATCTTGAATTGATATATGAATTAGTCCATCAATAGTGGATAAAACACTCAAAAGCATTATACAGGACCACAGCAGCCTGCTTTTGATTCCTACTACTTTCAATTGAGTGAACTATCTTGTTTCTTGTTCTCTATATAGCACTCTATTGTCCAAGGGTTGCCAGTTAAATGACAGCACTATGAAGCAAAGCAAGAAGGCAGACCCAAAGAACTGCCTCAGCAGGTAGAGTAATTGAACCCACACTGGGGCATTGTCTTGCAATACAGTCTAGCTATCTAGCCAACTGACCTAACCTTTCACACTCTGCATGCTGCATTGGTCTGTGATCCTCACAGTACAAATAGTACTTAGATCCTTAAATTGTTGTCATATATTCCGGTTCTTGAAGGTTATATATTATGGAATGATATGTCAGCCAAATCATCAACCTTCTTTGCCTCCACAGACCATGAGGGAACAAAGGGATGTTAAGGAGGGCATTATTATAGCATTTTAGTCTAAAAGTTTGAAAGTTTAGTTTAAAAGTAGCCTATGGAACTCTCATCCCCAGAAAGCAGTGGAGGCTGGATCACTGAATTTATTCAAGGCTGAGTTAGATAGATTATTGATAGACAAGGGAGTCAAGGGTTATGGGGGAGCAGCCAGGAAAGTGGAATTGGGATTGCAACCATGTCAGCCATGATCTTACTGAATGGGGGAGTGGGCTGAAAGGGCTGAATGGCCTGCTCCTGCCCTGCCCTGTGTTCCTATATTCAGCATTTCTTTTCCTCATTTATTTTGGTCTCATCAACATGGGAGAGGAAACTTGTTGGTGCTTGAAAACATAACTCTTCACTTTCCAGGCAGCCAGGTCCAGTATACTATTATACCATGCAGAGTAAAGCTCTACAGTAAAGCCCAAGCAATGTGCCTTAGCCTCAGCCTCTAAGCAGCCTCTACTGCACCAGCATGTCATTCCCCAACCCACCCCCTCCCCACCTATTTCTTTTGTCAGTTATCCAAGAATATGAGGGAGAAGGGAATAGAGGGTTATGATTATAGATTTAGATGATGAAAGATGGGAGGAGACTCGAGTAGAGTATAAACATTGGCATGGACTGGATGGGCTGAATGGCCTAGTTCTATAATCCTACATCTTCTCTGAGATTGCCAAGCAGTTTCAAATTAGTTTTAGACCCAAGACCATTAGACACCGGATTGAAACTTCAGCTTCATTTCACCTTGAAAAGAGGAGGCACTTGTCCCATCAGTCTGAGCTGCATTTGAACTCAGGTCCCAAAGGTAAAAGGCCAGTGTCGAAATCACTGATCTCCTAAATTGTTTTTCAATTTTCATAACAAATGTGTTTTGTGAGAAAACCTGTAAACACAGTGCACATTTGTATTGGGCGGTGGTAATGTTTTTTGTAAGTCACAAAGCTTTCAATGCTGTTTACATATTGTAATATCTAAAAGCACCCATCTTCTCTTCTTCCTGCTCTGAAGAAGTCATATGGACTCGAAACATTAACTCTTTTTTTTTCTCTCCACAGATGCTGTTAGACCTGCTGAGTTTTTTCCAGCATTTTCTGTTTTTGTTCCATTTGATAGACAATGTTTTGGCTCAAAGCATATCATTTTGTGTATGTTGATTGTTTTGTCTTTTGTTGGTGGTGATTCCTTTTGTTGTTTTTTGTGCCTCTACAGTGCTACAGAGAAATTCACATTGATCTGGATATCAAACTAATGCAGAGAGGCTGTCATAAAGCAGTATTACATTGAACACACAATGAAATACTGGAGCAGCATCGTTGTTATAGCTGCTTAGTTCAGTGTCGCCAAACATGATCTGAAAATATATTTTTTAAAACTGTTCATCCCAGGGCACAGTTATCTCCCTCAACCTGCCAGCAGTCTTAGCGGTGCATTTACACTCTCAACTGCTGATCTCAGACCAGTAGTAGCAGGTTCAGGTTCCAGCCAGGCAGAACCATTTTGACATTGCTTGGCTCCAGCCTGGCTGGAATTCTTCACTGTCCTGCCCAGCAGAGGGATAGCTTGGACACATACATGCACAGAGCATTCTCCCAACAGTTAGAAATATAAATGTTTATAGAACAGAGAGGGGAGGGGGGGAATCCTTGCTCTTTGAATATTTGAGATAAAGCAGATTTCGAGAACTGTCCCCGAGAACCAGTAAACTCACGAGCATTTTTGCAAAGCAGCTCTTGCCATCATACTGGATTTAACATGCCTTGTTAAATCGAAACATTGTGAGATTATTTACCTCTGGCGAATCTCACTTTGCTCAGTCAGAAGGAGCCAGTTTTGGATTTACAATGTAAGCATTGCGTTGGACAGATGGAAGTCACTTAATACTGGCAGAGTATGGATCGCAGAATTAACATCATGTCATCCCTCAGTAATCTCTCCGAAACAAAGCCTGGCAGCAATCTGACTCTCTGCCTGGATGCTTTGAATTTCGATATCGAATCAAAAAAAAACACATCAGAATAATCATCTAATTGTCTGATTGTAGCTTTTAATTCTGACCAACACTGAAGAGGGGATACCTCTTTCCAAGTTAAGGGGTTACGGGGATCAGATCTTTCCAAATAAACTTAATGCTATCCATTTTTGAAAAAGGAATTTGTAGCGACGATATCCTAAGGGTCCCAGGAGTGCTACAATTACCCTCGGGCAGCTTGTAGCAAGCCCTTTGCAATTAGCCTCATCACTCAATCAGATTCGATGAAACTGTCCACGGGAGACAGGCTACCCAAGTAGCACTTTGGGATACCGCAAACTGGCTTCTGCTCTTAAACTACAGCCATCCATCATGCTGGGAGACAAAAAATTGGCTTCTCTCTCGACGCTGGCGAGTTGAAAAATAATGTATTCAAGCAGCATTCTTGCGTGGTGAATCAAAGTATTGTGCAGCCACGCATTAAAGGGATCGTCTCGTGAAACCGCCTGCATTGTGGCTATTTTAACTGAGGAATGAGTTTGTGCCTATGTTAGTTACCCGATAGGTTTTGGTAGGTGGGCCCCACCTGTTCAATGTAATACTGCTTTATGACGGCCTCCCCGCATTAGTTTGATGGCCAGATCAATGTGAATTTCTCAGTAGCACTGTCAAGGCACACAAAAGAACAACAAAAAGACCGCCATTAACAAAAGACTAAACAATCAACATACACGAATGATCTGCTTTGAGCCAGAACATAAATATATCATCCGTCAAACGGAAAATGGGTGCTTTTAGCAAAGTGATATTGTAGTATGAGGACAGCACTGAACTCATCGTGACTCTTACAGAAAACATTACCTCCACGCAATATAAATGTGCACTGTGTTCAACAGGTTGCTGTTGCTTTCTACAGCTCTCCAATGTAAAAAAAAACCACACACATACTTATGGCACCAAACACAATCCCGAGACGAACATGATACACTGGTGTGTATCACTGTGCTATAGCCAGCCTCACAGAGACAAGGGCTGGGGATTTCACATGACAGGCTCCCTCACGTCAGCAGCGGTGTGTAACAATCGCTTCTCAGAGCTTTGGTAAAGTGCAATATTTAAATAGCAGAATGTGCGCCAAGCACTGGCTGTGTCTTAACTGAAAATGCCGCCGCCTGCGTGTTATTTTCTCTTCACTGATTAAATGTCATTTTAACTGTAATATACTTTCAATGCAAGCGCTGAGACATGGGAGAGACAGGAGTGTTTTACATTGTTTTGCAAACTTCTTGAAGCCAGCAGAAAATGTATTGTGTATTTCAGTTTTAAACTGACACTCGCCACTGAGTCAGACTCGAACAGTCCTGGGACAAACTGAGCCCTTTCTTTGTGGCTACTTAACGTTGCTTTGGGATCTCCCTAGCTAGAGGACCCAGCTCCTTCCCACATCGACAGGGGCCATTTTTCCTCTGTTTCGTTACCGCCCCCAGCCCCCTTCCCGTGGTCTAGATTCATAAAATGACAGAACACTAAATCTGGATTTAATATCACACTTCCAGATCGGGGACGAAGAATGCGAAACACATGGCGACAGGTGGTTCTGTGGAGGGAGCGGCTCAAACAGGTAGTCTCTCTGTCAGATTACAGGCGTGGGAATTACCATAAAATGAGGATGAATGTCCAAATGTGTTTTATGTAAAATGCATAAATCTCTCTCCTCTTTCTCACACAAACACACATTCAGCGATTAAGACTAAATAGAAGGCTGTTGTTACTAGTGTGGTAAAATGAGCTGGGAGAATTCTCCTAACCCTAACGATAAACCTGTCTTTCAAACAGTAGCACTGCAGTATCCACTTTCACATTTGACATGCATGCCCCTGTTTGTGCTCTGTATTCAACCAATTATCAAACATACCAGATATGGTAATAAACTATTACCGTAGCAGGTGGCCACTTAACTTTGGAAACTGGGACGAACATTTTGACCGGATTGGCGAGAGGGTTTCGAGGACATTTTGCATTTTAAGATACGATAACGTGTTCCAGAAGCAACAGCTTGGGACTTTTTTTTGTCAAGGGTTTCGGATTTCCATCCTGTCACTCACAGCACGCAGAACAGGCAGAGGAGACAATGTTAAATTATTATATTTTATGGCCTCGGGGCCTTAATGCTCTGACGACCGCGCCCACCCTCTTCAAAATAATTCTGCTGAATATACTGTCCACTGAAAACTGATGTTTCGGCAGTCAAATGATTCAACACTTCCTTGTTGTAGGATTCTGAGACCAATGGATCAAGGGACACTCAGTCATACTGCTAGCTCCACGTTCATTACCCAAACTATGGGAAAGCGTCGTTCTGCTTGCTGCCATCCAATAATTTATCTTTAATTCTTTCACAGGTGTGGGCGTCCCTGGCTAGTCTAGAATTTATTGCCCATCCCCAATTGCCTTTGAGGAGGTGGTGGATGGGTGCAGTATGCCTATAGTGCTGTTAGGAAGGGAGTTTAAGGATTTTGACACAGTGACCATATGGTTCCAAGTCAGGGTGGTGTGTGGAATGGAGGAGAACTTGCAGGTGATGGTGTTCCCATGCATCTGCTGCCCTTGTCCTTCTAGCTGGTAGAGGTCGCAGGTTTGTAAGGTGCTGTCAAAGGACTCTTCATGAGCTGCTGCAGTGCATCTTGTAGATGGTACACACTGCTGCTACTGTGCATCGGTGGTGGAGGGAGTGAATATTTAAGGCAGTGGATGGGGCGTCAGTCAAGTAGACTGCTTTGTCCTGGATGATGTCAAGTGTCAAGCTTCTTGAGGTGTTGTGGGAGCTGCACTCATCCAGGCAAGTGGAGAGTATTCTATCACAATTCTGACTTGTGCCTTGTAGATTGTGGACAGGCTTTGGTGATATTGTATTATAAATGTTAATAAAGGACCAAAATTCCAATAAAATCAAAATCCCTAGAGTTGACTTTGTACTGGTAACATGTGAAACTAAGTCAGTATGAGACTGAAAGCCAAATCATTAGGAGTTTTGGATCCTCTAGGATGCATTTCTTCAATAAAGGACACATCAATGCAAAGCAATTCCACAGTGCACTGCAAGTCTAATTTCATTTGTTGAGGAAGAAGATCAGCTACGATCCAGTCAAATGGTGGAGCAGGCTCGAGGAGCCAAATGGCCTACTTCTGCTCCTATGTTCTACTGTAACATGGAGTGAGGTTCCCTCCTGCAGGGAGAACCCACTTCACAGCAATACTACCATTGGAAATGCATCCATATATTAGCCCTTTGTCCAATTTTGGGAAAAGCAACCTTCACTGTCTACTCTGTCCAGGCCTCTCATTATTCTTCATGAACTATTCTCCCCTTTTCAATTTGTCACCAGGTGCCAAGCTTTGAAGGCTAGCTAGCTAACCATTGAATATAGTTATAATCCTTTAGTTATGAAGAAAGATTGGAAAAGTTGGGACTGTTTTCCTTAGAGAGGAGAAGACTGAGAGGAGACTTGTTAGAAGTTTTCAAAATAATGAGAGGCCTGGACAGAGTAGACAGGGAGAAACTATTCCTGCTCGTAAACAGATTGAGAACCAGAGGGCACAGTTTTAAAGTGTTTCACAAAAAGAGCAAATGCGAGGTGAGAAAAAGCTTTTTCACACAGTGAGTAGTTAGGGTTTGGAATGCACTGCCTGGAAGTGAGGTGGAGGTAGGTTCAATTGGGGCATTCAAGAGGGCATTGGATGATTATCTAAATAGAAACAATGTGCAGGGTAACGGGGAAAAGGCAGGAGATTGGTACTAAGTTAAAATGCTCAGCAGGCTGGTGATGGGCTGAATGGCCTCCTTCTACACTATAACAATTCTGTAATTCTGTGATCAGAGAATCAATGGGATTGGTGTTCACAAGATAGAAATGAGGGAGGTCATTTGGCACATTTTGGTTCATTCAGCAAAAAAAATCCTTGCATCACATCATCTTACTGTGGAGGTGTGCCAGTAATATCATAGAATGAGTAACTCAAGGAGTCAAAATTCATCTTTTAGGGACAAGGGTTCAACCACAGCAGCTGGTGGAAATTGAAATCATGATAATAACATTAATTAATCCAGAATTGAAAGCCAGTCTCAGTAATGGTGACCATGAAATTATCATTGATTGTCATAAAAAACCATCTGGTTTATTAATGTCCCGAAGGGAAGGAAATCTGCTGTCCTTACCCAGTCTGGCCTACATATGACTCCAGACCCACAGAAGTGTGGTTGACTCTTAAATGAAATGGCCAAGCAAGACACTAGTCCTCAAAAGCCATGAGGGATGGGCAATAAATGCTGGCCTTACCAATGGCACCCACATCAACTCTGGATAATTCTAAGGGGTTTGTCTGTTGTACCTGTATGATCATTCCAAGAAATGGTCACCTTTTTTTCGTATGAAGAGATTCCTTCTGACTCCAGTCAGAATCTTTTGTTTCCCCAGTTTGAACCAATGCTTTGTTCTGGTAATCTAGCACATTGCTCAACACTTTTAGCCAATTGAATGAGATGTACTTGATCCTACTGAAGATTCATATTCTTACATTTCCGTGGGTCTGTCATAGCATCAGTTCATTGCAGGACAGGTTGTTTATACTGAGGAGTACGGTCAAACGAGGGACAATGGAGCATCTGCAATTAGCCAGATCCCTCCAAGATAAAAAAAACTCCTATATCACATATTTTGAATTGCTGCCAAACTGAAACCATTTCGCAGTGAGGCAAAATCTGCAGTAAATTAGCCTAAAGCTTTAAAGAGAATTTGTCTTCACCATTGAGTTTCTGTTTACTAACACACTATTCCACAATAAGATCTTTTATAGCTCTGGCTCCCCCACCCCTCCCCCAAACAAAAACATTGGCATTGTTTCATGAAGACAATGACCTTAAATAATCATTTTAAATGCATTTTCCTGTCAGGCCTTTCCATTTTGTAATCACAGGTACTCATTTTTACGGCGTTTTAACTACAAAAAGAGGTGTGTGTTGGGGGAGGGGTTCCTATATGTAAAAACAGTTGCCCTAATGCACTGCTTAGTTTTAACAACAGCAGGAATTCAACGTGCCGCTTTGCAATCCTAGAAAGTAGCTGAGGAGTGGGGGGGGGGGGTGGTGGTGGTGGGGAGGCGATCAACAGCGACTTCTACCGACCTCCTGGACCGAGAGACTGAAGGCTTCAAGACATTCAATGCCATCCAGGACCTGTCCAGCCGAACCCACCGTGTCAAAGGGTAAAGGCGATCTGCTGTGTCAGCCCTGGAGGTGCAGAGTGCTGATTAGCCCGGCCCAGCCCTGGCACGGTTCGTCACAGACCCAGCCGCTGGTGTAAAATAGGGAAGGGAAGGGGGTGGGGGGGAGAGGTAGAGGGGAACAAAATAGGTGGGAAAACACCTGCTGTGCAAGGTGGGAGTTGCTGCCCTCAAGCCCCCTGTACAAACCTCAACCTTCTCCCAGTTGTGCGGGGACTAAGAATCCTTTAGAGAGTCCACGGCGGCTGAATACCCCACGTGGGGGCAAAATCGAGATTCTCTCTCTACCCCCCCCCCCCTCCCCCACCTTTGATGGAATGGATCGAGAAGTTTCTTTTAAAAAGTGCACCCAGCCACGTTGGCAGCTCCTTTTGCTACATCTTATAAGAGCTGAAGTTATATGATTCCATTAGAAGGGTAGAGGAGCCCGAGCTGCTAAGTGCTGCTATGCATCAGAGGGTGTGTGTGTGTGTGTGTGTGTTTTTACATAGTTAACAATGGGTTGCAGCTCTTGCAGTTCGAGCCCAATGAATCTCAGAGACGATTAGCCGTGAGGATGCCAGGCGGGGCTTATTTAAATATCGAATATGTCAATGTGAGAGTATGTATATAAACAGCTGCTTTCATCTGATTCCCCTGGACTTCAGTTATGAAATTTAAGCGGAGATTAATGCGCCGGGATCCCTATAAACGGTGCAGTCAAAACAAAGTCGTCTCGTCTGTTATTATACACGAGGGGGCTGCATTGGGAGGTGTTTTTTTTTTCCCCGAGCACAGGGTTGATTAATAAAAAGTGATCGCGGCTCTAATTGATCGCCCCCTGGCTCCGGCTGCCTCATGACTCTGATGGCCGAGGTTGGGAGCTATCTGGGACCCCTGGACTCAGACATACACGCCGTTTCTCTTGGGAATATGCCCGTGCTGGCCCAGGCCGACTCCCCCGGGTTCCTGAGCGAAAGGCTCGGGCAGATCGAAGGCAGGCTGCAGAGGGGAACACCCACCGACTTCGCCCACCTCAAAGGCATCCTCCGGCGGAGGCAGCTCTACTGCAGGACCGGCTTCCACTTGGAAATCTTCCCGAACGGGACTGTCCACGGGACCCGGCAGGATCACAGCCGATTCGGTGAGCGGGAGAGGGAAGGAGGAGGAGGAGGAGGAGGAGTGGGGTTGGGGGGGGGGGGGGTTGCAATTGGAGCAATTCCTTGTTCTTAGCAACTGGTGTTTATAAACATTTTAAAATGTCAGTGAGTCTGGACAAGGGAAGGAGGGAGTGTTAAACTGTGGAAGAAACTGGGCAAATACACACACCGAATTTGGTGCTGTTACTATGCACAATGCAATTAACTCTACAATTGTTGGGAGGTTGATTCAGCCTGTGTACCTGCAGTTAATGACGGCTTTACTGGGGTGGGGGGGAATAATGTGCAGAGGGAACTCGCCATCCAACTTTGGCGCTCTGAAACATGTTTACCCTTCACCTTTTTTTTTTACCTTTTTACACCCGTACAACTCCAGCTGGACTGCCTCAAGACTCTCTTCCACACCGCTTTGCAGGGTTATCTGGAAAGATTTATATAAAACACCGCACCATGTCTGGCACGGTTGAAGGTTTTAGCACTGCATTTGGAGAGCGTGTGTGATGGTGCCACAGGGCGGTTGTGATATGTTACTGTATTTACAGTGAAACCCCAAAGCTCCGGCCGTCTGCGCGGTTACATTCGGGAAAAGTCGTATCCCCTTGTTTAAGTGATGTCGAGTTGAGAGAGGGAAGCAAAGAATAACCGAGAAAGGTACATGGATATATAGCGACTGCAGAAAGTCCTGCGCAGAGGGATGCCAGATAGGGAGTGTGGCAGAGTTCAGGGAGGGGGAGGATCAGACACAGACTAGCGGGAGAGAGAGGCAAGGAGACAGGCACACCGCAGAGATCCTCACAAAGACAGGGGTTCGTACAACACATTAGGGAGACAGAAGCTGAGGGAGACAATTTAGACAGAAACTAGGGCACACATACCGGGAGAGGCGGAACACAGAGGCAGTCTCAAGCCGGGGACTGGGTGAGTCGTACAGACAGGGAAATGGAGAATAAACGCTAAGTGGGAGAGTGAAACACAGGAAACTGGAAGTCGAATGCCCAGGGCCTGAAGAGTAAAGAGCAGCGAAGAATGATCCTCTTATTCTTAAATCCCATTAGCTTCCTCCTCTGTGCCTTCTCCACCCACCCGCCCCCCCCCCTCCCCCTCCCTCGCCTCCTCCTCCTCCTTTCTCTCCCACCGGTTGAAGCAGGTGTCTTTCATCCACTAGAAAAGATGGAGTGCTTCTTTTTCACTCCCAGACCTGCTTCAAAGCGCCGTTCTTACCTAATAACCAAACTGTCTCATAAATCACTGCAAATTCCTCCCCGTTATTATCAAACACAGGGAGATCATCTTAAAAAAAAACGTTTTCTCAAAAGTTTCCATCGCGCCCGATTCTGAAGCGATCCCGCCTTTCTGAGTAGGCATAACACGGGCTATTTTAAGGTCAATCAAACTAATGTAAGAAATGAAATGTGAAAGAATAGAGGGCTTTATAATTAGAACCAGATCCTGTGACCTGACACCCATATATACTACAGCCAGCCTTAAACATGTTCTTTTTAAAATAATCACTGATACTTCGTTTTTTTAACTATTTGGTGACCACAGTATAATTTCTGTAACATTAAAAAAAACCTAATAGTGTTATTTTCTAAACTCTATTCACGTTGTGCAGTGAATTAAAGAGTCGTTAAGCTCTCGTTACTATATGGTATATTTGACATCAGCTGTCTGTGTGACTATTACTGGGCACTTAGAAAGTTGCCCTAGACTCTGAAACATCCAATAAATGCGCACATTAATCCTCTGTGACTTTTACTGTCCCCTCGGGCGGAACAGACTACGCTAATGTAACTCTTACCTTCCCTGCTTCGGCGGCTGTGACCATTGACAAGTTCCCCTCTCTGATGTGTTGTGCAGGAATTCTGGAGTTCATCAGCTTAGCGGTGGGACTGGTCAGCATCCGTGGGGTGGACTCGGGACTTTATCTGGGGATGAACGAGAGAGGCGAGCTCTATGGGTCGGTAAGTTCAACGTGTTTTGCACATTCTCGTAACACAAGTGCCCAGCAATGTTTCAGGCAATTGAACCAAAGTTTTTACACTGAGATCTCAGGAAAGACTGATTATTACCGGATTTCGATCAACTGTTGTGTGTGTGTGTGTCAGACTGAAACCTCTGCAGGAAACGTCAGTTTTTTGTCTAGTGTAGGTAAGGGAGGATGAGGGTAATGCAAAGTTGTGGCACCTTATGTTACTGTAGATACAAAGAAGATCAAGGCATATCTTACCTCATCCACTCAGGGCATAATTACTCTCCCCTCCCGCTTCCTCCCTCAAAAAAAATCATGGAATCCTAGCTATTTCTGAAATGATTCTACCGTGTTTAAGTCAGCTATCTTATTCAGAAGATCTCTCAATTTCTCATCACTGTATAAAGAAACGCTTCCTGATATCAGTCTTAAAGTAGACCTTTTGCCAGTTAGAACCACCATTTATCCCACTGTTCCATTTTAAGTTGACATAATATTCAGGAGTTTCATTTCCTGATCACTTGTCATTCTCTATGTATCTGTGGTTCCCTTTCAGTCAGCTTCTTTGTCACAGCTAGTTTATATTTCCATCTTCAAGGTAATTCTCCTTTGCAACACAGGGCTGCAATCAATGGTAAACCTGGCTATAAAGTGACTGAGTGTTGGCTGGAGGGGCAGTGGCTAACTTCAGAAAGTAATGCTCAATTGCTCCCATGGAAGCAATAGGAACACCAATGGCAAATGTTTCCAATGGTGTAGTCCACTTGGACAGATCAGTAGCACACTCTTCTGCATCCCTGGATCCTTTTGGTCTTCCTGGGCAGCAGTAAAGATCCTGCATACAGCAATGAAAGTTAAGATTGTGACTTTCAAAGTGTATACTGCAGTTGTTTTTTGAGTTGCTGCTGTCACTGTGGAATCCATGCTGCAGTGAAATGAGGTGAATCCCACTGCAGAATATTATCCAACCCTTTTTAATTGAAGTAGTCCCTCAGTAGGGGATGGGGTTGCTTAAGTTAATTTCCTTTTTAAAATACTCATTGGAAGTATTTGGTCTATGCAGATATACCATCTGTTGCAATGTGATCTCACCATAGCTCCCGATGCTGTGGCACAGGAGCAGAGCTCTGAAGCCTGTTATTCCTGGCTGGCCCAGACCTGTGTCTAATAGTAAACCCACTATTAAAAGCAATAACGCCCTTTAACTCAACACATCAATCAGAAACAGCAGTATAGACTTGTTCCTTCCCTTAGAAGTTGCTCATTGTTATCAAAGAACAACTGTAATGGTATTTTAGGAGCACTAAAATGTGTATATTCTGGTACTTTTCAGTGTCACGCAGTGCACAATGTCCCTGTATCACTCACCCTTCTTGACAGACAAGGTGACTATTGCTGAAGGCTTTCCTTAAAACATATTTCTGTCAGGTGACATGGAAATTACTGCCGTCTTTAGGTGGCTGATATGTAGGCAGCTATACAGCAATGGGAACTGAACCCCATTCTTCATAAGTATGAGACAATGTAATCTCTATACATTTTATAAATTAACAACTGTGTGAATGGGGTTCATAATGGACCAGGAAGTCCTTTGCTGTGCAATACACATGAAAGAGAACTTATATTTATATAGTGGATTTTGCCACCTCAGGACATCCCAAATGCTATACAACCAATGAAATACCCTTGACTTATAGTCACTATTGTAATGCAGGGAAACACAGCTGCCAATTTGCTGACAGTAAGGTCCCACAAGCAGTAATTGTCTCTTTCAGTGATGTTAGCTGATGGAACGTATTGGCCAGGACACCAGGGGATTTCTTACCTTTCTTCAAAATGTAGCGTGGAATCTTTTATGTCCAAAGAGCATTTGGGGCCTTGATTTGCCGTCTCATTTGAAAAGCAGCACCACGCTCAGTGCAGCACTCCTTCAGCACTGCATTGAAGTGTCAGCCTAGATTATGTGTTCAAGTCTCTGGACCACTTGAACCCACGACCTTCTGACTCAGAATGCTGGACCACTGAGCCAAGATAAGTACAGTTTAATTTTGGCCCGCAACGCCAGTGGGACAGTATGACTGTTACAGCATTGTGGAGTACCAACCTTTGGGAAGGATGGGATCATGATTGTGATTCTCTGTACAGCTAAGTTGTTAATATTTGTCATGATATTGAGAGTAGAGATTTCACCATGATCACTATTCCTGTGCCTTCTAGCAGTCAGTTTCAGAGCATTTACCAATTTCCCATGAATGATGGGTTTCATTGCACCATAACTGGGAAAAAGAAAATAATTTAGTCGGAATTTTGCTGTTTCGTAAAAGAATAAATGAATTCTTCATAAGCATCTTTTCCACATTGCTGTCTACTATCCATGTGGCTGCTGACATCTTAAATGAAAATTGTTTTAGCATTGTGTAGCTTTAAGGATTAAGGGTGTCCGAGCTGACATTAAATATCAGGGGACAGGAGGTAACTCGCAGCAAATATTCTTGCTTTCAATAATTGTTGCTGGCAAATGAAAATGATGGGGCAAATTCCATTCAATTTGGATCATATTTTGGGTGCCAGAGCAGGAGATACAGTACAGATACAGAAATTAAAAGAGCGGAGAAAATGAAGGAGTGAGATTAAGGAAAGGAACTAGGATAAGATGAGTGTCAGGGAGGGATAAAGATGCTGGTGTTTACCTTGGTGACACAGGAACTTTCAATATAATTCATACTACCTGTAATCATTCAGTTATTTAGAACATGTTATATACCCAAAGGCTAAAGAAACATTTTAGAAATCAAAGTAAGGCCATAGGAATTAGGATTTGGTTTATCATTTCATTTTTCATTGAAGAAAATAGTCTTGGTTTCAGGAATCCTCTTGCAAAAGGCCTCACGTCCCTTTCCAAAATACAATTAGACTTTAAAAGGGAAAGGGAGCTACAAATCAACAAGCTGAAATCGTTGCTTTTATAATACAAGAACTGTTCCTACAATGAACACATAGTTTTTCACTTCTGCAACAGAACTGAAATCCTGAGAGAATGAAGGAGCAACAGAATATGGAGGGCTCATCAGCCGTTTGCCCTTTCAAATAAACTAGTCAGATCTTTGGCTGGGGTCAGCTGTGGGGCACACTTGAAGCTTAGTTTATGAAGGAGATGACAACCTGTAAATAGGATAACCGCCTTTACCTCCCATTCATGTGATGTTACTATTGCCAGGCTGAGGATCAGGCACCATTCATCAGTCACCATCCTTCTCACCAAGGGTGTTGATAATAATACAGCTTGTTGGCAGTATCTGATCTGAAGGTGTAGAGGGCATAACCGATATTTTTGTTAGTAGGTTTCCAACTTAAGGACTCTCTAATACATGTTATCATTATTATAAATTTAGTGAGACTGGCAAAAGTTTACTTTAATCAACATGTGAACTTCTGAATTTACTCGCTGGGTTTTATGTCAGGACAAGTGCTTCTATAAAGCTAGCTTTGTAACAACAGGGTTTTAATAATGACATTCCTGGATAATTATAAACATTATGCAAAAATATGAATTTACCTGTTTTCAATGTTTCCTTTAATTAAGGTCTATCATTTTTAAAATATAGGTTATATAATCGCTCAATCTAATGAAAAGAAACAACTTTGCCCCAACAATCTTATTCACCTCTATAGTTCAGTCCGCCACACAACAAAGCAGACTGAAAATGTTATGCCTGGTCTTGCGCACTTCACTGAGTGAAGAGGGCAGTGCTCAGCTGCCCACACCCCAGCAAAGTACCTGACATCTACCGTGTCTCATATAAAACAGGAAATAGTCACTTAAAACGGATATAAATTTAGGCTTACATCAGGGAGATTTTTTTTTAATTGTTTCTGGCTGAAACAAATAATTCAAAGCTTTGTATCAGTCTGAGACTTGAAAGCGCTTTCCTTATGCTTCCCCTCCCCCTCTGAGCAGTTTCTTTTTCCACTCTCCAGGGCCTACACTGCTGCTTCCTGCCACCATCAGAACAGGATGGGTCTGCCGTTAATACAAGCCTGATTGTTCAAAAGGCGACATGTTTCCAATGAGTAGGACTGGTCCTACCAGTTCTTCTTTTGCTCTGCTTTTTATTCCCTCCCAAAATGGTACATATTCCAGTTCTACAGTGCTCCCTCTAGTGAGTTGTTTGAGAACTGACTAAACTCACCCAAACTGAAGCAGCTAAGTTCAAGCGTCAAATATCAATAGGAAATGCTAGAAATACTTAGCAGATCTGGCAGCATCTTGTGGAGATGAAAGGTCACAGATCTAAAATGTTAATACTGTTTCCCTCTCCAGATGTCGCCATAACCTGCTGAGCATTTCCAGCATTTTCTGTTTTTATTTCAGATTTCCAGCATCGGCAGTATTTAGCTTTTGTATGAGCATTTAAATGCCAATCTATTTTGGAATTGGAAAGCAAGACCCTCTGGCTGAAAATGTATTGCTCAATTTCTATAGGGGCTAAGATGCCCAGGAATATCTGGAGCAGGAATATATCAATCTCATTATTGAGTACTCAGTTAAAGTTCACACAGGGAGTCCAAACATGATTTTTACCATACAATCTGTCAAAATATAGTTATCCAAAATATTTAATTTTATGCCCTCCTTCATCAAAAATGTAGGTAATGGCAGGTATTTGTTTTGAATTACCCCATTAATTTTCTCCTCTACAATTTCCCTCTCTTTTTAGTTAAGATACTGAGTAATGTTAACCACACTCCATTATCATGTCAAAATGACATTCTTGATGTATGAACCTTGCCTGCAAGTATTGGCAACCTCTTCACTTTCAGGAAGTGTCACAAATGCACTTGACCTTATTGTCTCCTGTCCTCCACGTGTGCACCTTCCATCAGGCCTAAATGGATAGTGCTAGTGATTCTTTTCCTTTGCTGGTCCAAGGTGCTGAGGTCAACTGTAATATCCCTGCCACCACCCAGACTGAGACTGGGTCACTCAAAACATATGTGGAATTGAACCTGTGTGTTTCAGATTTGCATTTACCAATTGGGCATTGTGTGCTATGTAATCTGCTCCCGCACTGTTATTCTCTAGCAAAGAGTGCACAGATGAACCATAAGGTGATGGCAGGAATGACCAATGGTGACTGAACTTCCAACGTTTCCACTTCCCTGTGGAAAGCTGCCTGGGCTCTGAACAGCACTTACTCTCAATCAGTTGTTTTAAATACATACAGGGATTTCAATTCATTATTTTATCAAAAGGCAAAAAAAAAATGGAGTGATAATTTAACAGAATTGGGAGAATGCTTGTTGAGTGTCTTCAGTAAGCCCACCAGTTCAAGAAAGAAAAAGCCAATGAAGTGCCTCTGAAATGTGGTCATTGTTGTAATGTAGGAAAAGCAGCAGCCAACCTATTCAAAGCAAATCCTACAAACAGCATTAAAAATAAATGATGGGAAACCTGTTTTTAGCTGTTGGTTGCAGGGTAAATACTGGCCAGAACACCGGGGAAAACTCCCTTGCACTTCTTCAAAAAATGATGTGGGATCTTTTACTTCCCACCTGAGAGGACAGGTGAGGCCTCAGTTTAACATCTCATCTGAAAGATGGAGTCTCCGACAGTGCCGCACTCCCTCAGCACTGCATTGGAGAATCAGTCTAAATTATACATCCAGGTCTGTGGAATGGGACTCTGACTCAGAGACTGTCACTGAGCCAGGTTGCCAGTGAATTGGTTGCTGCCTTCTTCTGGGACAGTGCCCTGAAAGGTTGTGCCTTATAAAGACTGGTCAAATCCTGCCAGCAGGAAAGAGATAATAGTTTCCTTTTGATTCAAGATGATTTCAGATGATAAATCAAACAATTCTGGCAAAATTAATTTCAGCTCCTTTAGGCACATCCCCACAATGAAACATAATTACAGTCCCCTGGCTGAGAGAGAAAGAGAAAGGGGGAGAGAGTATTCATCTTTTAGAGAATAGAAATGGCTTCTGTTTTAGTGAGAACACAATTTTGCTGCTAGGTTCTACACTGTAACCAGAAAAGATCAACGTTGCTTGGAATGTGTGAAGCAGTATGTAGTTTTGCAATTCTGCTGGTCATTTGAATTATATTGGAAGATTGTTCTCTATTGAAGGAATCCAGTTGTTTTGCTTCTCACTTGGTAAATATTAAAACTGAATAGTGTAAAATAAATAAAACAGGCACCTTAGATTTACAATGCTAAATGTTTTGGCCAGTGCAGACATGATGGGCTGGATGGCATCTTTCTGCCACACAACTTTTCTACGGTTCTAAGTCACACTATTTCTCAAGTGATGGTAATTAGCTCCTGGCTTGAATGACATTGAGCCCAAGTTTAACCTCTGCAAGTGGCTGGGACTTGAGTGAATTAAAATCGCGCTCATTTTTCTTATTATCATATGAAGTGGAAAGAAGTTCTTCAATTTTACCCTCAACTTATTAAACAGAATATAACGTAGGAAATAAATAGCATTGAAAACACATGTATTATACCTTCTAATTAATGTCCTTTCTCTTTCTTACAGAAAAAATTAACATCCGAGTGTGTTTTCCGGGAGCAATTTGAGGAGAACTGGTATAATACCTACGCATCAACTTTGTATAAACACTTAGATACTGGGAGACATTATTATGTGGCTTTGAATAAAGATGGTTCCCCACGGGAAGGATATAGGACTAAACGGCATCAAAAATTTACTCACTTTTTACCTAGACCCGTGGACCCTGAAAAAGTACCGACATTATACAGAGACCTCTTGAACTATAGTTGATAAACTTCGCTGCCTTGCAAGTGTTGTACATACGCGGGAGCTTTAGCTATTCTGGGGAGCAGTGCCATCAAGAAACTCATGGCCAATTCTGAGACGACCATTTTGGCTGAATTCATTACCACTATTAATACTATCAAGCCTTTATGAAGCGCACAGTCCCAGGATTTTTTTTTATATTCACACATCTATATTCTCCACTGAATTTTGCTTCTAGATATTTGTTGAGGAGGCGAGGAACACAAAAGACTCATAGACAATGGACACTTTTATTGCTGGAGAGAAATGAAAGGCCACTAAGTGGCGATAAACGCTGCTGCAAATAAAGAAGCTTTGAGCTAAAAATTATATATTTATCAGAAGTTGATATATTTCGGGTCTGTGGATGACACACTGCTGAAAGCAGATATTTACTATATTACACAGAAGAGAAGAGCCAAGAAGATATAAGATTCCCAGTCTTTGGAATGGGCTAAAATTATTACCATGGACACTGTATAAACGAACAAAAACTATTTATAGAAATGTCAACATTATATTTATTTTATATATTTATTTATTACATAGACTATATTTTTAATGACAATGTATAGACCAGATTGCTGTCTGGAAGGATTAGATCCTACTGAAATGTAAATGACCACTTTTAAGTTATGAAGATCTATGAATGTTGAATAAAAAAAGGTTATGGACAATAAAAGAAAACACTTTGTTTAAAGCAAAAAGTATATTGTACAATTAACATGTTGCTTGTTCACTCAATAAAAAGAAATCATTATGACTGAAAGTTAAAATGTTACAAATATTCCAAAATATTTCTAATCAGTTACATTGCAAAACGTTCTATTCTCCAATATGCTAGGCAAGTGATGTTAATATAATTGCTAAAAACAACTCTTTGTAGCTCATCTTTATATGGTATTTAATATATTTGACCATTTATCTTTAGCTATTGCTTATTTCCCTCTTTTTTTGGTCAGTTCCACGTAGGAACTTTCTTCTTGTGTATTTGAGCTCAGTTAAAAGCTTGCTCAGTGGAATATTCACTTACCTTTTGTCATTTCACATACTGATGGACTTCCTATATATGTTTCCTGTAATTTATATTAATTTTTTGTCGTTTCACCGTGCATAATACTGTGTGATTCATTTACAGGACTCAACTTCTTTTCAGATGGGGTCAAACATTAAAATACTGTTCACCCATAAGGCAGAGTAAAAGCTTTAAACTGTAGAACACTAGTTCAGTGGGATTCAGGCCTGCACCTTAAGTTGATTAAGTTCTAGATCAGGAAGAATGGAATTTTAAAATGAAAAAAAAAATCAGGAAAAGTTTTCCAAAAAAATAGCAAAAGCTTTTTACTTTTTTAGAGATGAAAATTCAGTTTAGATAACAAGCAAAATGCAACCTCCATGTTTGTTGGTAGATTTGAAAATAGTGGAAATGCACCAATTGAAGTGGTCAAACTTTACATTTTCTGAGGAACCATTCCCTAAACCTCCCTAGGAAATATTCTACCTTTAGCACTCATATATCCATTCCATTTTCATGCCCTTATATCTTTTTCCTCACCTTAACCAATGAAGGAATATTTTTGGTGTAATTATTTGTTTTTGAAGGCTTTATTCTCAAAGATTTTTTGGAGTGGTCAGATTTTTGGAAATGGTTTGATCATCGTTTGCTAATTTTCATTGTTGGCATTTATGAATCCTGTGCTGGTGGGTTCAATTGGAATCCATTTGATGTGGTAATACAATAGCTGAAATAACTGAGGATGTTTACAGTAACTGTCCACATTCCCTGCCACATAACAGCAGATCCCTGTGCACAATACTTATTAGTAATGCTGGCAAGATTTTCTCTCTTACAAACAAAAGAATATAGCACTCTCAGGTCAAAATGTGAGTTTGCGCACACAGAAGTATTCCAGGCTTTGTATTAGTTAGCAGAGTTGGGTTAATCTTTCAGAATGAACCAGCAAGGTAGTGAGTGCTCTTTTAGGCTAAGGGTGGTGGTGCATTGCCAGGAAATTGGGACTTCAGGCCTTATCCTGGGGTTGTTTTATGTTTGTGTTTATTGACATGAGGAATGTCAATACTATGGGGTGAAACACATACCACTTTTGCATCTGGTGGTAGCAATGAGTGTTCCTGGGTGGCATCTAGAAGCAGAGTAAAGCTCATCTTCTCTCCCAGAAACGTGCCTGTAATCCCACGGTTTTTCCTGCTTCCCATGCCAATATCCTTAGAGTTTCACTAAATGAGATTATGCAGCTGAGCCAAATTACTGTGTCTTATGCTGTGAGCTCACAGCCAGTACATAGGCGATTGAAAAGACAGTCCCTTCAACTGATTCTGCATTTACAGCCAAAAGAATAGGGAAGGCTGCTATCTCAGACGACAGAGGTGAAAGTTCAGCATGTCTCTTAATATTCTGACCAATAGTCCCCATGGTTTGCGGATCCAGTGTTTCAAAGCCCAGGCAAATACAAGTAAAAAAAAACTGGGTACAGAGATATTTAAATACTTGGAAGCAGTGTAAAAGATTCCACATTTTATTCGTTTAATTCACGGGACAAATGAAGAAATAGCAGTTGAAATAAATAAAAGCACTCTGACAAAAATAAAAATAGAAATTGGAAAGGTTAAACATGAAATACAACTTTCAGTTTTCCAACAGGAACTGGAATGAAAAAAAGAGGAAAATCAAAAGTGCTCAATAGAGTAAACAGATCGCTCAAGAAAATCAGTGCGTTTTTTTGCAATTACAACCCCAGGGCCAGCACTTCTGGAAAAAGAATTCAAGTTTTGTATACGCCAGCTTGAATAATGAGCAAACACTTTAAGTAGTAACAGCCAGGAGGGAGTAATATAACCGTATTTCAGTCGGTAAACAGACACGTCATGATAAACTATTAGTACACTTCAGACGGAACCTTACTGTTCCTTCCCAGGTATTTATTATTTTATAGAATCTATGTATACTGCAGAAGATAGAACATAAAAGATGCAGATCCAAGGAAATTTTGCAAAGTACTGAAGAGCTGTCCTGTGCAGCCTGTAAAATCAATCACAATTTCCTTGAGAGTTTGCAAGACCCCATAAAACATAAACAACGAGGAATCAAAGGAGGCCAATGAAATACAGCAGCAACTTTTAGCAGTTAGTAACAACATACAAGGGAGCCAGTTAGCTCATTTGACTCATGCATGGTACAGAATCACGTCAACAGTGTGGGTTTGATTCCAGTTCCACCTGCCTCTTCGCCCAGCCCCTGAGAGTGGAAGGCAATGGCAAAGCACCACTGAGAAAAACTGCCACAGAAACAGCTCAGGATGAGGCATCAACAGACAATGAGCCAAGGACCTGCCTTTGGGCAGAACACTCATGGAATGAAACAGAGCAATGTCTAAAAATAAAAAGAGCTTGCCTATCCAATCAATACTCTAAGGAAATAGTGATATAGGGGAGAGGTTATAAATTCCATTATAATGATATTGTTTCTGAAGGCTAATCAACCATTTGGCAGTGTTACCGCAGTATTTAGATAAAATAAGAAGCAGCCAGTAACTACAATGAAGGACTTACACGCAAAACATTAACTGATCTTTCACTTTCCAGATGCTGATGGACTTGCTGTGTAAAACAGGTGTTTTTATTTTATTACTTAAAAATTAGGCAGAGGACTAAAGCAATTTCAGTTAGGAGTCAATGTTTCAAAAATGAATTAGAGTCTGGTATAGATCTGGGAGAGTAGAAAGTGTAATATAAAGTATTGACAATAAAGGAGGCTTGCTTTTATAGTTTGGTTGTTGCAAAATGCAACCCAGCTAGTGATGAAATGAATGAGGAATGTGACTGATTACATAGCATGGGACAATTCAACCATTTAAATAGCTTTAGTGAATTCAACGTACATACGAACATATGAATTAGGAGCAGGAGTAGGTCACTCGGCCCCTCAGACCTGCTCTGCCATTCAATAAGATCATGGCTGATCTGATTATAACCCCAACTCCACACTCCTGCCTACTCCCAATAACCTTTCACCCCCTTGTTTATAAAGAATCTACCAACCTCTACCTTAAAAATACTCAAAGAATCTACTTCCACCACATTTTGAGGAAGAGATTTCAAAAGACTCACGACCCTCTGATAGGAAAGATTTCTCCTGATCTCTGTCCTAAATGAGCAACCCCTTATTTTTAAAAAGTGACCCCTGGTTCTAGATTCTCCCACAAGAGGAAACAACCTCTCCATATCAACCCTGTCAAGGCCCCTCAGAATCTTATCTGTTTCTAGCAAGTCACCTCCTACTCATCTAAACTCTAGTGGGTACAAACCTAGCTTGTCCAACCTTTCTTCATAAGACAATCTGCCCAATTCAGGTATTAGGTTAGTAAACCTTCTCTGAAAAGCTTCCAATGCATTTCCATCCTCATTAAATAAGGACACCAGTACCATACACAATACTCCAGATGTGATCTCACCAATGCCCTGTATAACTGAAGCATAACCTCCCTACTTTTGTAACATCAGTAGTGGGGAAAATGCTAGAGCATATTATAAAAGACGTGGTAACAGAACACTTGGAAAACATTAACAGGATTATACAAAGTCAGCATGGGTTTATGAAAGCGAAATCATGCTTAACTAATCTACTGCAGTGTTTTGTGGATGTAACTAGCAGAATAGATAAGGGAGAACCAGTGGATGTGGTGTATTTGGATTTCAAGAACGCTTTTGATAAGGTCCCACATAAGAGGCTAGTGGGCAAAATTAAAGCACATGGATCGGGGGTAATATACTGGCATGGATTGAGAATTGGTTGTCAAGCCAGAAACAGAATGGGAATAAAAGGGTCTTTTTCCGGTTTTTCCAGGCGGTGACTGGTGGTGTACTGCAGGGATCAGTGCTTGGGTCCCAGCTATTTACAATATGTATAAATGACTTGGATGGGGGAACAAATGCAATATTTCCAAGTTTGCTGATGACATAAAACTGGGCAGGGCTGTGAGTTGTGAGGAGGATGCAACGAGGCTTCAGGGTGGTTTAGACAAGTTGTGTGTGTGGACAAACATATGTGGCAGATGCAGTATAGCATGGATAGATATGAAGTTATACGCTTCAGTGTGATAAAACAGAAAGGCAGAGTGTTATTTAAATAGCGATATATTGGGACATGTGGATGAACAAAGGGATCTGGGTGTGCTTGTACACCAGTCAATGAAAGTAAATAGGCAGGTGCAGCAAGCAATTAGGAAGGCAAATGGCATGTTGGCCTTCATTGCAAGAGGATTTGAGTTCAGAATTAGGGATGCCTTACTGCAGTTATACAAGGCCTTGGTGAGACCACACCTGGAGCATTGCGTGCAGGTTTGGTCTCCCTACCTATGAAAGGATATACTTGCCATAGAGAGAGTGCAGCGAAGGTTCATAGGCTGATGGCAGGACTATTGTATGAGGAGAGATTGGTTCGACTGGGTCTGTATTCACTAGAGTTTAGAAGAATGAGAGGGGATCTGATTTAAGCCTATAAAATTCTAACAGGGCTAGACAGACTGGGCGTAGGGAAGATGTTTCCCCTGGTTGGGGAGCGTAGGACCAAGGGCTACATTCTCAGGATACGGGGCAGGCCATTTAGGACTGAGATGAGGAAAAATTTCTTCACTCAGAGGGTGGTCAACCTGTGTAATTCTCTACCACAGAAAGCCATGGAGGCTGGGTCACTGAATATATTCAAGAAAGAAATTGATACATTTTTGGATATTAGGGGCATCAAGGAGTATGGAGAGAAAGCGGGAATATGGCATTGAGATAGAGGATCAGCCATGATCATAATGAATGGCGGAGCAGGCTCGAAGGGCCGAATGGCCTACTCCTGCTCCTGGTTTCTATGTTTCTATGTAATCAATTCCCCTCTGAACTAAATGATAACATTCTATTAGCTTTCCTAATTACTTGCTGTACCTGCATTCTAACCTTTTGATTCATGTACTTGGACACCTTGTTCACACTGCATCTCAGAGCTCTGCAATCTTTCACCATTTAGATTGTATGCCTTTTTTTATTTTTCCTGCCAAAATGGACAATTTCACACTTTCTCACATTATACTCGATTTGCCATGTCTTTGCCCATTCACTTAACTTATCCCTATCCCTTTGTAGCCTCCTTGTGCCCTCTTCACATCTTGCTATCCTACCTACCTTTGTGTCATCAGCAAATTTAGAAACCTTACCTCCAATCCCTTCATCCAAGTCATTTATATAAATTTTATGAAACTGAGGCCCAGCACTGACCTCTGTGGCATACCATACATCATTACATCTTACCAACCAGAAAAAGACCCATTTATAAAAACAAAAAAACTGCGGATGCTGGAAATCCAAAACAAAAACAGAATTACCTGGAAAAACTCAGCAGGTCTGGCAGCATCGGCGGAGAAGAAAAGAGTTGACGTTTCGAGTCCTCATGACCCTTCGCCAGAACTTGTTTATGCCTACTCTTTGTTTCCTGTTAGCTAGCAACCTTCTATCCATGCCAATATGTTACTCCCTACACCATGAGCTTTTATTTTTAGCAATAACCTTTGATGTGGCACTTTATCAAATGGCTCCTGGAAATCTAAGTACAGTACATCCACCAGTGCCACTTTATTCATAGCACATGTGAATCCTTCAAATAACTAGTCCAGTTCAGTTTCTGGTCACCGGTAGCCCCCTAGATGTTGATAAAGGGAGATTCCGTAATGGTAATGCCATTGAATCTCAAGGGGAGATTGTTGGATTCTCTCTCGCTGGAGATGGTTATTGCCAATACGTTACCCACTACACCATGAGCTTTTATTTTTCGCTATAACCTTTGATGTGGCACCTTCTCAAATGCCTTCCAGAAATCTAAATACAATATATCCATTGGTTCCCTTTTATCCACAGCATATGTTACTTCTTCAAAGAACTCCAATAAATTGGTTAAATATTTCTGAAAAAAGGGACATGTCTAAGCTTTTCATCTTGCACTCATCAGGACACTCGCAAGAACACCAATATAAGAGAGAAAACAACAACTTATACTGTAATTGAAGGGAGTGCTGATTGGTTGGCAAGTGGCGTTGCCATGGGAAAATGTGCCACTGATGGTGACTGACATGGTTAAACATGATTTCCCTTTCACAAAACCATGCTGAGTCTGCCCGATTACCCTGAATTTTTCCAACTGTCTTGCTATAATATCTTTAATAACAGTTTCTTAAATTTTCCCTATGACAGATGTAATGCTAACTGGGCTGTAATTTTCTGCTTTCTGTCTCCCTCCTTTTTGAATTGAAGAGTTACATTCATCAGAACCATAGAACCATAGAACACTACAGCACAGAAAACAGGCCATTCGGCCCTTCTAGTCTGTGCCGAAATATTGACCTGCACCTAGTCCATAACCCTCCAGACCTCTCCCATCCATGTATCTATCCAATTTATTCTTAAAACTTAAGAGTGAGCCCGCATTTACCACATCAGATGGTAGCTCGTTCCACACTCTCACCACTCTCTGAGTGAAGAAGTTCCCCCTAATGTTCCCCCTAAACCTTTCCCCTTTCACCCTAAAGCTATTTTCCAATCTGACTGAACCTTCCCTGAATCCAGGGAATTTTGGAAAATTAAAACCAACGCATCAACTATCTCACTAGCCACTTCACTTAGGACCCTAGGATGAAGTCCATCAGGACCTGAGACTTGTCAGCCTGCAGCTCCACCAGTTTTCTCAGTACCATTTCCCTGGTGATTGTAACTTTCCCTGAGTTCCTCCCTCCCTTTAATTTTCTGGTTATCAGCTATTACTCAAATGTTACTTGTATCCTCAATAATGAAGACCAATGCAAAATATCGGTTTAATTTATTCTTCCATTATTAATTCCCCAGACTCACTTTCTATAGGAAATATAATTATGTATCGTAATATATTACAAACACTTCATAAACTATGTGAGTAAATATGAGACTTAATAAAGCATTAGCAGATTTCTTGTGGCATTTGTCACCATGAACAGAAGCTGTGTTTTTGCAAGGAGTAGAATCAGTATTGTAATTGGTGGGAGTGCTTCCAATGCACAATGTACTTAATTTTTTTGCTGCCTGTTAATATAAATAATAGTAATACGTCATCTGGTGCTAAAGCCGCTGTCGAGTGGTTGCACACCTCAGGGGAGGTTTAATTTTATGTGTTGTCACTACCACTTAAAGCTAGCCTTCACCTCTTAAAGGGGTAGTTCATCCTGGTTACAGAGGGTGCTGGAAGGATCTGGGAAAGACATTCTAGCAGAGAAGAGGGCACAGAGTACATTTCAAGGTTCTCAGACTGGAGGCCTTGCTGGATGAGGTGGACAAGAGAAGAAAGGTCAGCTATCCATAGCAGGCCCGGAGGCCCCCCTGAACTGCAAAGGCAGGGGGAGCAGACAGCATTGTTGTCAATGCCAGCAGTGTAGCCCCAAAGACCTGGATGTAGTACCAAGAAGATCAGTGACCTTATAGGAGTGGTCTAGGTTATGCATCTTCAAATATTATAATCTTACAACTTTGCCAGCAGCCTCATATACCATGCAGTGCACCACCCACACCTTCCCTTACCTAACAACAAGCTCTATCAACCACAATTCACATCTCACATTCCTAGCCTCACCTCACTGTTTTACACTTAGCAATGCTGCAATTCGCAACTCCATAACTCACTGTTTGCACACACTGCCTGCTATTCAACCATGACAGCTGCATCACACAAACACATTGCGCCATACTGATTGACACACTTCCCTCACTCCTACAGAACAAGGTGGCAGATTCAGGCAGCAGCACCTGACAGACTGGAGACAGGCACTGCTGCATGTCCTCACCCTGATGGAGGAGATGGTGCGTACCATTACTGGAGCAGCCATGACTGAGGCTATGGCCAGTGGCAGGGCTGGAGCCATAGAAGATGGTGTTATGTTCATACCCAATCCTCCTTCTCACATCGCACTTCCCCATCACCCCACCATCTCTAATGATTGACCAGTTGCATATGGTATAAGTATTCACCTCTTGCTTTCCTCCTCTGATGGAACGGCTGACTGGTGTGTGTGTATAATGTATGTGTGTGTGTGTGACTGAGAGTGAGAGAGAGAGGGAGTGTGTGTACGTGCATATGAGTGAGTAATTGAGAGAGAGTTTGTGCATGTGTGCAATTGTGAATGAGTGCGCGTGAGTGAGAGTGTGCGTGTATGTGTGCACATGTGTGAGTGAGTGGGAGAGAATGCGTGTGTGTGTGCGTTTGTGTGAGTGAGTGTAAGAGTGAGAGAGAGTGTGTGTGCAGGCGTGTGAGTGATAGAACAGAGAGAGTGCATGTGTATGTGCGCACGTGTGAGTGAGTGAGAGAGTGTGTGCATACGTGTGAATGAATGAGAGAGTCTGTTTGCGTGCGCACATGAGTTAGTGAGAGAGTGTGCATGCACGTCTGTGCGCATGTGTGAGTGAGTAAGAGTGCGTGTGCATGCCTGTGAGTGAGTGAGTCCATGTATGTGTGCACATGTGTGTGAGTGAGTATGTGTGCGCACATGTGACAGAGAGAGAGATTCTGTACACATGTGTGAATGAGTGAGAGAGAGTGCATGTGTGTGTGGGAGTGAGAGAGTGAGACTGTGTGTATGTTTGTGGGAGGGAAGCAAGAGAGAAAGTGAATGCATTTGGGGGAGTGAGATTGTATGTGTGGGGGGATTGAGAGTGAGAGTGCGTGCGTGGGGGTATTGAGAGTGAGAGTGTGTGTGTGTGGGGGGGGATTGAGAGTTGTGAGGGAGTGAGAGTGTGTGTGTGAGGGAGTGAGTGAGAGTATGAGGAAAGTGAGAGTGTGAGAGAGTGACAGTGTGAGAGTGTAAGGGTGTCAGAGTCAGAGTCTTAAAAGAGGTGGCTAATGAGTTAGTAGATGCATTGGTGTTAATTTTCCAAAACTCGCTACATTCTGAAAATGTTCCATCAGACTGGAAAGTAGCAAATATTACCCATCTATTCAAGAAGGGAGGGAGGCAAAAAACAGGAAACTAAAGGCCAGTTAGCTTGACGTCTGTCGTGAGGAAGTTGTTAGAGTCGATCATTATGGCGGTTATAGCTGGGCACTTAGAAAAACTTAAGGTAATTGGGAGGAGTCAGCATGGTTTTGTGAAAGGGAAATAATTTTTAAACAATTTATTGGAGTTTTTTGAAGGAGTAACATGCACAGTGGATAAAGGGGAATCTATAGACATATTGTACTTTGATTTCCAGAAGGCATTTGATAAGGTGCCACATCAAAACTTATTGCAGAAAATAAGAGCTCATGGTGTAGGGGGTAACATATTAGCACAGATAGAAGATTGGCTGGCTGGCAGAAAACAGAGAGTATGTATAAATAAGACCTTTTCAGATTGGCAGGATGTGACGAGCAGAGTCTCACAGGCATCTGTGCTGGGGCCTCAACATTTTACAGTTTACATCAATGACTTAGATGAGGAGAGTGAAGGCATAGTATCTAAATTTGCAGATGACACAAATATAGGTAGGAAAGTATGTTGTGAAGTGGACATAAGGAGGTTGCAGATAGATGTAGATAGGTTGAGTGAGTGGGCAAAGATCTGGCAAATGGAGTACAATGTGGGAAAATGTGAAGTTGTTCACTTTGGCAGGAAGAAGAAAAAAAGCAGAGAATGAATTCCATCCTCAAGTTCATTTTCCAAACACAGATGTGATAAATTCTCATTTTGATTTAGCAAAGTCAAAATAGCATTTTTGTGAGTTAACATTTCATATCTTCTCTGATCAAAATCTCTTTTTGTCATTTCAAGGATGTTATTGAGATGCTTTTTATGTTCACACAAAAGGGTTTCATACTCCTGTTTGGATTGATCTTTAAACTTTTTAAGATCTTGCTGTTTCTCTCAATCCCGTTTTAAGCAGGTCTTTTCCACTTCTTTTTGAGCAATGTCAATTATTTCCTCCCATGTGGAATTTCATAGTTCATTCTAACGCTTCAACTCTTTTGCATAATCCACAAACTATATTATGCCTCCCGTCTACAGGTTTTAGATGGTCTTTTTCAAACTGTCCACTTGCCTCGATTGCCACTGTTGTATTTTGTGTATTAGCACTGGCAAGCATTTATAAATCGGTGTCTCTGGTCATTGAGCTTTCCAGATCATTTTGAAATTTCAGTCCTTTTTGTTAACAATTCTGCAGGCACTTTAGTTGCTTTAATACTGTCCATTACTGAAATTGATACATCAGCAATATTACTTGGATCAGTTCTTTGCTCGACTGGACCACAATTTAATGAAGAGTTTTTATTCACAGGAACAACTTTGGAACTGTGACACTCCGAACCACACATCTCCTCTTTCATTTTCTCCAGTTTGCTTCAAAGCTCAAGAATCCCATTGCCCTGTCCCCAATGCAGTTCTAACAGTTCGCTGATTTTGGTTTTTAAACTCAGCATTTAACTAATTACTCTGAGTTACCAACAATTTCTTTTCTTGTTCAAAGCATTTTTCACGAAATTTCATAAAGACTACTGATGCTCGAAGTTCATCAAGTTTCAACTGAGGATTAACCTTTGTTAAATTTGCTTCTAGAAGTTTATAATTTAGACATTTCATGTCCTCAGTCAAGTGTTCCACTTTCCATGACTGCTTCTCAATTGTTCTCACCAATTCTTGTTTTTCATTAGCAAAATCCTCTTTTACGCATGAAAGTTAGTTCTCTACATTAATTAGGTTTTTTTTCAATTGCTTGTTATCTGCAGTAAGCAACTCATTTTTGGCCACAGTAGTTTTCAAGAGTGTGTTAAGGTCAACAGGATCAGCTGCCTGCTGCAATATAGTCTTCGCCTCCCTCACGCCTCGCTGGCCAAATCATTACCCAGAATAAAATCTACCCCATTCAATAGGTGATTTAGGAATAATTCCTACCATACCAATTCTGTTTACAAAATTACTTTGTAAGTTGACTTTACACAAAGAAACAGGTTCATCGATTCCATTAATACCCCTTATTAATATTTTTTCCTTCATAAAACTATCCAGAACACAAATGATATCATCAGTCACCACCAATGACTGATCTGCCCTAGTAGCTCTGAAAATTTTAATCTGTTTACTTATTTTGTTGGAGGAGTAAGGGAACACTTCTCCCTTCAAGACAAAACATCCAGAACCACTAATAACCTGATTTCTTTCACCAATAATCAAAGAAGAATTCTTTGGACTATCCTGAATCATATTCCCTTTCCTGTCTGTTCTGAGGGAACACATTTCACCTGTACCACTGCTACAGTTTTAACAATCATTTCCTTTTCTATGCAACTTTTCATGAGGATTCCTTAGGTGTTCCTATTACTTCAATAGGTCTACCATTTAGTTTCCAGCAATCTACCTGAACATGACCCACCTTGTTACAATGGAAACATTTGGGTCTTTGAATCCCACTTCCACCCTCAGCACCCTCCTTCCTGGTTTGAGGAGAAATTTCTTGGGAATTCCCAACTGTCCCTTCTCTTCCCTAGCTACTTGCCTTCCTTTCACCTTCTCACCTTCTATCCTTCTTGGGTTTATGTGGATGATGGAAAAAGGGGTTAGATTTATTGACAGTTCATAATCATCAGCCATCTCCGCTGCCTGTCTAGCTGTTTTAACCCTTAGATCTTCAACATGGGTTCTAACTACTGGAGCAAGTAAATCTTTAAATTCTTCCAAGAGAATTATTTCTCTAAGAGCTTCATACATTGTCTTTACCTTTAATGCCCATAACCAACGGCCAAAATTACTTTGTTTTACCCTGTCAAACTCAGTATAGGTCTGCCCAGGCTGTTTCCTTATATTCCAAAATTTCTGCCTGTATGCCTCAGGGACCAATTCTTATGCACTCAGAATAGTCTTTTTTTACTGCATCTTAATCCACAGATATCTCTTCTGACAGTAATGCATAAACCTCATGAGCTCTACCCACCAACCTACCCTATAGGAGCAATGTCCAGATTTATTTTGGCCATTTAATTTGCTTTTCAAATGAGATAAAGAATGCCTCCACGTCCCTTCCCTCAAACTTTGGGAGGGCTTGTACAAATTTAAACATATCCCTACTGGGCTTAGGTTTGGAGGTGGCAGTTTCACCATCAGAACCTTCTTCAGCATCTGAGGCCTCTCTTTTAAAGTCCAGCCTTTTAAGCTGGTATTCTGTTTCTAGTTCCTTCGCCCTCTCCTTTGCCTCTCTTTCTTTATCATTCTCCCTTGCCTGAAATTCCAGTTCCAGCTTCTTAAACTTCCTTCTCTTTCCTTTTCTTTTTCTTTTACTCCAGTTCAAAATTTTTAGTTCCTTTCGTGTTCAAGTTACTTCATTCGCAACTGGATCTTAGCTAACTCAATTGACTCACCCCCCTGGAGAACGTGGTCTCTTTGGTATCCCTCCCAGTTTAAAATGCTGCACTATTATCTCAACTATGTCCGCTTTCCTCGCTGCTATGGGTAACTCTAATTCTACTTCCAGCTTATCCATCGATTCCATTAGTTTACTCTTGGTTGCTTTTCATAAACCAGTCAGGGTTACATCTTCCATCTGTAAAAACATCTTAGCAACCTCCAAAGCCACTTCAAATCTCAACCTGTATAATATGCCTCACAGCAACTCCAATTCCTATGTCTAGTACCTCAGTACCTCCACGTACTTGTTTTTTAAGGATTTACAGATCCCACTGAGAGTCAAGGATTTACAGATCCTACTGTAAGTCAAGGATTTCCAATCCCACAAGAGATTCCACTTTATACCGATAATCCAGGACTAGCTCCCACTTTGTTATCATCCCAGCTGATGTTACTACTGAACAAGCCAAAGTTAATAGATCATAACTTTTATTTTCTGTTTCGACACATGGAGGGTGGCTACTGAGGAGTCAGCTGATGAGCTCTTAACATAAGAATAAAACATTTATTAAACAAGAAAAGATGAATTACATTACAATACTCCTTCACCCACAACTATATCTTTACAGATATATACAGATAACACATTAGTATAACACAAATTACGAAAGCTATCTTACATTCTAATGTTCACAGTAAGTACACAGCCCACGTAAATCAATAGGCGACTAGTGGTCAGGCACACCACACTCTGAAACCAAGCGACAGGTGCCACCCCAGATAGATGTTATGAATCCCTCATCAACTCCCCCCAGACACTTGGTCACACCATGAGCCAATCAGTCTCACTGAACAACGTCTTTCACACAAGGGTTTTCAATCTGCACTCTCGAAGAACTTGCCTTAGAATGTTTTCCCAAATGACGCTGTTTCTCAGACGCCTCCCACAAGGGTCCACCTCCAGTGTTTCAACATTTCCTCCTGGTGTTCATCCCCCCGGATTGCCATGTCCATTCAAGCTTTGCCTTCCACGCATTCTCTCTTACATGCTCAGCTATGCCAACAGAACACCATGGCTTCACATGCCCATAATAGAGTTACAGACCTTTGGCAGTCTCCTTTGGTCTTCTGCCTTCTCGCAAGCCTATTTAGCTTCAAGTCTGCATCCTGCAGGTTTCTCCCTTTAAGCTTGGATCCTTTCTCTGCTCCTCACTCATAACTTCACTTAACAAGACCTTTTCTATTTTTATGTCCTTGTCCTTTGACTTAACTTAAAGGGCTTCTTGGGCCTCTCTCTTTTTCCTTTAGAACCTGCTCCCTGCAGTTCCATATCCTGACAACTGCTGACAACTTGGTATCTCCCATGAGATCCAGAACTCACTTGACATTCACTGCCACTTTAACTTTAGAGCAACTCAAGATTCTTAGACTTATTCTCCTCAGCAGTCTGCTAGTATGTCAGCTAGAGAGACTTAAACTGTTGCCTTCAACTTACAGAATAATGACCAACTGAACTCAAACCACTTTTCTGTTTCTCCCTGTCTCTCTGTGTGGCCCTCTCTCTCTGGACCCCTATTGCTAGACAACAGTACAGTTTTTACTACCTTGTGTTTGTTTTAATATCAGTTCAAGAGTCGTAAATCTCATTAAAATGCAGGCATCTTTTAAAGTGAAACTAAAACTCAAGTTCTCCCTTTCTTAACATACCAATACAGAAACACAAATTAAACTTAAACTTAAAGCTAAAACTCATTCCTAACACCTACAAACACAAATATAACTTACTTAAATGATCTTTAGTCCCTAACACTTTCTGCAGCCTGGCAGGATCCTGACACAAAGAGGTTCATGTGCACAGTTGCTACAACTACTGGCAGTGCCAACCTATTCTAAGGCTGCATGTCTGCCTGCAAAAGGTGGCAGATTTAAGTGAGCACCTCTTTCCTAAAACAGAGGTCATACAGTACTGTTCCTTGGTGAGGTTGATGTAAGAGAAATACTCCTTGAAGACTCTGAGTGGATAAAGCCTCCTCCTTCCTCTGCGAGCAGCTCATCCTCCTCTGTGCTGTCTCTGCTCAATCTCCCTGTTATGCTGTAGGCCAAGTGGGAAGGGATCCACAGCACCCAAACCAGGAGCAAGTGGTCTGAGCTGAAAAAAAAAGAAAGAAATATCAAACTATCATGGTCAAAAAGTCACCTTGAATCATGAATGTTGGCCATTTGGAGACCAGGCACTGTTTAAACTGTATCCCAGCAGGATGCTGTGCTTTCAAGAAGGGTCGGAGATTGGGGGTGGTGCAGGGAGAAGATGGTGAACATTAGGGTGGCACCTCTTTAACTACAGATTAATTACAATGTGAAACTTGTTACCACATGGGGTAATTGAAGTGAATAGCATAGGTACATTTGAGGGGGAAGAACTTTGACGGTAAAGGAATAGAAGAATAGGCTGATAGGATTTGATGATATAGAGTAGGAGGAGGCTCACGTCGAGCATAAACACCAGCATGGACCAGTTGGGCTGAATGGCCGCTTTCAGTGCTGTTAATTCTGTGTATTAACCCTTGGAGCCAGAAATTAAGGTCTTTGCCATGTGCAGCATTACTCCCTTCACCAACTTTAGGTAGCAGTAGCAGCTCCTACACCACATGGACTGCAGTGATCAAAAAGGCAGCTCATCACCACCTTCTCAAGGACAATTAGGGATGGGTAATAAATGCTGGCCCAACCAGCGATGCCCACATCCCATAAACAAATAATAAAAACTCACAGCACTTTTACAAACTAAAAACAAAGCCAGTTGAAATCAATCAGCAATTAACCTGAAAGTAATTGTTGATCTCTTTAAACAGCATTGTTGAGGTGGTCTTTACTACTCAGCTGTGCAAGGTTAAGAGGCAGCGTTAGTATATGCAGTGAGATTGAAAATGGCAGTACTGATGTCAAATCAGTGTTACTGATGTCACAATCAGCCTGCTTTGCACACTTCTGGCACATCTACTAATGTTCACGCTACCAACCTGCCCAAAATGACAGCCGGCACTGGGCACACTGGCCAATGCATGTTCATATCATGTTCATGGCCCTTTTGCAACCAAAACAACAGCTGAAATTATGGGTGCCAGAGTGGAATTTTGTGGCCAATGTGTTCTATTGCTGATCCAGCTTAGGATGGATGCAGAGGCATTTAAACTGTGATGTTGGGGCACCAGCCTCACTAATATTGGACCATCTAGCTCAGGGCACCAAAAGGATGAGCAACCTAACGTAACACTTCAGATTGAGGCCTCCCAATACCATGGCTGCTCCAGCTGCCAGCAAAATAACTCAACATCCAGGTTAAATCACAGAGGGTCAAAGTCCCAGGAACACATTATTTTTTGCCGGAGTTGAGGGGTGTTGGTTGCCCAGAGGAGCAGTCCTACTGCCTGAGATAAGGTGAGAAGATCTTTTCAATAGCATCAGTAAGATTACCATGTTTTCACGTTACCTCTGTTCTATTGCCAATTAATTTAAATCACTGACCTCTGGTTACTGACCCTTCTCCCACTGAAAACAGTTTCTTCTTTTTCTATCAAAACCCTTATGCTTTTGAACACCTCCATCAGATCTCCCTCTAAACTTCTCTGCTTTAAGGAGAGCATCCCAGCTTCTCTACTCTCTTTCCGTAACTGAAGTATTTCATCCCTTGTACCATTCAGTAAATCTCCCCTGCTACCTTTCTAAGAATTTGATATTCTTCCTGAAGTGTGACTCCTAGAATTGGCTGCGATGCATCAGTTACTTTGAAATGTTCAATATGACTGAATTGGTTTGTACTGTATGCCTCTATTTATAAAGCCAAGTAGCCCACAAGCCTTTTTAAACAATCTTCTCAACTGGTCCTGCCACCTGGAAAGGTTTATGCACATAAAACCCCAGTTCTCTTTATTTCTGCACCCCCTTAAAATCTCACACCATTCAATTTATATTGCCTTTCCTCACTCCTCACTTGGGAGATGAAGTCTGTGACTTTGAGTCCCTTTAGCTAGAGAAGTCCAAAGTGTTTTACAGGCCTCAAACAGAAAATGTTTGAAGATATTTTAAGTGCATAAAAATGATCACATAGGCAAATCTAATTATTTTCTTATAAATATTATCATTTTATGTCATAAACACAATTTCAAGCACTAGGTTTCCGGTTGAGAGTGGCAGCGCTCTGGATTATTGGGAACATTGGCTCTCTTTCATTTTTGACTGGCAGCTTTTGTTGGCTACTGATTGTTGATTGGTGACTTTCACATAGCCTCAGTAGATTTGCGTTGGAAATTTCTCTTTTAGCTTTGGCCACTTCCAATTGGCACTTTCCCAATCAGTTGATGACTATGAAATTTCAGTGGAACAAGGTCCATGAAGCTGAATCACAGCTGAGACTTGGCAAACCAAAGGCACAATGCACACAATACTTGTGTGAAGATAAATATTGAAAATGTCGTAAAATTTGCAACAAGAGCAGAGAGGAGGCACCATCTGGAGGGAATCAATGGACCTAAAATCCTAAAGCAACAGGATTCAACACAACTAATTAAAGGGAAAGAACATTTTACTGGGAATACTATTTGTTGGAAGCATTTCCCTATTATATGTTGAAAAAATACACCACAAAAAATATTTTGATTAATAAACATCAATTTTCTAACCTCCGTGGAGACTTGCTGGCAGCAAAGCAAAGCCCAGAAGTCATGCTATCATTCACCAGCCTCTCGCTGCATACTTGTCCAGCTTTAGGCTTGGCAATGGTGAGTGTAACCCTACTCCTCAAAATAGTGATCATGTCCTTTCAAGTTTTCAAACTGTATGTCATGCAAGAATGTCTTCAAATATCACACAAGTTGTATACATTCTACGTTGGATAAAACCATTTTTCTATTACTATTTTGACGACCCCAAATCCACTTTATTACCAAATAAATGCATCGACTGAAAGTCACCCAACCATCCCAGCCAACATTGTAAACTTACACAAAATGCATCACCAATATCTCAGCGATTATTGTTTGCAGTTTATTTGTCCACATTCCCAGCTGGAAAGGGGCTGCTTTGGCAGCAAGCATGTAGGGAACAGAGAAAGAATGAAATGTAAATAACGTGCAAGCTTAGACATAGGGATACTTTGCTTGGAAAGATAAAAGCTGCCAACACAACCATTCTTCACTGTTCTTGCTTACTAAGCATTTTCTACACAGCAAAGCGCATTCAGAAAATTGTATAATGCTCCATTTTGTGTGTAAAAACAGTAGAATTGAAATGCTTGCCTAGATCTTTTTGTGCAGAACAATGTGACACATTCAGAACTCAAACTGGACATCCACTTTGCATGTCAAAGATACATAAATTTACCTTCAGCATTTCAAAGTGAATAAAAGTAAAATGTAGTGTAACATTTCCAGTTTAAACTGGTTGCAAAGCAGCGCATAGTCTGACCAAGCTGTGACTGTGGTGCAGGTTGAACATTTTCCACAGGAAAAGAAATCATGCTGTTTAAAATGGTTAAATTATTTGACGGCATTTAATTCACCTCAACTATAACATTTTTAAAAAAAATTTACTGTGGGTGCTGCTGCCAAGGCCAGCATTTAGTGTCCATTTCTAATTGCCCGAGAAGCTGGTGAGCTGCCTTCTTGAAACACTGCCATCTGTGCGCTGTAGGTACTCCCACAGTGCTATTCCAGGAGTAAGGTTGAGCAACAATATGTTCCCAAGTGGTGTGACTTAGAGGGAAACTCCCAGGTGATGGTGTTCCCATATGTCTGCTGCCCTTGTCCTTCTTAGATGGGAGGGGCCACAGGGTTGGGAGGTGCTGTTGCCACTTGTAGATGATGAGCACTGCAGCCACATTGTACCTTTGATGGTGGGCATGAATATTTAAAATGGAGGATGGGGTGCTGATCAATCGGACTGCTTTGTCCTAGATAACATTGAGATTCTTGGGTGTTGTTGGAGCTGCTCTCATCCAGGCAAGCGGAGAGCATTCCACCACACTCCTGACTTCTGCCTTGCAGATGATGGACAAGTTTTGGGGAGTCAGGAATTGAGTCACTCAACAGGATATCCAGTTTTTGACCTGCCCTAATAGCCACAAAATCTGTGCAGCTGCTGCAGTTAACTTTCTAGTAAATAGTAGGAGGGGAAAAAAGGAATGTATTTCACAAAATAGTTATTATAAACTGATTAAAAAGAAAATGGTTGGCAGAAGAAAATGTAGAGTAACATTAAAAATTAAAACATGGTGTCCAATGTTCATTCTGGTGCTGCAAGTCTCATGTGCTCTCTGTAATGAGATAGCATTATATATTATAGGTGTTATAAGGTGCTTTGCTTTCAACAAAACAAACATCAGAATGTTTTTGGATCCCAATCCATGGTAACCACCTTGGTGGAACTACTTTGAAGCTGCGTGTGTTAGTTTTCTTGCATCATTGTTCACAATTTCTGTCCCTTACGATTTTTCATTTTTAAGGGGAGGCAGTGGCATAGTGGGACTGTCACTGGACTAGCATTCTAGAGATCCAGGGTAATGCTCTGGGGACCGGTGTTCGAATCCCTCCACAGCAGATGGTAAAAATGTGAATTCAATAAAAATCTGGAATTAAAAAGTCTGATGACCACAAAACCATTAACTAATGTTGTAAAAACCCATCTGGTTCACTATTGTCCTTTAGGGAAGGAAATCTGCTGTCCCTACTCAACCCTAGACCCACAGCAATGTGGTTTACTCTTTAATGCCCTAGCTAGTGATGCCCACATACCATGAATGAATTTAAAAAAAAATTATGCCAAGGATAACATTGCTCAGAAAATAAACTCCAAGCATGAAACTCTGATTGTCCCATTTGGGGGTGGGGGAGGTGGGGCGATGAAATTCATCTTGACAGCTGGAGCAAAAACAGACATGGAAACTGGAAATACAGGCGTGTCAGGTCAGATCAAGCACAGCACATTTTAGGCTTGCTCCATCCACCCATACATAGGGAGAGAAATATCTGTGACTCAAAGCCCACAAAACAGAATTAAACTAATGAACACATGGAGAGTGAAATATTTGTAAAGGGCATGTCATTGAGGTAATTACTGAGTATGTAAAGGGAAAATGTTGGATATTTAAATGGATTTTCAGAAGAGGCTTGTTGAGGTGCTGCATAAAAGAAACATGCTACAAAATTTAAGGCATAGTATGAAAGGGAATATGGCTGCATGAAGAGATTTGGAAAGGGGATGATATTCAAGATGGTGGAAATATGGATAGTGGAGAATAAGAGGGATTTTTTTTTTACTGGGACCTCTATTTTCTCCCACTATACTTTCTATATTAATAATTTTCTTTCAGTTAAGCCTTTTGCTTTAATTTTAATAGCTTTAAGGAAAGATATTGAGAGAGAGGGATTAAGAGAGTGCAAGAAATTGGGAGTGAGATGGAGGGACTGGGATAGAGAGAGCAAGAAAAGAAAAACAGGTGCTGAGTAATACATGAGGCACCACGATCTTCCAAAGGATGCAATTCAGGACTGCCACCATATGGGAGTCAAATAAAATGAGGCAGCCCAACCACAAAGGAATTACTAAAAAATAAACTGTAAATGCTGGAAATTTGCAATAGAGACTAAATTCTAGAAATCTTTAGGCCAATTATGAAGAAGGTTGCTACCTGAACATGTCTTTTCTGCCTCCAGAGGCTGACAGCCGAATCGAACTCACTTGTGTGGAGCTGAAGGGGAAGAAATCTAAGATTTTGAAATTAGGAACTTAAGATCCCACAAAACCCACAGATTCAGAAAGTCAGACATGAACCCAAGGAAAAAAAATTCAGGTCCCAAGGCAGGCACAATGGAAAGAATGCAAATCAGTTTTCCATAAAATGTCAAATCTAGTTGACCATCAAATGTTCTCTTTCTCATCACTGAGGAAGGGTAGTAAACCATAATGACTGTTATGTAGACAGCTAGAGTTCCATGGCTAACCTAAAGATAGTGATAGTAAATTATAATGATTTGTCAAGTTACATTAAAAAACACTATAGAGCAGAGAATGATGTAGAATCGCATAGAAATTAGAGCACCGAACAGGGCCATTCAGCCCAAATAGTCTGTGTTAGTATTTATCCACAAGTAGTCATCATAATCATCATACAACTATAGATTGATACAGCACAGGAGGTCCATCTTGCCTGTTGTGCCTCTGAAAGACCTAGGCAAATAGTTTCATTCACCTGCTCCTTCCTCATTGCCCTGAAATTTTCCCCTCCAAGTATTAATCCAATTCCTTTCTGAAAGTTACTCTTGAATTCACACAGTGCATTTGAGATTATAAAAAAACTCACTATAGCTTTCCCCCAACCCCCTCATGTTGCTTTTTTTTTTTAAAGCCAGTTCCCTTACATTTGTCTCCTCTGGTTACGGACTCTTCTGTCACTGGAAACAATTTCTTACGCTTATCAAACACCTCTATCAAATCTCCCCTTAACCTTCTGTGCACAAATGGGAGCAACCCCAGTTTTACCAGCCCATCCAAGTAACTGAAGTTTTTCAGCCCTGCTACCATTCTTGTAAATCTCCTCTGTATCCTGAGGTTTTGGCATGTGGTGCCCAGAATTGGCCACAATACTCCAGACGGGGCTAACCAGTGCTTTATAAAACACAACCATCACGTTGCTGTATTACTCAGTTATCCCCTTTCTTTGAACTACTTAACCTATTCTTAAATGTTGATGTAATCTTTTAATCACCAATTCTGGTAGAACATCCCACAATCGCTCCTTCCCTTTGTACAAAAGCTTTCCCTACTATGCTTTAAATTTGTTACATATGATTTTATATCCATATTGTCTTGTTCTAGTCCCCTCAATTACTGGAAACCCAATTTCCATATTCTTTGTCCCTTAATTTTAAATCATCTGTAATCACTGCTCTTTGAATGGACATGGTCCCAACTTGCAGAACGATCTTTGTATATGCATTTCCTCATACCAGGCATTATCCTAGTAAATCTACACTGTACCCTTTCTATTGCCTCAGCCTCCTTCCTAATGTGGAGCCCAACAGAATTTCAAAATTTTATATATATTCATTACATTTCAACTTCAGTATTCTATACCACTTGCAATAAAACACATTAAATTAGTTTCTTTATTACCTTATCTACAAGGGTTGAAAGGTTTGTGACCATCAGCCCCAAAACACAAACTCATTTACCTCACCCAGTGACCCTTGTTAAAGAATAATCATTTGCTTTCTAAAATAAAATGTGGCACTTACTGACAATGAATTCCATCTGACATGTTTTTGATTGTATTATTTACTATGTCTGCAAATACGAACAGGACTCCCTCTAGCCCTGCCAATAGCATCTTTCACAGAAGAAACATTGGCATCAACTGCTATTCTCAAAACCTGTGCAATTACTACCTTCTACCTGTAAGAGATGATCATGCTCTGCTTTGAATTCAGTTTCAAACCAGCAAATCAAGTTGTTCTCTGTCAGGCTTAACAATCATCCAATTATACCACGTGGATAATTCTGAGATTGAATGGAAATAGTGAAAATTGTACACTTAACTTTCCCTTCCAAGAGGCTGACAGGGTATGGAGAGCAACTACTCAAACTGCAAAAAAAAATGTCAACACTCATTATAAGAGAGGACGCATGTGGATGCCTTTACAATCCACAAAGTTTTTCTAATTCATTCTCAGCAAGGCCAACATTTATTATCCATTCTTAGTTGATGTGGTGGTATTGGGCCGTCTTGAACCACTGCAGTCCATGTAGTGAAAGTGCTTCCACAATGTGTTAGATATGGAGGTCAAGGATGTTGATGTATTGCTGTTCCTTTATGATCACTACATCAAAGGCTGATGGAATGTTAGCCTTTGTAACATGGAGGACTAGAATATGAAGGGAGAAAGTCTCGCTATAGCTACACAAATCCTTGATTAGATCACATCTGGAGTACTGAATTTTAGAAAGGACATATTTGGCTTTGGAAGGGCTGCAACAGAGGTTCACCAGACTGTCACCAGAGCTGCAACACTCAAGGTTTGATTTTGAGATTACATAAACTACACTTGCATTCCCTGGAGTAATAGAAGGCTAAGGGTGATTTGATAAGGGACTTCTGGATTTTGAAAGGAATTGATAGGGTAGATAGAACATTTTCCACTGGTGGGGGATTCTAGGACAAGGGTATACATAACCTTAAAATCAGAACCAGGCCATTTGGGAAAGTTAGGAAACACTTGACACAAAGTGTGGAAGTCACCCAGAAAAAGATGTTACCTGGATTAATTGAGATCAGTAGACTTTTTACGAGCCAAGTGTATTAAGGGATAAAGGGCCAAAGCCTGGGGATGCAGATCTGTCATAATCTCATCAAATGGCAGAAGAGGCTTGAGGGGTTGAATGACCAATCCCAGTTCCTGTGTGTTCAGGATTGTGCTCGAATTTGGAGTGGCAAATAAATTTAAAACAGATAAAATAGGAAGAACTCCTGAGTGATGAACGTTGGAACAAACCATCAGCTAAGATGAGACAGAAAGTATTAGGGATGCTCAAAGTGCAGTTGGATGGTAAAACAATTAGGGCACTAAAAATGGGTTTCAATGGAATATTGCCTTTTCTTATCTTCACCCTTTATAATCTAAGGCTAGCATGAGGTCTATTCCTAGGTATTTTAACCTGTTAAAGGCCACTTAGATGACTGCACACTGTGCAAACAAACTTTTTATTTGCTTGTGGTATCCAATGATATTCTTCACACTTTCAATATCTTGGAGGTGATAGTGCATCAAATCCAAGCCTCCATCAATTCCAAGCCTGCTTTATGGACAAAGAAAAGGTTGATGATCTCGGTATAGTCATTCCACACAATAATTCTCATCAGTTCAGTTTTGATTGATACATTCAGTGGGCCAAATTGTTGAAGCACAACTTCATTTATGCAACAAATTGCATGATCTGTAAATACCTTGAGTGAATGTTTTTGGGAGGCAACCTCCCTACTTACGAGGAAAATATCAGTTGCCACAGCAAAGGCTTTCTGGTCTCCGAGTACTAACCTAAGATGATGACTTATCTTCTGCCTGAAGTACAATGTGCCAAATGGCGATCATAAACTTCTAGAGGCGGAACATTTGAATTGCATGATTGTGAATAATCCAGGGAATCTACAATTGTCTAGATGAATGTCTCAGCCTGTCTGTGAAAGCAAAATCAGCACCTCTAAGCCACCTCATAACTTCACTGAGAAAAAGAGAGCAAGTGCTCCAACTCTACCCTGAAATCTGCAACAAGGATGATCTGCTGAGCTAACAAAGTGCCACTCTTCAGTGTGGGAGCACAGAAACTACATCGTCTGTTCAGCCGGCACACCCCTCCCCTGCATATCGAATACAAGCACACAAACATCAGGATGCAAACAGCTCTGAGATAGTCTCAATAATTTCCCAGTCTCAAATTCAATGTGGCATGCAGAACTGCACAATTTGATGGTTATTCTACCTGATATTTCATCTAATTAGCATAATCAATTTAGATGGCCTTCATATGTCCAAGTGTTAGCAATTGGTAAATGGAATCTGACCATATGTCAGTACATACTATAAATTCAACTAAAATTCCTCCTCAAAGGACCCAAAATATTACGATTTTTCAATTTAAAAATAATCACCAGGAACTTCAATTAAATTGATGGGTGGCCCTGAAATTCTTAATCAAGTGTGCGTACCAAATGTGATAGGAGTTGCACGCTGGATCCTTCACATCCAAAAAGGCATTAACAGTTGAAAATCTATCAAGTCTGCTTATGCTAGTCACACGAGCAAGTGGCTTTGTACAGAGCTGCATGCTATTTAATGCACTTATCTACACAATCTGCTTAACTTCATTTTGCTAAACTGTCACCATTTCCCTTGAGCTCCCTAGGTCCTGGGTTTCTCAGACTAGCTAGCAGCATAATCTGGTATTTGCCCTCAGTCACAAACCTAGCCAAAAGGATCCAAAAACGATTTAGAATATCCATTTCTCTCAGCTAAGCAATGTCCTAAGTTTGCAGGACAAGTAACAGACTCTGCTGGTGCAGACATTTGTGCCAATATAAACATTAACTCACATTGAAGATGCAATGGAGTATCTGCAACTGAGCTAACCATATGCCTGACACTAGTCACATAATATAATCTTCCAACTCTGCTTGAAAACTCAGCCACCAGGCCTGCATTGATATAACTTGTTTGACATCGACAACCATTTTATTTGATAACTGGTGGCTAGATGAATCAAAGGTTAAAATTTATTTTTTTTTAATTACACAGTCTAGACTATTTTATTGCATTGAGAGCAAAATCAGGATTGACAAGATGCTAACTAGTATCCAACATTTTGTTAAGAGGTAGATGGGGTTTTATCCACAGCAGCAGATCCGGATGGCTTCTGATCAATCTCTGATGTGAGACAAAATGTGGCGCAGTCAAGCTTTCACCTTGGAGCTTGATATAAGGATCATTGATGGATACTTCATTCTCTTCTGCCTTCGTGCCTTGCAGTTTGAAATGAACCTCGGAAGACATAAAAATAATTCTTTGTCCTAAGATCATATTCAGTATGCCAAATGCTCCTGGAGAGTTCTTTTTTTAGTCTGGAAAAGGCTGACCTCTGCAGATCTTAGTTGACAAGGTTACACACAAGTACTTAATAGCATCCTTAAAAGGCACAATAGCAGCATGTGCAACTTTTAAATCTGACCACTGGCACTGTGTTGACCAAGAGACCAAACAATACCTCAGTGAATATTTCCACCCAAATACTAGGATACAGGTTGTAAAAACTGAGACGGAGATTTTGTTTACCCACTGATGTGGACCAAAAGCAGCACTAACCCCAGTGATGGTTAAAAGCAAGTGCAACTCTAAAACATGCCTTATATGCAGCAAGGGGAAGAACATGAGTATCATGCTGCTACTGCGAGGATGAAAATGTTATTTATTTTTTATATATATATGTTGAGAAATGAGCTGTACTGCTATAATTGGGACTATATTGATGATTGCTAGAAAATGATTTTAATAAATAACCTAGGCATATTTTCCATTTTGTCCTTTTTATTGAATATTAAATATTAAAATTTCAATGTTTTGATACCACTTGCAAAGGTAACAACACAACAGTGTGCGTACTTATTCATTCACTACAATTTCTATTAAAACACACTGCCAGAGTTTATTTTACACACGATGATCCCTATGGGAAGAAGTTGCATCAGTTCTACGGTATTTACGGTAGTGAATAAATACAGTTGAAACAATTTCTAAAATATATAGAAAGCAAGCAAGACTGTTACATCTTCAAAGCTGTTTGAATTCAACAGCAAATGATGGTTTTAGGGCTCTCCTTTTGCTATTCAACTAGGGTACGTCTGATACAAAAACATATTACTAAGCAAAGAATGCTTTACATCCAAAATTAAGGACAGTACGAGTTAGAAAATATGGTATTTACCATTTTTAATCTTAATACAAGCTGCAACATATTTATCAGTTAAGCAACAGCAACTATGTAAATCACATCTAACTTTATAAAAATGAACAATTTGAGTGATTTAATTTTTCTTTCAACCACAACCATAATAGTTTCAGAACTATTTCCTGGTCAAATTTAGTGCTAAATACAGCACATAGATATAAACAAAAAAAAACAAATTTAAAGTGAAACATACGACCAGTCCAAATTTTTTTGTTTATCTCGTCTCAAAAATTCACTTCTGTGCATTGGCTTAATACCATCACTGTGCTGCCCATGGCTTAATTTTATTCTTTTTATTGAAGAGTAAGGAAAGCAAACAACTTTAATTTATGCTGTCAGAGTATCTGGTAAAACATCTGCTGGCAATTTTTGCTCTACAAGAGATCTTAAGCAGTACTGCAGATCACTTGTTACAAAATAAAAATTTCAAAAGATAAAATGAAGCAGAGAAAAGGTGAGCAATAGGAAAACAAAGGCCATTGAATGTCAATGTCTTGGGGCTGAAAGGTTGCTCTGGTGCATCCCCCCCGCCAACCCTAAGTACATCCAGAACAATTTCCTCCTGGGTGTCCTAAACGCATGGACAGTCTGAATTAACTAGGTTTAACTTTCAAAACAAAAAGCCTCTACAAATGTACCATACCAATTTTACATTAACTTTTAATTCTATAATGTCCAAATGCAGATGAAAATAGGAATGATTTTAAGGATGCTTTTGATTCCAATTGAGGGAGAGAGGAATGAAGATAAACTGGTTATCACACAAATCAGATAAAGATGTCTTCCAACTGAATGAACACATGTAATGTCTAGCACAACAGCATTAGTGTACGCATGCATTTTTTTTAAAGACCTTGCCAGAAATTTGTTAAAAGATTTGTATGAGTATGTGCTTAATATTATAAACATATCAATTCTCCAAAGGATAACTTGGCAAACTGTTGCAGTGCTTTGGCGTAAACTCAAATGCAGAAGGGCAAAATGACTGACATTACAACACAAGGGGAAAATTGGATGGCCAGTCCATTTAAAAAAGAGGTTCAGCCATAGAAAGCAAATAGCTGTTGTGCAAATGGATTTTGTTTTTTTGTTTTTAAATGAGCAGCCGAGTAAAGCCTCATCTTTGAAATGGACCAACAGGCTGGTATTTTGCATCAATTGCATAGTGAGATAATGTGAATTTAAACCAAAGGAAACATTTGGCAGAACATTACACAACAGCAAAAGTTAGAAAGTTAGATTTTGCTGCTGCAAGTTCCAAATATGATCATTTGAACATGGTCAAGCTGTGTAGATTAGAAAACATCTTTTATAAATCATTTCACTACTAAAATAGCTTTGAACTGTAAAGGTTTTAAAATAAATGTTGCAGCCTGCAATGCAGAGTAGTTTTATTTTTGGTTTACAGCTGGCTGACAGTATAGATGAAAAATAAATGTGGATTACCATATCAAAATAAGTTTATACTGTGTTAATCATGGATGAAACAAAGTCATGTGACTACATAATAAGACGACAAACAACCTGACAGGCTTCTGAAATTTACATTGCCTATCTTGTAAGGGCCCTTCAGTCTTTGAACAGAAGCATCCACCACAAACCACAGGAGTGAGCCAAGGTTCCCAGCAGGAATACAATCCATACAAGACTTTTAACAGAAGGTCATTATGCAATGACATTAGGATTTCACTCGTTTCCCTACCAAAAATATAAAAGGTTTTACACAAGCTGACAAATTAGATAATTTTTGCAGCCGAAAATGGAAAACAAAACACTAACGACGATTACCTGCAGCAACTCCCAAGGACAGAATTCGTTGAGTGGGATTCTGAAACATGGAGGTGCTTTTAAGCAAAAGGAAGGGCAGATTGCCAAATAGGTAATCGAATGGCTTTCCTTATAATGAAACCCATAACATACAAAAGCCTGACCTAGCAGTGCCCAAGATGATGGAACTCCTCGCAGTCTAGACAACATCTTTCAGGACATTCGATGATTTGTAGGATCTTCTTGATTATGCCAGTTAACTGATTAGGCAGCTCTGCACATATTGTATAAAGTGACCTCAAGGCTAGCCCAGGTTACTGAAGTAGATCTAGTGGAGTTCATATAATTTTCTATCCACACGGTGGCAATAACAGAATACTCTAAAGAATTGCTTGTTAAGTTGTACATTTTCTATTTTTATAGACATAGGCCAGGTTTTATCCAGTTGTGCATTGAAATCTACATTTTACTTCTGACTTGCTTGGTGATAGCTGAATGGTCAACTTTCTCTTGTAAATGGATTTCACAAATCCTTGAAAAAGAAAATAATTCAAGGAAAGAACAGTCTAGGCACTAGATCAATCATGGAAAGCTGATGGAACATCAGTTCTTAGAGCTGACAATTCTGGTTTTTATTAAAAAAAACTGCAAGTAGTTTAAGTTCCATGCAATAACTGCAAACTGGAAGGGCTGTATGTTGGCTTCCCAGCCTGTAAGAGACCAACATCAGTCAAAGTGTGACATCAATCCCAAAGGAACATTTGGATACATGGCTCAACACCTTAGTGACAGAACAAATCCTTGGTCGAACTGTGCAACTGAAATCACTGGGTAATTCTGGAGAGAGGAGATTTAAACTAGTGATCTGGTAGTACAAGAATGCTGCTGCTCTTGGACTGAGATATAGTTATTGTTCTATGTACAGCTACAATATCTTTAAACCATAGATGATAAGGTTAGCAATTTATGCTCACACAGATTATCTACTGACCATAAAGAGATCTAGAGGTACGAGAAAAGGTTTTGTGACAAGGGCATGACACCAGAGGGGATCAATGATGTAATTTGTTGTGATATCTTAACATTTTACATAATGACAGGTTCTTAGAAACCTGACTGTAATGAAAATGTAGGCCTGACTCCTGACTTCCTACCCATGGAACTGGAATATCCACCTTTAGGATAGAAACCAACTCCAGCAAAGTAAGGGAATGCACAGAAGATGGGTTAATCAAATCAGCATGTGGAGAACACAAAGTAAATGGTTCTCTCGTAGCAGATCACCATTGGAAGCTATACATTTCACCTTCAGTTAAAAATATGCAAGGAGCATCTCGACTTCAACTAATGTCTAGCACATACTGAAATTCAGCTCATTTTAATAGGATTGATTGGCAAACTGGGTTCAAATTTAAAAATCACTTCTTAAACTACACTACGGAGGCAGAGAGAAAAAAACTGTTGGTACATCAATGCTTTACACAGATGGGTTTCAAAGGGATGAACTTAATCAATTCCTACTAAAACTCAAGGAGTTAATTCAGGCATACAAGACCAACATTCATAACTAGCTGGTACCAAATGAGTCCTCCAGATAATGGTGTATGGTATCATCTCAAACTTACTCTTCAAATTTCAGGAGTTCTGAAAATCGTTCTCTTTAGGAACAAGAGAGGAAGAACTTAACTACCAAATGAGGGGGAAAAGAACTGATTTGTTAGATTGTTGAGATTATAGAGCGAAGCTATCACAAAAAAAATGCTTTGAAGGGGCAACATTACTGATTTGTCCCTTTATCAACTGGGCTTATTCCTGAAGCACATGAAGTACATGGCAAAGACTACATCTCTTAAATTATGTTTGTTAGTCGACGAGTCCGGGACACTCAACTTCTCACCTCAAAAACTTTTTAAAATTTTCAGGTACATCAGAATTTAACAAAGTAGTTGGCAGAGAGGAAACAAAACTTGGAAGAAAATTGGTTCTCTTCCTTACCAGTCACATATTTATTAAGGCTATATACAATGTTTAAAGATTCCTTGGAATCTCCTATGACAATATTACCTCTGATGATCTCAGCACGATTCTATGCACTTAATTAGTGTCCCAACTGCAGTTTACACAGTTATAAATTGGTCACTTGAAGCTTTTCTTTTTCAGTTCAGAAATGTGCTTGCTACCATAGCAAAGGCACAATACTACATTTCTATAATCTCTTGAGTGATGACTACTTCTTTGAATTTTTTATTCCTTGTTTGAGCTGTGGTGGGCCAGGAGACTGTCCCATCATCTGCATGGGTGCAGGTGGTGCCCGTTGCAAAGGAGGAGGCCGCATACCGGGTGCAGTTTGTGGATACATTGGCAGTCCTCTTAAACCTATGTGTGGATAGGTCATCATTGGGCCAGGATTTCTTGAAGGCATAAATTGGTTTAAAAGTGAGTTCACTGGATACTGCTGCTGTTGAACTGCCATCTGGTTGAACTGTTGCTGTCTTCGGCTCATTAATATCTGTTGTACAGATCTTATCAACTGTGAAAGAAAAGCGGAAATTAGAACATAATTTATATGTAGTGTTTAAGCGCAGCACATGACCCTAAATTTTCTTAAAGGGTAGCTCAGAAATCCCTACATTACAATCCCTACAGTACCCTACCGATCTTGCCACAGTCAAAAGGAAAGTGTCTTACTAATTTAGCTTAATAGAATTTTTTGAGGAAGTAACTAGGAAGATTAATGAGGATTGTGCAGTGGATATTGTCTACTATGGATTTTACTAAGGCATTTGACAAGGCTGACATATGGCAGGCTGGTCAGAAAAGTGAGATCCCATAGGATACAGGGGAAGGGGGTGAGTTAGATCCAAAATTGGCTCAGTTGCAGGAAACGAAGGGTAGTGGATGCTTCTGCAAGTGGAAAGTGGTTTCCAGTGGCATTCCACAGGGCTGAGTGTTGGGACCCTTCTGTTTGTCATATATATTAATGATTTGGACTTAAACGCGGGAGGCATGATTGGGAAATCTGTAGATGACACAAAAATTGGCCACGTAGTTGATAGTGAAGAGGATAGTTGGCCCAAAAGCTTAATGGTGCTACAAAATCTTTTAGAATGTCCATGGACTAAGCAGTCCCTTTTACTGTTCTTAGACAGGTGCGGTGGTACTTTTAGGCTTTTAATATATCTGTTAGTAGATGTTGATAAAATGTTTCCCCTACAATTATTTCTTAATTGTCTCCAGAATATCAATGGTTTGGTTGAGTGGGCAGAAAAGTGGCAAATGGAATTCAATCCAGAAAAGTGTGAGGTAATGCGTTTGGAAAGGGCAAACAAAGCAAGGGAATGCTCAATAAATGAGAGGGCATGGAGAGGGGTCGAGGTAGTGAGACACCTTGGAGTGCATTTTCACAGGTCCCTGAAGGCAGGTCAGGTGGATAAGTTGGTAAATTGGACAAGGTATTGAATACAAATGCAGGGATGTAATGCTGGGACTGTGTAAAACACTGGTTAGGCCACAGCTGGAATTTTGTGTACAGTTCTGGTCACATTACAGAAGAACATAATTGCTCTGGAGAGAGTACAGAGGAGATTTACAAGAATGCTGCCAAGGCTTGAAAATTGCAGCTATAAAGAAAGATTGGATAGGCTAGGGTTGTCTTCCTTAGAACAGAGGTGCCTGAGGGGTGACCTACTTGAGGTGTACAAAATTATGAGGGGCTTGGATAGGGTCAGCAGGAAAGATCTGCTTCCTCCAGCTGAGGGGTCAATTGCCAGGGGGCATAGATTTAAGGTGATTGGTAGAAGGAATAGAGAGGACATGAGAAAACTTTTTCACCCAGAGACTGGTGGCCGCCTGGAATTCACTGCCTAAATTGGTGGTTGAGGCTGTAGCGCTCAACTCATTTAGAAAGGTACCTGGATATACACCTTAAGTGTTGTAACCTGAAAGGCTACAGACCAGGTGCTGGAAAGTAGGATTAAAAATGAGCAGCTAGCTTCTTTGTTCTCTTTTTATGGCCAGTGCAGACAATGGTCTGAATGGCCTTTTTCTACAATGTAACTTTTCTATGGCTCTTAAGGTGTTGAGTAGAGACTAGGCACTCTCTCAAGAGAGGAATGGGGATAATTCAGTGGTCAGTGTTAGCTACAGAACTCAGCAAGCACTGGAAGCAGTTTACCTCAACCCTGTGACCCAGAATACCAAAAAGGGTGCCTTCAAAAATTGGTTTACATGCTCAGAGATGTACAACCTATATTTCTGCATCAAAATCTGAATATTAAATTATCCACCTCATTTTATCAGTATTTCAGTTGAAAAAGTAGATGAGTTTTGAAAGCATAAATGGTAAATTTTCACTGTGGCCTGTTCACATATCACAACAGTAGATTCTGCCCCATTAAATTCAAATTAGCAATGGCCATAATCCCTAAAGATTAACAATAGTTAATAGTTAACATGTGGTTGGTTATCAGTTATCCCATAGTAAAACACGGTTGCAGAAATCAAAGTAATCTGCTTACCAACAGACCTTCAAAGAACAATTTAAGTAGCACTGACCTCCCAAATCACCACCCAAGAAATGTTTTGGGGAGCAATTGTATGAAAATGTTTTTCATCCACAAGGACAGAACCTAACTGCAATCCTGGAGTTTGAAAATAAAACTTTAGATCCTACTAAATGGAATTTCTGAAGCAACCCAGCTTCCCTGGATGCCCAATACTCAATTGAATAGGAGTCCTTCTATGGGAACAGGAAGCTGTTTAAGATCCTTATTCCTATGACAGAAGGACTGAAGTTGTTGATTTTGCATGTGACAAGTTCATTTCTGGGTGAGCATCAGTTTGTGTACTGCATGAAAAGCAAATAAAGTGCTCATAAATTAAATTGCAGAATTTAGTCAGTAAATGATAAAGTAAACCATAGCCATTAGAAAGATTAAAAAATTTCAGACTGCTTTCAGATTAAAATTTATAATCTTAAACAGAAGCTCCAGAATTTGAACTCAGTCTATTCATATACAAATGGAATCCTTTATTGCAAGTTGCACGCATTTCATTGACAATAATTTGTGTGGGCGTGGCAAACTGAAAAATTTGATTAGTCAAGTAGTTCTGTGGGGCTCCTGAATATTGTAACTGCATCTTGAACTTCTGCTATAATTTAGCCGCATGAAGCTTTATTTGTATAGTAACCAATTGTAACACAAGCAACCAAAAAATGGTCATGATCAATTTTCGTAACTCATCTTTCACAAACTATTAATGACCAGAATAAAAACTTAAAAATTTGTAAATAAATTATATGTATCTATTCAATTAAAGTTTTAATATGAAAATGTAATACTGTGATAAATAATGCAAACACGTTCAATAGGACAAAGCAAGGCTATGACTGTTTACAGTACTTTTTAAATCTAGAGTGATGTCTTGCAAATTGTTAATACCGAAACATTTTTAAAATGTCAAATGTAACCATGTTTAATCATCATTTTTTAAGTGGAGAATACCATGAAAATCTTGTACTTTTTAAAAACAGAAGTGACAAGGGCAGATATGCCCCAAATCTTTTTTGCTAAGAAGTGGTAGAATGAAGTCTGCAAAAGGTTTTGTTAAATAGACTTTAGGCACCAGTACTTATTCATCAAAAACAGGGCTAAGGTGGCTACAAGTTCTTACCAGTTGTTGCTTTGAAAGGATGTCATTGTACATAGCTTCTCTGCGTTTTATTTCCAGTTCTTGGCTTGCTTGTTTGTTCAGTGACACTGCTTGAACCTGCTCTTCTGTCAGGTTGGGATTCTCTTTCCACTAAAGAAAAGGAATAACAGTTAAAAACTACGACAAGCCTGGAATAGGAGAGCTGGCCACAACGACAGTTCCCTTCCAAAGTGGCCAATGAAAGTTCAGGCTAAAAATTAATTCCCAAATAATTTTCATAATGCATGTATGCAAAGCACAGCAAAAGGGTACCAGCTTAACTGAATGTTACATTTGCCATTGAAAAGTAGTGAATGTCTAGAATTAGGTTTATTGTCTGAAACCTATGCACGCTGTTCTCCCCACCATGCAACTGTAAAGATTTTTAAGAAAAGAAATGAGTAGTCCAGGAGCAATCAGTAGGTAGTTTTGTGATTCCAGGTCAAGAGGAAGTGAGCATAAACAACCATTGCTGCAGTTTGCAGATGGTTCTTATAAGGCGCAGTAAATTGTGTGGATGTGAGCAGGAAGTTAAAAATGGGTATGGCAGAGTTCAGGTCACAATCAGATTAGCCACGATCTTACCGAATGGCAGAGCAGACTCGATGGTCAGAATAGTCTACTACTGCTTCTATGTCTTATGTTGTGTTCTTAAGTGAGTGATTAAATTCCATTTGCCATTGTATTAATGTGGAGAAGTGCAAGCTCATCCACTTTGCATCTAAGGCAAATCAAATATTTTCTTAATGGTGAGAGAGCAGAAGCTGTGAAGTAGCATAAGCAAGAGCACAGGTATAAACAGTAATAAAAAAGATTAAAGTAATGCTTCTGTTATCTCAAGGAGGCTGGAATTAACAAGTAAGGAAGTAATGTTCCAGTTGTACAGAGCCTTGATCAGATCCACTAGAGTATTGTGTTCAGTTTTGGGCATCATACCTCAGAAAAGATATTTTACTTTGAAAGGGGTACAGATTTACCAGCATTGTACCAGAGCTTCAAGGGTTAGGCTATGGAGGAAGATTGCATAAATACTGCTATTATTCCCCTGAATTTAGAAGGTTGACGGTTGAGACATTTAAAAATGTTAAGGGGTTTAATGGTGTAGATACAGATAAACCATTTTCACTGAATGTGGAACCCAGAACAACAGGGCATGATCTTCAAATTAGAGCAAAGCCATTTAGGAGTGAAGTCAAGAAGGGTAACGGAAATTATCAGACTTAAGGGGTTGAATGGTCCAATTCTGTTCCTATATCTATTCATGTTTATCAAACAGGGTTAATTTAGCATAGAATGAAAATACAAATTGAATTTTGATAGTTGATTGAGGTAGGGTTATGTCCTGAATGTCCATACCAGATAATGTGTTTCCAGTCAGATAGCCAGAGGCTCTCATTTCTGGATTACTTATCTAACACAAGTGACAAAATGATCACTGTCAGTGTCTATTGGATAGGAAGCTGGTGTCATTTTTAAGAGACAGCAGTCACAATTTAGTCTGCAAGTCGTTTAATCAACTGAATGAGCAGCACAAAAAAGGGAACTTTGACCCTGAAGCATTGGAACATGCTGTTACTGGATCTCAAAAGACAAATGAAGCCCAGGGTTGGTACATGCGTACCCACCAAGAGCAGGAATGTGTCTGTCTGTTCTCCACCTTCCATGTATGACAGTCTAATGTGTCTCTACTTGGCAAGGGCAAAACACATTGGCTAGAAGTTCCTATGATTGTGTTTTGTGCTTTCCTGAAGGTGCTGAGATTATAAACTAGTCCCATCATCTAATAACTTCCACGTGAAAAAATAGACTTGAGTCTGCGGCATGGTTAATTAAATACCAAACCTGCTAGGCTTTGTTTTGTCTAGCAGCGTAAAGACAATGGATTAGGAAACAGAATAAGAAATCCAACTTAACCTTAGCATGCAAAATACTAGGTCAGCTTTCGTGGCCAAGTTCCTGCTATCCCTTCAAATTCGACTAAAGACTTGAAATCTAAGTGTGAAAGGATGGCATGATGGAAGGCAGTAGAGGTATCGGGCATGAAAAACATTTCCTACAGTAGACACAGAATTAAGCCAAGAGCTGGCAAAGGTAACATTCTTCTAGAGAAAAGCTTGGCTTGTCTTGTGTATATGAGGAACTTTCACTGCAAAAACAGCAATGGAAACCTTTTTTTAAAAATAGAAAAAGAGAGAAGCTGTTTAGGGACTTTGGGAGGAGCAAAGTTGGATTCCAACTGGAAAGATTCTAAAACAGTCACCCTTCAACTTTCGCCATTGCATTCAAAAATGAACGTAAACAAAAAAAACTAAAAAAAATCTGCTTTATCAGAGGCTGGGAGTGGATTAACATAGTACTGCCATTATTCAGTGAGCAGTATTATTCCTAATTTTTTTTTCAGAAAGGTAGCCAAATGTCTTTCATTTCAACTAAAACCATATGTGCATAATCAGCATGGTCTACAATAGGCAGCATGAAAGCCAAGATTAATGGTTTTAAAATGGGGCATTATCTCGTTTTTTTATTAAACATTTTTATAACTTTCTTTTCTGTTAAATGTTCCGAAGCACTTACGAAAACCTCCAACATGTAGCACTTTTGAGTCAGATCAATGCACAGCTATAGACCACAGAATGATGCATTGTATGAACCAAAGGCTTTGATGGTGAGAAAACATCCAATGTTGCTGAAAGATCAACTCCATCAAACAAAATCTTATTCTGCTGCTATGTTAACAGTCTATTGATATTTAAAATAAATTACTTTTTCTCTTTAAGGAATAAACACTCAAAGTTTCTTACCACTTGTGCAATCAGGTCTTCAAGAGCCTCTGTTCTCGCACCTGCTATACTGGTACTGGCTTCTACCACCTTCTCTCTGCCTTGGTTGATAAGATCCTTAAGAGAAAAAAAATCTTAAGTGGAGAGGAACACATTAAAGTTCACAATTACATACAATATACTTTTAAATAGCAATATTTCATATTTCACTTGCAATGAATTAACTCAGCCATTATACGTAAAAGATAAAAATGGGATTAATCCTTGTGATTATATCATGTCATTTATTGAACTAAGCTGTCAGATTAATTTGGGTATTTAATTTTTAATAATTCCCGTCCTACAACACACACATATATATTACCAGCTTGACATTAAGTTGTCACTGCCATCATTAATGCAAGTTATACTGATCGTGTAATTGCTACTCCTGGTGATACTGCACTGGTTGAAATTTGCTGTATCACAGGACGACTGCTCTCAACATCCTTGAGTTTTTGGAGCAGGAATGGAAAGAAAATCAAAATCGCCCAAAAATCACATTTCTAATCATCATATCTATATATGGGTAGAATTGGGGAGAAAGGACAAAAAAAATAAAAAAAATGAATAAATAAAAATCAAAAAATTGGATCAAGAAAGGGGTAAAAGGTGGAGGAGAGAGTTCATGGTCTGAAGGTGAACTCAATGTTAAGTCCGGAATGCTGTAAAGTGCCAGTTTGTGTTGGGCTTCACAGGAACATTGCAGCAGGCCAAGGACAGGAATGTGGGCATGAGGGCAAAATGGTGTGTTGAAATGGCAAGTGACAGGAAGGTCTGGGTCATGCTTGCGGACTGAGCAAAGGTGTTCCATAAAACACAGTCACCCAGTGTTTAAGCATCCCAAAGTAGAGGAGACCGCATTGAGAGCAGTGAATACAGTAGACCAAATTGAAGGAGGTGCAAGGGAAGTGCCACTTCACCCAAAAAGTTTGTTTGGGGCCTTGGATGGTGGGGAGGGAGGAGGTAAAGGGGCAGGTTTTGCACCCTCTGCGATTGCACCGGAAGATATCATGGGGAGTGGATGAGGAATTGGGGCGATGGAGGAGTGGACCAGGGTGCCATGGACGGAACAGTCCCTATGGAATGCTGACGGAGGGGGAAGTTGTGTTTGGTGGTGGCATCATGCTGGAGATGCTGTAAATGGCAGAGGATGATCTTTTGAATGCGAAGGCTGGTGGGGTGAAAAGTGATGACAAGGGGGACCCCATCACAGCTCTGCAGGGGAAGGGGTGAGGGCAGAGGTGTGGGAAATGGGTCGGACATAGTTGAGGGCCCATCAACTACAGTGGAGGGACAGGGGAACCCTCAATTAAGAAAAAAGGAAGACATGTCAGAAGCGCCGTTTTGAAAGGTGGCATTATCTGAACAGATGCGACAGAGGCAGAGGAACTGGAAGAATGGGATGGAGTCCTTACAGGGAGCAGGGTGTGAGGAGATGTAGTCGAGGTAGCTGTGGGGGTCAGTGAATTTGTAATGAATATTGGTAGACAGTCAATCACAGAAACGAGACAGAGGTCAAGCAAGGGAAGGGAAGGGAAGTGTTGGAGATAGACCATGTGAAGGTGAAAGAGGGGTTGAAATTGGAAGCAAAAAAAAAATCTTTCCAAGTCTAGATGAAAGCATGAGGTGGCACCGATGCAGTCATCAATGTGTCGAACAAAAAAAAAGGAGGGAAGATCTCCAGAGGAGATGAGGTCAGTGACAGTCCTAGAAACAATGACTTGTTCAGTGATGGGTCTTAGTCCAGGGGGAGGGTGGAGGAAGTGTCTGAGAGTTGACACTCAGCTTCTGCGAGGTAGAGGTCAGTCTGCCAGACAATAACAGCAACACCCTGGTCAGCAGGTTGTTAACATTTCTACTTCGCTTTAGCTCTGAAGCAGCCATATGAACTTGAAACGTTAACTTTGTTTCTCTCTCTACAGATGCTGCCAGACCTGCTGAGTTTTTCCCGCATTTTCTGTTTTTTTTTCATATTGCCAGCATCCGGAGGGAGATGGGGAGAGGGAGCAATGGAGTGGAGGCATACATTTTAATCTTGTGTCACATTAATGTAAAGCAAACAGTCCCAGACTCAGTAGTTAGTTTCACTCCCCCACAAGCCAAGCACTTACCATCACATGTATGTATGCTGCACCTTTATAGAATGAATACTTTGAAAATTGCCAAAGCAAAAAATAACCAAAGTTTATGTATTTTACCATTAAAAACAATTGGAAACAAGTCCCATTCCACTTAAGGATTGACAAATATGAAGCATATCATTACAATTCATTTTTATATTACACTAAGCCAAATTAATCTCAAAGTGCTTTAAACCTCAAATAGTCACCCAAATTACCATTAAGGTGCCAGTTACATGTAGATCAGATTACCCACCTCCAGCTGTTGATTACTCATGGTGGACAATGTTGCTATGTTGAAAGGAAAATGTGCAGCCTGCAAAGTGAAATTGGCAGCAGGGAAATTAATCCCAGTTGCGACATTAGTTCGCAAGGAAAGACCCTAAAAGGAAGGAGCAAAAAAGCCACGTTAATCATTCCGAAACCCACCAGTAGCATGAACCATTGAAAGCAACAATTTCATCTTAAGTCAATTGACAACCATGCACAAATCCTGATGCTGTTTCCTTATTCAGATTATAATAAAGTGAAGTTTAAAACAAATTATCCACGTATACTAAATTTTCTTCACAGCTTTCCTATCAAACTAATTGCAGTATTTTAGTTACTTATCCTAAGAAGCTCAATGATTTCCCTCCAATTACTAGGTCACCTTTAGAGAGACTAATTTCAGTTAAGCATTTTACCAGAAAATATACGGTTATGGCCAGATGGAACAGTATCTGAGTGTTGTCTACATTCATAGAACTTTGTAGGTATTCAGGCCTTGAATTTCCTGTGGAGATGTTAATCAGCAAATGCTGCTGGAATTTATGCATAAAGTTACCTACATTGCTGGCAACAATTTACACTCAACCTTCCTGTGCACTTAGTGTGACTGGAATAAAAAAAAATTAGGAACCTGCACAACCAAGGAGGCCCCTAACGCTTTTTGTGCAACCTTCACATTTCAATTACTGGTGGTAGAACCTTCAAGCTCCACTGTCCTTCGCTTTGGAATTCCCTTCTTAAGCCTCTCCATTTTTCTCTAACTTAAATATGCCCTCAAGGCCTGAACAATATTCAAACTTGGGCTGATGAGTGGCAAATAACATTCACGCCACACAAGTGCCAGGCAATGACCATCTCCAATAAGAGAGAATCTAACCATCACTCTTTGACATTCAATGGCATTATCATTGCTAAATCCCTATCAACATCCTGGGGATTACCATTGACCAGAAACTGAACTGGACTAGCCATATAAGTACTGTGGCTACAAGAGCAGTTCAGGGGCTGGGAATTCTGCAGAGTGTATCTCACCTCCCGACTCCACAAAGCCTGTCCACCATCTATAAGGCACAAGTCAGGAGTGTGATGGAATACTCTCCAATTGCCTGGATGAGAACTGTTCCAACAACTCTTAAGAAGCTCGGCACCATCCACGACGAAGCAACTTGCTTGTTTGGCACCCCATCCATAAACATTCACTCCCTCCACCACCAACGCATAGTGGCAGCATTGTGTATAATCTAGAAGATGCACTACAGCAACTCATCAAGACTCCTTCAACAGCACTTTCCAAACCTGCAACCTCTACCACCGAGAAGACCAAGGGCAGCATATGCATGGAACACCATCACCTGTAAGCTCCCTTCCAAGTCTCACGCACCATTCTGACATGGAACTAAATGCTGTTCCTTTACTGTCACTGGGTTAAAATCCTGGAACTCCCTAACAACACTTTGGATGTTCCTACAACATATGGAACTGCAGCAGTTCAAGGCAGCAGCTCACCACCACCTTCTCTAGAGCAATGAGAGGTGAGCAATAAATGCTGGCCTGGCCAGCGACACCCACATCCCATAAGCAAATTTTAAAAATTCTATCTATTGGAGTCTCATCTAAATTTTTCCTTTTCTGGGCCGTTGCCTCTCTTAAACGGGCCTACGGGATTTTTCTTGGGACAATTTCGCAATATTTGCACCCTACAAATGCAAGTAGTCGTTAAACACTAAGCTGAACAAGTTTATACTTGTTAATTTCCGTTTCCTTCATATTTTCAAAAATGTTCCCACTAACCAAACAAATGTCAAGTTCCTGATCATTTCAAAATAGATGTAATACGTGCACTGAAAATTAAATGTTAGTTTAATTTATGTCTGCAATAGCAGAATTACATTCGATTAAAAACTATTAAAATGAATTGTAAAGTGAAGCTACATGGCTCTGTATATACTATTCATGCAACTTTTCCCATCCATTTTAGGGTGATTTATGGCAGCTTAAGTTTTGCACAGAATTATTATTTTAGACCAAATACATAATTCTCTCTAGGAATTTAAATCTGTTTAACATTACTGTTCAATTAATCTACAAGTTCCTTACCTTCTTTTCCGCTTCATATTCGGCCCATGCTGCTTTTCTATCCTCCTCACTAAGCTCTTCCTCCTCCTTGTGGTCCAAAAGAGAGTCATGCTCATGGTAACCCACAATGTAATCTTTCTGGTTTTGAAGTATCTCTGCTAAAATGTGATCCTATTAAAAAAAAAAGAAACATTATTGATAACTACCCCTTCTAGGCTATGATCAAGATATTTTGCTTTAAAAAACACAACCCACCACTTCAGGATGACAGCAAAATTGTTATCGCTACAATAAACTGCCAACTGCTCATTTGTGTGTCATGTTTCTCTATCTCCTTTAAAAAAAGAGAATCACTGGAGGTAGACAAGGTTCAATTCAACAATTAGTTCTAGCTGAAAACTCCAGGTACAGCATGAACAGACATATGAATTAGGAGGAACAGTAGGCCAATCGGCCCTTCGAGCCTTCTCTGCCATTCAATGAGATCATGGCTGATCGGACTGTAACCTCAACTCCACATTTCCACCTATCCTCAATAACCTTTCACCCTCTTGCTTATCAAGAATCTATCTACCTCTGCCTTAAAAATAGTCAAAGACCCTGCTTCCATCAAGAGAGTTCCAAAGACTCTCAACCTTCAGAAAAAAATTCTCATCTCTGTTCTAAATGGGAAACCCTTTATTTTTAGATTCTCCCCGAAGAGGAATTATCCTCTCCACATCAATCCTGTCAATGCCCCTCAGAATCCTAAATGTTTCAATCAATTTGCCTCTTACTCTTCTAAACTCCAGGAGATACAAGCCTAGCCTCTACAACCTATTCTCATAAGACAACCCACCCAATCCAGTTGCTAGTTTAGTAAACCTTCTCTGAACTGCTTCCAACACATTTACATCCTTCCTTAAATAAGTAGGTAGGTGTTGGGCTCCTGGAGAACTTGTTCATTATATTTTCTAGAGTTAGATTTAACATCTTCCAAATTTAAAAGTATTTCACAAATCATCCAGAATACCAAAGATTTTGGATTTGATTAAATTAAATGTAGTAAGAGAGTTGATGCATTGATTTGCAACTAGATAGTCCAGTCATCAAAGATTAGACAGTCATTTGCTTCCCTAAAGAATAACTGCATGAGTCAGAGTCATTATGGTACAGAAGACCACTCAGCCCATCAAGTCCATGCCAGCTCTCTGCAGAGCAATCCAGTCAGTATTCCCGGAGCCCTTCAGGTTTATTTCCCTCAAGTGCCCAACCAATTTCCTTTTGAAATAATTGGTCTCCACTTCCACCACCCTCGCAGACAGCGAGTTCCATGTCATTACCACTTACGTAAAAACAGTTCTTCCTCATATTCTTCCTGTATCTCCTACCCGAAACCTTAAATCTGCATTCACTGGTACTGCATGATCAGCTATTGGTAACAGCTTTCCTTTGTCTACTTATCTAGGGCCTGTCATAATCTTACAAACATCTATCAAATCTGCCCTCGAGCTCCTTTGCTCCAGGGAGGATAACCCCAGCTTCTCCTAAACCACAGTTAATATTCCTCATCCCTGGAAACTTTCTGGTAAATCTCCTCTGCATCCTCTCGCATCTTTCCTAAAGGGTGGTGATCAGAATTGGACACAATACTCTAGCTGTGGCCTAACCAGAGCGTTATAAAAGTTAAACATAATTGCCTTGCTTTTGTACTCTATCCCCATTTATGGAAGCCCAAAATCACGTGTTTTGCTAATTACTCTCCTAATATGACCTACCACCTTTAAGGGTCTGTGCACATGGACCCCAAGGCCCCTCTGTCCTTGCATACACATTGGAACTGTGCCATTAATTCTTTATAGCTTCTCCCTATCCCTTCTGCAATAATGCACCACCCAATTTCTCTATTGAATTCCAGTTGCCATTTGTCTGCCAATTCTTGCTTTTTTTAGTCAAAGTTTTATTTCTCATTTAGTGGATGGAAGGTGATGAAAAGTGAAAGCTCCTTCAAACACAAATACAATTGTTAATCATTTAGAGCCATTAAGACACAAATGCAAATTGCTCACACAGCAGGAAATGGGCTCAGTGGATTCAGAGGACGAAAACAGCTTGGGCTGTTCAGTACATGTTAGACTTATTTAGTCTAAGGAGATAATTTTTTATTTCAGTATTAAACCTACATGGATAAAACTTTTAAACTAATAAATGCTCATACACAAACCACACTCTTTCACATATCTAAATCTTGCTATAACATTTAGGGCAATCAAATCCAATGAAAGATAAAAACAAAAAACTGCGGATGCTGGAAATCCAAAACAAAAACAGAATTACCTGGAAAAACTCAGCAGGTCTGGCAGCATTGGCGGAGAAGAAAAGAGTTGACGTTTCGAGTCCTCATGACCCTTCAACAGAACTGTTGAAGGGTCATGAGGACTCGAAATCCAATGAAAGTCCCATCTCATTCAAACTTCCAATACCACATTTTATAAAGAGTGTAATCCAAGCATAACATTTTGCACAAAATCAGTTAAGAGCTAATCAGACTCAAATTATATTAACTACTGGTCAATTAATCAAGATAGGCTACAAACAAAACTACAAAAAGGCACCTCCCTTCTTTAACTACAAGCCCACAAGCAATTATAATATGCAAGCCAAGGTATAATGACCTGGGTTTCACGGTCAGGGACAAAGCATTGGGCTCACTGCTGCCCTTGAAGAAAATTGCCCACAAAGATCTAACGATCTCAATGGCATGGTTTTCCCCTTTCCTGATAGCAGTTTAAATTTAGTGTCAAGTCAAGGGGACGCAGCAGCAGCGATGTCAGCAAACTAAGCATCCTAACACATTAAAAGTATTGATACACATACCAGGAATTAAAAGACATTTAATGTCCTTCATTTTAATTTAACTTTTCAGATAGTAAAAATCATTAGCTGCTATCTTAAGCCAATCTTTAAATATGCATATTTTTTAAATTATGGAGAAATTTGACAAACAAAATTAGTTTCTCAGGGTCAGTGACAAGCAGTAATTGTGAAGTTAGCACACCATTAAAAACCCCCGATACACTTCATTCAACAAGGTGCCGCTTTATCCAAGGCTCTTTACAGCAAGCCTAACAGCATCAGAGTGGAAGCTCCCATCACTTCATAAGATTTCCCATTGATTGCAGCCTGAGGGATGCAGGGGTACAGAATCACTGACAGCAACTTCTGGATTTTCATGCTGTTCATTGCATGTGTGGAAGTGGTTAGTTTCCATGGAGTAATGAGTGAAATGCTGATTGTTTCTTCATTGTTACTGCCACAGAATCTAGACCAATACTTAAATAACCATTTTTCTCAAATTCTCCACAACAGAGGTTCTAAAATTTCTTTTGCTGAACCCCCAACTGAAGATCCACACTCCATGCAAGCAATGGGTGAAACTGATCTTTGCCAATAACAGATTGGATGATAGTAAATCTGCAGCCATTTTGCATGACTGCCAAAGAGCAATTCTGATCCTCCCCAACCCCACATTTCTGCATAGAACAAGGTTTAATTCCCTTGGCTAATATTGCTTACAACAGAAAACATCACAAATAGCAGAGTAACTGTACAATACAGCTGAATAATTATGAATGTAAAGGAACAGTGAGTAGGATAAGCATGCTTTCTACCACACAGATGATGGTATCTCATTGGGACTTTGGAAAACTTCAAATGCAAATGACAACCCACATTCAAGCTGCTTCTTGTAAATGTGAAAAATAATTTCATACATATATTGAGGCAAAGTGGGAAAATATTTCAAAGGCTATTTGGAACAACGCAGGAAACTTTTTGAATTGAGAACCAGAACTGATCAAAAGGCACAACTTTAAAATTGGCTCACAAAACAGTTACCAGCACCAATCAAATTCTCTTTTGGGCTCAGAACAATCCTGGCCTTTGCTACAAAGTTCTCTGAAAATGGATTTTGATCCCAGGCGGAATCCTGAAATTCATTTGCTCTCTTTCGGGAAAACATATTTTGAATTTTGTGCAAAACCGAGACAAATGATCAGGATCGCACCTTTAACTTCTAGAACTCAAATCGCACAGGACGTAATACAAAACAAACTCAGGAATGCAGTGAGGTAACATTGTAGCATGTAGCTGCTCCTTAACAAAAATTAGCAAAGCTCTGTACATTTTCATGTGATGGGAACATTACAGGTCTTACCATTCAAAAAAAAAAGGTCAAGTTCATTCAGCAGTCAAGTATGTTGACTGATGAGGCCAGTTAGAACCGAATGGTCTTTGTGCTGTAAATTTTCTATATTTCTCTGTTTAAAATTTTCTTAAAGTATTGTCTAAGGAAATGAAGTGCTGATTAAGTTATTCAAAAATATGCCTCAACTTAAATCACAAGACAGCCACTGAACTTCAGTTTGTCCTTTCAGTTAAAAGAACTTTAATTTGAAAAAATCCAGTAGTTCCCTCTATTTGTTCTCCAGGAGGCATTTTAGTTCCTTTGATTTCTTGCAAGGACTTCCAATATCAGCACATTATAGTTGATGAATTACAGCAGAACCAGCAAGTATGAAACTAAAGTATGGAAAATCATAGTTATTTACCTTCTGCCTGGTTCTAAGTGTTTCTTACATCCTCAATGTCAGGCTTCAAAAAAACAAGTTCCATTCCTTCAATGATTCTCAATATACAGCACAGTAATTATGGAAAACTGAGGTGTTCAGGATACTTTAATTTGAGATAGCAGATCGGTGCAAATGTCAATTCAGCAAGGGTCATCTGTATTGGCAGCAAACTATAGTATGTGAAAAGGCAGTGTTTACCTGGTGAGTGCCCACAGCTGCCACTGCAGGTCAATCCCACTTTACTATGGTAGACTGACAATCAAAGGTCTATAGTTAATCACAGCTCAGTATGGAATATTTGAATTCTTGTTGCTTTTTAAGTTTAGATTAATCAGAGCTGGTTCTCGTGTACGGTAATTGATTACTTTGCTGAGATCACACTGGTGAGGCTGCAGTCTATATCTTTTCTTTGAATTTCAAATTGATCAGTTTCTTTAAAATTTAAAGCAATTTAGGTTTTTGATGCACCTCCTCTGGTTATGCGAGGTTGCATCAAAGGCTCAATTGCCCCATGCGATATTCTTCTCATGCCATCTCAGTTTGGGAGCCTCTGACCCAAGACAATCAATCAATAAACTTGGAAATTCAGTCTCCTTAACTGCCTATTCTACAGGCCTCCCATGCAGAACTCTATGACAGTTTTTAAAAACTTAAAAATATCAGCCGCAGTTAACAAATAAAAGATCAAAGATCAATAAGGTTCCATCTGTTTCAATGCAGTGACAATCTTTTACACTACACTTTTAAGTTCCTGAGTTGGGAACTCAAGATGCATTACTCTAATATATATCATACTGATATTATTCACAAAGCCCTCCAGCTATAATCATTCTATCATTGCTACAAACTAAATTTATCAACTGTTATTATCTGAACAACAAAGACTTACCCAGTTCTGCTGTTATATTACCTAATGTACATAAATTGCCAGTAATACCAAAACATGATGAAATCACTGTTGTGATGCATTACATGGGCTTTTTGTGGTCCAATTACCAGAATACTACTAGGTCAAATCTGATTTCTGTTGCTATTAAGCAACACATGGCCAATCAGAATTATATGGATACAGTTCTTATCCACTGGCACAACAAGGATCTTTGTAAGCAAAGGTTCTTTTTCATGCAACTATATCCAGCAATTTGTGGAAGGCCCAAAGTGAGGCATGAACACCTGGTCCTTAGGCCGGATTCAAAAGCAGGCAATACACTGAGTTAACAACAACATAATATTTACAGTATGCACGATGTTCAAGAATTTTATATCAGAAGACAAGTTAATACGTAGTTTTTTGTAATTACTGGAGGAATGTACCTCCCTGATCGCTTGTAACTTTCCAATTGCAATACTAACTGGTGAGGCTGTACAAAAATTCTTGTTTAGCCCATAGTAAGTACCTTAAAGTGTTCATAAATCCATCATTGCAATTTAGTCTCAAGCAATTCTACTTGTTATAAATTTCAAATAAGTCTGGAGACTTTCCTATTCAATTAGCTACTTGACAGAAAAGGGACAGAAATGGAATGCTGCAATTTACCAGCATTTATCTCATTTCATATCCTAGAACAGTGATTCTCAAACTTGTTTGGCAAGGACCCCTTTACAAATAGATCAGTAATCATGGCCCTCCCAAGTTATGATATGTATAATACTCAAAGTGCTGCATGGATAATTTTAATAATGCTGTTTAGAAAACAGGTGCTTACTTACAGATATCAATGAGATGGATGCGTTGCTTCTCATTGCTGTCTGTCTGTCCTTGGTGTGATGTCTGACAATGACACACTTAAAGCATTCTCCACTTCCTGATGAGACCTGCACTATCATAACTTCATGAAGTTATCAAGTACTGCAAAATCTTGGCCAACGACCTCCCATGGAATGCTAACTAGCAGCAGCTGTCCTTACTTTGCAATAAAGTTCCCAGATGCAAGGCATCATTTGAAACTCTCAGCATGTGGCAGAACTCCAGACGGAGTCTAAAAGCCCTGATTGGCTTCTTTAAATGTTCAATATTTTGAATCAGGCATTTTCCTACCATCTGAGCTGCCTTAGCTTAACCTTTTATTTTATTTTGACATTGCTCATGTCCACAGGCAATATTTCATAGGAAAAAAAAATCATTCAATAAACAAACTCATTGAATTTTCATTGGTTCATTGTTAGGATTACATGTAGTGATTAGATGATGATCACGTCAGCCATTAGCAGAATGTTCATGAGCATTTGAAAGATTCCTTTGCAACAGCAGTCACTGTTGGAAGTAAGAAAGCGCTCGTGGGAGTGTGAAAACAAATAGGAGCAGTCATCTGGACCTTTGAGCCTATTCTGCCATTTAATAAGATGTGGTTGCAGCCTTATCTCCACTTTCCTGCTGGTCCCCCACAACCCTAGGCTCCCTCATATCAAAAATTTGTCTAACTTAAGCTTTGAATATATTTAATGACACAGGCTCTTCTGCTTTCTGGGGGAGAGCATTACTAAGATTAACGGCCTTCGGAATCCTCATCTCCATAAAAAGACCTCTTATTCTGAAACTTAGCCCCCTATATTCCCCCATGAGGGAAAACATCCTCTCGGCATCTACCATGTCAAGCCCCCTCAAAATCTTATACAATCAATAAGATCACCTATCATTCTTCTAAACTCCAACCAGTATAGGGCCAACCTGCTCAATCTTTCTTGATAAGACAACTCCTTCATCCCAAGAACCAACCTCAGTGAGCCTTCTCTGAGCTGCCTCCAAAGCAAATATATCCTTCCCTAAATAGAGGCAAAAATTGTACACAGTACTCTTAGGTGTCTTCTCATCAACAACCTGTACAGTTGTAACCAGGTATCCCTACTATTATACATCACCCTCCTTGCAATAAAGGCCAATATTCCATTTATCTTCCTAATTGCTTGCTTTATCTGCATGCTACCTTTCTGTGATTGATATGAAAGACACCCAGATCCGTCTGTCTTGCAGCAGTCCATAGCGATGGCAGTTACTGGTTTACTCATGATACGCTATAACCCACATTCTTGCAAGCATGCTAATGACTGATATAATCTTCATCCAATCACCACACATCAGTTCCAGCTGCCACTCATTTACTTGCCCCCAGAAAATCTCTACAGACCCTCAGGAGGTCCGCAGACCCCAGCTTGAGAACCACTGTCTTAGTAAACAGGGAATTCATTTTGACAAATCTCCTTGGTTTTTGTTAGACCAAAATCCCAAGTAGATCACAGAAAACTATTCTGACATGGTATACCTAGCTTTCCAAACAGTACTGACGGAGAACTGAAGAAAGCTAAGTTAAGCTCAAAATTGGGGTGGGGTGTAGGCGGCGGGCAGGGAAGGGAGAGGGGAAAGAACAGGGTAAACAGGAATGTAAATAAAAAAAATCAGCTTAAAAAAGGTAGAAAGCAAGTTACTCATTAGAAGAGATATCAAGAAATTGAGAAGTATTCACCTTTGTGCATCAGGAATCAAATTGGAGGCCCAACAATTTCTAATTTATTTCCAATTACTTGAAATCAGAAACTCAAAAGAAATTTGTCAAATTTATTAATACCAAACTAGGACAAGTTGTTGCTTGAGGAAGCATCTCGAAAACTAAAAATGAGTTGGACAGCTATGTAAATGGGCAAATAACACTTGAGAAATTTAACACTGGCAAGTATAAATAACTTCACAGTGCAAGAAAAAAAGGTGACATAAGGCTTCCATAAATAGTTAAAAGTTAAGCATGAATGTAAAAAAAATCTAGGAATTTACTATGTCGAATTTTCAACATGTCAAAAAAGAATGAACAGAATGTTGTGCTATGCAGCCAAGAGTCAAAGGAAAACAGCCTCATGAGCACAGTGTAATGCTCATATCAGTTCTCAAACCATGGACCCTCACCATGGACTTCAACGCCCCCCTGGAAACTTTCGTAGGCCAAACAAGACTTTGCAACCTGTGTTTCTTGTTCAACACCAAGGTAAGCTTCTGACCCTACACCTCCAACACAGTAACTGTCTCCACTGTTTTGCTTACTTCTACTCTTACTTCAGCTCATCTACCATTGAAGCTCCCAGCACAAGTAATCGAACAAAATGGGACACAAAAAAAATTAATGCCATTATGATCTTGCTCCTGGGTTTCTTTTAGCAGTGCACAGGTTAATCTTTAATTCCTGGAAAATCCATGATAATCCTGGAGGGTTGGCAACCCTACCTGCGCTCTCAGCTGGCTGGACACCATGCTCTGGAATTCTCTCAACTTCCCCCTCCTCTGTTAAAGCCAAGTTTAAAATCCATTACTTTGAATAAGCTTTGAGCCCTAGCCTTTCCTCGTTTTGCCCTACATTGATTTTTCCCATTTCTCTCAATTATTCTGGGGCATTTTTCCTACATTAGAACACCAAAAGTACTTCACTGTTTGGAAAGGACCTTTGGGTATCCAGGGGTGATGAAAGATGCAATTTCATTCTTTCTTCTAAAGGTGCTACATAATGCAAGTACTTGTTCTGGCAACTAATACACATATTGAAGCCCTAGAGCACTCTCAGAAAATCATGAGTTTGATGTCAAGCATCCAAGGACTGAGGTGTGAGGAAAAGCCTAGGGAAACTTAAGCTTTTCAGCCTTGAGAGGTGACCTTATTGGTCTACAAGATAACAAATTCGAGTAGAGTAGCAGTGGCAAAAGCCTTGAAATCATTTCAGGAATTGGCATGTGATGATCAAACTGCATTTCCAACTACTGTTTCAACTCCAGTGCCATTTTCCTTCAAGGTTCACAAACACGTTATCGCCCCCTCAGCTATCTTTCTTTTTAGAAACTCCCTATGTAAATCCTTCCAGTTCTGCTTCAATCGTTTTTAGTAGCAAAACACTCCAACTTAAGTAACAAATGACATCTGGTTACCTTGGTGGATAATGCTTACAGCATTTGATAATAACCTATCTTCCTCACTGCACTGTTATTTTTAGCTTCCGTCTTCGATCCCTTCTTCCTTCATCAACTTGCTGATGCTCAGTGACATCAACCACAGGCACAGGATAAGTTCTTCAAGTACAAGGCAATTAACACCCATCTCTACTACTTCCTCCATGCTGACAACCTGGGGCATTTCTGGCCTAACAACCTCAAACCCCTTGCCACCGATTCATTCTCTCTTTCAGGCAACTTTAATGTGTCATTCACTGCCCCTCTCCCACACCTAATTAATGGTTTAGATTGTGAAGTAGATTTTACCAATATCATTCACTGCTTTTATTCCCTTCTGCCATCTTTTAGTTTTGTACTTACTGTCAAACATGAAAATACATATTTCAAAATACATCTTAAAGCCATTTGCCACATTTGTAGATCTTTTGACCATGATTCGATTATAATTCACTGCTGAGTTCCCCCATCTATCAAAAAATTCTATAAATCTTGGGATGAGTGAGGTTTTAAATGAGTTCTTCCTACAAAGTACATTTTCTTTAATCCTAAATCCACATTTTATTGAAATCATAACTGATTATTTGAGAGCATTCTTCAAGCCACCTCAATTTTAAAATGAGTTATGTAGATTTTATTGCTGTAAAAATTGCATCTTATCCTCGCTATTCCCAATTGGCAGTTACAAGTTGTAGATTTTGATCAGCATTCACAAAAAAGGCTTCAACAGAAAAACATTTTCATATAAAGCAGCACAAAGTTGGCATTGTCTCAGTGTTAAAACATTAGTCTACGCAATAAATGCCCTCATGCATCCAAAAAAAAACTGATATCAACTGCTCTCAATTCTTTGCAGCGTCCAGAGAGAACGCTTTTAATGTTAAGGAACTTCCTTGCCACCCAGATTTTCACGTGACAGATGTCATTTGGCATTTTCCTACACCTCTGATCGAACTGGATAACTGTAAAGGCTTAAATGGCCTCCCTTAGCCTTTCAAGTGCCTTTCATTGACCCAGTGGCATTATAGATCAGCATACATGCATCAACCAATCATTTCACTACTTTTCCAGCTACAAGGCACATTTTTTTTAAAAATGGTCAGGAAGCAGCATTCAATTTTTGACCAATGGAGAATTCCTAATCAATAATGTAAAATACTACCTGCCAATAATTGAGAGATTGGAACAAATCAGTAAAACAGAATTCAACAGATTTATCCTTTCGCCAAACTTTCCCTCCTTTTTCAACTTCCATATATATTCTTTTCCTTCTAATCCAAAATTAAACGAGGCACACACAAATGTGATTTTACTATCTTTTGGTGATGTCGATCCACTGGAGTTAATTTTTTGTATCAATGAAGTTGCACTAAGTTTAGTGACAAAGGGGATGCATACTTAGAACTTTGCTTCTGGGTGGTTAATATTTTACATTGGGAACTCAAATGGAGGTGAAGATGCCAGCAGAGGTTTTCAATGCATATGGAGAAGCCATCAACTATTTATCTATCCAGAACAAGACCACTGATTTAAGGTTGAGAATTGTACATGAAGGTTAAAAACCCTTCCCTTAGGTTGACAGTGTTTTCAAATGAGAATTTGCCAGTTATTTCACAGAGCATTGAACCTCAAAAATAAGTTTGAGGTTCTCAAACACAATTCTCAAATCACTAAGGGAAAGATCACTGGATTGATCCTCTCAGCAATTGAGAGGGCTTATAGCACTGTCAAAACAACTGTAGAATGAGGTTAAAAATGAGCCATAGGATCTTGATATTAAGTGTTGACTAAAAGAACATGGAACATCTGTTCAAGTGTTATACTGCATGCAAACCACATCTTTTGGAGTTGGGAAATTCTAAACTAGGTCCTCAAAATATAAATTAAGTGCTGGAGCAAATACTGCAAACTATTTTCAGACAATAATCTTTGTGATGTCAACCGTCTGTCATTCAGCATAGTAAAAGCCAGTTAAACCCGATCAACCCTTCACTGCTGAAGAACAAACTTCTACTTTTAAATCAAAATTTCTTTAATTTTCAACTTATCTTTCAATCTTCTAAAATGATAAAACAAAATGTACAAACAAGTCAACAGAACCTAATCTAGTCATGCCTTTGATGCTTTAATTACTGCAACACAGCAATGTAACTTCTACATAAGAGATGATTGAATACCTTCACAATTTTTCCATCAGGTGGATAGAAGGTGGTGGCAGATAATTTAGAATTCCTGAAGTCTGGTCTTGTACATGTGATGTAACAATATCAGAGACATAGAAATTAAGACACACACATCAGAATATGACCAGATTTAACCTTTTTTGATTTATGTCAATAATGTCAGTAGCTGGCATATTGCAAAGCTTTAGCCTGCAAATATATGGCAGGTAACTGAAGCAAGAATAAAGAGGTTCCACTGTAATTCATGTCTGTCTACTGAAAATAGATTATTTAAACTTGTAACATTAAATAAAGTTTAAAATAATAATAATCCTTAGTTTTAAAAAACCATGTTGTAGAATATAAGCTTAAAATAACATACGTACAGATAAGTCCCAAGATGTCTTTCATGTTTAAATTTCCACACTACAGCCCACAGCAGAATTCCATTTTTCTTCAGTATGTTACGTGGAACCCTTTCATCACCACCATGTTTGAGAGGCTCCCTCACCTCTTTGTTCAAAAAAAGTTAAGCTTTTCTATGTCCATAAATCATTCTATGGTGTTAGAAAACTCTGTTCTCTTCAAATTCTGCTACTCAATCTCCATCTCCAAAAAATGCCTTGCCTTATATTCACTGCCACTCGCTGACTTAAAATTTGACATTGTAATACAGCAAGATAACTTATGAACTGCTCAATACTACAGGGTGCCAGATTTTGAATATTGTCTCAAGGTGAAATTATACAAATAAAAGGACTTCATCCATTGGCACCCAAATATTACAACTTAAATCTGTGCCACTGGCTTGATAAAGTTTACAATGAAATGTTACGATTTCTAAGCAAAGAACAGCAGTTCCTGGGTGAGAAACAAAAACATAAAATGCTGGAAATACTCAGGAGGTCTGGCAGCATCTGTGGAGAAACAGAGTTAACGTTTTGGGTCTGAAGAAGGATCATGAGGACTTGAAACATTAACTCCGTTTCTCTCTCCACAGATGTTGCCAGAGTAGTTCCAGCATTTTTAAGTTTTTATTTCAGATTTCCAGTATCCGCAGTATTTTGTTTTTACCCGAATGGGAAACGTTCTGAGAACAGGTATTAGGCGGTTAAAATAGACAAGGGAATCAAAACCTCCACAAAATCATAATGCATTCACTACTTTAGCAGTCCCACTTTTTTGTAATGTATAATGGTTCAAGTTTTCATACGGGGAAAATTCTGAAAGTTAAAAAATACTCTACTGAACTAACTGAAAAAAAGAGAATACTAAATGTGAGAAACACCTGGGAACAAATTAAATAGTTTGGAAAATAATGTGATAAGATTGAAGAAAATATAGGGAAAGGATTTTCAACCTTGTACTAAAAAGTGTTTTTGAGGAATCCAATTGCTTTCCCAGAGGTCATGTCAAATTTGGCTCCTTACTACTTCAATTTGAGTTTATCCCTTTTCTTCATTATGAATTCTACTCTTAAAACAAGCGTTTTAAGTGCAACCACATCAAACTCCTGAAATAAGTGAGGCGTGCAATCTGGAAATAACTTCTCCCTCTTAGAAAACTGCTTAGTTAATTTTTTTTTTAAAAATATAGTAGAATAAAAGTTAAGTCAAACACATAGAATTGAGAACAAAACTCTATTCTCTAGGTCTGTTACTTCATTAAAGTAATAGCAGTGTCTATTAGTGATTTATAAAATTGCAAATCTTATGCTTAACAGGTCCAAGCAGTACTGCAATGCAGGCATCCAAAATACTACAAAGGCCTTTTACTTAATGTGTAAAATCTAATTGGGACCAACTGCAAATATCTAAGTTACATACTAATGAAACCAGTAAATGTGGATTTCACTTTACAGATTGTTTTAAACCAAATTTAGATGGTTTCTCTTATAGCTGTCAACCAGAACAATCAAAAAAAATTGACAGCATAATCCCACTGGCATCTGTTAAGTACACTGTAGGTGGCCTAATCAAGTTCAATTTTGTGAAGCACAAAGTATGAAGTAGTACAACAAAAATAAATCTTTGCAGTTTTCTTACACCATGGTATACTGAAGCACTCAAATTAAATTCCAAATCAAAGTTAGAGAATTACATTTTACAAAAAAATTTGTTTAATCTCATTCATTTGCCTAAAAAGGCAACATAGGTAAACAAAGATCAACTTTATCTGAAAGTGTATTTAGATCATTAAATTGCTTTGCTGAGAACGTGTTAATTTTTTTCACGTCTATCTGTTCAAGATCACAACACTTGGTCATTCAAAATACTGTATCCCTAGTTCGTGAAGATGCAAAATAATTTTTCTATTTACATATAGAAATCTGGTCTTTTACCCGCCAGTTCGTGTGCACGCATGCTTAGAACCATTTTTACAGCTGTCTAAACAACCACCCCACCTGCCCCACTACCCAACCCCCAAGTTGTTTTAGAGTGACACTTAGCATGCTAAGAATTATTATAAAACAACAAGAAGATTATGAGGATGACGGGTCTCACTTCATGTTCAGTTAACAGGCTCGGAGCTTGGCTCAGAACTCAAACAGTTGAAAAGGTACATAATCTACATTATGAAGAACATTTCAACAGCACTGGCAACAAACCAAGTATTCAAATTGAACAGTTGAAAATATTTAAATTCTAGATCAAAGTCATGCATGAAATGGTTAAAGCACACTGGTACAGTCCATAGGATCAACTTGAATTTGTTACGTTTTAAGGTGTTCTACAGTTTTAGGCTGCCAATTGTTCTCCTACAATGAAGAGAAATCATTAGCATGGAAACAATATTCTGCCGAAGTACTGTACCATATCATGTGCAATATTTTAGTGTACAGCCCTCTAATGGCAATCAATGGTAGTACAACCAAGATAATGTTAATAAGGCAGCAATTACTCTAAAAGCAGTGAATCACTTTTTTCAGCCCTTGTGCCAAAGAAAGTGAGCCTTCTTCAGCTTGGAAATACTGCTAGTGGCACAACCCCCAAAAGAAAAAGTGTCTGCAAAGCTTAATCAGTCATTCTCATCGCACACCTCCTTGCTCATTTTTCTTTTGCAAATCTAACCATCACTTCCATTTTTTCCTAGTCCCTCATTTATCCCCAGCCGCTTGTTTCCATCTCACCAGTAGTTCTCAATTCTCCATCTTATTCTCACTTCAATGATATTTCTCTTACTTCTAAATTCAATGTTTTTCACTTTTCATTTGCATTCGCTTATGTCCATATCTTTTCCTTTTTCCCCACCACTTCAGTGCATCTATTCCTGTCTCTTCACTGTGGTTTCTGCTTTCCATTTCACACACCCTACCAGTTTATTTCTGCCCCTAATTGTGTCTGTCTCCATGCCCATGTCCATACCATGCCCACCTCTTTTTCCACCACTGTTACCGCTATCTCTTCTCCACTTTCTCTCCACATTAATCTTCTTCTGTTCTAGCCACTCACTCCTCTACCTCTTCTGTTCTAGCCACTCACTCCTCTACCTCTTCTGTTCTAGCCACTCACTCCTCTACCTCTTCTGTTCTAGCCACTCACTCCTCTACCTCTTCTGTTCTAGCCACTCACTCCTCTACCTCTTCTGTTCTAGCCACTCACTCCTCTACCTCTTCTGTTCTAGCCACTCACTCCTCTACCTCTTCTGTTCTAGCCACTCACTCCTCTACCTCTTCTGTTCTAGCCACTCACTCCTCTACCTCTTCTGTTCTAGCCACTCACTCCTCTACCTCTTCTGTTCTAGCCACTCACTCCTCTACCTCTTCTGTTCTAGCCACTCACTCCTCTACCTCTTCTGTTCTAGCCACTCACTCCTCTACCTCTTCTGTTCTAGCCACTCACTCCTCTACCTCTTCTGTTCTAGCCACTCACTCCTCTACCTCTTCTGTTCTAGCCACTCACTCCTCTACCTCTTCTGTTCTAGCCACTCACTCCTCTACCTCTTCTGTTCTAGCCACTCACTCCTCTACCTCTTCTGTTCTAGCCACTCACTCCTCTACCTCTTCTGTTCTAGCCACTCACTCCTCTACCTCTTCTGTTCTAGCCACTCACTCCTCTACCTCTTCTGTTCTAGCCACTCACTCCTCTACCTCTTCTGTTCTAGCCACTCACTCCTCTACCTCTTCTGTTCTAGCCACTCACTCCTCTACCTCTTCTGTTCTAGCCACTCACTCCTCTACCTCTTCTGTTCTAGCCACTCACTCCTCTACCTCTTCTGTTCTAGCCACTCACTCCTCTACCTCTTCTGTTCTAGCCACTCACTCCTCTACCTCTTCTGTTCTAGCCACTCACTCCTCTACCTCTTCTGTTCTAGCCACTCACTCCTCTACCTCTTCTGTTCTAGCCACTCACTCCTCTACCTCTTCTGTTCTAGCCACTCACTCCTCTACCTCTTCTGTTCTAGCCACTCACTCCTCTACCTCTTCTGTTCTAGCCACTCACTCCTCTACCTCTTCTGTTCTAACCACTCACTCCTCTACTGTCCCAACTCTGCTTCAGTACCACATCACTTGCCCCACTATATCATCCTTCCGATCTTCACCTGCTTGAACCATTCTCCTATCAGTCCCTTCGAACTCATCTTTCTCCTCAGCTTCCACCCCACTTCTCCTATCCATGTAAGTGGAAAATGCTTCAATTTCCTGGAATTATACAGTAACTTGGCTTAAAAATTGATGGAATGGTGGATAAAATAAGCGATCACCAGCACTATTTGCACTAAGTGGCAGTGAAATTCCTGATCGAAGTGCTCTCATCTGAGAGAATCTGAAAAATATTAATTGACAAACATTAAGATTCTTAAAGAAGTAAACCTTTGGCAGCAGAGGAGTATCTCTCTTCTTTTTCTTTTCAGAATTTGGATCATCCAGCTGATCTGGCTCAAAAGTGTAGAGTTCAGTCAATTCATTCATTGTGAAGTGACGCTCAATCTGTTGCTGGTCAACTACACGGTATGATAGTGACTGCTTTGTTACCTGTCGATCATAAATCTTTTCCTCCATGGTTCCCTGTATTTAAAAACAATCAATGTTAGAATTTGCACTTCTCCAAATGATCTCTTCCCCCATACCCCCCAACTGCCCCCAGTCACCCCAATAACGACCAATACTTACGTGGCACAATGCACCTTAGATGACTAATAGACCAGTTTATTCTCTCTGGATTAAGTGTAGGATTTCCACAACATAATTAGCTTCTGAAGTGATGTGGTTATGTCCCATTTGCAGCAGACTAAATGGTCAAACAGATTTAATCACTGGCAGTGCAATTTATAGCAGTCAGCATCAAGACTGACTGGCTGAAATTACTCCAAATATCACCATTGAACCAGTTTATGCAAGAGTTAAACAGAAATGCCAGGCTGCTGGGCTCCTTTGAACACGTTTCTCTACAGACCCTGGGAACAGTAGCTGTTGCCTGATATCTACTGGTTACAACCTCTGAATTACATTAGTATTGCTACTAGTCTTTGCATCAGTTGCAGCTAGTTCAAAATTATTTTTTATACATTCATGGGATATGGGCATCGCTGGTTAGGTCGGCATTTATTGTCCTTTCCTAATTGCCCTTTAAGGTAATGGTGAGCTGCTTTCTTGAACTGCTGTAGTCCACTTAGTGTAGGTACACCCACAGTGCTGTTAGAGAGTGAGTTCCAGGATTTTGTCCCAAAGACAGTGAAGGAACAGCGATACATTTCAAAATCAGGACAGTGTATAGCTTGGAGGGGAATTTCAAAGTGGTGGCGTCCCCATGCTGCCCTTGTTCTTTTAGGTGGTAATGGTCATGGGTTTGGTAAGTGCTGTCTAAGGAGCCTTGGTGAGTTCCTGCAATGCATCTTATAGATGGTACACACTGCTGCAACTGTGCATCAGCGGTGGAGGGAGTGAATGTTTGTGGATGGGGTGCCAAACAAGTGGTAACCTCCTCAGGGTTCTGATAGTGAGGGATTCAGCAATGGTAATGCCATTGAATTGTCAAGGGGCAATGGCTAGATTCTTGTTGGAGATGGCCACTGCCTGGCACTTGATGTGCAAATGTTCCTTGCCACTTGTCAGCCCAAGCCTGGATATTGTCCAGGTCTTGCTGTATTTGAACATGGACTGCTTCAGTATCTGAGTCATCGCAAATGGTGCTGAACATTGTGCAATCATTAGCAAACATCCCCACTTCTGACCTTGTGATGTAAGGAAGATCATTGATGAAGCAGCTAAAGATGGTTGGATGTAGGACACTGCCCTGAGGAACTCCTGCAATAATGTCCTGGAACTGAGATGACTGATCAACAACTACAACCATCCTGTTTTGTGCTAGGTCTGACGCCAAAATCAAGGCTGGCAGAAGTGTTCAAACTTATACCCTTAAAACCCTCTGAAATAGAGTCTTGCCTTCAGCAGTAAATCTGAGAGAGGGGGGTACTCAGTCAAGAGATGAACAACATGTTTCATAGTACATATACTTGTGCATGGTGCCCAAAAGCTGAATTAAGTGCTACAAAGCATGATATTTGTTAAAGATTAAGAATTAAACTTTAAAAAAATACTATATTACCACAAATATTTCAAGAAATTATTTTCCCACAAAGGCGGTGACAGCTTCAGGACACAAAGTATCTTCTGAATGGATATTCAGAGGAAAAGAAGGTGTTCTTGTTTTACTTCCTCAAAGCACAGCAGCTATAGATGAACTGCAGTGAAAATGAAGAATCTCACCATTTTTAAAAATCAAAGAATGACCAGAGTTTTCTGTCCAGGTTAGTCCACTCGAGTACTTTAATGCTGAAGGCATTATGAAGGGAGGGACATTCAAAGGTTACTAAACCTAATAACACAAGGAAATTTGTGTTTACATTTATTTAATGTTGAAGCAGTTTAATTAAAAGTGATCTGCATTTGCATCAATTCAGCTCCTCCATACTGTACATGCTTCAGTACTCTGCTCGTTATCATTTGCACACAATTTAAAGCAAAATACTTAAAAGTCACCAGCAAAATTAAATTCCTTGCAACTGAATGTAAAGGGATACATCTTCAGCAAACTGAACCAAAATCCACTGAATATTCTCTGCATTTAGAACTTCATTGAATCTTATTGCAAATATCAAATTATTATAAAGGTAGATTTAAATAGTTCCTGGGATGAAGTGCAAATTTAGAATATGACATCAATTGAATTGAGTGTAGGACAAAGGACTTTGATTCAAATTAGTAGTGTAAATTTAGGACTAATGCCAGGCAATAATTCTGCACAGTGCAATGTGTGGATTAAATGTGCAGAAAGTGCAGGGGAAAGTGGAAATCATTTCTTTTTTTAAATGGGGAGGGTGACCGTCACCAAATAGTTGAATTAAAATGGATTAAATTCCTTATTATCTAGTAATCATTACATCTCTTAATTAGATAAAGTCGGACATTTTGTTACTGGGAGGGGGAAAACAAAAAATTAAAATCCATCTACTTATTGGTTTTAACTGGCTTCTTAAACATCATGATGAATAAAATGAAGTAGCAGACTTTGCAAACTCTCACATTTCAAAACTCTTTAAGAGCAAAGATTTTCACTAGCCAGGCACAATTAAGTATGTCCTGTGAAGTCTTGTTCATTCTTTCAATTGGACTACTGCATTTCAATAAAATGGCTCACCCTCCCCCGACCCCTCAAATTCTCACTGGCAACTAAGGATGGACAACAAATGCTGGCTTTGCCAGCAATACTCACGTTCCATGAAAGAATGTAGAATAACATTAAATTACTTCAAATATAGGACAAGGACTCACCTATACCATCTTTATAAGGAAACGTAATCTAAGGCTGAAGCTGGTACAATTTTAACCCAGAATATTCAGATAAAGTCAGGGTAGTAGAACCAGAGTAAAGCTTTAAAAGTTGAATGAAAAATGTGAGAACACAAAGAAGTGTACTTTTAAAATTTGGAAAGGTGTTAAATGTTTGGACTAATCTACTAGGTAAGGCAACAGAGACAAGGACATTTTGTTATAACTGAAAACAAAACTGCATCCACTGGTTTTGTGGGAAGAAAAAAAAACCAGAAGGGAAGATCATAAATTGATTTCTCTCCATCTTTTGTTTGGTACATTTAGTTGTAAGCAAGAAAGAAACAGCAATCATGGAATTTTCCAGCTCAGACACCGAGGGGCATTGTGGTTGGGACAGGAAAATGTGGAGAGGGCTTGTCCACTCAAAGCATCAAGGACACGGTTTCAGACAATGGAAATCGACAGAGACACACATACACACACACCCCTTTCGTTATGAAGGGGAACATTGTTATACCTGAGCCAAGAACCTGTAGACAAAGACTGGCTTTATCTGTCCAAAACGGTAAACACGAAAGATGCTTTGGATATCATAGGAAGGATTCCAGGATGCATCAAAAATGATAACACGGTTGGCAGCTACCAGATTAATTCCCAGAGATCCCGCTTTGGTGGAAATGATGAACAGACGGCCCCTGTAAGAAATAATTGCCCAAAGACATGAGATAATTACTCAAAGACAATCAGTAAAACTTAAGACAAATTTAGGATTAGTTACACTTTCATCAGAACAAGTATTGAAAACCAGGAGAGTATGTGATCGTGCAAGAGCAAGTACATGTAAATACCAGTTAAACTCCATGCATTCTATCATTTATAAAGTACACTTAGCATGCAAACATAAATGCAACAAACAAAAGTGAACAGAAAATCCTGAGAAGTGCTCAAAGTTGGGTAGCATCTGTGGAGAGAGAAATAAAGTGAACGCTCTAAGTCAGCGACTTTTCATCAGAACAAGCATCAACTCTTTCTTCTCACAGGTGCTGCTTGAGTTTTCTGACATTTTGTTTTATTTCAGATTTTCAGTATCTGAGGTATCCTGCTTTTGCAACATACATCTTTTTCCGCAATTATAATTTATCCTCACAATTCTAACTTGTACCGACACCGTGCATATTCTTTCTCTTCAATTGAAGGAGATTCTACTCTTCTCCATGTAACATTAATAAAATAAATACTCCACATCATTTTTTGAGGAGGTTACAGAGAAGGGCAATGCTGTTGATGTGGTATAGATAGATTTTCAAAAGGCATTTGATACAGTGCCACACAGACTTCGGAGCGAAATTCTAGCTCATGGAATAACAGGGGAGGTAGCCGCTTGGATAAGAAATTGGCTGAGTTAACAGGAAACAGTAGTGGCTAATGGATGTTTTTCAGATTGGAGTAAGGTTTTAGTGAAGTTCCCCAGGGGTCAATGTTGGGACCCTTGCTCTTTCCGATATATACCAACAACCTAGATGGCTTTTTCAGCACATGATTTCAAAATTTGCAGATAATATCAAGATTGGAAACTTGGTCAACTGTGATGAGGACAGTCTTTAACTTCAAAAGGGCATAGACATGTTGGTGGATTGGGCAGACAAGTGGCAGAAGAGGTTCAATGCAGAGAAGGGTGAGGTGATTCATTTTGGGAGGAAGAATATGGAGACACAGCTTAAAATAAAGGGAGAAACTCTAGAGGTCTTGCAAGAATAGAGACCTCCGTATATGCGTACGTAAGTCATTGAAAATGGCTGGACAGGTTGAGGGAGCAGTTAATAAAGCATATAATATTTGAGGCTTTATTAATAGGGGCATTGAGTCCAAGACGAAGGTGATCATGTTGAACTTGTATAAGACACTAGTTAGGCATGATCTGGAGTACTGCATCCAGTTCTGGGCATCATATTTGAGTAAGTAGGTGAAGATACTGAAGAGACTACAGAGGAGATTCACAAGAATGATTCCAGGGATGAAGAACTGTAGCTATGAAGATAGAATGGGGAGGATGGAACTGTTTTCCTTAGAGGAAAGACAGCTGAGAGGAGACGTGGTAGAGGTATTCACGATCCAGAGGGGTATGGACAGGGTAAATAATGAGAAACTGATCCACTCAAGAAAGCATCAAAAACTGGAGGGCAGAAATTCAAAATAGTTGGCAAAAGAAGTAAAAGTGATGCGAGGAAAAAAATTTTCACCCAGAGGGTGGTTGGAATCTGGAACAAACTTCCCGAGAGGATGGTGGAGGCAGGTTCGATCAAGGTATTCAAAAGGAAATTGGATTGTTCTGAAAAGAATGTGCAAGGTTACGGGAATAAGGCAAGGTAGGGGGACTAGATAGAATGTTCTTTCAGAGAGCCAGTGCAGACTCAATGAACCGAATTGCCTCCTTCTGCACTGTAAAGATTGTGATTCTATATGCATTTCATAATCACTGGCCTGCACTAGACTGAAATAATTTCAGTGCAAAAAATTGAGTTACATTTGCTCAAATTATGCCCCAAGCACACTGGTCCAGATTTTGGAGTCAGAATAAGTTATCAGCACTCTGTTAATAACAAGTAAATTGCAGCATCTTCCAGCATCTGCACATGCGCAATCAAATGCAAAAATCAAGAAGTTTCGACACTGATATGTTGTCAAGAGATTAGGCTTCCAAATACATGGAAGGGTGTGAAGTTGGGCTAATTATCCACTAGGTAAGCACCAAACATGCTAGAGAATGTTAGGGCTTGTCAATACAAGCGCAAGTAAATTTTTAACAGCCTGGCAAGTCTTAATTACTACCAATCTCTGGCACTGAAAAATTACTTTTGCAAGAGTAGGGTTTCATTTGTTCAGAGTTTAACCCTTGTTGGAAATTTAAAAATGAAAATGTTTTTAAAAAATTTTGTCTCTCGTCACCCCCTTAATCCCATTTTTCTGCACATTGAGTTAATACTTTTGTTCAGATTCTGCATTTCTCAGTAAGGATTCAATCTATCATTCTTCCACTGATGCAAAATCCAGGCCATAATTGCTGCAATGTACAAAGAGTTGATTGGAATTATTTATATAGCACATACTGGAACCATATATCCTGTAAGTCTGCAGAACTGTCCAGGCTAAACACATTTACCCAGATCTTGCAGTCACAGCAAAGCAGAGGCTTATGCCACTGACCACATGAAAAACCACAACCCTATCTTTTCTGTAAGTGGCAGCAGGAACTTGCTTTCCCAGTGTGGGTCCAACAATGAACTGAGGCGCCCAATGACAAATTGCCAGCGAAGTCAGGCAATGATGTCACAAGCTGAAGACATGATCCCTGAGGTCTGTCTCCAGATCAATGACAGGCAAGTGGTTTTTAATGATTTTTTAAAATGATTTTCCACTTTTTAGTTGATATACTTTTAATTGCAGTCCCCCAGCCACCCAACCCCTCAGCTTCCTAGCTTCACTCTCCTCCCCTCTATTGTGTTGTTTCTGACATCAGTGGGACTGATCAGCCAAGGTGGAGAAGAGCCGGGGTGCTGGAAGAAAGGGAGTGTTTTCACACTGCTGCTGATTTAATGGGCTGCAGGCTCTACACCTGCTAGGAGCAACCCTAAAAAAAATCCACATAAAAACTGACACACGTGCTGGGTAATCAGCCTAAGCTCACGTGCGACAGGTCCCAGCAGAAACATCAATGTGGGCTCCAGCCATACAACACAACTTCCGGATTAGAATGTAAGTGGACTCTTCAGAGGTTGTGTTGCTGTTGAGGCCCTCAGCAGTGGTGAACTTCAGTGTTCACTGCTATTGCGATAACACCCAGAACATTATAAACTAATGCACTGCAAATAAAACTATCCAAACAAAGATGGACAAGCTCAAAATTGCAACAAGTATAAATTCATTGTATGCTAAATTAGTTTTTATGTTGCACAAGTATAGTTTTCTGCATCACATTAGTGAACTGGAGTTTTGCAGATTTTTAGTGAATGGCAGATCTTCACACTCATTTTGGAATACATTACCTGACATTACTCTCATCATTGAACTCTTCAGCCCATTTTTTTCTTGTCTGCGCACTTGTAGAACCATCCATTCGATAATAATCTACATTTCTGTACCATTTCCCAGTACCTGCAATTTGAAATACTTATTTGTAAATGGACATCTTTTCAATGATGGCTTACATTCAGAAAAATGAAATGCACTGGTTCTTCAGGAATCAAACTTATTCAAGAATTCCAGCTGAAGCTTTTATCTAGGGGCAGAACAATAGCACAATTGTTGCAGCAGTGTTATTCATCTTTGTGCGATCGTAAACATCAGAGTTCTCAAGTGTGCACATGTGGGAGGGGGTGGGAGTCGAAAAGAAAAGCTAGTTGGCAGTCACAGCACCTTTCAGTCACAGTTGGTGCATTTGGAAGATCAGGAAAAATGTCATGCGTGACTGAGAAAAAAATTTCATAGGTTTGCACTACCACTCAAATAACCATATATTTATCAAAAAGAGAAGAATGAATCCAACCACCTGTCAAATGACATTTCCACTTTAAAGAAAGAGGCCAGTATTTTAGTAGTGCAGCTCTGCTACCTGCAGCATGCATATGTAAAAATACATTAATAGAGAAAAAAAAAGGCAAGAAAAAAGCCCCAAGAAATTAGACAGGTCATTAGTTGGTTACAGAACATAATATAGAAGCCTACAGAAAAAACAGAAAATGGAGATACTCAGCAGGTCTGCAGCATGTGGAGAAGGAAAGAGTTAACATTTGAGACCTGTGACCTTTCCTCAGAGCTGGGAAAAAGTTAGAAATATAATAGATTTTGAGCAAGTGAAAGGGGAATGGGGGGTGGGTGGCCAGAGGCTGCAAAGAATAATGAAAGGAGTCTCTGATAGGGTGAATGGCAGGAGGAATTAAATGCCATAAGGTTTCATAGTGCAAGGCCAAAGTTAGTGGTAAAGGGGCAAGTAAAGAAATAAATGATGTGTCTAGGGGAGGTGGTGTGAATGGTAGAACCCTGAATAGCTGCCATCCAAGGAATGGAAATGAGAGAGAAACAAGAGAAGAACCCAATCCAGTAAGGCAAAGTCAAATAAAATGGGGACATGAGTTATGATCTAAAATTGTTGAACTCAATATTAAGTCCAGAGGCTGTTATGTGCCCAGCTGAAAGATGAGGTGCTGTCCCTTGAACTTGGGTTAAGCTTCAATGGACACTGCAGGAGGTCAAGGACAGAAAAGGTCAGAGTGGCAGCAAGGTGGAGAAATAAAATGGCAGGCAACTGGGAGCTCAGGGTCATGCTAGTGAACTCAAGGGTGTTCTATAAAATGGTCACCAGCCTGCATTTGGTCTCCCCACTGTAGATGAAACCATTGAATGAGCAGTGAATACAGCAGATGAAATGTAAAGTACAAATAGATTGCAGTTTCATCTGGAAGGTGTATTTGGGGCCTTGGGCAGTGAGAAGGAAGGAGGCAAAAGAACAGGTGTAACATATCTTGCACATGTATGAAAAGGTACCATAGGAAAGGGTTAGGGTGCTGGAGTAGAACGAGCAATGAACTAGAGTATCCTGGAGGGAAGTCTGTTCAAAATGCTGAAAGGGAAGAGTAGAGGAAGATTATTTGGTGGTGGCATCCTGAAGGAGGTAGCAGAAAGGACAGAGGATGATCTATTTAATATGGAGGCTGGTAGGGATGAAAGATGAGGACAAGGGGAATCCCATCAAGGTTCTGGGAGTGAGGAAAAGGTCAAGAGTCTTATCAAACATGGTGGGGGAATTTGTTGCTTGAAGACAGACAAATGTATCAGAAGGACTAGAATGGAAGGTTGTATTGTCTGAACAGATGCAACGATGACTGAGAAACTGAGAACGGAACAGAGTCCTTACATCAGGCAGGGTATGAGGAGTGTAGTCAAGGGAGCTGCGGGTATCAGTGGGTGTATAGGGACATTTGGTTGATAGTTTGTCACCAAAAATGGAGACAGAAGTCAAGGAAAGAAAAAAAAGTTGGAGATGGGCCACATGAAGGCAAGGCAAGAATAGAAATTGGATACAAAGTCAACAAGATTTGCCAGTTCAGGGTGAGAGCAGGTAAAGACATTAGTGTCAACAATTTACCCACAAAACTGCAGCATTAAAAGACCTCTTGCGCCTGTGATGCTACACTATTTGAATCCCATTTCCATGTGATTTTCCCATTTTTTTCCATGTTCCTTTGAAGTATAGGACAATACCAATCCAATGCCATTTTAACTTGTGATTGCTTCCTTCTTAGCCTCTTTTGACAAAGCATGTCCACATTCTAATAACAGACAAACAATTTCCTGTACCCTCCCCACCCCCCCCACCGATTTGTCCTTGCGATGATCTCAGGTTAGTCCTGTATTATAGATTCAAGCAGAGGAAATAATCTTTAACCCCTTGTGAAACCTCTAATTTGCCTTCCTTAATCTCAGTCCTAGTGGGGAGAAAAGGTACATTCAAAAAATTACTTCAAGCTAAATAACGGGAAAACGGCTAGGGGATGCAGGTTCAAATGGGGAAGGAGGAACTATCTGGGCAACGTCAGCAAGTTCTTCACAAAGTAAGCTGCATATGGGCTGGATTTCCAAGTAAGGTAGTGGAAGCAAAAACTTAATTTAAATATTACTGACAAAAAGAGACATGCTGCCCAAGTTTTGCTTGCACTCACCAGATGCAAGAATGCCAAATTTCAAAAATTTATACTGCATGGGAAAAGGGGTGATTAGTTGGCAACTCAGCTCCAATTGGTCGAGATATTACTACAGCAAATGCACCAGGGAGCTATTGTCCTCCATGCTTTTGTTTATTTAAAAAAGGTACAATGTCTGGACACATTTTTTATGGCTGCAGAGGACAGGTCCTTGCATACGAATATATGCAGCTTCAAGCATGCATAATGAGCTACATTGCGATCCCGAATGATGATCTTAAACGTAGTACAGAACTTGAGAACGGTGTTGCCGATAAAAAGAGATTCCCTTGTCGAAGCTTTCTGTCTTGCATTCATCAGGATACTTCGCAAGAACACCAAACGTAAAGGGAACAACAATTTATACTATATGAGAAGAGTGCTGATTGGTTGGCAAGTGGAGTCTGATCAGTAGCGATGTTGCCATAGATTATGTACCAGTTGGTGGGTGACTGACAGTTAACTGCCGAACATTGTTTGAAAATTTAAACTAGACAGCTTAACTTTGATTCATTGCTTAAGGCAATGCCTTGACCAGTGAATGACTGTCACTTATTTCGTTTAGCTGAAACAAGCACAATGTGTATACATGTTCTTTGCAGACCGAAAGAACATATACACACATTACGTTTCTTTCAGCTAAATAAATGACAGTCATTTACTGATTCATTCTTCAGTGCAATGTCTTGACTAGAGTTAAGCTGCATGGTTTAAATTTTTTAAACAATGTTAACTGCCAGTCACCATCAACTGGTGCATTCTCCATGGCAACTCCTCTGTCAGAGTCCACTTGCCAACCAATGAGCACTCTTTTCTCAGAATAAATTGTTGCTCCCTTTATATTTGGTATTCTTGCAAATTGTCCTGATGAGTGCAATACAGAAAGCTTTGATGAAAAAAACATTTTTTCATCAGCAATAATCTTATAAATTTGTTAGTGCAATCCTTAGCATACTCGGGATTGTTCGGCAAATCGTGCCCAATCGTGAAATCACAGAGCATTAGACAATATGTCTTAAGTTCTGCAAGCACAGGTCACTGACTACATAGTACTCTGCCCAGTGCAAATAGCAGAAGGGGCGTGCTGTTTGATATGACCTGCCAGTTATTGAGATATACGGCCCATGTACCTGACACTGCATCAGCACTGAAATTCATATACCACATTACAATGTGGTAGGCAAAATGTCTTTTTAGCTTGACGGCAGCATCCTGTTAGTGGAACACACCATTCGTTGTTGTCAGTACAGAGCAACAGCATGAGAACAGTTAGCTTCACCTGTTGCTACGCTGGGAGCAATGATTTATGAATTTCAGAGCCGGCGCTATGCCAGGTACATAGGCTGTATGCCCCCACAACTGGCAAATTGTTTCAAACAGCACAACCCTTAGGCTGCTTGCAATAGGCAGAGTCCTGACCATACTCAACAAACCCAGGACTGCAAAACTCAGAATATTATGTCTAATGTTGGATGTGATTCCATGATTAGACACCATTTGCTGAACAATCTCAAGTGCACTAAGAATTGCGCAATCAATTTAGGATTACTGCTCAGACTTGCAATGCCGCTCACGTACATTTGATAGGAGGGACATATATTCATATGCAGGGACATGTCCTCTACAAGCAAAATGTGTCAGACATTGCACCTTTTTTTAGAATAAAAAAAAGCACAAGAGGACAACAGCGCCCTGCTGCATTCACCACAGCAATGTCTTGACCAGACCTAACTTGCCAACCAATCAGAACCCGTTTTCCCATGCAGTATAAACTGTTGTTCCCATTAAAATCTGGCATTCTAGCATGTCTTGACGAGTGCAAAAAATAAACTTTTGACAAGTTTTTTTTCCAGAAATACTCTAGTTCTGTACTACCAGGCAGCTATTTTTAATTTTTTTTTCATTCATGGGATGTGGGCTTTGCTGACTGGGCCAGCATTTATTGCCCATCCCTAGTTGCCTTTGAGAAGGTGGTGGTGAACTGCCTTCTTGAACCACTGCAGTCCATGTGGTGTAGGTACACCCACAGTGCTGTTAAGGAGAGAGTTCTAGAATCTTAATTCAGCGACAGTGAAGCAACGGCAATGTAGCTCCAAGTCAGGATAGAGAGTGATTAGAGGGGAACTTCCAGGTAGTGGCTTTCCCATCTATCTGCTGCCCTTGTTCTTCTAGATGGTGGTGGTTGTGGGTTTGTAAGGTGCTGTCAAAGGAGCCTTGGTGAATTCCTGCAGTGCATCTTGTGGATGGTACACTATGCTGCTACTGTACACCGGTGGTGGAGGGAGTGAATGTTTGTGGATGGGGTGCCAATCAAGCAGGCTGCTTTGTCCTGGATGGTGTCGAGCTTCCTGAGTGTTGTAGGAGCTGCACTCATCCAGGTAAGTGGGGAGTATTCCATCATACTCCTGATTTGTGCCTGGTCGACGGTGGATAGGCTTTGGGGAGTCAGGAGGTGGCTTAATCGTCACAGGATTCCTAGCCTTCGAACTGCTCTCGTAGTCACAGTATTTATTCGGCTAGCCCAGTTCAGTTTCTGATCAATTGTAAACCCCCTCCCCGCCCCCCACGATGTTGATAGCAGGGGATTCAGTAATGGTAATGCAATTGAACGTCAAAGGGTAAAGGTCGGACTCTCTCTTGCTGGAGATAGTCATTGCTTGGCATTTGTGTGGCACAAATGTTACTTGCCACTTGTCAGCCTAAGCCTGGATATTGTCCAGATCTTGCTGCATTTGGACATGGACTGATTCTGTATCTGAGTCGCCACAATGGTGTTGAACATGGTGCAATCAGCGAACACCCCCACTTCTGACTTATGATGGAAGGAAGATCATTGGTGAAGCAGCTGAAGATGGTTGGACCTAGGACACTCCCCTAAGGGACTTCTGCAGTGATGTCCTAGAGCAGAGATAACTGACCTCCAACAACCACAACCATCTCCCTTTGTGCTAGCTGGATGAATAATGAAGAGTTGGACGAATAATGAAGAGTTGAAAAGCCCTCAGCTCATCCTCGAGAGGAACATATTTCTTGTGTCGTTCTACTGAATTTTTCTATTGCACAACTATCCTCGTCATGGAATGCTCGAGCTTCACACAATGGTTCCAGTGGCCTAACTAATCTCGCTGATAAATTCAAGTTCATCACTTTGCCTTTACATACAGTGCCTGGATGTACATAGAGAATCCTAGGTATCTTTCTATATATGTTTTCTACCTACACTACCATTTTTAAAAATCTATGTACCTAGGTCCCTATGCAGTTCCACCTGGTTAGGAATCTGGCCTTATTGTTTGCCCCCAGTTTTCCACAACAAACTGCCTTTCAGCCCAATCCTCTAATCAAGTTGTATTTAACTATACACTCCCCTTTTTTATCCCTACGTATTTTTTCCATCCATGCAGCTACATTCATCTTAATTTTCATAAACCTTACCAAACAACTGATATTCCACAAGTATAACATGTTACATTCCCTTCATTCATACACCAATTTCCTCAAACAAATCAACTGAATTCTTCAAGCCTTTAGAAATCTATATCAAAATGCCTTTAAGTGTTCACTAAACATGTATAACCAGGCAACATTAACTGGCCTATAATCTCCCAGCTGATCACTCTTCTTAAAACCTGAAGTCTCAAGTTTAACTATTCCAAATTACGATACCATTTCTAAAATGGATCACTTGCTATACTGCTACAAAACATGCTTGATAACCTATTTCTCTCAAAACCAAAACAAATGTTAGAGTTTTCAACAAGTCCGAGGATACAGAAAAGACTATTAACTGTCATTTAGTCTACAAATGAAACACTATTTGGTTTCAGCCTCGAACGAAAATGTGTTTCTTTTTGTTAATGAAAGATATAATATCCAAAAGTTTATTTCGGTAACAGAAAACAAATTAATCCGCCACTTCAAACTATGACAAAAACTTGTGAAAATTGTTTACTGCTGTAACTGATTTTGCTGTAACCAAAGTTTTGTCCCAATGTCTTGCTTTCCCTTCAGAATCATTCAAGGTTTATTCTTTAAAACACATTTAAAAACAGGATTTCTACTGCCTCTATTTCAGTAGCAACAATATTAACAAATAAGAATCACTGTTGAGTGAAAGCAAATAGTGTTTCATTTGTAGACTAAATGACAGTTAATAGTCTCTTCTGTATTCACTGTTGAGTGAGAAGATTTTGACATTTAACAAGCTAACAGGAAAATAAATTCAAAGGTTAACAGTTTCTTTGAAAGTTTGCAAAACGGCCAATGTTTATGGCCTACATTTCAGTAAGTGATTAAAGGGAAAAAATGTTTATGGAGAACTTTTATTTAAAAATCCATCAAAAACCATTTGGTAACATCCTTGTATTTATAAAACAATTTCTTTATCAGCAGAGACCAGTCATATTAGATCGCTTTGCTATCATGTTGCTCCAGCAATATCAATGATGGGGAGGAGTCCAATGTATCCCAGAGAAATTCTACTGACTACAAAGGGAGGCTGAAATTTTAGACCACACTGACAGCTCCATGTTACTTCTGGTCATTCTAAAGTCATGCTTCCTACTTTAATTCAGCTGTCAGAACAGTCTTTAAATTTTAAAAAATTGTGAATAAGTCATTTTCCATTTGCACTTATTTTCATTGATATTTTCACCAAATCAATACAGCAAAGCATAACTTAAGCTGTTGGTGTTATTGCTCAGCTATTACTCACGTGGAAAAACGAGGGCTAAGAACTGTACAGAAAAAGCAGCTTTAAATGTAATATTCCAGTAGATCACACCTCAGGAGTGAATGATAAAGCATTGTTCATATTAACTCACAAGGCTTCTTGAGTGATACTGTTGGCAGTCATTGAAATACTTGTTACTGCACCTTCCCACCATCTCCTTTAGAGTTGAAAGAAGGTGGAGTGAGGTAAGCAACACTTTTTTTTTTGAAGGAAGCATCTAAAGCAGTAATTGGTCAATAGTAAATTGCCAACAGAGCTTTTTAACAACATTAAGTTCTGCACCCAACAAGTTACAACTTGAGGAAAAATGTCTTACAATTCCTTTACACCTTGCAATCAGACTTCCATTAAAACCTAAAGACTACAATTCTAGTCAGATCAGATGCTCTACATGGCATGACCTTTAATCAGTGTAGTCTTAAAGTTTCATGCCCAACTTTTCAATTGAAAGGGACTGAAATAGGAAAATACAACCTAATTTTTCAAGTTGAAAATCATCCTCTTGTATTTATCTTTTATATTAAAGTCAATTTCAAAAGACAAAACACATTTAACCTCCCAAATTACCACATTAACCCTATTTTTTTTATTCCCCCATGTGCATGGTCTCAATTACTAAGCAACAATCTACCCCAGACAAATTGCATCCCTAAAGTAATACTTTCAGGAATCAAACTTCTAAGGTCTAATCACTATAGAACTGAAATGCAGAACAGCTGCAGTTTAATTACGTTGTGAAATAACACTACCTAATGCCAGATGTACAAAAAAGTACAGCTGATTGCTGGAGGCACTGGTTAACTAACCTTTAATTCATTGGGGTTAAAGTTTATTTATTCAATATGAATGCAGAATGCATTAAGTTCCTTATGGGTGACATCCGGAAGTTGTAATGCTAGTTGATGGATTATGGGAAACCACAAAATTGATGATGCTGAACACAGCACTATTTTGAAATGAAAACATTGCCTACTCACATAGCATGAAAGAAACCAGATATACCATCTACATTTGCACCTCGCACTCAGATAATTTACATTTACATGGAAAGTGCACTTGCCTTTCAGATAGTTGATCAAAGATTACAAACCAATCGATGCCTACTTCAAAAAAAAGGAACATATGCACACAAACACAGAAGAACCAAATGGTAAACGTATTCTCTATTATACCAGTACTGGAAGGGTGTCCACAAGCCCATTAGCAAGAGGCCATTTGGGATGTGGAGACACTACTGATATTAAACAGCAGGGTTTCATTTAAATAAAGCTACCAGGAGGGTATGGGGAGGTGGTGGCATAGTGTTAATGTCACTGGACTAATAATCTGGGGACATGGATTCAAATCCCAGAAATGCAGTTAGCGGAATTTAAATTCAACTAATAAATCTGCAATTAAAAGCTCTCTCAGTAATGGTGACCATGAAACTATCATTGATTGTTGTAAAAGCCCATCTGGCTCACGAAAGTTCTTCAGTGAGGGAAATCTGTCGTCCTTACCTTGCCATCTGGCCTACATGTTACTCCAGGCTGATGTTCAAATGCCCTCTGAAATGGCCTAGTAAGCCACTCAATTGTACCAAACCACTGCAGAAAAGCCAAAAAGGAATTAAATTGGACAGACCACCCAGCATCGACCAAGGCACCGGAAATGACTACAGCACATCCAGCCCTGTTGACTGGAAAGTCCTTCTTACTAACATCTGGAGACTTGTGCCAAAATATGGAGAGCTGCCCCACAGTCAAGCAACAGCCTGACAGTCATACTCACTGAATCATACCTTACAGGCAATGTCCCAGACATCACCATCACCATTTCTCCTGTCCCACAGATAGTCAGACTCAGAGGTGTTGGCACAGTGGCATACAGTTGAGGGAATTGCTCCGCAAGTCCTCAACATTTACTCTGAGAACTCCATTGAGGTCTCATGGCATCAGTTTAAACATGGACAAGGAAACTTCATGCTGATTATCATCTACTGCCTCCCCATCCAACCAACGTCCCCCATTCAGCCAGATGTGCTGAGTGGATGATCCATCTCAGCTTCCTCCTGCGGTCCCCAGCATCACAGATCCCAGGCTTCAGACAATTCGATTCACTCCACAATGTCAAAAAACCGCTGAAGGCATTGGGCACTGCAAAGGCTATTGATCCTGACAACACTCCAGCAATAGTATTGAAGACTAGTGCTCCAGAACTAGCCACGATCCTTGCCAGGCTGTTCTGGTTCAGCTACAACACTGGCACCCCACCCAGAACTGTGGAAAATTGCCCAGTTATGTCCACAAAAAGTTAGATAAATTCAACCCGGCCAATTACCACCCCATCAGTTACTCAATCATCAGCAAAGTGATGAAAGGTGTTGCCGACAGTGCTATCTAGAGACATTTACTCAATAACAACCTGCTTACTGATGCTCAATTTGGGCATCACAATTGCTGAATCCCCCACACTCAACATCCTGGGGTTAAACATTGGCCAGAAACTTAACTGCAGCAGCCATATAAATACTGTGGCTCGAGAGGGAATTCTGCGGCAAGTAACTCACCCCCTGACTCCCCAAAGTCTGTCCACCATCGACAAGCCAAAAGTCAGCAGCATGATGGAATACTCTCAACTTACCTGGATGAGTGCAGTTCCAACAACATTCAAGAATCTTGACACCATCCAGGACAAAGCAACCCGCTTAATTGGCACCCCATCCACCAACAACACTCAGTGACAACAGTGTATACCATATGCAAGATGCACAACAGCAACTCATCAAGCCTCCTTTGACAGCACCTTCCAGGCCCATGACCTCTACTACCTTGAACAACAAGAGCAGCAGGTGCATGGGAAAACTGCCTCCTGCAAGTTCCCTGCCAAGCCACACACCATCCTGACTTGGAACAATGTTGGCATTCCTTCACAGTTGCTGGGTTAAAATCTTTGAACTCCCCTCCCAACAGCACTGTGGGTGTACCTACACCATGTGGACTGCAGCAGTTCAAGAAGGCAGCTTACCACCGCTGTTAAGGGCAATTAGGGATGGGCAACAAATGTTGGCCTAGACGGCGATGCCTACATCCCATGAAAGAATAAAAAAACTTCATCTCCTATCCAACAATTGGCCAGATTCACTATCTGGCCAATGGATGGGAGCCAAAAAATTTCTAATAGCTCCAGGTGCATAGGCAAAATGGATAGCAGAGATTCCCTCACACTGTGGTGGCATGGGGAATTTCCATGTCTCAAGATTCTTTGAAGATCTGGCGGATGCTATTATTTCCTGAAAACTGTCTGGGGAGGCGGGGAGAGGACAAAAGACCAGATCAAAGGATTCTACCAAGTTGGCATGATGTTGGGGGTGGTGGCAAGGTCTGCACAAGGACTCCGTGCAAGGTTTGAGGAGGGTACTACTGCTCCTTTGGGGCAACGAGTTCAAAGAAGGAAAGCTTTGAAACTCCCCTTGGGCTTCCCCATTGTCAAGCTGCGGCTTTTGATCTTGAGCCTAACATTTGCCTGCTTTCAATGGGACTCTAATGCAGGATGTGGATCACCACCATTAATGTTATTGTGGCCAGGAACACAGTAGCTTTGAAGGGGTATATAAAATAGAGGTCCTTGACTCAGTAACTGAAGTGGTATAAAAATAGTAAGATCATTAGCATAAGGTAGCAGTAGTGTTTGCTGAACGATCTCCTTTCTTGTACCCGTCTTATGTGATGTTAAAGATATCAAATAACCAAGGATCCTGCAAATGAATGACAGTCACTGTGCATAAGCTAAAAGAACTGAACCATTCCCAATGTGGCACCAACTGCCAATCCCAAGCTGAGTGAACACAGATGATAGTACTTTTAATTTGCCCCCATCATAATGCAGTGGAGGCAGCTCTCCAGGTCAGGACCAAGTAGGAGCCTCTTCTCTGCTGCACTTATCGAGCCTTACCATCATTGCTGAAAATTAAAAACACTCTCTCTCTGTACCAAAGTCTTCTACTTAAATACATGCATTAACAAATACAAATGTAATTAAATAATTTAGAACATTTCCTCAACTTTACCATAACTCTTACACTTCATTAATCTCCTATTCCAAGCACTTCTGGCCACAACTTCATTTTTAAAAAACTCATTCATGGGATGTGGACGTCACTGGTTCGGCCAACATTTATTGCTCATTCCAAATTGCCTTTGAGAGGGTGGTGGTGAGCTGCAGTCCATGTGGTGAAGGTACACCCACAGTGCTGTTATAGGGAGGGAATTCCAGGATTTTGATCCAGTGACAATGAAGGTACGGCGATATATTTCCAAGTCAGGATGGTGAGTGGCTTGGAGGGCAACTTCCAGGTGGTGGTGTTCCCATGTGTGTGCTGCCCTTGCCCTTCTAGATGGCAGCAGTCATGGGTTTGGAAGGTGATGTCTAAGGAGCCTTGGTGAGTTCCTGCAGTGCATCTTGCAGATGGTACACACTGCTGCCACTGTGCGTCAGTAGTGGAGGGAATGAATGTTTGTGAATGGGGTGCCAATCAAGCAGGCTTTGTCCTGGATGGTGTCAAGCTTCTTGAGTGTTGCTGGAGCTGCACTCATCCAGATAAGTGGAGAGTACTCCATCACACTCCTGACTTATGCTTTGTAGATGGTAAACAGGCTTTGGAGAGTCAGAAGGTGAGTTACTCATTGCTGTATTCCTAGCCTCTGACCTGCTGTTGTAGCCACAGTACTTATATGGTTAGTCCAGTTCAGTTTCTGGTCAATGGTAACCCCCTCCCCCCCAGAATGTTAATAACGGGGGATTCAGCAATGGAAATGCCATTAAATGTCAAGGGCAATGGTTAGATTCTCTCTTGCTGGAGATGGTCATTGCCTGGCATTTGTGTGGCGTGAATGTCCAGATCTTGCTGCTTTTGGACACGGACTGCTTCAGTATCTGAGAAGTTGCGAAAGGTGAACATTGTGCAATCAGCAGTAAACATCCCCGCTTCTGACCTTATGATGGAAGGAAGGTCGTTGATGAAGCACCTGAAGATGGCTGGGCCTAGGACTTAACCATGAGGAACTCCTGCCACGTTGTCGTGGAACTGAAATGACTGACTTCCAACAACCACAACCATCTGGTTGGAGTCATACCTAGCACAGTTTTCCTCGATTCCCACTGACTCCAGTTTTGCTGGGGCTTCATGATGACACACTTGGTCAAATGCTGCCTTGATGTCAAGGGCAGTCACAATCACCTCACCTCTGGAGTTCAGTTCTTTTGTGCATGTTTGAACCAAGGGTGTAATGAGGTCAGGAGCTGAGTGACCCTGGCAGAACCCTAACTGAGCACCAGTAAGCAGGTTATTGCTAAGCAAGTGCCACTTAACAGCACTGCCGATGACCCTTTCCATCACTTTGATGATCAAGAGTAGATTGATGGGGTGGTAATTGGCAGAGATGAATTCGTTCTGCTGTGTACACACAGGACCTACCTGGGCAATTTTCCACATTGCCAGGTTGATGCAACTGTAGTAGCTATACTGGAACAGCTTGGCTAGGGGCACAGTAAGTTCTGGAGCACTTCAGTACTATTGCTGGAAAATTGTCAGGGCCCATGCAGTATCCAGTGCCTTCAGTCATTTCTTGATACCACGTGGAGTGAATCAAATTGGCTGAAGACTGGCATCTGTGACGCTGGGGACCTCTGGAAGCAGAGATGGATCATACACTCGGCACTTCTTATTGAAGAGTGCTGCAAATGCTTCAGCCTTGTCTTTTGCACTGATGTGCTGGGCTCTCCCATCATTGAGGATGGTGGTATCTGTGGAGCCTCCTCCTCCAGTGAGTTGTTTAATTGTCCACCACCATTTGCAACTGGATGTGGAAAGACTTCAGATCTTAAATCCAATCCATTGGCTGTAGATTCACTTAGCTCCGTCTATCACTTGCTGCTTGGCACGCAAGTAGTCCTGAGTTGTAACTTCACCAGGTTGACACCTCATTTTTAGGTATGCCTGGTGCTGCTCCTGGCATGCCATCCTGCACTCTTCATGGAACCAGGGTTGATCCCCTGGCTTGGTGGTAATGGTAAAGTGGGGGGTATGCCAGGCCATGGGGTGACAGATGTGGATGAGTACAATTCTGCTGCTGCTGAGGGCCCATAGTGCCTCATGGTTACTCAGTCTCGAATTGCTAGATCTGTTCGAAATCTATCCCATTTAGCATGGCGGTAGTGCCACACAACACGACAGAGGGTATTCTTAATGAAGGTGGGGTTTCATCTCCACACAGACTGTGCGGTGGCCACTCCTACTGATACTGTCATAGATAGATGCATCTGCAGCAGACAGGTTGGCGAGGATGAGGTCAAGTATGTTTTTCTCTCACCACCTGCTGCAGACCCAGTCTAGCAGATATGTCCTTTAGGACTCGACCAGCTCAGTCTATAGTAGTGCTACAGAGCCACGCTTGGTGATGGACATTTCTCCACCCAGAGTACATTCTGCACCCTTGTCACCCTCAGTGCTTCCTCCAAGTAGTGTTCAACATGGAGTACTGATTCATCAGCTTGGGTAGGCAGTGGCAGTTTCCTTGCCCATGTTTGACCTGATGCCATGAGACTTCATAGGGTCTGAAGATGGTGTTGAAGACACCCAGAGCAACTCCCTCCTGGCTGTATGCCACAGTGCCACCACCTCTGCTGTGTCTGTCCTGCTGGTGGGAGAGACAGGACATAGCCAGGAATGGTGATGGTGATGGGACATTATCTATGAGGTGGGACATTATCTACTGATTGTAGAACATCCTGCAACAAATCACTCCAAACTAGCTGGGTCTCATCTGGCACTTTAATCAGCCAAATAGTGGACTTGAAAAATGCTTGTCATTCCATACACCAACTGCTTTGTTTTTCAAATATTTTACCTGTACCAATGAAGTAACATGTTACTCTAACTGGCATCAATTAATTTAGCTATCTCATTCTTCCCCTTGTTAGATGTATATTTTGTTGGGCTGTCATTCTGCAGAATCTTGAATAAAATAAAACTTTCCTAAAGCAGATTGATTCTGAAATCCTTCAGCCAACTTTGTTTGATACCTCAAAGTCCACTACACCTGTAGTATTAAAGCTATTAAATCAGTTTCACCAAATATGAATGAACTGCTGTTTCCCTGCCCATCTGTCACATTCTTTCTGGTTCTTTGACAACACACTCAGCTTCAGTGAATCCTCCTTTTTGCCCTTCTTCCATTCTGCTGGGAAATACTAGCTCTCCTGTTGAAAACGTGGGGCATTTTGTTTAGCTTTTCTCTCCAACTCTAATTTGGGTTTCTAAGTAAACTGCTTCATTTTGTCGAACATTACAATCAACGCAAAGTTTTATCCGCATCAGAAAGTTGGATCCTCTATCTGAATGCCAATGAGACATCTGGTCCTACTGGCATCACCCCATTATCATTGAACATACAAGCTCAAAATATTTTTTGCTCCCCAAAGTAACTTTTGCTCATATTGTTACGTTCTGAATTTAAGAAATATATAAACAAACCAAAAGGCTCGCCAATGCACACCTTTTGATTCTTTGCACTCCATTCCCAAAATAATCATGGTAATTCACAGAAAGCAAATAACACCAGAGGAAAAAATTCTATGGTCAAATTCACCTTAGTTCACCTTGGAACCAACCTTCAAGACTGGGGAATAGGATTGAGTTTAAGGTATTCTTGAGCAAATTCTTGTTTTTGTCCACAAAGTAAGTTTTTAATAAGGTAAAAACTACCACAGATGATTCTTCAGGTGGTTACAGCACACTTATAGAATACTTTGAAGCATAATCAGAAAGCAGTATGTTGTATTTCATTTGACCAATATGTACGGCTGGTTGTGGTTGTGCAATTTTACAGATTACAAGGCTCAAGGAAAATCTACTTGCATTGCTTTCAATGATTTGTAAAACTTTCAACCCAGTAGACAGGGCGCTCTCATTTAACTGCCAGTTACAGGTGTCTGTAGTCAAACAATGCACTTTACCTACAACACACTCCAGCTCCAAGGTCCATGTAATGGTAAGTAAGAGATTCAATAAAGCTATGAAATGTTCAAAGTGGTCTGAGGAAATCTTTGTCCAGAAATCATGCTAATTGATATCCTAATCAATGATGCACTAGATAACATAGGATGCAGCCTGAGTGAAGTTTCTTGAGGTTTCGGGGCAAAAATTGCATTGATGCCTTTCACAGATCTTGGCCCAGGTTTCAGTCAGCAGTAAAGTGATGTTGTCCACAAAGACCTCATGATCTCTGTGGATTTTCCCTTTCGTGACATTAGTTTGAACCTGGGGCCAAGTCAAAGAGATCTCCAGACATCCAGCAATAGTGATGCCATGAAGCAGAGTAAGGATCAATCACAATGAACAGCAAACCAGGAAGCAAAATTGAATCCTTCCTAAAGGAGAATAGAAGAACATCTAGAAGTGAGAAATATAATATGGAATAAATCATCAGGTTTCAAAAAGGGAAAATCTTGCTTGACCAACCTTATTGAATTTGAGGCAGTGAGAGAGTAGATAATGGCAATACAGATATAATTTATCCATAAGGTGCCTCATATTAGACTAATGAATGGAAGTCAGAATGCGTAGAATCAGGGGGTAAGTGGCAGAATGGATTGCTAGTTGGCTTCAAAACAGAAAGCGGAGTGGGAATAAAGGGTAGTTATTCAGAGTGGCAGAAGGTGGAAGTGGTGTTCCACAAGAAACAGCACTGTGACCACTGCTGTTCACAATTTACATTATCAAAAATGTAATTTAACATATGTGGATGACACACAATACTGAGGAGGACTGCAGCAAATTACAGGAGGACATTAATAAACTGGCAGAATGGACAAAAAATTGGAAAATGAAGTTCACCATAGATAAATCGAAGGTCAAATATTTTGGCAAGAAGAAGAGGTCACTTACTATTTGGGGGATACAAATCTAGGTGAGTTAGAGGAACAAGGGAATCTTGAAGTACAAATACATCAAACATTAAAGTTGCACCACTGGGAAAATTAGACAAGCATATGTGGAAGAAGGCAATAGATGGATATGAGGGTAGATTTAGGTGAGAAAGGATTGACGGAGGCTTGAGTAATGCATAAACACTGGCCTATGGATGTTACGTTAAATGCTTTCTGGATGGCCATATAAACTTCATTATAAGAGACTTCTTAACTAAAGTTCATGGAACTGAAGGCAAATTATCACCTTAGTTAGGAAATTGGGTGAGCCATAGGAGACAGGAAGTGGGGATAAAGGGCAATTACTCTAATTGGAAGTATGCGATTAAGGGTTTTCTGCAAGGATCCTATTCACCATATTTATTATTGACTTAGATGAAGGGATGGAAACCAACATATCCAAATTTGTCGATGACATGGAGATTGGTAGCATTGTAAGCAGTGTAGATGGAACCATGAAATTACAGAGGTATAAATACATTCAATGAATGGACAAAACTGTGGCTAGTGGGTTCCAAATGGGGAATTGTATGGTCATCCACATTAGATATAAGGAGAGAAGCTTACTAAACATTGTTAAGCTAGAAACAGTGGAAGTCCAAAGAGGTTTGAGGGACTATGTATAGATTAAAATATCACGAACAGATAGAGAACACAATCAAAAAAAAATCAATGGAATTCTGCTCTTTATATTAAGATGATTAAAATATAAGAGGGTAAAAGTCATGCTTTAGCTATCAAAAGCCCTGGTTTGACCACACCAGGCATAACGAGAGCAGTTCTGGGCACCATAGCTCAAGAATGTGTTGGCCTTGGAGAGAGTGCAGTGTATATTTACCAGGATCTTACCTGAACTCCAAAAGATAATATACAAATTAAGGTTACATTCCCTGAGCTTTAGAAGGTTAAGGGATGATTTGAAGTTTTCAAAATATTAAGGGAAATTGATAGGGTAGGTGGGGAAAAATTATTTCACTAGTTATAGCATATAGGGCTGGGGCATGGTCCAAAAATTAGATCTAAGGCCTTTCAGGAGAGCAAAATTAGGAAACACTTCTACAAATGGTGGTAGAAGTTTGAAAATCTTCTGCAAATATGATCATATGAATTAGGAACAGGAGTAGGCTATTCAGCCCCTTGAAACTGCTCCACCATTTGATAAGATCACGGTTGATCTGATTGTGGCCTCAATTCTACTTTCCTGTTGACCCCCCATGCCCTTTGACTCGTCAATCAAGAATCTATCCAACTCAGGTTTAAAAATATTCAATGACCTTTCCTCCACTGCTTTCTGGGGAAGAGAATTCCACAGACTAACAGCCTTTGAAAACAAAACTTCTCATCTCAGTCTTAAATGAGAGACCCCTTATTTTTAATCTGTGCCCATGAGTTCTAATGTCAAACATCCTCTCGGTATCCACTGTCAAGTCCTCTCAGGATCTTATATGTTGCACTAAAATCACCTCATTCTTCAAAACTCTAATGGACACAGGCCTACCTTGAACAACTTTTCGTCATAAGATAACCCCTATCATCCCAGGAATTAGGCGAGAGAACCATCTCTGAACTGTTTCTAATGCAATTATATCCTTTAAGTGAAACCAAAACTGTATACAGTACTCCAGATGTGGTCTCATCAACACCCTGTACAACTGTAGCAAAACTTCCCTACTTTTATACTAAACATCATTCCATTTGCCTTCCTAATCACTTGCTGTAGCTGCATACTAACTTTGTGATACATGTACCAAAACACCCAGTGCCCACTGTACCTCCAAGTTCTGCACTTTTTCTCTATCTAAATAATATGCTGCTTTCTATTCTTCCTACCAAAGTGTGCGTTCACATTTTCCCACATTATGCTCCATCTGCCAATTTTTTGCCCACTCACAATCTATCTATATCCCTTTGCAGACTCATGTCCCCTTCCCAACCTACTCTCCTACCTATCTGTGTGTCATCAGTAAATAACAACCATACATTTGGGCCCTTCATCCCAGTCATTGATATAGATCGTATATAGTTGAAGCTCCAGCACTGATCCCCGTGGCTATGTTCATTAAGGATGACATTAGGGATGACCTAAGTTCAGGAAGCCAGGATTATAGAAGCAGTTTTGGTAGAGATGGGGAATAATAAAGGCAAGAAGTCACTTGTGGGAGTTGTGTACAGGCCCCTGGTAGGGCAGGGTACCAAAGAAGAAATAGTGTGAGCGAGCTTGTCAGAAAGGTACAGCAATTATCATGGGGGATTTTAATCTACTCAGACTGGAAAAGATGGCTTGGATAGCGAATTCATAGAATGTTTTTAACATACTTTCATAGATCAGCATGTTCTGGAACCAACTAGGGAGCAGGCTGTTCTAGGTCTGGTATTGTGTAACGCAATAGAATGTAATGACCTCATAGTGAAGACACCCCTAGATAACAGTGACCATAATATGATTGAATTTTACATTCAGTTTGAAGGAGAGAAGGGCGGGTCTAAGACTAGCATTTTAAATTTAAATAAGGGCAATTATGAGGGTATGAAAGTAGAGCTAACGAAAGTGAAGGGGCAATATAGGCGAATGGATAGGTCAATAGAGATGCAGTGGCAGATATATAAGTGGATATTTCAGAATACACAAGTAGATACATTCCAAGGGATTGACACACCTTCCGTGGTTAACTACAAAAGTTAAAGCTAGTATCAAACTTAAAGAAAAAGCATATAATTGTGCAAAGATGTGTGGCATGTCAGAAGATTGGACAGAATATACAAAACTGTGAAGAATAACTAAAAGATTAATATGGAGGGAAAAAATCGAGTACGTGAGAAAGCTAACTATAAATAAAGGCGGATAGTAAAAGTTTCTAGATATTTAAAGAAAAAAGTTAGTGAGCATTGGTCCTATAGAAAGTGAGTCTGGGGAATTAATAATGGAAAAGAAGTAGACGGCAGATGAATTGAACAGGTATTTTGCACTGGTCTTCACTATAAATAGCTCTAAATCAGGATTTGGAAGTGAGGGAGGAATGCGAGAAAATTACAATGACAAGGGAAGAGGTGCTGAGAAAATTGTTGGAGCTGCAGGTTGACAAGTTCCAGGTCCTGATGGATTTCATCCTACGGTCTTAAAAGAAGTGACTAGTGAGATACTTCATTACATTCGGTGAAGATTCCATTAGATTGGAAAAGAGCTAATGTAACTCCTTTATTCAAAAAGGGAGGTTGAAAGCAAACTACAGGCCAGTTAGCTTAACATCTGACATAAGGAAAATGTTAGAAATTATTATTAAAGAGATTATAGCAGGGCACTTAGAAAGATTCAAGGGTAATCAGGCAGAGTCAACATGGTTTTGTGAAAAGTAAATCATGTTTAACTAATTTATTGAAGTTCTTTAAAATAATGGGCTGTGGATCAAAGGAAACTAGTAGGTGTACTGTACTTAAATTTTCAAAAGGCATTTGATAAAGTGCCACATCAAAGGTCATTGCAGAAAATAAAAGCTCATGGTGTAGGGTGCAACATATTGGCATGGATAGAAGATTGGCTAGCTAACAGGGAACAGTACGCATAAATGAGTCATTTTCTGGTTGGCAGGATGTGATGAGTGGTGTGCCACAGGGATCAGTGCTGGGGCTTCTAACTTTTTACAATTTATATAAACGATCTGGATGAAGAGACCAATGGTATGGTTGCTAAGTTTGCTGATGACACTGACAGGTGGGAAGCAAATTGTGAAAAGGACGTAAGGAGGCTACATAAGAGTGTAGGTAGGTTAGGTGAGTGGGCAAAGGTTTGTCAAATGGAGTATAATATGGGAAATGTGAGATTATCCATTTGGTAGGGTGAATAAAGAAGCATATTATCTAAATGACGAGAGACTGCAGAGCTCTGAGATAGAGGTGGATCTGGGTATCCTAGTGCGTGGATTGTAAAAGGTTGGTATGCAGATGCAGCAAGTAATTAGCAAAGCTAACAAGGGGAATTGAATACAAGAGTAGGGAGGTTATGCTTCTGTTATAAAGAGAATTGGTGTGGCCACATCTATAGTGTACACAGTACTGGTCTCCTTATTTAAGGCAAGATATGTGTGTTGGACGCAGCTGAGAAGGTTTACTAGGTTAATTACTAGATTAATACCTGGAATGGGCAGGTTGTCTTATGAAGAAAGGCTGCAAGGCTAGGCTACGATCCACTGGAGCTTAGAACAGTAAGAGGTGACTTGATTGAAATACAAGTTCCTGAGGGTGGAAGTGAAAAGGATGTTTCCTCTTGTGGGAGAATCTAGAACTAGGGTTCAATGTTTAAAAATAAATGGTTGCCCATTTAATACAGCAATGAAGAAAAAAATTTTCTCAGAGGTTTGAGGGGCTTTGGAACTCACTTCCTCAAAATGTGGTTGAGGCAAAGTCTTTCAATATCTTTAAAGCAGAGGCAGTTAGATTCTTGATAAGTAAAGGAGTGAAAGGTTATCAAGGGTAGGCAGGAATGTGAAGTTGAGGTTAAAATTAGATCAGCCATGATCTGCTAAATGGCAGAGTAGGCTTGAGGGGCCGAGTGGCCTATTCCTGCTCCTAATTCGTATGTTCTCTGCTTCTTGTTAGCTAACCAATCCTCTACCCATGCAACTATGTTGCATCCTACACCAAAAGTTAATATACAGTAATCTTTTTATCTGACACCTTGTCAAATACTTTTTGGAAATCCAAGTACAGCACATTTACAGGTTCCCTTTATCCAGCTTGCTCGTCACTGCCTCAAAATGACTCAAATTAGTCAAACATGATTTTTCCTTTTTCTAAGTGCCTTGCTATAACCTCCTTTATAACAGGTTCCATCACTTTCCCTATGCCAGATGTTAGGCTAACTGGCCTGTAGTTTCCCACTTTCTGTAACCCTCCTTTTTTGCTATTTTCCAGACTGATAGGACCTTTCCAGAATCTAGAGGATTTTTGAAAATTACAACCAATACATCCACTATTTCAGCAGCCACTTATTTTAAAACCCTAGGATGAAGGTCATCAGGTCATGGGGACATGGTAGCCTTTAGTTCCAATAATTTTCTCAGCACACTTTCCTTAATGATTGTAATTGTTTTAGTTCCTCCTCCCTTCCACCTCTTGATTTACAGGTATTTCTGGGGTGTTATCTGTGTCTTTGACAATGAAGACAGACAAAAATATCTGTTCACCGCTTATGCTATTTCCTCATTTCCTATTATTAATTCTCTGTCTAGAGGACCAGTTCTCACTTTAGTTACCCTCACTTTTTAAATATTTGTACACTTACTATCTACTTTTATACTCCTAGCTAGCTTTCTCTCATACTCCAATTTCTCCCTCTATTTTTGACAAAGTTAATTGTTACTTTTAAATCTGAGATTAATGGATTTTTGTTAACCAAAGATATCGAGGTATATGGGACAAAAGCAGGGTGTGTGGAGTTAAATCACAGAGCAGCCATGATCTCACTGAATGGCGCAACAGGCTCGAGGGGCTGAATTGCCTACTAATATTCCTATGCTCCTAGGTTGGGAGGGACATGGCTTGTGCAAACAGCGCGTGCCCAAAAGGCATTAACAATCAAGGTTCACTGAAGCCCTACAAACTGTTTTATAGGTTACAAGTTACCAGACTCAACTGAAGATACATTTGACATTTTGCACTCCTTTATCTCACTTGATGAAAACTCTCAAGTTAAACCAATAAAGCATTAAGTTATGTTAAAAGAGAGTGCTTAATCACATGCAGACAATACAGCAAGCAAGGAAAAGTATAAAAAAACAAACAAAAATGGGTGTCAAATAAAATATTGGAGTAACGATACATGAAAGTTTAATTTCAACACAATGGACCCTAAAAATTCCCAAGAAGTACATGCTCAATATCAGTCTCATGCATGTACTACTAATCTTGTTTCTTTGCTATCAATTTAAACCAACACCTTCAGGGCTAAGTTTTATATACCTTCTATAATTCTGAAGACAAAAAGCAGGTCAGCCCACAGGATTAAATGTATGGCATCTGAACTGTAAATCAAGAAAATAATGAATTGAGATTTACCTTTATAAATTTCAGATTTGTTTTCTGACTTTTCTCTGTTTGCCATCTCCAGAAAATCTTCTATTAAATCCAATGATATGAGGGACTGGCTGAAAACAAGTCTGAAATAGGATACATATAAATATTGCGTCCAAGAAAAAAAAATGTCAATGCTACTCAAAATTACATGCAATTTTTTGATTCCTTTTAAGAGCTTCTATCATGTTCCATTACTACAATTGGTTGCCGTTGGTGGTGGTGGGGGGTGGGTAGACTGGAAGAATGAGAATAAGAATGGATTGTTATAGAATTATTGGTATTTGAGTAATGCTAAAGACAGAAATTTGTTGGCATAAATGCTTTTCTGGCACTTATTTTGCTTTACAGAATCGACTGAACAAATTTCAATATTTGGATTGGTATCTGGGGCAAAGAGAAAGTCTAATCAAGCAACAGCGTGTAATTTTTACTGCCACCATTACCTTATTTGTCATGCCTGTTTTTAAAAATAATTTAAATGGAGGTTACTTGGACTTCAATTTAAACATTTCTTAAGACATTGGGCAAGTAATATGTAGAACAGCTGCAGTTTTACATAGAACTCAATCTATAAATATGCACTCAATAAATCCACAGGGAAATGCAATATAATTTTCAACACCAAATGCCAGACGAAATAATTCTTGACTTTATTCACAAGACTGCAAACTGCATGCCTTTCAATCTGTTGGTTGGGGATTTGAGCCCCAGGACAGCCCGTCACTTGAGCACTTCTGCTGCTGCCTGGGAACATGCTCTGACAAGTTCCAGGCCAGCTCACTAGATACAGTGCCATATCACCCCAAAATAATCTATCTTGGGAGATGAGGGGCTAAAATTGCCAGTTAACTCAACACTTATTAGCCCAGAAGGAGCAGTCAACAATTACTTTTTAACTGCTTCAAGGCAGCTAAGACAATTGAACTGTCAGGGTGGACCTGTCCCTTAAGAAATACTCCATGGTCCTACATTTTTAAATGTATTCTCCATTTACAAAATATATAGAAAATATTGTGTTCTTCTAAGATAGCAAACTGTTGTATATCTTAAAACTTGCAATGGATTGAAAAAGTTAAAACGTTGGGCTCACATCAAACCAATATGTATAACAAATATATCAGTGTTGAAATAAAATGGTCAGCTGTGAGACACTGAATAGAATGGTAGATGCATGCATGTGTCCAGACTTGAATGTCTTGAAGAATGACTGACCAAAAGAAGTAACAGGGTCTGTAAAGTTTAGTGCTGTTGCTTTGATTGAACATTTTAGATTCTCTTATTCTTAACGACTCTAATCTGCATTAAATACTACCACATGTTAACAATTATACTATTAATTTACACTCCAATGCACCCTCTTTTACTGTCTCACAGTAATCCAATTGGATATGGAAAATTCAGTCACAAGTTTGAATTTCAATAGGTACACATATATCTCAAATTTCCATATATTGTGGCTGATGACAATGTACGGCTGAGAGAGCTAGATTGGCAAAAAGAGTGATGAGGGTCAAATAGCAGCATTTAAAATTAAAGGACTCGGACGGATTTTATCTATAAGGCCAAGTGAACAAACGAGTAGGAGCGAGAGAAAGCTGGCATTAAGAGGAACTTGTTTGAGGTAGTGATATAAAGGAAACTCACATATTTTGGCCATGCAATGTGGACAATGTTAGTAAAAAGTAGTAATGAAAGGCAAAACATGTGGAAAATATGCACAAGACAGACTCAAGATGGCATAGATGAACAATATCAGAAAGTGGATTGGCCTCGCTATGGAACAGGCAGCGAGGGTAGTGGAGAATAGAAATTAGTGAGAAAGACGGTTCATAGTGCAGAAAACATTCATAATAAAGATGGATGAAAGGCGAGACAAAAAATTGGTTGTAATTTAGCAATTTTGATGCTCTTTTCAATCTTTTTGCCATGTACAGTTAAATCCTTAGATTGACAAACAATTTGATGGGGGAATAGAATCTATTTTCTCCACATGAAAATCCCTAGACAAATCGATACCTACAAGGTAATTAATATTAAGTTTAATAGTTAAATTTCAAAATTCTACAGCACACCCCACCACTATTCTGAATTGTTAATGGCCAATTTAACAGTTTCCCTACTAAATGCACCTAGTCACAGGAGGCAACTTTAACCAACATCAATTGGAAGCCTTGCAAAGTTGACACGGGCTACAAAAGAATTCAGCGCTGCAGAAAAAGTGCAGTGGAATTAAAATATAAGTCACCCTTAATTGATGCCTTTCTCAAAAACAACTAAAGAAAAACCTCGCCATAAAGCAAGAAAAGAAATGCTAGGTGTTTTCAATGGAGAACTGTTAACTCACACTTTTTCTCCAATTGCTTCAGACATATACAAAATTTCAAACAAAAGGGACATTTTCCCAGAATGCTGCAATACTTCTGCATCAGCATCTGTGATGAACTCTTTGTACCAATCGGCAGCAGGGCTACCCGGGTTGGAACCAGCGGATGGCTTCACTGCTGGCAATAAATGAGAAGAAAAAAAATCAGACATCAGGCACTGAACAGATGTAGAGAGTACAGGTCAGTCATGAAATGCAGTACATGATTTAAATGGATAGAATTGACAAACAATTTGATGGGGGAAATAGAATCTATTTTCTCCACATGAAAATCCCTAGACAAATCGATACCTACAAGGTAATTAATATTAAGTTTAATAGTTAAATTTCAAAATTCTACAGCACACCCCACCACTATTCTGAATTGTTAATGGCCAATTTAACAGTTTCCCTACTAAATGCACCTAGTCACAGGAGGCAACTTTAACCAACATCAATTGGAAGCCTTGCAAAGTTGACACGGGCTACAAAAGAATTCAGCGCTGCAGAAAAAGTGCAGTGGAATTAAAATATAAGTCACCCTTAATTGATGCCTTTCTCAAAAACAACTAAAGAAAAACATTCTATCCATAACTATAACACTTAATGTGTTATTGGTTAGTAAACAGGTTATTACTTTACGACTATGGGGAATGCCCATCCTCTGCTACTTCCAAGTATTTCAGTAGAAACACTGAATAGTAAATGACAATATTTGTTAGCTCCATGGAGATTGAAGATGAATCATATCAAGCTATTTACATAAGTGTACTAAATTGTTGTGCATTAAAATCAATTTTCATCGTAAAATGTACACAGCACAATATTCATGTAAATTGTGCAAAAATATAATTCAAAATTATGAAAATATACTAGCCTAATGAAAAACCAAATTCCTACCATCATCTGCTTTTGCAACAATGGGGTCTGCAGGTTTGTCTTCTGTACTTGCTTCTCCTCCACCACGCGACCTTGAATTCCAGACTTTGATCACTTCAACATCATTGTCACTGCCACTCTCCTTCGAGCTGCTTTCATCTTTCTTTCCACCCTTTTTTTTCTTTTTCCTAAATTTGAGTTTAGCATGCAATTTTTGTAAGTGTTATAATTACTACTTGTGACACTAAGTTACAATCTGCTGATAATACCTCTTCATATAAAGCAGCATATTATTTAACTCACCAACAGCAATACAAGAATGGAAATTATTTTCTAAATGGACTGTCCAGCAGTCTACAAAATCAAAATGAGGATAAATAAGACTTTAAATACAAACATACAAAATGAGAGCAGGAATAGGTCATTTGGCCCCTCAAAGCTGATCTGATTGTGGCTTCTACTTTCCTAACTACCCACTATATCCGTCGACACCCTTGTCCATCAAGATATCCATATGAACATATGAATTACAAAATACACAGTGGCCACCCCACCCCACTTCAACTTTCCCCTCATACCATCTGAAGGCCGCAACTTGCACTTGGGTGACAATTCTATAGGCACCATCAATCCTCCTGCAAATTGCCTGTATGACCATTTTTCATATTTCAGTATAGATAGATAGTGCTCTGACTGCCCTCTAGGGGTGGTTTCTTTTCCTAAATTTGTTGGCCGAGAGTTTGCATGCCCAACTTTACAGTTACGTTAATGGACTCAAATTTCTTGATCTTGATTTGCAACATCCTGAGTTAAGCCACAGACGTACTGCACCCTCTCCCCTGGTTTCTCACCAAGTACAGGGAGTCACTGAATTATTATAATTATATTCCATTCCATAATTAAATTAGTTCCCACATCAGTTCCTAATATGTAAAGATATGTCACTGAAAGCTAACATACAGGTACAGGAAGCAATTATGAAGGCAAATGGTGTGCTGGCCTTTATTACAAGAGGATTTGAGTATGGAGTAAAGAGGTCTCACTGCAATTGCATAGAGCCTTGGTGAGACCACACTTGGAGTAGAGAGAGCAGTTTTGGTCTCCTTACCCAAGGAAAGATATTCTTGCCATAGGGGGATATTATGGTACAGCCGATGGTAAATGCAGAGTTGTCCAAATTCAAAAGGGAAACTTGAAACAACTGCCACAACTTGTTTTGCAGTGTCTATAAATTTCAAGATGTGTGCCTTGAATTCAGTAGTAATAGAGCCCCAAATCTTATAGGTTTTTACAAAACTAGGTTAAACATTTAATGAGAAATGATTTTAAAAACATACATAGATCTACAAATTACTATAACTTTTAAATCTCCTAATCAATCTAACTCAGTTACACTTTTGTTAAGGCAACAGTAAGACACAGATTTTAAAAGACCCAGGCAAAGAAACATGATATCCTGAACAAGTCAAATTCAAAGTGAGTTTTCTTAACTTCAGTCCTTTGAAGGCAGTAGCTTGAGGCACAGATGCTGAAGGTTTTTCACACTTGTATGATCTCAAAATGCCTACCCTTACACACAGCTCCATATTTTCCCCTTTGAATTCAAATCCCCATTGTTTCACTATGGACTTTATCTTCCTGATAATAAAAACCTCTCATAGCACTAAATTTTACCAGTAATCGTTGGGAAAAATAAACATTATTTCTAAACTTCACCTGGCTAGGTGACAAATTTCACATCCCCTTTTAAAACCATCTAGTCCGGTTTCTTTAAAAATGCAGATGTCTTTTTACCTTACATTCTAAACTTCCTCCATGTTTACATCAAAGCCTTCAGACCTGCTGCCTTTTATCGAACCACAACCCACACACACACACCCACCCATGACCCCCACCCACAACTATTACTCTATTTTACAATAAATTCCAATAACATTATTTACATTATTATATCTTCCTGGCAGGGGAATGCTACTAAGTTTCACCAAACCAATTTCTGGGATGGAGGATTGCCCCATGATTAAAGATTAAATAGACTGGGCCTTTATTCTCTGGTGTTCAGAAGAATGAGAGGTGATCACATTCATCCATGAAAAATTCTTACAGGGTTCAACTGGGTAGATGCAGTAAGGATGATTCCCCTGGCTGGGTGGGGGGGTTGGGGGGGAGAGGGGGGTGGTTTCAGATTTTTTAAAAATTCATTCATGGGATGCGGGCATTGCTGGCTAGGCCAACATTTATTGCCCATCTCTAATTGCCCTTGGTCAGAGGGCAGTTAAGAGTCAAACACATTGCTTTGGAGTCACATGTAGGCCAGACCAGGTAAGGACAGCGGATGGGTTTTTACAATTTTAATTTTAAACGAATTATTGAATTCAAATTCCACCATCTGCTATGGCAGGGTTCGAACCCTGGGTCTTTGGATTACTAGTCCAGTGACAATACCACTATGCCATCAACTTCCCTTGGGTTAAGAGGCAGATCATTTTAGGACTGAGATGAAGAGGATTTTCTTTACTCAGAGGCTTGTGAATCTTTGGAATTCTCTGCCCTAGAGGGCTGTGGAGGCTCAGTCAGTAAGTATGTTCAAGACCAAGATCGACAGATTTCTACAGATTAAAAACATCAAGGGGTAAGGGGATAATGCAAGAAAATGGTTTTGAAGAAGATGACCATCCATCACTGAATGGCAGATTGGGCTCAAGTTGTTGAATGGCCTACTCCTGCTCCTATTTCTGTTATGTAAATTCCACTGTATGGAATTAACTATCTTTACAATGAAGAGGAAAGAAATGTGCTAGAATCAATTGCTACAATGAAGGATTACTTGTTTCCCACAGTCTAACCCTCAAAAAGGCTATTTTTCCTGATTTTTGTACCTCCTTAAAAATCTGACAGTTTGACAAATATGGGGCCAATAGTCAACTTTAGTAGGTCCACTGTCCTAATTGAGAGAGATGGTACTTTTTGTAGGAGGAAAGTTTGTCTAGAATGGTGTAGGAGCAGCAATGGGATCTAGAGGTCCATCTTCAAATCAATAAAAAGCCACTCAAATTAACAAGACCATAATAAAGAAAGAGAATTTCTGGATTTCATTTTGAATTGAAAAGTAGGAAAGTTTACGATGAAGTTGTATAGTACCTTGGTTAAACCACACCCTACTATGCAGTGTACACAATGTACATTTCTGGTCTGCATAATACAAAAATGATATGATATGGAGAAGATGCAAAAAAGATTCACAAGGGGAAGCCAGAACAAAGATTAGAATTATCAGGAAAGATTGAACTGGCTGTGGCTCTTTTCCCTTAAAAAGAGGGGCAGAGAGATGACCTGATAGAGTTGTTTAAAACTATGAAGGGGTTGGATAAGGTAAACTTACAGAAGATGTTTCCACTTGTGGGTAGTCCAAAGCTAAAGACCATGAGTAAAATATATATTTACTAATAAATTCATAAAGAACTCAGGAGAAACCTCTTTACCAAGAGTGGTTAGAATGTGGAACTGGCTACCAGAATATCTAATCGAGGTAAATAGCATAGCTGCCACTAAAGGGGAAGCTAGATAAGAGCATGACTGAAAAATGAAGGATATGCAGCTAAGGTTAGATGAACTAAGGTGGGAGGAGCTTGGATGGAACATCAGCATTCAGAATTTACAGCCCAGTTGGTCTATGTAATTGATGAAGGACTTGTGGGTTGTGGAAACCACATGGCTTTGATCTTTTTCTCCTCCTCCTGGCCAGCTCCATAGAAATAATTTGAAATTAGTGGCTTCAAGATTTAATTAAAACTTTACACGCTGCAGACCTTTTGACAAGAAAAGGCATTTCACAATACATAAATTATTAAGTACTCAAGTGTTCATCATTCTGTATTTTGCAAAAAAACTGCTATAAGAATAACTTGAAAATAAATGAAGTTCATAATTAAATTTAGTTATGACTTACTGCACCTAAAATAGTTTTCGCTGTCCCATGTGATTTCCTTCCACCTTTGAAATCAAGTTGATTGCTTTTTAAAAATATTATTGATTGCCTCGTAATTCATAAATGAATCATCTCTGACAAAAATATTTCAAGATTCTATAGAAAATCAAGGACAAGGAATGGGATGCCAAATCTTCAGTCAGCTACTGTATGAAAACACATGCTATTCTTGGTGCTTCAGCCACATATATCCCCTGCTTTGTTAATTGTTCTGTAACAGGGATTGTATGTTAGATGTGTGAAAGTAGATAGGGAAGGAGAAACGGGAACATTCCAGTGCAACATGACTGTGAGGAAGGCATTAAGTGAGTTTACATACATTGTGTACAACAGGCTAGCTTACACACATACAATTCATTGTAAATCATTCCTTTAAGTTAACATATGCAAAAAGAAAAAACCTTTTCTCATCTTCAGAGGAAAGACTCATCGAAGTTTCATCTGAATCTGATGCAATGAATTCATCCATACTGTCCTCATCAAAGTATCCCTGAATAAATGGAGAGAAATTAATCACTTTTAGGTGTGTCATTTTTTAATTAAGCTATTGCTACAAAAATCAAAATCAAATGAACAGTGGACTATAATTCATCACATGGCTTTCCCATGACAATTCCAATAGAACATGCATACCTTCAGCTCTTTTCATTCAGAAGTTGCAGGGTAGCCAAGAGTTTCATTATGTTATTTAAAAAGTAGGAATCATTTGCATTAAAATTTTCTGAAGAAAAAAATATAGTCCAAAAACTGCAAAGGTACAGTATAATGCAGAAATTGACAAAGCACCCAACAGCTAATTGGACAAGTTGCAGCTGGTAGGAAGTTTGCTATTTCAAAGAAACCATATCTGGAGGGCAGCAATTCTAAATAGCAGCCATCATATTGCTTGCCATACTAAAATATTTCAAGAGGATCCTGTCTACTGAATATTCAAGGCAAAGGCCAAGAACATTGTCAAATGTTTTGCCCTACTTGACATCCAGTTTCAAATTAATGAGGTTTGGTAAAGTGTGAAGTTACTTCACATTTACAAACATTTTGCACAGCAACAGATTTGAACTAGATGGTGCAATTCATGCCTTTTGAATGGTCCTTGACAGATAACACCAACAGCAGGGAGTGGGGAAAAAAAAAATCAACAAGTGCCCTTAGTGCAAAACTGTTTTGTGTGTTAGACACCTCTAGATTGGTCAAAAGCAATAGTTTTCCTAGTAATGAACTGCTCTGCACCAAGGGCCTAGTTAAATTTTTAAATTGAAGGTCTCAATGAACAGCGAGTGTTATTAAACAGAAGTTGTCTCCCAGCAGGCAGGAGAAAAAAAAAACACAAAAGTTAATTATACTTTAGTTTGAAAGTATTCCCTCCAAGGGCATCTTCCTCCTGACAGCTGGTAATCTCAAACATTTAATGTATGGCCTATTCTTTGTTATTATATATAACCATTTTAGGCCCGTAAATTAGCTTAGTGGATTCACTGACAGTTTTCTCCATCTGTAGAGCAAAACTTGGTACTTCATTCATCAAACGTTCGCCTTCGTGACAGTAAGTTACATAGATGTTTCATAAATACAAACCAGAAAATGCTGGAAGTACTCAACAGTTCAGGCAGCATCTGTGGAAAGAAGAAGAGTTAATGTTTCAGGTCAATGACCATTAATCAGAACAAAGTTCAATGACCTGAAAGATTAACTGCTTCCCTCCACAGATGCTGCCTGACCTATTTCCAGCATTTTGTTTTTAGTTCAGATTTCCAGTATCTGCAGTAATTTATATTTATGTTTCATTTGATTTAATACTTCTGAATACATCAAAGTCTCCATTAATAACCATGAGTTAAAGGTGGAATTAAATTTTAATGATATGGGGAGGCAAGATGGAGAAACAGAAAGCTACATGAAAGCTCAGATTTTTTTTAAAACTCCCATGAATGGTTTTGTTAAAAACAAGTCTTGGCTTTATGCATCTTGGCTTTAAGGTTCTCACTTCTGATCACAAATCAGTAGCCTCTACTTGAAGGGCACAGAATAGCCAACCAGGAAAGGATTATGCTTTGCGGAACACCTTCGGTCTGTCCGCAAGCATGACCCAGACCTTTCTGTCGCTTGCCATTTTAACACCACCTTGCTCTCATGCCCACATGTCTGTCCTTGGCCTGCTGCAATGTTCCAGTGAAGCTCAACGCAAACTGGAGGAACAGTACCTCATCTTCCGATTAGGCACTCTCCAGCCTTCCAGGCTTAACATTGAGTTCAGATATTGAACTCTCTCCTCGATCCTCACTCCCCTGTTTTATAATAATCAATATATTATTTTTATTTATTTATATATATACTTTTCCCTCCTATTTCTATTATTTTTAAATTTATTTCCATCCATTGTTTTATCTCCACCTTTTAGACTATTTCGATCCCTTGCCCCCATCCCACCTCCACTAGGGCCATCTGCCACTTGCTTATCCTGCTTTCTACCCTTAATGTCACCATTAGCACATCCTTTAGCTAATATCACCACCATAAACACCCCTTTGACCTTTTGTTTATGACATCTTTGACTATCTCTCTTTTGCCTCCACCTATCACTGGCCCTCTATCCAGCTCCACCTGTCCCACCCCACTTAAACAGCTTATATTTCACCACATTTCTATTTCTCTTTAGTTCAGATGAAGAATCATATGGACTCGAAACATTAACTCTGCCTTCCTCTCCACAGATGCTGTCAGATCTGCTGAGTTTTTCCAGCAATTTGTGTTTTTGTTTAAGGATCAAACAAAGACTTATAGGATAGCAAACATCCATTCAGTGTATCACTTCAGGCATGCAACATTCACAGTAGTGTGGGATGGAGTGGAATTATATAGTAGTTCCATTGGTGTATTCAGTTTCAGTAACTATATTAGAAGCTCCTAAAAAAAGTACCTATTCATCTCAATGCGCCACAAAGAAGCGTTTTAAGAGCCTCCTTGAAGGTCTGCAAATGGACATTTAGAGCAAAAATTCACATTCATTCAATCTGGGAGTGTGGCAAATTTGGTAAATGGATCTAGCTTCCAATGCAATGTTTTTTAAACTAGTGTTGAAGAGTGTGGAAATGCGATTTGTGAAATTCCACAATCTTTTTGTCTGGTCTGGATGATTTCAGGCAAACTGCACCCGCCCCCCCCCCCCCCCCCCAAAAAAGCAAACTAATGGACACTTTCAAGCCAGCATATTCTAATCATTTTGCCACATGGTTTCCTAGATGCTACTGTTTCCAAACCTAACTGCTAATGATGGTAGATATTCAAATTCTGCAGTTTTTTTTCCCAGGAGTACTTTGGGTTTTACACCTTATATTTTAACAGTTTGTGTGTCTGTTACAATGTTGCAGCAAGATTCACCCCAATCACTTGCATGTCAGAAGAATTCAAGATTGGTTTAATTAAAACATATGAACTCCAATTGCCTTATAGCTTTTTTCTGAAACAAACACTAAAGATACATTAAAACATTGTTTTTTTAATAAAAATCTTGAATATGGGCAAAATTCACTATATTCATTTGGTGTACCTTGTTTTCTTTACTGATGTAGTCCAACTGTAGGCACCAAGGGTGGGTCCATATCCTACTCAGCATCTGAAAATCTTGAAAGAGTCTTGTTCCTGTTTTCCCCCTTCCACCTTCATTACTAGTACCCACACCTGAAAGTAAAAGTTGTGACTTTGAGATTTACAGATTATACCTTGCTTTGAAAAGGCAAGAAATCTGGTCTATACATGGAAATTATTTGAGCTGTAACACAAATGACATCCCAGTAACAGCCAGACAAAATCTTTATATAACATGCACACACTAACCTGCAAATTGACAGTTTGGCTAAAAAGATTCACCTTACATTAAGTGCCATATATTCTCTTACGATACGACTTATTAAAAAACAGACGACCATTTTATGAGAAAAATAATATTCTGTGTTAATTGTAGCATTTTTGTACCACATATTTATGAATTGGAAGCTAGAGGATCTATTATTACTCCAGAGACTTGAGCATAAGTCATAGGTTGGCACTTCTGTGCAATACTAAGGGAATGCTGCTATGTTGGAAGTACTATCTTTCTGACAAGATGTTGAATCAAGGAACTGCCCTCTCAGGTTGAAGTAAAAAGTCCCAAATGCACTATTTCAAACAGCAGCTGCAGACTTCTTTTGATTGCCCTGGTCAACATGTATATCTCAGTCAACGTCAATTTTTTAAAAAACAAATATTCTGGTCATATCACAGCGCTGTTTTTGGGACCTTGCTGCATACAAATTGGTTGTGGCATTTCATACAACAGTGATTACACTTCAAAGCTACTTCATTGGCTGTCAAGAGCTTTAGGACAGAGATTGTGAAAGGAACTATATAAATGCAAGGTTTTGATTTTTGTTGATTGCAAATAGAGTAAAAGCATATGTACAGAAAAATGCAAAAGTAAATGCAGATGTGTTTTAATTGGCAATTATTTTGAGATGAAATCCATATACTTTCTGGATTAGCATCCAAAACCTGCATCAATACTAGTTTCATATCTATCAGATCATGGTAAGTGCATCCCCAGCAATGGCCTTTCATCCCATGCCTCAGTTGCTTCCAGGAGTCCAAAGCACTATCCTTGGTCCCCTCCCCTTCATTTACATGCCACCCTTTGTTAACATCATTCAGACAGAATCAGCTTCCACCTGCATCTGGATGATACCCAGCTCTGTTTTTCCAACACTTTTCTTAACCCTGCTGCTTGTGTGGTCAGACGACTGGCCCAATATTTAGTCATGGAAGAGTTTCAATTTCCTCCAATTAAACAAGAAAACCAAATCCATCAATTTCAGTTCCCTACCCACACCCCACCCCTACCCAGCGTCCTGGCTAATATTTACCCATCAACCAAAATCAATAAAACAGATTATATGGCCATTATCATGTTGCTGTTTCTGGAACATTGCTGTGCACAAATTAGAAGAGAAAATCATGGGGGCAGGGAAATGTATTGGTGGTTAGTTTTCAAAATTAGCAAAAGATTTAAGATTAGCATTAGAAGAATAAAGGGGGAAGAGAAGGAGAAATCTCTTCACACAAACATGGCACACTTTAGCACAGGTGGCTTTTGAACCAATAGATGTAAAATGATTTGATGTCTGATGAATGACATTAAAAATAATGAATATAAAACAAAAAAAGGTGAAAGAGCAGAGAAATGGACTTGAATTCAATTTAATCCTATTTTTGTGCTCTTCCACCTTTGTCAGTGAACACTGGCACATACATGATGGATTAAATGGACAACTCTGGGCTCCATATCTATGCGATCACTTTTTTTCCCTAATAGTTCAACTAATGTAGCAGAGAACTTTTTTTTATAAACCAAATGGGCATTTGCTTCCATCCTGTAGGCAATAAACTTGACTTAACCAAATTAAAAAAAAACAACTAAATTTTCAAATGGCCCCTTCTCACTAGAAATCTGTATTTTGAGTGCACACACACACCCCTACTTCCCATCCTCTCCAAAGGGAGATGTGCTAAGTCCTGATGCCTGCAGGAAAATCTCATTTGACTTTCTAAGAAGCAAATTTTCAGCTGTTCTTAAAAGCCTGTCTTGTTAGAGATGCTGGGGATGCAGCCAGCCTGTGCCAGGGGTTCCCACTTTCACACCCATTAAAGAGCCTAGCTAAAGGAGGAAGGCAAGCACACCCATCAGATGAGAGTTCTTGCCTCCAGAAGACTAGACAACCTGCCAGAACGGGTCCAGGCCAGGAGAATACAAACAGGGAAATATTTTTCTTTTAAACACAGGCAGCTTAAGAGAGATGACCAGGACACCTGGCAGGCACCAAATTCTATGGAAGCATCAAGGAGGTGAGAACCCAAAATGCATTCATTGTGTAACAGATGCCCTGCAACACATGCTAATGAAGTGCTCTCAACAGCTGCAAACTTCAGGTTAGGAGCTGGAGGGCACTGGGAGATGCAATTCCAACATGACAACTAACAGGTTTTTAAACCCATGTGCCTAACGATCCAAAAATTAAATAGTTTAGGATAAACAATATTCTTTAAAGGTAATTATTTAACAACTTAGAACAAAAACACAGTCACAGGAACTATGACAATAAATTCAAAGCTCTGACTAGGATCTCCTCGCCTGACTAAATCACACCATAGACTTAAGCAGGCCAGTTAGGCAACATTACCTTATTTCATACCAAAAATCAAACATCTGGTTTAAGTTCACCATAGTTCAACTCCTGTATGTCATTAAAAGACACAATGGTATCACAACATACTTGAATGAAAATGAAGTTCAACCTTATAATTATGAAACATCATTTAAGTAAAAGCCACAAGCTGAATGCTCCATTGTAGTTCTTAAAGATTACTAAGCAGATCTTGCTCAGTAGTTACTGTCAAAGAGTCTGATGAAATATTGTACAAGTTGTGCTGATTAGGCAATTGTGGCCACAAATTCAAAGTGTTCACTGATTGCACCGTGTAAGCTGTTGGCTAATCAATGAAGTTTTTAATTTATCACATTTATCACAAACAGACCATAAAATTATTATTGATAGGTATCTACTAACTTGGCAGTATTTTAATAAGAGTCATTTTGCAGGAATCTCAAATGTAAGTTCAAAAATAGTGATTCAGTAACACCCCACCACTTTCATATTAACACTGCAAAGTTGCAGCATCTCAGACAATGCATACATTGTATACAAATTCTGCAAAGGTACTCTACTGTAATATTGATCACCTTTCACCCCATCTCTTCACTCCTCAATTATTAGAGTGCTGTTTTGAATGAAGATTCTCGTGCCACATTGTTTAACTTGTGTCTGTTCTCTTGTATTTGTATTTCTGTCCAACTTCTCAGTATAATTGTTTAAGTGCCTTAACTCACACCAAGTCCCATTCACCTATCACCCTTGTGCTCGCTGACCGACACTGGTTCCCATCAAGCAACATTTTGATTTTAAAACATCCTTGTTTTCATATCCCTCCAAGGCCTCCTCCTTCCCTATAGTTGCAACTTCCTCCTGCCCCAAAACTCTCAAGATAGATGCTTTCCTCCAATTCCAGCCTCTTCAGCATCCTAATTTTAATCACATCACCAACTGGTGGCAGTGCCTTCATTAAGTTCTAAGCTCTGGAATAGCCTCCTTAGATTTCGCTGCCTCTCTACCTCATTTTCTTCCCTTAAGGCATTTCTTACATCTAGGTTTGGTCATCTGACCCAATATCTCACATGGCTCGATGTCATTTTGTTTTACAATATTCCTGTGAAGCACCTTGAGAAGTTTTATTTTGTTAAAGGCCCTACATAAATTAAGTTGTGTTTTTTCTCTCTTATCTGACATCACTCTTTTCCCCCCACCTGTTGCAGACTTGTTTTATTGTCTCTGCACATTTTACTCTATGCTTTCTCATTCCTCAGTTTGTTCGTTAGAACAGATCAACATCATCTTTACCAGAACTCCCACCTAAATCTACAGGTTCTGAACGCATTCTAATTTGCTCCAGTGCCACTTTTTTCTGTTGCCAACACTAAACCTATGCTCTTTTTAAGCTCTACTGCAGGTCCTTAACAAGCAGTTGAACCATTCAGCTCCAAAATCGGCAAGTTACTTATGGGAAGCATGTTCCACACTGGCAGTTCACCAATCACAATTATAATGAGAGCCAATGAAAATCAACTGAGTCTCACCAACTCCTTTGGGCAGTGACCATGCACAGTCTGCTCACTGTATTGCACATGAAAATTCTCTCAAATTTATTTACATTTTTAAAAGCTAACTTATTTTTAAAAATTCAATTTTAAGTTTTCTATAAAATTTTGTGATAAACTGAAGGCAAAGTTCAAGGACATATTTCACAGCAAACCAAGGAATCATGAAGATGGAACTGATAGCCAGCAACAGAAACAGAATAGTTCTTGGATCTACACTCACATTCCAATATACTTTCTGCAATGTCTAGACAGCAGGAAGACCTAACTCCAAATTACCACACATCACTATGTAATTCCTCTGTCACCCTGAAAACACATAAGGTAGGGAATCATGTTGTGTGTCCTAGAGATTTTTATTCAGTTCAGCCCATTCATTTTAGAAATAGACATGATTCCCATGGTGAAACATGTTTGTTTGTAACATGTGGAAATGACCAGACATTGCACAGCCAGCAATTTCTTATAGTTCTAAGACAATCACTGGACAAAATTACAACAGATCTGACTGATAAAGTTATGACTGTAATACTCGTTTTAAAAAACTTCTCATCACATACCTGTAAAATGATCAAGGTAGTACTGATAAAGTTTGCACTGGATTGGCATCATTCTCACAGCAAGAACATACTCGTGTTTTGGAGGCAAGAATTTTGTAAGTGCAGTATAATCCTTTCGCTATTTAAGAAAAAGAAAAAAATTATTTTTTACAAAAATTACAAGCATTTTAGACTTAGTTTTTAAAACTACCACTGGTTCTTGAATAAGCCATTTTGTGAGGGGGGAAGAGGGTGCTATAGTAAGTGAGAGAGACACTCTTATCTCACAGGGGAATTAATCTTTACCAAGTAAATAGAATCAGAAATAGAGGGTAAGGCAGACATGTGTGACTAGCGAAGATCACAAAAAAAATCTGATTTAAGTTAGTGTTATGGGACACAGGATTGCCAAAGAGAAGAATGATGACAGAAGTGAAAGTTGTGCATATCAGGGCTTGATTGAAGGAGTCCTAGATTAGAGGTTCATGAAGGGAGGATACAAAAAAAGTTAGTTGAAAAATCCTCAGGTTATTCAGAGTAGATAAGTGATATAGCAGCAGAAAACTCGAGGCAAGGCAGTGACAAAGCAATATTAGTTTAATTGCACAAAATAAAAACAGTGGCAGAGTGTTTGCAACCAAAAGGTAAAAAGGTGGGCAAGATAAAATAAAAACAACTTTAGTAACTTCTGTAAGTACCTGCACACAGCCTGCTAACATTTCATATAAGATGTGGGCTCGTTTCTTCATGACTCGCACATCCACCAAAGTGGAGTCCGCACACTGGCCATTTTGAATGGGATTCATGAATCGGTTTCTGAATTCCTTTATTGAACCAAGGAGGTTCTCTTTAATGAAATTCACCATACAGTGATCTGGAAGAGAAATATTTCAAGCATTTAAACTTTACAAAGCGGGATTAATGCAATTAAAATAGAAGGCATATATGGAAACGTGTACATTACAAAGGCCCGACCTTTTCAATGCCTCAGTAGAGAATTTAACCATGATCAAAAGTAGTTTGCTAGAGCATAGCCAGAATTCCTCAAACTTGCATTTCTGTAGTAGCTAATGGGACAAAACAGACAAAATTTGAAATCCTGCTAAAAGGGGGAGATATTACAAGAGCCAAGCAATTCCACAACCAATGGATCATATTTAAGCTCTGCAGTTCTGCCACATCCAGCCGTGAACGGTGGTGGACACTTAAACTCCTCCCTGGAGGCGGCAGCTCCACAAACATCTCCTCAGCAATCATGGGGGAGCCCAGCACGTCAGTGCAAAAGATAAGGCTGAAGCATTTGCTACAATCTACAGCCAGAAATGCTGAGTGGATGATCCATCTCAGCCTCCTCCAGAGGTCCCCAGCATCACAGATGTCAATTTCCAGCCAATTCAATTCACTCCACGCGACATCAAGAAATGGCTGAAGACACTGGATACCAAAAAGGCTATGGGTCCTGACAACATTCCAGCAATAGTACTGCTCCAGAGCTTGCGAAGCCCCTAGCCAAGCTGTTCCAGTACAACAACACTGGCAGTTACCCAGCAATGTGGAAAATTGCCCCAGTATGTACTGTACATCGAAATCAGGACAAATCCAACCCGCCAATTACTACCCATCAGTAAAGTGATGGAAAGGGGTCATCAACACTGCTATCAAGCAGCACTTGCTAAGCAATAACCTGCTCAGTGATGTTCAGTTTGGGTTCTGTCAGGACCACTCAGTTGCTGACCTTATTACAGCCTTGGTTCAAACATGGACAAAAGAGCTGAACTCAGGGGTGAGGCGAGAGTGACTACCCTTGACACCAAGGCAGTATTTGACAATGTGTGGCATCGAGGAGCCCTAGCAAAACTGGAGTCAATGGGAATCGGGGGAAAACTCCACTGGTTGGATTCATACCTAGCAGAAAGAAAGATGGCTGTAGTTGCTGGAGGTCAGTCATCTCAGCTCCAGGACATCACTGCAGGAGTTCCTCAGGGTAGTGTCCTAGGCCCAAACATCTACAACTACTTCATCAATGACCTTCCTTCCATCATGAGGTCAGCAGTGGAGATGTTTACTGAAGATTGGACAATGTTCAGCACCATTCGTGACATCTCAAGATACTGAAGCTGTCCATGTACAAGTGCAGCAAGACCTGGACAATATCCAGGCTTGAGCTGACAAGTTTTAAGTAGCATTTGTGCTGCACAAGTGCCAGGAAATGACTATCTTCAACAAGAGAAAATCTAACCATTGTTCCATGACATTCAGTGGCATTACCATCCTTGAATCCTCCACCATCAACATCCTCGGGGTTACCATTGACCAGAAAGTGAACTGGAACTAGCCATATAAAATACTGAGCAGGTCAGAGGATAGGAATTCTGCACGAGTAACTCACCTCCTGACTCCCTAAAGTCTGTCCACAAGACACAAGTCAGGAGTGTGATGGAATATTCTCCCCTTGCCTGGATGACTGCAGCTCCAACACCATCCAGGACAAAGCAGCCTACATGATTGGCACCCCATCCACAAACATTCACTCCCTCCACCTCTGATGCAGAGTAGCAGTAGCGTGTACCATCTACAAGATGCACAGCAGAAACTCATCAAGGCTTCTTTAGACAGCACATTCCAAACCCATGACCACCACCATCTAGAAGGACAAGGGCAGCAGATAGATGGGAACATCACCTGGAAGTTCCCCTCCAAACCACTCACCATCCTAACTTGGAAATATATCGCCGTTCCTTCACTGTTAGTGGGTCAAAATTCTGGAACTCCCTCCCTAACAGCACTGTGGGTGCACCACATGGACTGCAGCGGTTCAAGGAGACAGCTCACCGCCACCTTCTCGAGGGCAATTAGGAATGGGCAATGAATGCTGGCCTAGCCAGCGAAGCCCACATCCCTTGAATTAATATTCTTGAAAAAAAAGGTGACTAAAATCTTGGTCAAAGTTGTATGTTTTAATTTGGGTCTTAATGGAGAGAGAGGTGGTGAGGTCAAGGGAGGGGTTTTAAGAATTTAAAGCTAGTATGGCTGAAGGCTGCCCATGGTTGGGTGAAGGAAGTGGAGGATGCACAAAAAAAAGTGTTTCAACAGATGTGCTGAGGCAAAACTAAAACAAGTGATGCAACTGAGGTGTAAGTAGGTAATCTTTCTGATGGAAAGGATACAGGGCCATAAGCTAACCCCAGGAACAAATGGAATGCCAGATTTGCTCAGTCAGAGACAGTTAACCAGGGAGGAGGATGGAATCCGTGGCAAGAGCCAAAGACAATAGTTTCAATCTTTTCCAACATTTAATTGGAGGCTGACAACAGAAACAGAGAGCTCAATTGAGGTGGTGGTGAGGTTCAGGTGATGTGAGGTGAAGCTGGTGTCATCAGCTTACAGGTGGAACCTCAGGCCATGTCTTTGGATACCATCATCACAGGCATGTAGATAAGAAATAGGAGACGGGCAGGAGTTAATTCCTGGGGCACTTGAGATAACGGTGCAAGATAGAATGAGAAGGCATTGCTGGAGATTTTCTAGCTATGACTGGATAGCCAAGAGTGGAACCAGGAAAGGGCAGTCTCACTCAGCTGGATAATGGAAAAGAGATGTTGGTAGAGGATGACATGGTCTAATGCACCAAAGGCAGCATATAATTCCAGACCCACAACAATATGATTGACTCTTAACTGCCCCCTGAATAACCTAGCAAATTATTCAAGTTGTATCAAATTGTTTCAAGAAAAGTTAAAGGATAAAACCAGACAGACCAGCCAGCATCGATCGAGGCACAGGAAATGACAAATGCACACACAATATTGACTCTGGACCCCATGAAGTCTCATGGGGAACAGGTCAAACATGGACAGGGAAACCACACTCCCTCAACTGATGAATCAGTGCTCCTCCATGTTGAACATCACTTGGAAGTAGCACTAAAAGTAGCAAGGGTACAGAATGTACTCTGGGTGGCCAACTTCAGTGTTCATCGCCAAAAGTGGCTCAGTAGCATCACTATTGAACAAAACTGGCCAAATCCTAAAGGACGTACCTGCCAGACTGGGCCTGCGACAGGTGGTGTGAACACCAAGAGGGAAAATTCTATTTAAGCCCATCCTCACCAGTTTTCCTGTCACAGATTCAATTGTCCACGACATCACTGGTAGGAATGACCAATGCACAGTCCTCGTGGAGACGAAGTCCCATTGTCACAGAGAGCACCCTCCATTTTGTGACACTACCATCATGCTGTTGATTATTTTTGTAATTTATGAGCATTCAAACCAGCACTGAAAAACCTTTATAGAACTGAATTATAATTTATTGCAGTATTTTTATTTAATATTCTAATTATATTGCACATTTGGCAGATGTGATTTCTGTTTCATGGTAATTCTTAATAAATGTGTTAGTTTGAATAATAATGTTACTACAGCCTCAGCTTGGCATTATCTGATGTGAAACTACTTTTGCTGTGCTTCATCTTCAGCCTGGTTAGAGTGTATATGCCAACTATACAACAAAATCTTGGTAAACTTGAAATACGCGCAGTTAAAGGGAAACTAGATAAACACAAGGGAGAATGGAATAAAAAGTTGTGCTGAGAGGGTTAGAAAGATGGGAGGAAGCTTGTGTAGAGTACTAACAACAGCATAGGCAAGTGACCCAAATGGCCTGCTTCTCTGCTTTACATTGTGTAGAAACAGAAAGTCAACTTCCATTGCTGTTTTTAAACATAAGGTACTAACGAATTCAAATAAAACATTTACATGGGAGAATCAAGATAAAACAGAAACTTACATTCTACTAGATTATTTTGTAATGGTGTTCCAGTGAGAATAATCCTCCGTTTTGTTCTAATGGAATTCATTGCCCTTGATATTGCTGAAGCTTCATTTTTAAGTACATGGCCTTCATCACACACAACGAAGTCTGGACCTACAGGTGAAATGAAACCATTTTAAATTAATTTATAAGATTTTTTTTAAAACCCAAAAGCCCTGGTAGAAATCACTTAAATGTGTCTCAGTCCATAAGATGTTAGAACCACAGGATTCAAGTTTTGGTAAAGCAGCAGGTAGAATGCAAAACCACCCAATACATATGGAACTTAATTAAGAACAGTTAGTAAAAACAAGCCTGTTGGATTAATTTTATATATTAGAGCATATCCAGTGCTTATATATTACAAATGCCTGGTGTTTAATAATATACTGATAGACAAGGAGTCTTAAAACTGCAACACAAAGATCAAAGCATTTCAAGATATCTGTGTCATAGTTATGTTTACTTTAACTATGCAAATCAATATAGGCTTGTAGATAGCAGTACATTGAATAGTAGACCCCTTGACCTAGTAAATAAATTGAACCCTGTATGTATGTTTTGTACGGCTAGTAACATGAAGCTGTAAGCATATTCCAGCATTGCAGAGATTGGTTTTTCACAGCTCTATATACATTAGTTATCATACTTTGTATATTTTAAACTGTTATTAAAGCCATTGAATGGGACACATTTCATTGCAAAAATGCACAAACTTGAATTGCACTACATACATGTATTAAACATTTAGGTACTAACCTGATAAAGTTTTTTTTTCGATTTTAAATAACAATGCTATCAGTCACTTCTAAAACAGCAGTAAAACAGTATGTGCATAGGAAGTGATCAAGTTGTTCTCATGTGATTGCAGGCTTTGGCCACTGAGTGTCACTGTTGAGCACCCCATTTGTCTCAACCAGCAGCCATATTGGCAAGAGTTTTGTGATGCAGGTTACATTCCAAAGTCCTTGAATTAAAACTTTCCATAACTTTCTTTGGCCCCAAAAGAACCTCGAACTGCCTGTTACATTTCCCGCCACCCTGCTCCTTGCCCTCCTATCCCAATTTACTATATTCCAGCTGGATTAACCTCTAATTCCCAAGGCAATTCTAGAAAGTATTGCTTAATTATGTCTCGATTGTAATTGCTGCTGTTTGATGCTTCACAATTAAATTTTGATCAACAGGTGTTTACTGCACCACAAACCAACACCTGCCACTCCCGAAATGGAAATCAGTTTAATGTTGGAAACTGCCCTATAATACCTGTGCCCAAGCAGTCTTTAAAAAGTGATCCCAATGCACAGAAAACTGCAAGTCTACTCCAGATAAGTGTCATTTTGCATTAACTAAATTATTCAATAATTTGAATCAAGCAAATATTGCTTGATTTGTAAAATCAATTTATTGCAAAATAAACAGGCAACTAGCAATTTAGTACCAACCCAGACCATCTGAATTCAGCAACTTTGAATCAGGAGTCGACTCTGTTGCAGTAAGTGCAGATTTCGACAATGTCTGGAAAGTATTCCTCAATTTGGCAGAGGACCTCCCTTCAATCCTCAGTTTTACAATATACAGTAAACTGTACGTAATCCAGCGCTCTAGCAACCAAAACTCTTCTAACCAAAATTTCTGATGTTCCCTTAATATGAATAGTCACTTTACCAACCAGAAGCAATTACAAAGGTATCTGGAACCCACACCTGTATACTATTATTTTATACTTTATTTTATGTTTTAACATAATATTGAAGATTAGAAGAGAAAGAACGCTGTCCTTTACTCCCTGAGTACTTGCATATTAGTTCATGCTTCAATATTCCATCATTTTCCATTGGTAAATGGAACTCTCCATTAGCTGGCATTTTTGATTACCCAGCACCATCCATTCCCCATGCATTCTGAATAAAGGTTTTACTCCATTAAAAATTTCAAAAGCTGTCATATTTCAAGAATTAAAATAGAGCTTTTGTTCCTCTTCAGCTCCAAATATTATGTCCATGATATACTTACTTTTCTCTGTACCCTCCATCATTGAAAAAAGAAACTTATTGCACGATTTAACTGATAATCTTCCAGAACCTCACCTGATCACAATCACTTAATTTTTCATATTTTGTCTGCCACTTTTAGTGCCCTGCACTAGGTTTTTTAAAATTAAAACGATTAATTTTGCTATTTTAACATATACTTTATTAGCAGTTTTAAAAACTTTCAAATGAGGTGGCCGAACACCAGTTTCTATCATGCCAGCTCTGAAGGATCATGCAGACTTGAAAGATTAACTGTTTCTCTCTCCACAGATGCTGTCAGACCTGCTGAGTTTTTCCAGCACTTTGTTTTTATTTCAGATTTCCAGCATCCGCAGTATTTCACTTTTACCAGTTTCTATCATCTGTTTATAGTGCAATAGTCCTCCTCTCCTTAATCCCACAAGAATTTACCTTCCTTACTACAGAATTTCATGCCAATAAGCTCTTTCCCATTATCCCACAATCTTTACTCCATAACTGATGGTACAGCTTTCAGCCAGCTTTGCCTCATGTAGAAAGCTCCCTTCTGAACCCTTCTGCCTCTAACTCCTACTCCTGCTTGGAAATCCTTCTTGAAGCATATTTTTTGATGAGACCATTACGACGAAAAGGAAACTCCAAAGGTAATGATAGGAATGTAGACTTTCTTCTAACAGTAACGACAAGGTCATTTTAGTCCGAGTAACTTCCTGGCTGAGGTCAAATAATTTAGTATAGACCACACGTAGGTCCCTGACTTATTCTCCTCTATTAAGCTTAGTTACACCACTCATTGAATAAACCTGCTGAGTAATTACAGTAGTCAATAGTTTAAGTGCAGAGGCACTATCCCATCATGTGAAATAATCACATGGCTTTTTCTTGCTTAGTAGTACTTAGAGGAGTGGCGGAGGAATAATCCTTCTTTCATTATGATAAGTTTTAGGACTGACAACGCACTGAGCAAATCAAATCATATGACGCACAGCTAGTTGTTTGGTCTTTTGGAAAAAAGATACCGGAAGAGTGATGGGAATATAGAGAGACGGCAAAGCCATTTTGAATGGCAAGGAGTATGTGTGGGGGAAAAAGGAAAATAAAAAAAGTCAAATGCAAAGCCATTGTTCAGTTTTTTTTTTTAAATCAGCCATCTTTTATCTAACAACTAGCAGTTAGAGAATACAGAGGAAAGTAATCATAGCAATCACTTTTAAACAGACCAATTTCTTTTCAGAGTTCAAAGTTTTGGAATAAACAGGCCTTGTTGCACAGTCAAAACTTCAAGATAAGAACCTGCTGACTTTTTCAAGTTGGGAGATGAAGAGGTCATTAAATAAAGCTACCGCAAGCTGGCAACCATTTGCAATTACGAATTAATTGCCATTAACCTCCTTCCCCACTCCAGCCACTGGCAAATTAAATAAGGTTACTTGTTCAATATTTTAAGCTTTACAGCATCATGTTTTCCAGGCCATCTCAAACAACTTGCTGTGCCAACTTTTTTCTTTTCATTTCTTATGAACTATAATGAGGTCAGATAAATAGCGTCCCTGATGTGTGGCCGAAAAAGGTAGTTACAGCAACTTTTAAGTAAACAGATAGATATGGCATTTTCTTTTAACCTGCTCCAGTGTTCTTGAGGGAGAATAGAATCATGCACATATCCAAGTAATTCATATTTTAATGTTCAAAATAAAGATTCAGAAATGTGGCAGTACAGAAAACTGATGAATTAGAACTTAGGAGTATTTGATGGTTTATAGAATTAAATTTAGGTTAAATATTCTTTTCAGTTCCACGTGGAACAAGATGTTAATAACCATCTCGGAAAACTTAGTTCATGAAACATACAAGTGTATAAAGTCTTTGAAACTTGTTGGAATAAACACTTGATTTTGGCTGATTAAATGGTTGAGGCCAGTAAGCTACTGAGGGGACACCAAATCATTGTAAAAGCGATACTGCTTCAAAAAATTGTCCAGAGAATTGAAACTTGTTTTGGTTGCAACTTTCATGCAAACATTGAGAATTGGGTTATAACAATCAAAAATGACAGGAACAGATTTCCTGAATTCTAAGGAGTGTAGGTGCAAATGTCAGGCGTTACAACTACTCCTTACAACTGTAGAACAGTGGGCATCGTTTAATCAAACATTTATTTAAATTAGCCAGGCCAAGAGTAAGTTTGTATCAATATACAAGTAGCACTTATGATTTCTCCTATGGAATTCTTGACCTCAAAAGGGACAACTCTGGAGTTAGCAAGAGTTGCATGAGTCAAAAGAGTGAGAGAAAACGAGAAAATGGAAAGCCAGCCAAACAACACTTCTGTACATACTACTATAGGAGTCAAATTTTTTTTTCCTTCTCCAGAGGTCTACTTTTTGATTTTCAAGGGCTCCCTTTTACCATTCTCACCAAGTGCTTTATTAGATGATTTTTTTTTAGGGTTTGCTTAGATTGATATGGCAGCACAAATACCAACTGTTTATGTATATGTATAGTTGTAATATAAAACTCAAAACCTGTGTGTTTTTTGTTAATTATCAATCTCCCATTCTGTTTCCAAAATTAAAATTCTAACTACTTGGCACAAGGTAACTTATTGGGAATGAATATATCTTTCATAACTTTGATAATCTTAAAGAATATCAAACGATACTTGTGATTTCTATGTGCTAACTTTCCATAGCAATTCTAAACAGTTTTGTACATTGATGATATCCATAATGTTGAAGAAAACATTGCGATAAATTTGCAGTTTTCCAAAGAGCACTGAATCCATAAAAATGAAACATCTCACCAGGATCTACTAAAGTCTTCTGGAATATTTCTTTCAGCTTCCTGCTTTTCACATTCCTGCCTTGTGCAAGATTACGGTACATTTCATAACCTAGGATCATGACACCCCCATCTTCCATCCATCTTTCAAGCATGTAGGACCGTTCCTGAGGACGTTTAACTGTTGCTAATTCATTTACCTTTAGAACAGAAAAGAACACTCACTGAACTATATTTGAATATCAATCACTATGCAAAGCATTGAATATTTTAAACTAATGAGGGCTATAAAACAAATATTCAAACATTTTCCAACAGGAAAGTAAAAATTCCTAAAGGGTGTTTTTATAAGTGATCTACCCAGGAATATAAACAAAACTTTGATTGCAGCATTATATAATGACAAGCTGTCATGTTAACAATCCACTCACAATGAGCCTTGAATTTCCGTTTCTAAAATTAGTGCTAGTGTCACCCATGATCAACTACCGTACCACATTTGTTTGCTCTGTATTGACAGAAAGACTGTCTGATTCAGGATTTGATGTACAACAATTGATATTGACAAATTGTTCAGGGCATTTCCTATGCTCACAAGTAGGGAGCATCATGACAATATTAATTTTTGCACACTTTTAGCCAAATCAGATGGAAATGCTTGTGCAGAGGCTTTTTATCCACTAAACTTTGTAAAAATTGTTCCAACTTATTGGCTAGAACACGGTAAAGTGTTATTCTAACAACTACACTAATAACCTTTTGAAGTTCAAATTTCAACACTAATAAAAAAGTGAAATCCAAGGCTACATTACTTTCGTGAACAGAAACAAGTACTGTCATGAAAACAAATAGATAAGGATCTGAAGAAGAGTCATACGGACTCGAAACATTATCACTCTCTCTCTCTCTCCACAGATGCTGCCAGACCTGAGTTTTTCCAGCATTTTTTGTTTCCATTTCAGATTTCCAGCATCCCCAGTATTTTGCCTTTAGTTAGAATCTGTGTTAAAGCTGTATGTAGATGTTGCACAGTATTCAATAATAGAGGACTGGGACAATGTAATGTTTATGAAAGAATTCTACAAGTAACCAATGGCAATATTAAATTGCCATTGTTCCTCATATTCGCAATTTAAATTGTGGAACTTATGAAATTGTCTCTAATGCCCTTTTTAAAAAATGTGCATGTCTTCAATCTGTAAGAAATAAAATCAAACACACCCCGCCCCCCGAGCCTGACCCACCACTCATTAAGATCATGGCAGATCTGATTGTGGCTTCAACTACACTTTCCTGCCTGTCCCCATAACCCTGGACTCTCTTTTCCATCAAAGATTTGTCTAACTCAGTCTTGAATATATTCAATGACCCCCCTCCACTGCTCTCTAGGGAAAAGCAATCCAAATACTAACAATCCTCAGAAGCAATTCCTCCTCATTTCCATCTTAAATGGGAGGCCCCTCATTTTTAAACTGCTCCTCTCGTTCCAGATTCCCCTGCGAGGGAAAAATCCTCTCAGCATCTACCCTATCAAGCCCCTCAGAATTTTACATCTTTATAAGATCACCTCTCATTGTCCTAAACTCCAATGAGCATAGGCAGAACTGGTTCAAACTTTCCTCATCCCAAGAATCAGCCTAATGAACCTTCTGTGAACTGCCTCCCATTTAAGTATTTCCTTTCTTAAATAAGGAGACCAATCTGTCTACAATATTCTAGGTGTGATCTCATCAATGCCATGTACAATCATAGCAAGACTTCTATAATCCATCCACCTTACAATAAAGGCCAACATTTCATTTTCCTTCCTAATTACTTGATGAACCTGCAAGCTGATTTTTCATGCACAAAGATATTCAGATCCCTCTGTACTGCAGTATTCTGCAGTCTCTCCATTCCAATATTCTGCATTTCTATTTTAACTGCCAAAATGAACCTCTCATTTTTCCACATTTACTCCATCTGCCAAATTTTTCACCATATCTATATCCCTTTGCAGACTTTGTATCCTCCTCAATTTGCTTTCCTACCTATCCTCATATCACCACCAAATTTGGCTACAATACAGTCAGTTTCTTCTTTCAAGTCATTAATATAAATTGTAAATAGTCGAGGCCCCAGCACTGATCCCACGGCACTCCAATAGTTATAGCTTGTCATCCTGAAAATGATCCATTTATCCTGTTAGTTAACCTATCCTCTGTACTAATATATCACCCCCAACATCGTAAGTTTTTATCTTGTGTAGTAACCTTTTATGTGGCACCTTATTGAATGTCTTGTAGAAATCCAAATACACATCTACTGGTTCCTCTTTATCCACCCTGTTATATCCCCAAAGAACTCAAATTTGTCAAGCATGATTTCCCTTTCATAAAACCATGTTGACTCTGCTTGATTGTATTATGATTTTCTAAATGTTCTGCTACGACCTCCTTAATAGATTCATGCATTTTCCCAAAGACAGATGTTAGGCTGACTGGTCCACCGTTTTCTGCTTTTTGTCTCCCTCTTTTCTTTAAGGCATTACATTTGTGATTTTCCTACCTGCTGGGACCTTTCCAGAAACTAGGGAATTTGGAATGCATCCACTATATCTACAGGCAGTTCTTTTAAGAACTTAGAGTGCAGGCCACCAGGTCCAAGGGACTTGTCGGCTTCAAGTCCCATTAGTATTCCCATGACTTTTTCTCTAGTGATTGTTTTAAGTTCCTCCCTCCCTTTTGTCTCTTGATTTTCTACTTTTTGTCTTCTACTGTGAAGTCGGAAACAAAATAATTGTTCAAAGTCTCTGCCATTTCCTTGTTTCCCATTATTAATTCCCAGTGTCACCCTCTGCAATAGTGACTTGATTTGTAGGTTTCTGTCTATTACCTAGGAGAATCAGATGTATACTATAAACATTTGTTATTTGTTCAATGAGACAGAAAGCAATTCAACAAGTAGCCTGATTACCCTAACAGAATTTCCCTAGAGCATAGTTAACCATAGAGATACAAGGAGAAATCTCAACTCATCGGTTAGAATGTGGAACTCACTACCAAAGGAAGTGATTGAGGTAAAAAAAGTGCACAAGAGAAAGGGAATAGAAAGGTACACCGAATGGCTGAAACAGGCACAATGTGTGTACATGTTCTTTGCAGACAAAAAGAACATGCATACATATTGCATTTGTTTCAGCTAAATAGAATAAGTGACAGTCATTCACTGGTTCATTCTTCAAGGGCTTTGGCCAAAGTTAAGCTGCCTGGTTTAAAATTTCAAACAATGATTGGCAGTTAACTGTCAGTCATCATCAACTGGTGCATTCTCCATGGCAACACTTCCAGAGTCCAGTAAGCTTGGCAGAGTGAGTAAAGTGGTGGACAATTAATTGGAGGAAAGGAAGCTGGAAAGAGAAAAGACAACAACCAAAAATTTGGTTGAGAATTCGTTTTCCCTAATAATCCAATTGATTCACACCAGTAATGAACTTTACAGGCTCCTTACAATTGCAAATTTTTGAAATACCCATTTTAGATTTGTACTAAACAGAAGTAATCAACATTTAATTCATATTGGCTCAGAATTTTCTCACTTTGCATCATGCTCACTCACTTTTGCAGAACCACTTCATCCAATTCAGGGTTGCAGGAAGTCAGAGCCTATCCTGACAGGCAATGGGTGCTAGGCTGGGTACACCCAGGAGAGGGCACCAGTCCATCACAGGGCATACACACACACTCTTAAGGGGCTATTTACCATAGCCAATCCACCTAACCAGCATGTCTTTGGATGGTGGGAGGAAACCGGAACAACCGGGGAAACTCCATTCACAGACACCCAAGGTCAGGATTGAACCCAGGTCCCTGGAGCTGTGGTGCAACAGCGCTAACCACTGCTTTGCATCATGCTGATTTCAAAAGTTTTATCCAGGTTTTCAAATTAGTATAGCCTCACCTTATCCTAATTTAGTAACCTCTGACTCTAACACTGGAATTCTCACTTCAGCAGCTGGTAGCCATCAAATTTCTACTCAGTTCTCAAATTTTTCAGCCTCGTTTTTTGGCTTTCAAAAAACCTACTCGACAGCCTCTGTGTCTTTGGTTCTTAAATGCGGTCTCTCCATTTCCACTTCACCTGTCCTCCAATCCCTCCATGTTTGAACAGGTGCGAAGGATGGAATGGTATGCAGCTGTACATATGTTTGGTGACAAATCAGGGGAGAAAAGTTTGGGCATGTTTTGTGGCATGGTTGCATAGTTCACAGGAACCAAAAGAGAATGAATTTAAATATTTAAGATTTAGCAGAACTTGCTAAATATTTTAATCCAACGTATTGATATTCAGTCTATAAACAACACAAAAGCAGCTCCAAGCTTTTAAAAAAAATGGCAACAAGGTATATAATACCTCTAAACTTTCGTCGTCATCAAGTCCTTCCTGCCATTTGGCAAATTCATTGATCCAATTAAGAACAGTGTTAAGCGGGCAAACGATTAAAGCAGTACTGAAGTTTAACTTCTCAGCCAATAGCATGGTGTGCAAGAAGGTCACGACCTGCAACCAAAATAAAAAATTATACCTTCGAAGTTAATTTAAAAAAAAATGTTTTCCTTTTCCAGCACTTAGTCTAAATGCACAAAACGGTAAAGCAGAACATAAGATACATCACAGGCTCACGTTCACTATCCAAACAGATAATGACCTTAAATTATTTTTACATTAGGTGTGCAGAACAGTTATTTTTGAAGTTATTGGTACGAGCTTCCAGGTAAAATAAGACAGTAAAAGTTTATAAAAGCAGCCAAAAGGAGGAGCTTAAAAAACCCACAAATAATGTAAAAACGTTGGTGACTCTGGGCTCGGTCACATTAAATTTCCAGTAAAGCCCATCTCAAAAACTATAATGAAATTATGTTATGAAACTGGGGCTCTCAGTGGAATACATATTAAAGTACAAATCTGCACTTAACGTTGAACTTTTAATTAGTTCAAATAAGACACATTGCTAAATACCTTATTCCGATGCCACAGGAAATCGAAGATTCAAATACTAAAATAAAATTGTTAAAAACGTAGCCCCACTTAAGTACAAATTAGTTCAATGAACAATTCAATTAAATGCATTCTTCTGTAGAATTCAAAGTCCTTTGTTATTCACTCAATGCTATATGTACATGTCACTAATGTGCACAAATTTTTCAGTTTTGGTTGGAATGAACAGATATGTGCCACATCCTTTACAGGCGAAAAAAATGCTTTTCCACACTTTCAATGCAAAGTGATCACAATTAATTGCTTCCTATGCACCTAGTCTTGTTGTTGGGAAGCCTGGGTGACAGTGCATGGCAAAATGTAATGCAATGTTTCTGGATAATTGCTTGTGAAGTGGGTGCTGACACCAGCATCCTGGCTTAAAAGTAGACCAGGTTACATTTCAGGTCGTAGAAATCAGCAAAAAAGTTCTTTCCTGTAAACTGCAATTGATTGAACTGTTCAACTCTAACTTTATACCTCAAATTATTTCTCTTATGAGCATTTTACATCATTTTCCTCCTCCCAACCCAGCCCCCACTTTCCACAGCAAAGAGCTAACCTTATTCACAACAGATGATCGGTTCCACATAATTAGTGCTGTTCTCTCCCCCTTCATCTGTTGCTTCAGTACAGCACTTCTGTCAGGAGGCAGAGAGAAAACCACCTTTTCAATAGTGAACTGAGGGTTGTTCTGAATAAACTTGGCTGATTTGCCACAAACCAACAATTTCTTGCCTGTATTTTTTTTTAGGAAGAGATAATTAATGTGGTGTTTCAACCTCGTCTCTGCTGCTCTACTAAGGAGTCTTTCTTGCTGCCCCTTCACTGTTCCTCGAGTGATTCTCTTCCTAGTGTACATGGGCAAAAAGACAGCTCTCTAGTGTCCTTGGTATAAAAAACAATAAGGAATTTTGACTCATCTGAAATCTACGTTCACCATTCTGCACTTGCTTACACTGTATGCTATAACAAATTACTTGCTTTCATACCTATCACAATTATAAACATCTATCCATTGAAGTAGCACATACTGATCTCAATATCAGACTGAATGAATTAACAACCTGGTTTAGTGCACATTTTCAGCATGACAAAATGATGTGTATTAAGTAGGGTTTAAATGAAGTCTCGTTTTGCTTAGTTACAATATAACATTCATCTGTAGGAATGCTATAACAGAAAAATGTCATGTAAAAATCATATTGGAAAACCTTTAAATAATCTTGGATCCAGAGCCTAATTAGAAACATTAATTGTATTAGTAAGTCATTCATATGAATTTTGTACTTGATGCAGGAATTGGAAAGAAAGTGCTTTTCAAAATCTGCAAATTAATATATCAGTACATGGCCATTTTCTAAGCCTTTTTCGGGGCAGACACTCACCTGTAGTGTCTTTCCAAGTCCCATACAGTGTGCCAAAATGCACCCAGAGCCGTTTTCCTTCATGGCTTTGTTCACTGATTCACAGCAACAATCCCACATGAATTGTACACCTGCACAAATAAACAATTATTTTTAATTCAGAAAAGTCTATATAAAACTTGAAATGAAAAAGGCAAAAGTTGTATATTTTCCAAAATAAAAATATATATTTTGTTAGATTACTAAAACAATTATATCTGCAATTCTTATTCTGATGGAATAAGCTTGAGCTCCAATACTAAATAGAGGGGGATGGCGATATAGTGGTAATATCACTGGACTAGCAATCCAAAAGCCCAGACTAATGTTCTGGGGTCATGGGTTTAAATCCCACCGTGGCAGCTGGTGGAATTTGAAATCAATTCACAAAAAAAAAATCTGGAATTGAAAGTGTGTCTCACTAATGGTGACTATGAAGCTATCAAATATTGTCCAGTTAAGGATCTGCCATCCTTACCTGGTTTGGCCTATATATGACTCACAGCAATGTGGCTGACTTTTAACTGCCCTATGAAATGGCCTAGCAAGCCGCTCAGGTCAAGGGCAATTAGTGATGGGTAACAAATGCTGCCCTTGCCAGCAACATCCACATCCCGTGAAAGAATAAAAATTCATACAGTTTAGTTATTAAAACTTACAGCTTTGCTGGAATGTCTCACTGCTCGATATATTTATCTTTTTAAATTAGTCTTTTTGACCACACATTGTAAAAATTCCATCATGATACAAAAAAGCAGTTAAAAATGCATAAATGTACTCTTTTACACTACAATGCCTCTTGCTTGTTGGAAGATGCTGTAGACATTTATGGTCTTGGATGTTGAACAAGGAGGACAGGTCTCCCTTTTCACAGTGCTCTTGCACACAAAGCATTAGCCAACATTTCAGTGGGGCGTTGCAACACCTTTCACTTATGCACTCCCACCATTGATTCCCTTTGCAATGTCCTGGAAAAAGTGCTGCGCTCATAAGGGTAGTATCCAATGCATCCTGTTGTGCATTTGCAACAGAGAAGATCGCAACAGACAGGAGCAGAGCATCTCCCTAAACTCACAACACAAGGAATCTCTCTGACTTTGTCCCAACAAAAAAAAAGTCACAGGAGGCATCAAGTTTGCAAGTGTGTCACCATCAACCAACAACATAGAAAAGTTACAGCACAAGAGGAGGCCATTCGGCCCATCTTGTCCATGCCAGCCCGAGGACTCCCAGGTGCCCTTTCTAATCCTACCTTCCTGCACCCAGCCCATAGCCCAGCAGCTTACAGCATTTTAGGTGCAGATCCAGGTACTTTTTAAAAAAGTTTAAAATTTCTGCCTCTATCACCCACTAACCTCTGCGTAAAAAAGTTCTTCCTCGTGTCTCCCCTACACCTTCTGCCACTTATCTTGAATCTACGTCCCCTGGTTCTAGAATTCTCCACCAAAGGAAACAATTTTATCCTGTCCATTCTATCTATTCCCCTCATAATTTTGTACACCTCAGTCAAGTCACCTCTCAGCCTTCTTTGTTCTAAGGAAAATAACCTCAACCTATCCAATCTCTCCTCATAGCTACTCTTCTCTAACCCTGGCAACATTCTTGTAAACATTCTTGTAAACCTCCTCCGCACTCTCTCCTGACTATTATGTACTTCCTGTAATGTGGTGGCCAGAACTGCACACAATACTCCAGTTGTGGCCTCACCAGTGTTTTATACAATTCCAACATTATATCCTTACTTTCATATTCTATACCTCTGCCAATGAAGAACAGCATTCCATATGCCTTCTTTACATACTTGTCTACTTGAACTGCTGCCTTCAGGGACCTGTGTACTTCGTATGCCAAAATCTCTCACTTCAGCTACCCCTCATAGTATATTCCTATTTGTTGTGTAATCCCTGTAACTGTTTGACCTCCCTAAAAGTATGGCCTCACACTTCTCTATCTTAAAATCCATCTGTCACTTTACCATCCACTCCACCAACCCATCTATATCGTTTTGGAGATTATGGCTATCCTCTACACTATCCACTACTCGGCCAATCTTTGTGTCACCTGCAAATTTCCCAATCGTGCTCCCCACGTTCACGTCCAAATTGTTAACATATAACTCAGACAGTAAGGGTCCCAACACCGAGCCCTGTGGAACACCATTTGAGACAACTTTCCATTTGCAAGGGCATCCAGCGACTATTACCCTTTGTTTCCTGTTACAAAGCCAACCTTTTATCCAGTTTTGTCTATGACACCTTTTGGCTATCTCCAGCTATCACTGGCCCTTTATCCAGCTCTACCTGTCCCACCCTCCCTTAAACCAGTTTATATTTCACCTCTTTTCTATTTTTCCTTAGTTGTGTTGAAGTCATACGGATTCGAAACGTTAACTGTGTCCCTCCCTGCAGATGCTGTCAGACCTGCTGAGATTTTCCAGCTAGATTTATTTTGGATTTCCAGCATCCGCAGTTTTTTGCTTTTATCTTTTATCCAGTTTGCCACATTACCCTGAATCCCATGGGTTTTTACTTTCCTGACCAAATTGCCATGTGGGACCTTGTCAAATGCCTTGCTAAAATCCACGTGCACAACATTCACTGCACTACCTTCATCAACCCTTCTTGTCACTTCCTCAAAGAATTCAATCAAATTTGAGGCAAGACCTTCCTTTAATAAATCCATGCTGACCATCTCTGACTAGTCCATGCCCTTCCACATGACAGTTAATCCTAGCTCTCAGGATTGATTTTACTAATTTGCTCACCACCAATGTAAGACTAACTGGCCTATAATTGTTTGGCATTTCCTTTGATCCCTTTTTAAACAATGGAACTACGTTTGCATTTCTCCAGTCCTCCGGTATCTCCCCTATATCTAGCGAAGATTGGAAAATCATCCTCAGAGCATCTGCTATCTCCTCCCTGACTTCCTTCAGCAGCCTCGGAAACAATCCATCTTGAACTGAGAACTTATCAACTTTCAAGAGTTTCAACCCTTCGAGTTCCTCTTCCTCTCTCTTTATGACTATCCCGTCCAATATCTCAGTGTTCCTCCTGGACTACTATATCTACATCCTCCCTTTCCTTTGTAAACACAGACAAAATATTCATTCAAAACCCTTCCCACAGCCTCTGCATCTGCACATAAGTTACCATCTTCATCTCTGATCGGTCCCGTTTTTTCCCTTAATTAACCTTTTAACATTAATGCATTGGTAAAACATTTTTGGGTTATCTTTAACTTTACTTGCTAATCTTTTTTCATGCCCTGTCTTTGAATTTATTTCCTTTTTTACTTCGTCCCTGCACTTCCTATATTCGTCTGGGCTGTCTGCAGTGCTTAGTTCTTTGTGTCTATCGTACGCTTTCTTTTTCTATTTGATCTTCCCCTGTATTCCTCTAGACAACCAGGGAGGTCTAGATTTGGCAGTGCCACTCTTATTTTTATAGGGGACATGTCTACTTTGTACAATTAGGATCTCGCTTTTTAGTGCTTCCCACTGGTTTTCCACTGTTTTATCCTCCAGCAGTGCTGTCCAGTCCACCTCAGCCAAGTCCCTTCTCAGTTCTGTAAAATTTGCCTTCCCCCAGTTCAAGACTTTTACTCCTGCCTTATATCTGTCCTTTTCCATGGTAATGCTAAATCTAACTGAATTGTGATCACTGTCCCCGATATGGTCGCCACCTGTCACTTCACCCACTTGCCCTTCTTTGTTCCCAAAGACTAGGTCTAGAATTGCATATCCTCTCATTGGGTTTGTCACTGATTGGTTGAAAAAATTTTCCTGGACACACTGCATGAAATTTTCTCCCTCAGTGCCCCTTATATTGTTTGAATCCCAGTGATATTAGGATAGTTGAAGTCTCCTATTATTATTGCCCACTTGTTCTGACAAGCAGAAATTTGCCTACATATTTGTTCTTCTGTCTCCCTTTCACTATTTGGGGGTCTGTAGTATACTCCCAGTAGTGTGACTGCCCCTTTTTTTATTTCTAAGCTCAATCCATTTAGTATATCATCCCTTCTCACAACTGGAATTGATTCTTTAACCATTCGTGCTGCCAACCCCCGACCCCCCCCCTTTTTTTTTATCTCCTACTCTATCGTGTCTGAAGACTCTATAACCAAGGATATTAAGCTGCCAGTTTTGTCCCTCCTTTAGCCAGGTCTCCATTATAGCAATGACATCCTGCTGCCATGTGTCTACCTGTGCCCTTAACTCATCTACCTTGTTTGTAATACTCCTTGCATTGAAGTATAAACAGTTTAACCCCGTCAATTTCCCTTGCTGGACACCTTGTAAGCTTTGCTTCTCCTGTAACTCCATGTCTATCACTACATCCCTAGCTAATGTTCTACCTCCATTTTTCTGATCTGAATCTGACCTATCTGATCCTACTCCTGGGATCCCATCCCCCTGCCACATTAGTTTAAATACTCCCCAAAAGAACTAGCAGAAGGACACTGGTCCCAGCTCTGCCTGGGTGCAGCCCGTCCAGTTTGTACAGGTCCCACCTTCCCCAGAACCCGTCCCAGTGCATCAAGAATCTGAATCTATCCCGGCTACACCATCTCTTCAGCCATGTGTTCATTTGGTCTATCCTCTTATTCCTGCTCTCGCTAGCACGTGGAACTGAGAGTAATCCTGAAATTAATACATTTGAGGTCCTGCATTTTCATTTATTTCCTAACTCCCTGTACTGAGCTTGCAAGTCCTCATCCCTTAGTTTACCTATGAGCGGCAGAGCCACCCACAGTGCCGTGAACTTGGCTGTTGCTGTTTTCCTCTGAGAGGCCATCCCCCCCAACAGTATCCAAAGTGGTATATCTGTTAGAGAGGGGGATGACCACAGGGGTCTCCTGCACTACCTTCCTGAGTCTTTTACTGTTCCCGATGGTCACCCATTCCCTTTCTGCCTGCATAATCTTCACCTGTGGTGTGACCACCTCACTAAACATGCTATCCACGACTTGTTCAGCATCACAGATGCTCCACAATGAGTCCACCCGCTCCAAAATCTGGTTAGCTAGAAGCTGCATTTGGACGCACCTTCTGCACACATGCACAACATCCACCATACTGTGACATCTCTTCCACAAGGTCTATTTACAGACCAGGTAAGGATGACAGATCCTTAACCAGCCGTTCCTTCACTGTCACTGGGTCAAAATCCTGCAACTCTCTAACAACACTGTGGGTGTACCTACACCGGATGGATTGCAGTGGTTCAAGGCGGCAGCTCACCACCACCTTCTCAAGGGCAACTAGGGATGGGCAATAAATGCTGGCCCAGCCAACAAAGCCCACACCATTTTGTGAATGAATAAAAATCAGACAACCGGTTTCACGGTCACCATTACTGAGACTAGCTTTCAATTCCAGATTTTTTTTTTCCAATTGAATTCAAATTCCACCTGCCATGGTGGGATTTGAACCCATGCCCCCTAATGCAGAATTTGATTAACATTCTTGCCCTTCAGAGCAAGTCTTTGCAATGCATTGTAATAGGCTGCCATTTTACTGTCATTTGTTCCACAATGGTTCCCAGGAAACAGTGGCACCACAGAGTACATGCCAAGTGGTCTCTGCATCTTCAATATCAATCTAATACTCAAGCAATATCGTCAAGTAAGAATAAACAAGTGAGGGGGGGGGGGGGGGGGGGGGGGGGGGGGGGGGGCTGCGGTGTCATGTGAAGGAGAAACTAGCAAGTTCTACAAGCAAGCTCATGCATCATTCCTAATGCAGGGGTATGTAATGTGTCCTTCTGTAGCCATGAGTTGACACATGAAGCATTTGCTTCATCTTTAGTATTTATCACAGGCAGTTGCCCAAGAACATGGGGACACAGGTTCAAATCCCACCATGGCAGCTGGTAGAATGTGAATTGTTGATAAATCTGAAATTGCAAGCTAGTCTCAGTGATGGTGACTATGAAACTATCATCGATTGTTATAAAAACCCATCTGGTTCACCAGTGTCCTGTGGCAAGGAAATTTGCCATCCTTACCCAACCTGGCCTGTGACTCCAGACCCACAGCAATGTGGTTGATTCTTAAATGCCCTCTGAAATGACCTAGCAAGGTCAGTTCAAGGGCTATTAGGGATGGGCAACAAATGCTGGCCTTGCCAGTGATGCTCACATCTCATGAAAGAATAAAGAATTAGACATTATTGTTGGAGTACCTTTTGATGGCATCTTCACAGCCACTGGTCAAAAACAAAGAGGAACCATTTTTGGAACACTGTGGTCTCTCAAACATTAACACAAAATTGCCAAGATGGCTCATGCACTCAGTTGCAAAAATCAACCACCATCAGATCGGAAAGACTAGGAAATTGTTTGGAAAGAACAGTGACAGTAGGCTTCACCACATTCAACAGATCTTGGACCCCTCTCATGCACACAACAAGCCTCCAGCAGTAGTGCCTAGCTCCATCGTTGTGGCTGCAGAGTAGTCCAATTAGATGGTTTTGTCTCAAAGTGGCCACCATCCTCAAAAGCCTGAGCAGTGCTTACAAACCAAGCAAGCACCAATAACTCAACACACACGATCCAAATTTTGCAGCACCAATTGGGTCCAGGGCGCCTGCACTCAAACAGTCATAATTATCTCAAATTATCCTCAGGACCATATCATTTGACTTCATTATGCAAATAAATGAAACTCTATTTCTCTCTTTGAATGGTCTTGCAATATTACTCCAGGGGAAGAAAAAGACTAGGTGCAGAGAAGATTGGACAACTTGACAGAATACGTATAGAGAATGCGTTGGCATTGAAGATTCTACTGTGGGGATATCATAGGTTTATGTAAAAATACTAGACAGGAGAAGGTGTTGCTTACTGGAGTTAGCTTCACACCAATCTCGTCGCCGAATCATAACCTCCACCTTTTGCTTCCCTGGAGAGTAAGTTGGCTTGTTACCCATACCATACATGGCTTGTACATTAGCAACCTGCCCAATGGATATAAGCAAATAAATCTTTACTTATGCGTATAACAGGAAACAGAGCAGGGATAAATGGGGTCATTTTCAGGAGTGCCATAGGGGTCAGTGCTGGGGCCTCAACTATTTACAATATATATCAATGACTTGGATGAAGGGACCAAATGTATGGTTGTTATTTAATGACACAAAGATAGGTAGGAGGGTAGGCTGTGAAGAGGAAATAAGGAGTCTGCAAAAGGATATCGATAGGTTAATTGAATGGGCAAATATTTGGCAGATGGAGTATAATGTAGGAAAATGTGAACTTGTCCATTTTGGCAGGAAGCATAGAAAAGCAGCATTCTATTTAAATGGAGAGATCGCAAAACTCAAAAGGTAGAGGGATCTGGATGACATGGTACATGAATCACTAAAAGTTTGTATGCAGGTACAGCAAGTGATGAGGAAGGCAAATGGAATGTTGGCATTTATTGCAAGGGAAATGGAACATAAAAGTAAGAAAGTTTTATTGCAGCTGTACAGGGACTTGGTGGGACCACATCTGGAGTACTGTACGCTGTTTTGGTCTCCTTACTTGAAAAAGGATATAAGTGCATTAGCAGTTCAGAAAAGGTTCACTTGACTCATTCCTGCCTTGAAGGGCTCATCTTATGAAGAAAGGTTGAACATGCTGGGCCTATACCAATTGGAGTTTAGAAGAATGAGGGGTGACTTTATTGAAACATTAGAACCTGAGGGGACTTAATAGGGTGGATACCAGAAAGATGTTTCCCCTTGTAGGAGACACTAGAACTAGGGAATAGAGTTCAAAAATAAGGTCTCCCTTTGAAATGAGATATGAAGAATTTTTTTCTCTCAGGGTTATTAGTTTGTGGAATTCTCTTCCCCAGAAAGCAGTAGAGGCTGCGTCATTGAATTCATTCAAGGCAGGGTTGGATAGATTTTTCATAGACAAAGGAGTCAAGAGTTATGAGGGGCAGACAAGAAAGTGAAGCTGGGACTACAACCAGATCAGCCATGACATTATTGAATGGTGGAGCAGGCTCAAAGGGCAGAATGGCTTACTCCTGCTCCCAAGTCCAATGCTCCAAGTTCCTTACCCTAATTGTGTGCTCCACAACAATTTGGTTGGTGCAATGGCCTTCTTTATACCTGCACTGTGTGGAGATTGTTAATTGGGGTAACAAAGCACAGGTGCAAAAAAAAAAAGGGGAGGACTGACCCCCCAAGAGCCAACTATTTATTCTGTCAGCACCAAACTGTGCAGGCATGAACTGTTGCATAATAGAAGGATTACAGGTGCACTCCGGACAATGGACATCAAGGTGCAACTCAATATTTGTCAGAAACTGCATGCACATTAATGGATGGGTTCCTTGCCTGTTCATATATGCAGAGAGCATCAGAAGCAGTTCTAATGGCCACATGGGGAACTCGGCATGCAGTAAGAATTGTGCACCTTCTCCATGTGATGAGTATTTTTCTCTGCACAACAAATAAGGGTGTTCCCCATCCTCATCTCTTTCTGGAAAATATGGCTGTTATTTGTTCTGTGCTATAATGAATTTCATTCTGCCTGACCCCTGTTGTAACCAGGAAGGATCCTGTACCATAGAAATGTAACTCCGTGATGACATTGACAGCAATAGCAAGAGCTGGCCCAGTCTTTAAAGGTCATCTGCAACATCAGCTAATAAAATTAGGTCTTGGATCTGTATACAATGCACAAAAGATCAACTGAGACATTACTAAGTATGCTGGACAACTTTTAAATACTTTTACTCACCGTCTACTTGATGAGGTTTCAGTTTCCTCACCAAATTTCTATGGACCTGGACGATGGTTTCGTTAGTTTCCTTATCTTCATCAAGGACCAGTTTAGTGGTTATCGGACATTGCATTGGGGACACCCCTTCCGACACTTGCACCTGCTGTAAATTTTAAATGAAATTTGGACAACTCTCAATTTTGGAGAATATATACTGATGATTTTTGTAATTTTGTATATCACTCAAAGTGGGGAGATACACTCACAAATATACAAATTAAGAATAGGCCTGTCGAGCCTACTCAGCCATTTGATTGATCCGATTGTGGCTTCAACTCCATTTTCCTGCCTATCGCCTGTAATGTTTGACAGCCTTCTAAGTCAAAAATCTAACACTGTCTAAAAACATTCAATGATGCTGCCTCCACTACTCTCTGGGGAAAAGAATTCCACAGGCTTATGACCCTCAGAAAAAAAATTCTCATGTCTTTAATGGGAGACCCCTTATTTTTAAACTCACTTTATAGTCTCTCCCAAAAGGGGAAACATCCTTTCAGCAGCCACCCTGTCAAGTCCCCTCAGGGTCTTATATACTTTAAATAAGATCACTTCTCATTAATCTAAACTCCAATGGATACAGGCCCAACCTGTCCTCATAAGTTAACTCTTTCAACCCAGGAATCAGTCGAGTGAACCTTCTCTGAAATGCTTCTAATGCAATCATGTCCTTTAGTGAGAACAAACTGTACATAGCACTCCAGATATGGTCACACCAATGCCTTGTACAACTAAGAAAACTTCCCACATTTTACATTTCATTACTCTTGCAATAAACAACAAATTCCATTGGCCTCTTAATCACTTGCTGTATCTGCATACTAACTGAGATTCTTGCACCAGGATACCCAGATCCCTCTGTACCACCGAGTTTTACAATCTTTCCTCATTTAGATATGTTGCTTTTCTATTCTTCCTGTCATAGTGGACATATTCACATTTCCCCATATTAAACTCCATCTGCCAATTTTTTCCCCCCAATTAACCTATCGATATCCTTTTGCAGACTTCTTTTATTTGCCCATCACAACTTACTCTCCCACCTATCTTGGTGCCATCAGCAAATTTAATAGCCATACATTCAGTCCCTTCATCCAAGTCATTGATATAGATTACAAATAGTTGAAGACCCAGCATTGATCCTTGTGGCACTCCGCTCGCTATATCTTGCCAACCCGAAAATTTATGCATACTCTGTTTCCTGGTAGCTGACCAATCTATTATCCATGTTAATGGCCGTAACTTCCTCCGGGTGGCAATCAGCGTGGGATTGCCACTCCAGGCCCAATTACTTACACTAAATTTTTTCCGTGTCTGCCCTGTCTGACCTTCCGACTCAGGCTGGGCGAGATCCAGGCAGCACAGCTGTCCACGAAGCCCAGTGTTGCAGTCTTATAGAATCAGATTGAAGGAGCGCACACCCCCTTTTTTTCTTTAAACAGCACTAACTTATCTGGTTTATATCAGCTAAAGGTCTCATTGAAATTGACAGGCCAGGAAGGTGGTTAAGTGTCTAAGGTAAGTGGATAGAATTGCCCAGTGGGGGAGTCGAGATGGTTCAGAGGTGTCAGGCCTGCAAGGGGGGGCGTGGAGTCCCATGCCAGTGGGAGGTGAAAACTGCATTTTTTTTTAAATCGGGAAAATCAATGGAGGGGCTGGCGGTGGACTCCTCTGGGGTTGGAGATCTGGGTCTTTACAATAGTTACCCAGAAGTTAAAAGATTTTAATTCTAAATTTTTCTGGGAAACTATTTGCGTAACACAGGTGAAACCATCCAGAGTTTGCAATTTAAAATCTGCGCAATTGCTGTGCAAACCCTTACCCATGAAGTTTCAAGAGGGGTCCCCTAGCACATCTTTGCAGTACCCCTCAATCCGACACTGGGGGCCTCAGAAGTTATGACCCAATATGTTACCCCCTACACCATGGGCTCTTACTTTGTGTAGTAACCTTTGATACGGCACCTTGTCAAATACCTTCTGGAAATCCAAGTACACCACATCCACAGGTTCCCCTTTACCCATGTCACTTGTTACTTTCTCAAAGAATTTAAATAAAGTCAAACATAATTTCCCTTTCACAAAATTATGTTGACTCTGCCTGATTGCATTGAGATTTTCTAAGTGCCCTGCCTTAACCCCCTTTATAACAGGTTCCAGCATTTTCCCCATGACAGATGTTTTGCTAACTGGCCTGTAGTTTCCTGCTTTCTATCTCCCTCCTTTCTTGAATAGAGGAGTTACATTCACTATTTTCCAAACTGCATACATGTCAAGGAGATTATTTCAAGTTAGGCATGTCCAACAGTGTAATTTCCCATGAAGCAAAAGCCATTTTGTGCCAACAATTGGTAAATGTATTTGAAATTCATTTAATTATAATTTACCATATGCTTGACAACGGATATTTGATCTTACTTCCATATAGTTTCTCCACTTAATTTAGTTGAAAAATCCAGAGCACAATATCTAGAGCCAATCTGCTACCTCACTACATGATATTTAGGGATATTAAAGTAAAGATGGTACCACATTACCACTAGAATAATTACAACTTATATCAGTCATGAAAGTTGGTTGCACTTCACTTCCATTTGCTTCCTTCGCCCTCTTCTCCAATTTCCACCAAGAAAAAAAAACTGCTCTTGTTAACTGAATTTTGTTTAACAACCCACTAATTGTTATGATAGATCCAAGCTAGATAAGTATTTGTAATTACATATTTAATCCAATTCGCAAAAAGATAGTCTATTCCACTCACACCCAGTCTTAGCTAACTTGTGCTCCTTAGATGGAGTATGCATCAGTCCTCTGCAAAAAGAATTTATGCTTAAATTATTTACTCTGACTATATGAAAAAAATTGAATGCTTTGAAATTTATGACCCAGGTAGTGAAAAAAAAAAAATCGCAAAATCTTAATTGGCAAGCTATGTACAGGATTCCCTTCAATTCTACAAGGATCTATAAACTATGTCCATATAGAACAAAAACTAAAACAATACCTCTCTCAACTTTTCCCTCTCTTTTTCTCTATCGGCAATGCGTTTTCTTCTATCTTCCTCTTCTTTCAAAGCATTTTGAGTTTCTGTACGTAAATTGCCATCTTTCAAAATCTTCCTAATCTTCTTCCGACCTTTTCCAGGGGATTTGGAATCATTGTCATTTTCATCACTATCACCATCGCCCTCATCTTCAGAATTGCTCTGCTTAAGAAAAAATTGATGTGATCTGGTTTGATTTATTTAAATTTATACACATTTAAAGAGAAAGCTATAATTCCAATATCAGGAACATCATTGGTAACAGACTGAACAGAGGTGTTGTACAAAGTGGTCACCCAATTTGCATCTGGCCTTCTCAATGTAGAGGGAGCCGCAACATTAGCAGCAAATACTGTATATGAAATCAAAATTCTGATTAAATCGCTGTTTCACTTGGAAGAAACGTTTGGGCCCTTGGTGAGAAGGGACAAGGTAAAGGGGTAGTAGCTCCTGCGCTTGCACGGGATGGGAAAGGAATGTTGGGTGATTGGAGAGTGGACCAGATTATCAGAGGGGAAGGTACCTTCAGAAAACTGAAAGGGAAGCAGGAGAAGATGTATTTGGTGGTGGCAGCATCATGCTAAATGTGGTGAAAAGGGTGGAGGATAATCTGTTGAATATGAAAGCTGATGGGGTGGAAGGTAAGGGCAAAAAAAGGATCCCGGGCTTTATAAATGGAGGCATAGAGCACAAAGGCAAACTAAGAGTGGAAATTGGAAGCAAAGTTTATTAAAATTTTCAGTTCAGGGTGAGAGCAGGAAATGGAACCAATGCAGCCATCAATGTACTGAAAAAGAGGGGGGAGGGAGGGGACAAGAGTGGGTCTGAAACAAAAAATGCTCCACGTTGAGAAAAAGGCAAGGGTATTAGGGATTTCCACAGCAACTTATTTGGAGGAAATGAGTGAACTGTGTCTCCTTTGAATTCATGCAAGAATAAGCTTAGCCAGACGGAGGAATATGGTGGTGGATGGAGACTGGGTGGACTTCTGTTCAAGAGCAAAGCAGAGAGGCTTTCAGGTTGTTTTGGTGAGGGATGGAAGTATAAAAGGATTGGTCATGCATAGCAGACAATTAGCACATCAAAACTGTTGAAATCGCAAAGGACGGAGGAGTTGCCGACGTAGGTGTTAAGAGACTGGACCAGGGGAGGAAAAAATATTCATGATAAGGAGGAGTCAGTTCTGTGGGGCAACAGCAGGTTGAAATGATAGGTCTACTAGGGCAGCCTATGGGCCTTGGGAAGGAGACAGAAGCATGATGTGCCAGGTTAGAGGCCATAGAGGGAAAATCTCTATAAGAGATGGGGTCCTGTACAGTCTAGGAAATGATAGCTTGATGTTCAGTGGTTAGATCATTGTCCAGAGGGAGTTAGGAAGAGATCAAGGGTTGGTATTCGTCAGTTTGTGAACAATAGAGCATCCTTGTTGGCAGGTCCTGAGAGAATGGAGTTTAGCATTATCCCTGACAAGATTTCAGTCTGTTCAATTCAGGTCTACTCAATGTCGCAACTCTGTTCACACTTTTATGCCCCTTGAATGGTTGTCAAGATTAAGGTTTTTCTAACAGCCAACCACATTCAAAAAATAGTGCTCATTGTCAAGGTTGCCTTTAAAATGTAGTTTTGTGAAGACAGACGTTTTCCAGTATGCAATCCCTATAAATTACTTTACACTGTATTTATCACATAACAAGGTCCAAGCAGTAACACTTAGGCTGCTATGTGAACACATACCCACTTTGCTTCACCTGTAGATATGATTACCAATGTTCCCATTAAGCTATCAGTAACTCTTCAAAACGTGCACTAGTTCGTCTCCAAAGGATTGTACCAAGGAAACAATTAAACTTGCAACACATATAATATATCATCATGGGAAACATGCAGGTTTTTTTTTTAAACTCAAAGCCAAAAGAGCACTAGTCCAAAACAACATGGAACAGGGTTGTGTGGCACAATTAGTATCTCTGAAAATACCTTATCACTTGATGAGTTTTCCTGGACTTTAATTCGCCGTCTTTTCTTTTTCTGTAGGTAGCTACGTTGATTTTCCTCTGCCTCTTTCTTAGACGCTCTGCATACAAATGTAAAATTACATATTTATTTGTTTGAACCTCCAAACCTTGGAAATATAATGGTAATTTCTGCTGCTACATGACAATCAAACTATAACTTTCTCCAGTGGAAAAGCTGTGCCAGAATTACTTGGATCCATGGGAACAGATAAAGGAAACAAGAGTTTGAGAAGCATGGAACAGGATCCCTCCCAGACCTATGCAAGTACCATCTAGAGTACTGCAACTCAGGAAAGATCTATTGGCCTTGGAAGCAATACAGTGCAAATTCACTGGGAGCTACCAGGGAGTTAAATTATGAGGGCAGTTTCAAGAAAATTTAAGTATTCCCTTGTGTACAGAAGATTGAGGTGTGATCTGATCAAGGTGTTTAAAATGGTAAGATTCAATAGGGTAGATGCAGAAAAAGACTTTCTTGGGATAATGGAATCAAGAAAAAGTGGATGCAATCTTCAAGTTAGAGCTAAGCCATTTTGGGAAGGAAACCAGAAAGCAGTATTTCCACAAGTAGTATAAATCTCTTTCCACTTCCTCCTCTCCTCACCCCACCAACACCGCAAAAGGCTCTGGATCCTGGGAAAATTGGAGTTTTTAAATACAGAGATTGATATATTTTTGTTAGGTAAGATTAAAGGACGTGTAGTTAAGTTGGGTAAATGGAATGAAGTACAGATCCGCCAGAGTCTAAATGAATGGTAGGGGAGGGTCAAGGAGCTGAATGACTTCTGTTCTTGTATTGCTAGGAATGTGCTTTGGAGCTTAAAGAACTAAGGTAGCAGAGCGGTTACAGATTCAAAAAATGTGCCAGCACCAAAACATAACCACACGAGGCACAATCATCCACTTTACCTAAAAGCCAGAGTAAAGTAAGCCGACTGATTGCTTTGTGGATCATGGAAAATACTTTTATCATGTTGCCATCTTACACTTACATTTCAGTACTAGAACAAGAACACTACACACTTCCAGATGTAAAAGCTACTATTAGCCCTCTAGTATCTTCCTTCATTGGTGAACTTGGACAATAAATGTTTGTGAAGAGCTTCACAGCCAGCCTTATCCTATCCTCCTGTCCTGCCCACTTTCCCACAGGGGCTCCAGGAGAGCACCAAGTGGAAATTCTCCCTCTCCTCAGTCAGGAACAGTGATACCATTCTGCTGGTTTGGCCGAAATCAACACATTCAACAAAAATTATGAGTCAAAGCTGGGATCATCTGGCTTATATGGTCAGTATCAAAACAAAAGATGCAATTACCCCAAAGGCATCCACAGGAAGAACACATTTAAATAAAGTTTTAAAACAGCAGGCTAATCCTGTCCTTGGTTCTGTACAACTCACTAAAACATCAGCAGGAAATATTTGCAGATATTACACAAAATAAAAAAGGGTGAATTTTGGCAGTTTTAAAGAACAGATTCTATACCTTGTTCTCGGGCGCTTCCGTTTATCATCAGAATCACTTTCCTCTTCCTCACTTGATTCAGATTCCTGAAAATCAGAGTCACTCTCCTGCTCAGTAGTATTTTCATTGCTACTTACTGAAAAGAAAATTAAAATGGCTTTAAAAGTTTGTCAATATTTACTGAGGAAACACAAAGGCAATTCTGCAAAAAGTGATAAGACTTGATGTCTATACCAATTAAATCAGTTTAAAGCCTGCTGGTTTTCCAGGGCCTCTGCTAAAGCAGCATCACAACTTGGCCTACATTTTTAGTCTGAACAAAAAGTAACATCCCATGTACCTTTTCTTCTACTCTTTCGTGTGCCTTCTTTTGTTCCATCTTTGACTTTGGATCCCTTCTTTTCATCCCCAGATTCACCATCGCTCATTGTGAGCTTGTGTCTCAAAAGTCGATGCCTATAGCGTGGTTTCTTCGTCATTTCAAAGTCAGAATCAGAATCAGAATCCACCTCAGCTTCCTCTTCCGCATCTACTTAAATAATTAAGGTCCACTTTATTAAAGCCTTTACAAGAAAACAGCATTGTAGGTCTAAAAATATTAGTTTCAGTCTCATATATACAGCTTAATCTTTAAGTTAATTATTTTATTTATCTTCAGTTCTGTTAAACTCCATTTCCGACATACTTTGATTGTAGACCAAGGGACCAAAAAATGTTTTTGTTTCCTGTGTTTTCATTTTAGTCTATTGGACAATTTATATTTCAGGAAGTTAGTCAATTCTTCATGGTGGATAGACAATGGCTAATATTTAAGGAACAAATGTATGCGTTGCAACAGCCATACATTCCTTTCTGGCGCAAAAACACAACAGGAAAAGCAGCCCAACTATGGCTAACAAAGGAAATTTAAGGTAGTATTAGATCCAAAGAGGACTCATATAAAGATGCTAGAAGAAGTAGCAAGCCTGAGGATTGGGGGCAGTTTAGAATTCAGCAAAGGAGGACCAAGAGATTGATTAAATAGGGGAAAATACAGCACGAGAGTAAACTTGCAAGGAATGTAGAAATGGACTGCAAAAGCTTCTGTAAGTATATAAAAAAAAAGATTAGTGAAGACAAATGTAGGTCCCTTGCAGGCCAAAACAGGAGAATTTATATCAAGAACAAGGAAATGGCAGAGCAATTAAACAACTACTTTAGCACTGTCTGCATGGAGAAAGACACAAATAACTTCCCAGAAATACTAGGTCTAGTGAGAAGGAGGAATTGAAGGAAATTAATATTACAAAAACAATAGTGCTGGAGAAATTAATGGGGCTAAAAGCCGATAAATCCCCATGGCCCGATAATCTACATCCCAGGGTACTAAAGAAGGTTGCCATGGAAATAGTTGGTTGTCATCTTCCAAAATTCTGTAGATTCTGGAACAGTCTGGCAGATTGGAGGGTGGCAACTGTAACCCCAATATTTCAAAAAGGAGGGAGGGAGCAAACATCAATAGAAGGGAAAATGCTAGAGTCTATTATAAAGGATGTGAAAACAGGACACTTAGAAAATATCAACGAGATTAGACAAAGTCAATATGCATTTATGAAAAGGAACTGATGTTTTACAAACCTACTGGAGTATTTTTTGAGGACATAGCTAGCAAAATAGATAAGGGAAAAACAGTGGATGTGGTGTATTTGGATTTTCAGAAAGCTTTCAATAAAGTCCCACATAAGAGGTTAGTGAGCAAAATTAAAGCACATGGGATTGGGGGTAATATAGTGGCATGGGTTGAGAATTGGTTAGCAGGCAGGACACAGTAGGAATAAATGAGTCTTTTGTGGAGTGGTAGGCAATGACTAGCAGGGCACTGTAGGGATCAGGGCTTGGGACCCAGCTATTCACAATATATATCAATGATTTGGATGAGGAAGCCAAATGTAATATTCCAAAGTTTGCTGATGACATGAAACTTGGTGGGAATGTGAGCGATGAGGAGGGTGTTAAGAGGCTTCAAGGCGATTAAGACAAGTTGAGTGAGTGACCAAATACATAGCAGATGCAGTATAATGTGGATAAGTGTGAAGTTATCCATTTCAGTAGGAAAAACAGAATGGCGAAGTGATATTTAAATGGTGACAGATTGGGAAATGTTGGTGTACAAAGGGACCTGGGTGCCATTGTACACCAATCACTGAAAGCAAGCATGCAGATGTAGCAAGCAGTTAAGGCATCAAATAGTATGTTGGCCTTCCCTGTGAGAGGACTCGAATACAGGAGAAAGGATGTCTTACTGCAGCTGCACAGGGCCTTGGTAAGGTCACACCTGGAGAATTGTGTGCAGTTTTAGTCTCCTTACTCAAGAAAGGACATAATTGGCATAGAGGGAGTGCAGCTTGGTTCACCAGACAAATTCCTGGATTGGCAGGATTGTAATATGAGGAGAGATTGGGTTGACTAGGCTGTATTCACTGGAGTTTATAAGAATGAGAGGAGATCTCATTGAAACAAAATTGACAGGGCTGAACAGACTGGATGCAGTGATGATGTTTCCTCTGGCTGGGGGTTCTAGAACAAGGGGTCATAGTGTCAGGATACAAGGTAGGTCATTTAGGACCGAGATGAGGACAAACTTCTTCACTCAGAGGGTGGTGAACCTGTAAAATTCTCCAACACAGAAGGCTGTGGAGGTCAAGTCACTGAACATATTTTAAGGAGGAAATGGATAGATTTCTGGACTCTAAAGGGGTATGGAGAGAGCATGGGAGTATAGTGCCGAGATAAGGATCAGCCATGATCATACTGAATGGCAGAGGAGGCTCGAAGGGCTGAATGACCTACTCCAGCTCCTATTTTCTATGTTTTACTACTCAACTAAAGAAATATGGAGATAAACATTTCACCAGAATGGATATCAAAATAGGGAAAATAAAACAAATGAAGAAAAGAAAAAGAGTGAGAGTTCCATTAAGAGCCAACCATGTTGTTGAGGTTGACTCTCATAGGTTAGGCTGGGTAAGGATGGCAGGTTTCCTTCCCTGAAGGATACTTAGTGAAATGTGTGCAGCATAAGCACCAGCAGGCACCTGTTTCTGTGACATACATAAGTGAATTGGTCACATTTATAGGGTAATTTAACTGACAGTTTTAACCAAGGTTCCAATTCTCCTCCTGCAAAAAAAAAAGTCAATGCCATATGATACCCTAGTCCTAGAAATCCCAGCTTTAATCTGATTTTAGTCTTCATCTTAATTTTAGATTTGTAAGTTAGTTGAGAACACAATTTTAGTCAAACACCATTTCCTTGTATGTTTGGAACGTGAACAATTCTTTCAAAATACTCTATTTTTGAATGTATTTTAGTTAACCTGCATTGGTTCAGTGGCATCAGTCTGAGCTGCTTCGATAGTTGTGGGTTCCAAATTCCACTCCAGCGATAGGCACATGGTCTAGACTGATTAATGGGGAGACAGTGGCAGAGCGTAATGTCACTGGACTAGTCAGCCAGAGGTATAGGCTAATGGGACACTGGTTCAAATCCCACCTTGGAGGCTGGTGGAAATTCAATTCAATTAATTTTTAAAATCTGGAATTAAAAGCTAACCCCAGTAATGGTCACGACTGGTCATAAAAATCCACCTGGTTCACGAATGTCCTTTAGGATAGGCCAGAAGTGGCATCACAGAGGTATACAGTCAAGAGAGAATTGCCCTACGAGTCCTCAACATTGACTCCGGATCCCATGAAGTCTCATGGCATCAAACATGGGCAAGGAAATCGACTGATTACCACCTACCGCAGCCACCCACCCCTCTGCCACCCGCTCACTCCTCAACTGATGAATCAGTACTCTTCCATGTTGAGCACCACTTGGAGGAAGCACCAAGAATGACAAGGGTGCAGAGTGCACTCTGGGTGGGGGACTTCAATGTCCATCACAAAGAGTTGTTCAGTGGTATCACTAGTGACCAAACAGGCCAAGTCCTGAAGGATGTAACTGCTAGACTAGGCCTGCAGCAGGTGGTATGGGGACCAGCGATAGGAAAAAACCTACTCGACCTCATCCTCACCAATCTATCTGTTGCAGATACATCTATCCATGACAAATTTGGTAAGAGTGACCATCGCACAGTCGTTGTGGAGACGAAGTCCCAACTTCATATTGAGGATATTCTCCATTGTGTTGTGTGGCACTAGTTAAATGGGATAGATTCAGAACACATCTAGCAACTCAAAGACTGGGCATCCATGAACCATCAACAGCAGCAGAATTGTATTCAAATAAAATCTGTAACCTCATGGTCTGGCATTTTCCTCACTACCATTACCGTCTATTACCATCAACAGCAGGGGATCAACCCTGGTTCAACGAAAAGGGCAGAAGAGCATGCCAGTAGCATGTCCCCTCGGTGGCTCCCTCACCGCCTGCTGCAGGCCTAGTCTAGCAGTTATTTCCTTCAGGACTTGGCCCATTTGGTCACTAGTGGTGCTATCTTTCCTTCACCTCATCGGCATTCCATAGGGACCATTCCCTCCCGGACACCCTGGTCTACTCCTCCATCACCCCCAACACCTCATCTCACTCCCACGGCACCTTCCCATGTAATCGCAGAAGGTGTAAGTACCCTTTACCTCCTCCCTCCTCACTGTCCAAGGGCCCAAACACACTTTTCTCAGGTGAAGCAGGGCTTCACTGGCACCTCCTTCAATTTGGTCTACTGCATGTGCTGCTCCCAATGCGGTCTCCTCTACATTGGACAGACCAAACGCAGACTGGGTGACTGCTTTGCAGAACACCTTTGTTCTGTCCGCAAGCATGACCCAGACCTTCCAGTCGCTTGCCATTTCAACAAACCAACCTGCTCTTATGTCCACATGTCCGTCCTTGGCCTGCTGCAACGTTCCAGAGAAGCCCAACGCAAACTGGAGGAACAACACCTCATCTTCCGATTAGGCATTTACAGCCTTCCAGACTTATCATTGAGTTCAACAACTTCAGAGCATGAGCTCTCCTCCATCCTCTCCCCCTTTACATCCCCTTTTTTCAATATCCATTCTCGTTTCTTAATTTTTATTTTTTATCCACTTACTTTTATTTCTATTTTTATTTAAATTCATTTTTATTCATTTTATCCTATTTTCAATCTTTTTTCCCACCACTGTCCCCTCCCCCTCCCCCACAAGGGCCATCTGTCACTTGTTCATGCTGTTCTTTCCAGAGTACTACCTTTGTCCTGCTACCACCACATTGTTTTCTTACCTTAATGCTACTATCAGCACCTCCTTTAGCCAGTACCACTACCATTAACACCCCTTTGTCCTTTTGCTCATGACATCTTTGTCAATCTCTCCTTTGTCCCCACCTGATGAAGCTGGCCTTCTATCCAGCTCCACCTGCTCCACCTCCCTTAAACAGTATAAACTTCATCATATTTTCACTTCTCTTTAGTTCTGAAGAGAACTCAAAATGTTAACTGATTTTCACTCCACGGATGCTGTTAGGCCTGCTAAGTTTTTCCAGCATTTTGTTTTTATGCCAGGAGCAGCACCAGGCACACCATAAAAGGGGTCAACCTGGTGAGGCTAAAGCACAGTACTATTTGCATGCCAAAATGCAGAAGCAGCACAATGACAGGCAGAGCTAAGCCATTCCTCAACTAACCGATCAGATCAAAGCTGTGCAGTCCTGCCACTCCAATCATGAATGACGGTGTATAATTAAACAACTGGAGCATCCTGCACAAATATCCCCATCCTCAATGATGGGGGAGCCCAGCACATCAAGGCTGAAGCATTTGCAACCATTTTCAGCCAGAAGTGCCGACTGCATAATCCACCTTAGCTCCTGAGGCCCCCATTATCAGAGATGCCATTCTTCAGCCAATTAGATTCACTCCACATGATAAGAAAAACAATCCGAAGGCACTGGATATTGCAACGGCTATGGGTCGGGACAACATTCCAGCAGTAGCACTGAAGACTTGTGCTGCAGAACTAGCTGCGCCCCAGCCAAGCTGTTCCAGTAACAGCTACAACACTGGAATCTATCTGACAATGTGGAAAATCAGGTATGTCCTGTATACAAAAAGTAGGACAAATCTAACTTTGCCAATTACCACCCCATCAGTCTATGTTCGATTAAAATGATAGGTGTTGTCAACCATGCTATCAAGCGGCATACACAGCAATAACCTGCTCACTGATGCTGTGTGGATTCCACCAGGGCCACTCGGCTACTGACCTCAATACAGCCTTGACTCAAACATGGACAAAACAGCTGAACTGAAGAGGTGAGGTGAAGTCGTCAAGGGCAGTCACTAAGGCAGCATTTGACTGAGTATGAGATCAAGGAACCCTTACAAAACTGAAGTCAATGGGAATCAGAGGGAAAACTCTCCACTGGGTGCAATCAAACCATTTTCCCCCCTCATTCATTTTACAGGATGTGGGCATCACTGACTAGGCCAGCATTTATTGCTCATCCCCAAATGCCCTTGAGCTGGTAGTGGTGGTGGTGAGCTGCCCTCCTTAACCACTGCGGTCCCTGTGGTGTACGTACACCCACAGTGCTGTTAGGGTGGGGGGGGTAGCTCCCCTGTGGCAGTGAAGGAAAGGCAATATATTTCTATGTCAGGATGGCAAGTGGCTTGGAGGGGAAATTCCAGGTGGTGGGCCCCCCTTGTGTCTGCTGCCCCATCCTTCTAGGTGGTAGTGATTATGGGTTTGGAAGGTGCTGCCTAAGGAGCCTTGGTGAGTTTCTGCATCTTGTAGATGGTACACACTGTTGCTATTGTTCATCAGTAGTGGAGGGACTGAATGTTTGTGGAAGGAGTGTCAATCAAACTGGCTTTGCCCTGGATGGCGTCAAGCTTCTTAGCACAAAAGGAGATTGTGGTTATTGGAGGTCAATCATCTCAGTTCCAGGACATCACTGCAAGAGTTCCTCAGGGTATTGTCCTAGGCCCAACCATCTTCAGCTGTTTCAATGATCTTCCCTCCATAATGTCAGAAGTAGGGATGTTCGTTGATGATTGCAGAGTGTTCAGCATCATACACAACTCCTCAGATACTGAAGCAGTCCATGTCAACATACAGCAAGACTTGGATAACATTCATGCCACATATGTGCCAGGCGATGATCAGCTCCAACAAGAGAGAATTTCCCCATGACACTCAATTGCATTACCATCGCTGAATCACCCACCATCATCCTGGGCGCTACCAATGATCAGAAATTGAAATGGACCGCCATATAGATACTGTGGCCACAAAAGCAGGTTAGAGGCTGGGAATTCTGCAGCTAGTAACTCACTTCCTGACTTCCCAAAGCTTGTCCTCCATCTACAAAGCTCAATGCAGGAGTGCAATGGAATACTCTCCACTTGCCTGGATAAATGCAGCTCCAACACAAGCAGCTCAACACCATGCAAGGCAAAACAGCCCATGATTGGCACCCAACCACAGACATTCACTCCCTTCACCACCAATGCCAAGTGGCAGCAGTGTACACCATATGCAGCAACTCACCAAGGCTTCTTCATAAGCATCTTCCAAACCTACGACCTCTACCACCTAGAAGGACAAGGGCAGATAATGCATGGGAACACCAGCACCTGCAAGTTCCCCTCCAGGCCACACGCCATTCTGACCAGGAACTATATTGCCATTCTGTCACAGTTGCTGGGTCAAAATCCTGGAGCTTCCTGCCTAACAGCACTGTGAGTGTACCTGCAGCAGTTCACGAATGCAGCTCACCAACACCTGCTCACAGGATGGGCAACAAATTCTGGCCTAGTCAGCGATGCCCACATCCTGCGAAAGAATAAAAGTGTAGTACTGAGGGACTGCTGCACTCATCGGTGCTATCTTTCAGATAAGACAAACTGAGGACCTGGCTGCTCTTAGATAGATGTAAAAGATCTCGAGGCACTATTTAAAGAAAAGGAGAATTTACCTGTATACCGAGCCACAGCCATTCATTAATCAACATCATAAACAGATTAGCTCACCATTTATCTCACTTTTTATGGAACCTTCCTGCATGCCAACTGGATGCTCAGCTTTGCAAACATTATAACCATGTTTACAATTCAAAGGCCGTTAAGCATTTGCTGAAAGGTCTTATATAAATTTAAGGTTGCTCTTTAATGTATGACAAACAGCTAGCTATTGCTCTCACTGCCTTCAGGTCTTGCAGCATTAGATGAAATTATTTTGCTTTCTTACATAAATATGCAATCAATTATCCGTATATTACAAACCAGAAATCCTTGAAAACGTTATGGTCCCCTCTAGATGAATTAACCAATTATTGTGTTTATATGGCAAATCACTAGTTTGCTTTGCACTCTAAAATAATTGCAACAAAAAGTAAACCCACTCCAGAAACCGATTTAAAGACAGACTACTGGAAAATCAGTTGCCCTATTCCCCATTCCATATTTATTCACCATCTGTCACAATAGAAAGGGTTGCATAGAGTTTTCTGGCACATACGTGTGCATGTATTTATACAAGATAATTAAAGCCGCAAAGCAGTCCAGCAATTTAACACAGATGCATAATTAAGAAAATTTATTTGCTGGATGTGCTAATAGGTTTTATTCCCACCTACAGAGAGGGCAATGAGAAGGGATTTTCAAAAACTTGCAGTGGAAGGGAAGGACAAAGATCAAAATTGCAATATACTATTTAATTAGAAATAAAGATTTTAAAGAAATTTCTAAAATTTAACAATTCCTTTTAATTAAAAGAGTTAAAAGCTTTTGGTATATTTAATACTAGAGGCAAAAGCTTTGCTCTGAAAATGGGAAAAATGTGTTGCCTCCTGCACTGAACATATTTTATCAAGATTCCTACAGTTTGTGACTTCATATTTTGCTTTTCCTCACCATTTTCTTCTTCTTCCTCGACTTCATTTTTTTGGTCCGATTTCTTCCTTTCTTCTTCAGATTCCTCCTCTGAAGATTTATCATCATTAGATGATAAATTTGCATTTATTTCTGCTAGCAGCATCTTCTTGGCAATTCTGGCAAAAAAGGAAAACAGTTGAGAAAAATTAAATTTGATATTTGAATACTTGACATTTAAAAGTGATCAGTACCAAGCAGTTCCTTGTAGGCAGTCACTGTTTTCTATACAAAGACAACTTGCTCAAATTAAGTTCAATTTTACATATTTTGCAGAAAGTTAGTCTCATCCAAAAATCATTTGGGGAAAAAAGAGTCAGTAATAATTTGTGCGAGAGAATATAGATTCCCTTAATATTTATAGTATACCAAAGTCCCTTCAACATAAAATGTCTTGATATTCATTGACTTAGTACTCATCAGAAATAATTCATGGCTTTTATCTTTCTTGCATTACTCATATGCATAGTACAAGACTCTAGATCAAATGGATGAAACATTCCACAAGGCCCCATGTAGGTTTCCTGTCCTATAAAAATTTCTGTAATTACACTTAGCAATCATTTTATTTGCTGCCATGGAACTAATATCTTGAGAAATATTCAGAGAAAAGCAAAATCTACATTCACGAGAGCCTTGAATAAGTTATTTTGGATAAACTTTAATTTGAGCATGACAAATAAAATTTTATTCTAAGTTTGTTCCAAATATTTTGGCTGCTAATACTAGTCAAGTACTATAAATGTAAAACTATTCTACTTCGAAACAGTGCAACCCCATTACAGTGCCTGTTCATATATGTATTACTTTACTAGTGGCTACAAGAGAATACAATATGCTATCAGCAATCTATTTATTCCTTTTGCTCATTCTTCTGCAAAAAATTTAAAATGAACAGATTTAATTTAGCACACCAACCACAGAAATGAAAGGCTGGTTGGTGGTGGGAGGGAAGCCCCCATGATCAGGAGAAAGAAGAAAGGCAAGAACTGATAATCTTACATTTGTACAGCAATTTCAGATCCTCAGAACATCAGAAAACACTTCACAACCAATTATTTTTGCATGTAGTCAAATGTGGAAGAACACAACAGTCAAGGTGTGTATAGCAAAATCCCACAAACGTAAATCATTTTTGAATTATTTTTGGTGATGTGGGTTGAGAGGGGAAACAATCTGCTCTTTAAAGATTATGGGATCTTTTATGTACAGCTGGAATAGGGGTGGCATTAATAAAAATTACACCCGAATAATGGTATGGACAATGCAGCCTTCATGTTCAAGTCCTTGGGGGGGCTTAACCCACAATCTTGATTCAAAGGCAAGAATACTTCGAATTGAGCTTATTTGGCTAACTATAGGGTGGCAGAAAAGGGGCAGAAGCAGCTCTCTGCAGCAAATTTTATTAACTGGACTTCACACCATCTTTCTAGGTGTTATGGAGATACTTTCCCTTCCCATCACAAGCTCAACACGTCTCATAAAACCCTTCTAGTGATGAGCTTACACTAACTTTTCAAACTATTTACTACTTCTGCTGCAATAAATATATAAAGGCTTACGAATTCTCACACATTCTAATAATTATCTTCAGCTAATTTCAGGGTTACAGTAGCATAGTGGTTATTTTAATAGTTACCCTGAAGCTCAGACTAATAATCCAGAGACATAAGTTTAAATCCTATCATGGCAGATGAGTATTTAAATTCAATTAATTAAATAAATCAGGGATAAAAAGCTATTATTACTAATGAAGATCATTAAACCACCAGAATGTCGTTAAAAACGCATCTGGTTCACTAATGTCCTTTAGGGAAGGAAATTTTACACCATTACCTGGCCTGGTCATATATGACTCCAGATTCAAAGCAATGCAGTTTACTCTTGAGCCCTGTAAAACAGCCTAGCAACCAAGCCCCTCAGTTGTATGCAAGAAGCTGGCTCACTACCAGCTTCTAGGGCAAATAGAGGTGGGTAATAAATGCTGACTTTACGTCAGTGTTCTCATACCGCTAATGAACTGAAAAAGTCCTGTGGTTGCCTCTTATTCACCACTTCCATGGTCACTGTGAACAATGGTGAGATATCCAAGTGTGTGCTTTTACCCCTATTAGTTATTCTGTTAAGAGAATTTACTCTTGAATTATCTATTTGTTCAACATCTGGATTGCAGCCTTTACTAACTAGGAATACTTGTACCTCAACCAGACAATTGTCTTAGCGTATTAACAGTAATATATTATTACTGGGGCAGGGGGGAAGAGAAACCAATCCTAATGTGTTATTTGCGCAATACTGTGAATTAATTCAAATTGACCCTGCCATGGTCATTAGAGACAGAGCGGAGGCTAATTTTCCATCCAGACGCTGGGTAGTCTTGAGAATTCGAGTAAACACAGGATTTCACATGACCGCTATTTTGTTTACTGAAATACAAGTCATTATGCATTACCAGTTCCATTTTTAGTTTTATATCCTAATTCCAGTATCACAAATAGTGTCATTTTGCCATTAAGTAGACTGAAGCTTTTCTTTAAGAGAAAGTAAATCAGTTTGAAAATTTTGCTACCACTTAGATGTTCGTAAAATTAACCAACAGTAATGCAAAGAAAAACTGCAATGTTGGCAAATTAAAAAAATGCTGAAAACACCCAGATCAGACAAAAGCTATGGAGAGAATAGACAGTTAACATTTCAGGTGTGGGTCTATCACAACATCCAACCAAGAATCAACACCTGAAGTCGTTAACTTATCTGGCCTCTATAGTGATCTGCTGAGCACTTTCAACATTTTCTATTTTTGTTACTACCAAAAAATGAGACTAAATGTGACATACAGGAGCTCATTAGACACTTTAGCAGAATTAGATATAGAAATTAAGGATTTCATATCTAAACAGTTAAAGATGTGTGAAAATTCACTGCATTAAAATACAGAACTCAATTCTGACCATTGTGCCAATAGTTAAACCAAGAAACAATTGCATGCAATATTTTAAATTAAGAGATAGGTCCGACTGTTTGATACAAGTTTTCACCTGAAGATAAATAGTTGTGTTTCCTTTGTCTTACGCTTTCTATATACTTACAGTGTATTAAAAGTGTGATGTGCAGGGTCTTCTGATCTTTTGGAGCATACAGAATCCTGAGCTGGCCACCAGACTGAAGACTGAACTCTCACTTCATCAAGTCAACTAATCAGTTGCTTAGAACCCAATCCAAGGCATACACTGGGCAACAAACGTTAGCTGTCACTGTTCAGTCAGTTGAGCCAATCGTCTTCCACCATTTGGTTGCAAAGTTCATTTAGTGCTTCAGGTGTGTGTTCAAGACCTGCAATTCTGCACAAATTCTTTTTTTTTCCGCAGCTTGCCTTAAAGGGTTTCCTTTCATCAAGTTCATTACACAAAAGTCGAATGTGCAAGATGATGGAATTGTTGCTCCCTCCCCCTTTCGACTACATTACTTCAAAAATATACAACTTTAACTTATTGATGAAGTAGAGAACGTTTCTTTCTACAAATCCTCAGAGGGCACTGGAGCAACTGAGTTTAGTGCCAAAGTCCTGCATTCTCATTTACAACATAGGCTGAAACTGAAACCATTTTACGCAGGTACAACCTCAGGTTTGTAGAATAAATTGTTCAGGTCAGACTCAAATGTTCAACCACCCATCCATCCTCAAAATAATAAGTTGAGAAACCAAAAAAAAGGATGCAATTTAAGCCTTAGATATACAGTACAACATACAAAAATATTTAAGGATCACAAAAGCAAAAGAAATTCACTGGCATTACTTGACAATCATTTTATAAATACAATTCAAATTTATAACTGCCTCTTGTTGAAAACTTGCATTCCATAAAATATGTGCAAAGACAATTTAAGGCTAACTTTTAATTTCACGCAGTATTGGTATAAAATTAAAGAAATTCAAGGTATTCTATATCTTAGTGTGCTGTAGCTCCCTGTGGTTACAATGGAACCACCATTTCACAAGAATTTTTTTTTCATCTTAAACTTATACAAAATACACAAGATTTGATATATTTGGTCTAACAAATACAAGCATTCAATTCAATTTACAAGTTAGCACATCCAATCTTCAAGCAACACCATGTAAGACAACAGGTCAGGAACACTCGAGCACAATAAAGCAGTCTGCACAAGGCAAGGCAAAAGGTTATGAACAAAACCATATCTCCCCATAAATGAAAATGGGGAGCCAAATCATGAGCTGACAGTAAACTCTGGCAACAGGCGTAACAAAGTAATTTCTCTACTATGTAAGTCAGAGCACCAGATCCTTAAGCACATAACACTAAAGGTAAATGAGGAACAGAAATCATCAGTTTTTTTGCATTTTAAACTAGTTTGCTTCAAGTAGCCAATTAAAAGAATGTTCATCTTATAAAAAAAACATAAGTGGCACATTTTCAACAATGCATCTGATCTCAAAATAGAACTTGGAAATGACATTTTGATTGACTCTTAAAATATGAAATAGTGACTGGGTTTTCTATATATGAATACTGGTGTCCTTTTTCCAAAAAGTTGCCATAATTACAGCAAAACAGCGCTGCTCTCTTCCAATTGTTCACTTGCAAATATTATTTCTGGAAATTTGGTGCAACATTATTATGAATCTTAGTTTGAAACATTTTGATTAGTTACCTTTTAAATTCTACAGGCTCTAGAAACTTACATTGAATTACATTAAAACAAAATTCTTTAATTTTTAGGCATATCTCAAAAATAGACCTCAAATTAACAGTAAAAGGTCAGCTGTGTGTTGAAAAGACAAAATCCATAATCAACATGCAATCATATTCTGGATGAGGAAAAGCTGTTCATCCAAAGAAGAATGATTCTATTCTAAGAACACCAGTCAAAATGTTAATTCTGAAATGCTTGCCTTTGCTGTATTTTCTTTGATTTCAAAAACAGACAGAACAAATGAAGCATGCAGGAAGAGCAAACCAAAATGTTTGTTTTCCTACCTTTCAACCTCTCCACAAAATAGGATAACAGTCCCTATTCCAACATGGGATCATCATCTGGAAGCATTTCCCTTTTAGAAGTTGCCCAGGTTTTGTGACAGCTCGATGGGTAAATGCATCAGTTGGTGTAATACTGAGTCATCCATATAGGCTAATACAACCCATTTTCAATCATGAGTCTTTGGCGATCTCAGCTGGTGGTGCCAATGAACCATAGAATGTTACAGCACAGCAGCAAGTGAGCCAGTAAGCTTGAGGGTGAAGTGCAGAGTTTTTCTCCACACAGGCCTCAGGTCTAACCTTTTGTTCATTCCTAAACCATTTGATATTCCTGCAACTAACACCCTTTTATAAGAATTTAAGGATTCCATTTCACCAATGGTTTGTAGCAGGAATTCAGCATTCCAACCACTGGACAAATATTTGTTCTAATGTTCTTTTGATTGTTTTTGTGATTACATTGAATGTGCACACTCCGATTGTCCAACGAAAACAATTTCAGCTCCAAAGAGTCATATTGGACTCAAAACATTAACAGTTTCTCTCTCCACATATTCTGCCAGACCTGGAGAGCTTTTCCAGCACTTTGTTTTTATTTTGGAAAAGAATTCCATCAGTTTTTGCCCCTCAATCTTGAATCTCAGTTAACAGATCAGCCCTCAACTATTTCATTTCTTCAGCAAATAAAACACTCAATTCCTACTTATACGTGTAGTCCCTCATCTACGACAAGAATGACCTTGTAAACTTGAGTGGTCCTGATTAATTCATCATTCTCCAAGTTCTCACTGATTTCATCCCAGATTATGGACTCCATTAGTCTCTCGACTGAAGAGTAATTAGAGGCTTATCCCATCTCCATTTTCTAAAGAGTACAATTTTATTTGCCATTCTTCAGTCCTCTGGAAAATTTCTCTTATACAATTAAAGAGTCAGAGCCTCTACTGCTTTCAGCTAGCCACCCTCAGGATCCTTGATGATTCAATGACCACAATTTTGATTAACTTTGAGCATAATTTCAACAACTGGTATTCACGTAGCACCCGGAGGTGAAAAACAGAGGCAAGCTATTTATTTCTACCAATCCCTCTTCTCCCACTATGAACTTACTTTCACTGTAGCAATCCTGCCTTTACTTTTACTATCCCTTTAATAAAGTAGGGACACTACAATTGGTCTTAATACCCTTGGGCTTGGAAAAGATTGGAAGATGCCTAAAATAAACCAGAATTCCAGCTTACATTTGCAAATACATGACCCTTGTTGGAAAGTGAATGTGTTGATGTCTCAAGATAGGATTACACTTGGCTATAATGCCCAAAGTCCACTGGATATGCACATCAATGATGGCTAATATATTTCCAGCTCACCCCAATAAATGCTGTAGTAAAAAGCAGAGAAACCTCCCTTTCTGAGAACTAGACAACCTGTGCAGATGCACTACTCTACTTTGGAATTCCCAAACAAAACGGTTAGTTTGAAAATTTGTCCTGAAGGTTCTGAATGACTTCAACAATTACTTGAAATATATCCACATGAATGATCAATAGCACAGATGGACTTTGCTTATACTGAAGCCATCAGTTACATCATCCTGTTAGTCCGTAAGATTCAATGTTGCGAATTCTATAGTATCCCATCCTGTAAAGGAGGTATTACTCACCAACAGAAGATGCTAAGATGTTGGCTTTGGTCTGAAACCACTCATTTAACATGGTGCTTTTCAACAATCACAATGCCAACAGCTTTTGAGCACTGTGGATATGAAAACTTCAATTGCAGGACCCTATAAACAATTTTATACATGGAGCCATAACAATGTCCACTACCATCAAGTCCAAACGCATATTCAATGCTGCATCTACTTTTGTTGAAGTTTAAAACCAGCAATGACTGAAGACCACTGCTTTGTTCCAAATCTAAAACTGCATTCATGGAAATAAAAATATTTATCAGTACCAATGACAAATATGCTTCAAATATGCTTATCACATGGTAGGGGATAAAAAAAAAACAAGGATTTCTGTCATTGACAGAACAAACAAAAACAAACCTGAAGAGACATTTTAGTTCTGTCTATGCACATATCCTATTAAAAACAGAAATTCTCTTAGCGAGCCACTGGTACTCTCTCATTGCCCCTAAAAAAGAATAGCAACATTCTGCTGTACAAAGGTTGAAAGAATCAGACCAGCATGTACAATAAAACACCAGCTGGCCAAATTAGTGTATCCTGAACATTTCAGGGCCAGTCATATCAATTCAACTGTCACTTCAAATTGCAAAGGAAGGACTTTCTCTCCCCTCAACTACCCCCCTTCAAATTGAAGACACCTTTCACTGCCTATAAAACAAAACAACAAAGTAAATTTCTTATAAAAACAGTCTCAAAATCTGAACGATTGCAATGTGAGTTGTAAACTGCATTGGTGTTATAAGAATCCTCCATTTTCAGACTTCAAAGTGGGAGTTTAATATAATTTTTGCAAAAGAAAAAAAACATGAATTTGTCTAATTCCCAAAACTGTGCTCTGCTAGTATACTTAACTTCCAATTAATCCATCTTGTTAAAAAACTTGAACATTAATTATCCAGAAGAAAAATATTACCAAAGTGGAGCACTAGGTCTTGAAAACTGCTTAGTCTGTGGCACAGCAAAAGGCTGCAGCAAAATAAAACAGAGTGGAGGAGGAAATGACTCGCACTTCATTTTCCAGCTTGAATTTAGCAAGGAACCTACTTCAAATTATCTGCAAGTCGAGGTAGAAACACTACCAGGGAACCTGCAGAGGTAGGCAAAAAGGTGTTGAATCCAGGGGAAATCAGTTAGCTGAGATAGCTCAGCTTTGCATGCTCTGGAAGATTTTTAATTCATTAAGTATACTTTTGAAGGTTGGATTTTTAAATGGAAGCTTAAATTTACATACATGGCTTTGTTGCATGTAAGTGACACAGGTGTGATTCAACCAAACACTAGAATATCTCTAGAAGACATCCTAAAATGTAGGTTTGTTCAACCATGCACAGCAGGACTGATGTTTCAATTGCTGATCCTGCAGAGGCCACATTAAAATTACTGCTCTCATGGACCTGACAGTTCACTTCTGTAAACAAGAAAACTTCCAGCAACATCTCTGCAGCCCACAAGCAATGACAGAGTTTTAATAAGGTCTATGATACTGTGCGATAAAAATAACTGCCTTTAAAGGCAACCATCTGTTTTTCCATTGCAAGTTAAAAAAACTGCAAGATGCCAAATTATCCGGAAATGTATAATTAACAGAAAATTCACATCAACACTACATATTAAATTGTAGAAATATGATGTAGCAAAAAAGCTGTGTTAACATGTCTCAGCTGCAAAATATTCAAACACTGATACCTTCAATGTTTATCAATTCAATCATTTATTTAAATTCAGTTATTCTGTCAATTTTATCTTGTTTTGGCACAGCTGCACATGAATTAGGTAATAAATATTTGCTGATTGAATATTAATTTTTATTATAAATATTGGTCTGCCCCATGTGTCAACAAAACTATATTCCATGTGGTTTAACTGAGTTCTAGAAAGTTCTCAAATTCTAAGTGCTCCAAAATCCAGTAAATCTCATTCCTCTGCCTGAAAACAGTTTAAATTTACATCCACTGAAAGATGATCAATTTTAAACTGATAACCCTATGGAAATCGCAGTAGCGAAACAGAGCAATCACAAAAACGTAGTGCACAAGTATACAGTAGCATAGAATGACCTATAGCCACTATTTCGGTTCATTACCTGCAATGGACTTCATTAAACTATTCATGAAAATTATTCTAATGAGAATGGTTGCATCATCTGTAAATGCAAATTTCTCAATTTACATTTGCAGGCTTACAATTGCTGACAGCAGCATTAAAGTGGTATCTGGATAAATCACAAATGAGGTTTATAGATGGAGAGCAACGGAGCACCTTTCCAAAAGCATTTAAATGCTTTTAAAATATAAATCTTAGATTTTAATTTTCCTATTGGTTTTATTGAACTCTTAACTTCCAATTGTAAAATATCAGTACTCAAGTCTTTTGGCTGCAGGCAACTGGGCTTAGAAGTTTTCACATAAGGCTGCAATAGATACATGTAATCTTTCAGCACTTTCTACTACACTGGTTATTTTTGTTTCTAATTCCTATTAGTCAACTAAATTACCAGATCTATTGAATTCAGTTTCACAACTTGCCATGGTGAGATCTGAGACACCTCCAAGTTGTTAGCTCATTACTACAACCATTAGGCTACCATATCTCATCCCATACAAACAATTAAACTACCTCCAAATTGGCCATCGCTACCAAGACTTAGCAATGCTGACAAAACTCCAATGTTAGCCAATACACATTTCCTCCCAACACCAATCACATCTATGCTGAAACAAATTCCTGCATGCGTAGTTAGACATTCTATACCATATAAGCTTCCATATCAAAACAAGACCTAGGCAGGCTGATAAACATTACAGAATTGGAGAGGAGTAAGGAGTCTCGGCCACTGCTGAAGCAGAATATGCAAAGGCCAATAAAGTTTACTGCACTTCAAACATATTCCAAGCTATGGAAAGGTGGGGGGAGCTTTATCTGAGTGGGACGGGAAGAGAAGGGAAACAACAGCACACAATGGAGAGGTAGCTATTGATGTTGTGATTTTCCCCCTTCATTTAACAACTACATGTAGCAATTCAGAAAGCCAGTAAGACGCAAAATTGAAGCTCGTGCAACATGGAGAAATTCTTCTTCCTCCTCCAGCCAATATACAAGCTAGCACAATTGACACCAACTGCAAATGATTCATCCCCCACTCCCCCATCATAGCCAAGCACAATCCTATCCATAAAATGTGGGCAAAATATCCATGGGACATACACCGGAGGATGCAAACTGACTTCAAACCGAACTCAGGAAATACTACATAAGAGTCCGCAACCCATTTCTGGAAGTCAAAGCCTGCTCATCTCCTCAATTCCAATAAAAGTCAGAGTGAAGTCATAAACCAGCAGCCACCCCCCGGCCATGAACCACAAATGCATTTTTATTTACTGCCATGTAACAAGTTATTTACCGATTCCATAAACATACATACTCCTAAAAATATATACTTTTCTTCATGTGTGCATGTGCATTATACCCCAGGTTAACAACATCCGAAAGGGGATGGGCTTGTTGATTCAAATTACTTTTTCCTAAACTTATGTCCCTAGGGTAAAATATACTCCAGATATTAGAAATGTAGTTTAATAAATTGCATCAAGACCTGGACATTTCCCTAAAACCTTCACCCCAATTACCTACTTGCAACTTGATTTTCAATCAAGACAACAATATTTTAAATGTATACAAAACTGTTAAGCTTAACTGAAGTTCACCAGGCAATACATTAGCACCCACATATCTCCCACCCTTTCTACCTTATTCCATCAACAACAACATTTAAAAAAATCCTAGCCCACAACTGAAACTCTGATCAAGAATCTCTTTTCCAGTACTTAGCTGAAGTTGGCCAATTCTACAGGCATAGATACCATTTGATTTGTATGCACATCTAATCACAAATTGAAAAGCCACCATGTATGAATTAAATGCAGAATTACCCTGTTGTGACCTGCTTAAATTCTGAACCATGAACTTCCAAGTACTTCCAGAGCGTGCAGTGACATTATGAATAAACTTGACCAACTAACATTAGACTTTTGACATCTTTAATTTGGTATATTTAAATGCCACTTAACATTTTGAATCGTGTAGTTTCAAATAAAAATTTGGGACCAAGCATTTTCACAAAATTGTATTTACTGCATAAATTGTAAAAATGAAAATGTTTGAAACCATTTAAAAATCTTTTACAGAACAGAAACCAAGGTTCATATTAAAATATCTTAATAAAAGCACAAAACATTAGCACCAATAGGTTTAACTGTTCAAAGAAGTGTTTGTGACTACACAAAATGCTTTTCTGGTAAAGAAGTCTTTGTAAAGTCCACATTGTAGAAATTATTACCTATTCTCAGGGTCATCGTCATAGTCATCACTGGCACACTGGGGAGCATTTTTTGAATTGCCCTCTGCTTCATCACCTACAATGACAAGACCAAATTTTAGTTACGAGTCCCTCCAAAATTACAGTTCATTTAACAGTGTTTTCATTAACTTAAAATACTGCTAAGCATTTTAATTATGTAGCCAAATAAACAAAGTGGTGTCCTGCATTTAATCTCTCTCGCCTTTCACAGATCTTTTCCTCCCCCATCTGCCTCGGCATTTCTCTAAACATGTAATATCTCCAATTTTTTTTCCAGGTCTGATGAAAGATCATTCATCTACATTAACTCAGCTTCTCCCAACACAGATGCTTCCTGAGTATTTCCAGCATTTACTGTTTCCAGTTCTGACTGAAAGTCAAAACAAGGCTGAAAAATTACCGTTCAATAATCCTAAAATAGAGCTAAATGCCTCGACTTCTCATTTTATACGCTCCAGTTTCTTTCTAGACTTAGGGAGCTATTCTCTAATCCAAACAATTTTGTCTCCCTTCACCGTGTGAAGTCAACTGGAGTGTCAGGTGCACATGAAGCCTGCCCCATTGTATCTTTTGGGCAACGGGAGCATATATACACAACTTCAAAATGTAAAAACTAGTTGGGTGCCAGTAACACCCACTTCAAAGTTTACATTTATTTTTGAGATTAATGGAAAAATTGTAATTTATGATTTTGCCAAAATGAAAAATAAAATACTTTTTAAAAATAAATCTGTCAACCTTTAAAAAGAGTTTTATGGAACTGGCATTGCTTCAGCATCCAAGTCATAAAGAACCTCCCCAAAGCTGTCCCAATTTTGTAACCAAAAACACTGTTGAACAGGAAACTTGCTTGTGGAATAGTTCATGAAGAAAGTATTAACATCCCATCAAGTGACTATACTGATGAGTCAGTTGTGGGCACTGACTATACGAAAGGACACTGGAACACCACCAAGTCATTTGAGGGATGAGCTTTAGACAAACAAAGTGGTTGCACCCAGGCAGGGTGAATCCAACTAACAAAAAGCTAACAAAAAAAGATGCTTAACAGGTTAGTTGGTAACTGGATGGTAATGAGACTGATGTTGAATAAAAATGGATAGTTGTTTTTGAAAAGGCACATCCAAAGGTTAGAAATACAATTACATTTTGTGAAGTAGTCACCAAGGTGGTGAATGAGAGAAGCCTAGTAATCACCCAAAACTTAAGACTTTCAAAAGGTTTTTTGACAAGATACTGTACAAGAGGCTTCTTTGAAGATGGAAGCTTTGGGAGTATTAGTGATCATTATATTGAGCTGGAATGAACTGGAAGGCTACGGGCAAAAAATAATTACGTATAGATTTGGTTTTTTTGGAGAGCTGCTTTTTGCATGGGGGCAGGGTGAATCTTTGGTCTAGAATTATGAATTTTTCACCTTCAAACTGACAGGAAATGTAATAGCATCCGGCATAAGTCAACAATTTAAACAGATGAGGTCAATTATTCAGGCTGGGCTATGAGATGTCATTTGCAGTTCATACAAGGCATGATCGGCTTATGGAGAAGGATGTTTGATAAACGATCGAACATACTATGCTTTGAAAACAGGAGTAGAGAAATGCAAAAACAATATCACAATAGAAGCACACCTACCTGATGACTGGCAAAACCCTGATCCTGTAGCAAGTACAATGTTTTCCGTGATAGGCTGTATCTTTTGTTCATCACTGCTGCCTTCTCCGGGCAAGTCCTGCTTGTCCCCTTGTTCAGTTGCTTCATCTTCATCTGACGAAGAGGAGCTTTCCTTTTTTCCCACAGCTCGTTTCTTCCGTTTTAATTTTGCTGTTTTTTCTTGAGCAGAATTTGTGGTAACTTTCTCATCTTTGGATGAATCATCCTCATTGTCCTCATTTATCTGTTTTTTTGTCTTCTTTGATGATTTTTTAGCTGTACTAAGTTTACTCAAGCTCTTTATTTCCTTTTCTAGATCAGAATCATAGTTGGAAGAGTCTGAACGATGTTGTCGTTTTTTGTTAGCAACATTAATCCTTTTACTGGTTCTTTTTCTCTCCTTTCCACCAAAATCTGAGCTTGAAGATGAGCACTTCCTTTTCCGTTTAAGACTACTAGCCTGAGGCATTCGCTTTCTCAGACCAAACAGACTTGTCCTTTTAATAATTTTTTGGGATGTGTCACTATCTTTGTTATCTACATCCGATGAGCTTTCACACTTCACTGCTGCCTTTTTCAGTACCTCAGGGATTTCATCAGAGTCAGAGGTAGATTGCTCACCAGCTTGATGTGGTACATCTGACTTATCAGGATCGGATTCTTGCACCTCAGACTTCAGGCTTTTGCTGGCCTTTCGGCCAGTCTTTACTTTTCCTGAAAAGTCAACTTTTTCTTTGCCTTTAGTTTCCCTTTTGGATCTCCTACGTCTTTTACCACCACCAGCACTATCAGTGTCTTCTTCCGATCTGGAGTTCACAATTCCTGCCCCACCAGGGCGCCTCAGAGGTGTAGTTTTTATGCGAGGCGATCGTCTGGTATCAGTGTCCTCTGACAGAACAGATGTATCATTTACAGGATCATTTTCAAGATCTTCAATTACATCAGATTTTTTCTTCCTCTTCTTTGAATTTTTTACACTGCCCTTTTGAGGGCTTTCCACGCTTTTTTTGCCTTTAATGGTATGCTCTGCAGTAGTGACTCCTTCTCTATCCCCTGCATCATCATGGGTATCATCTCCAAACCCAGCATCGTCGTCATCACCTCCATCCCCATCATTGTCATCAGCACTATCTGCATCATAATCCGCTGCACGTCCATTGTTTCCATCGCTCCTATTATCCACTGCCTCAGCAGCATCACTCCCATTAGCCACTGCCTCGGCAGCATCACTCCCATTATCTGTCTCAGCAGCATCACTCCCACTGTCCACTGCTTCAGCAGCAGTATCTGCTTTATCCTTCAATAGTCTTTTCCTACATGCACCATGCACAGTTTTCTTAGATCTCTTAAGTGAAACTGGGGTCAATTTTATAAAAGGTCCACACTTTGTTGAAGAATCAGAGTCGAGCTCAGAGGATTTTCCAGAATTATTCTGACTTTCAGCAGCTGCCTTAGCTGATGGAGTATCTAACAGTGTGCTGTTACTTGCAGAATTATCCACAGTAATCAGATCTGGTAGCAATGAGTCAGTTGTCCCAAACAGACCTTCAGTCAGTGAAGAAACAGATCCCATATCCAAAGCTTCATCTAAACTGTTAAGCAATGTTGCATCTGCCATCTCTGATTCTAATTCAAGGCCTGTATTTTCACTATTAGCAACAGCTTCATTTTTGACCAAAAGATCATCGTTTGATGTACAATCAGTCTCAGCCCTGAGCATTCTTGAATCCAGTACTAATGGATCAGTTTGTTCTATTGACATGATTTCTTGTTCTTCAGTGGTCTTGTCTGGTTCACTTGACACTCCTGTCACTTCCATCTGATCAGATTCATCTTCAGCTGCAATAGAGTTTTCTGCAATTGTCTCATCGCGTAATAAATAATTTTCATTGTTAGTGGAATCCAGTACCTCAAATTTTTTAACACATTCTTGTAAGGATTCAGTATGTTTCTTATTTTGTTCCATTTCCAAATCCTGAATCTCTTTATCTACAACTTCTTCCAATGCAAGATGTACTTTCTTTAGATCTCCAAGCACAGACTTAAAAGCTCTCAGCTGTCTCATGTTTACATTAGGCTCAGACTCATTCAAATCTTTTTGTTTTAAGAAATTAACAAAACTAATATTCAAGTTGGCTGTTGTATCAATTAGTTTGCGAGCTTTCTTCAGAATTTCTTTCGGCACTTTTAATGCCTTATAAGAATACATAATGTTTCCCGAGCCTGGAGAAAGAGCTGTTAATGAGCCTGCATCTTTGTCCTGTCCATTGCAATCTTTACTAGAAATTCTCTGAGTGTTTTTATACTCATGATCCACAGATTTGTCACTGTCATGAGGACCTGGGGATTTGCATTTATCACTGTCCAATTTAAATTTATCAAAGTCTCTTCTCTTTCTGTTTTGTTGCCACAGCTGATCAAGACACTCAAATACACTGTCACATGCAGTGACCAAATCCAGTAAAGGCTCTGGATTACATACATAGCAGTACCATTTTTTGTTTTCATCCATTATATTGGATAGTTCCTTCCTACCCAGGTTTCGCAAGATGCAACTTTTGCAAAATGCATTGTGACAAAAATCACAACAAATTAGATTTCCACCTTCAGCACACCATCTGCAATACAGAAAAACAAATGTGAAGATTACAATTTTTTAAAAAACAGGCTTCTCATTAAGAAAGTTACAATCATGGCTCTCTGGTGAGGCTATCAACTGCAATGGGCAGGATAGTGCCTAGGGATAATACCCAAATGCAGCTAAAGTACACAGCACCTGTTAGGTTATTTAGTAGTAAGTGTTGGAATTCCTATTAAAAACATCTCTCTCCTGGTTTAAACTGCTGGTTTTGAGGGTGCGGTGCCAAGATACAGTTGTCTCAGCATGCAACTCCCCATAGGCCAGTATTATCATGTCTTTAAGATAACTCAGCCATCCATAGCCGTAATCACCATCAGGTAGAGTTTTCACTTTGATGCAATTGCCAATTCTGGGGTTAACTGCACCTGTTTTCAAGTGTTCTCTGCTTCACAAAAACGTTCGTGACAACTGAAAAGTTTGGTTAACAGATGAAAATAAAAATAGTTGCATTTTCAATCAGTCAGTCCACCATGATTTTTAAAATGACTGAAATTAACTCTAAACTATTTGCTAGTTATTTTGGAGTACATTAGTCAGTTTCTCCAAAATTAAAACAAAAATCACAATAAGCTCTTAAAACTCACCTTTAGTTTCACCACACCTAAAAGAACCAGCTTAATATTAATGCCTTCCTGAAGGCCAGCAAACAAGTGCAATTAGTGCAAAATGGCAATTAATTCACCCAGGAGGCATGACCTTAGTGTCTTCTTTTAAAAAAAAACTAGCACAAAACTTGAAGAACATAAATTGCATTTAAATTCTGTGATCATGTGCATCATTTACTCTAATTTTTTGCTGTAATTTAGCTGAAAAAGAACAGGACACAAGAGTAGAAATTCAAGGCCTTCTGTTTTTATAATGACTTTCCAATCTCACAATAGCGACTCCCCGTTAAAAATGACAAATTATTCTTCTACATTTTACTGGTTCAGGACTTGGGGTTGATTTTAATCTAGTCAGAATGAAGGATTTATGCTCTTCCTCCCCATCACAATTTACTTCTCTTCTCTGGAAAACACTGATGTCTGTTGGGGCCTGGTTCCCAAGGTCATGGCAACCTTGCACACACGTGGCAATTCTTTGTTTTACCTACAGTTCAGCATTAGCAGTTTTGACCCCGGCGGCATCAAGGTCAAACCTCAATTGTCACCGCCACAAGTACAGCTTCAAGCAGGGGGAAATGAATTGCAATTCAAAGTAGAAAAATAAGATGAGTCTTCCCACTACCTCCACCCACCCCACATTGATTAGACGCCCAGAGGTCAGAAAATCAAATAAGGTTTTCTGGTCTTTATGGTTTAGAACTTAACCAAATGCACAAGGCAGCTCCGGGACACCCAAATAAAAGGAGCACAAAATAAAATTCCACTCTGGGACTAGTTAGCCTCAAACATACAGCCCTCTTGAAATTTATTTAGGTCTCAAGCTTTAGTACACTTGATTGGTAAAGCGTAGCAAAGCTCAAATAATGTATAATCAATTACAAATTTAACAAGCTGTCCACTACCATTCAGATAACAATACTATGGATCTGCAACAATGCACTTCATCATTTCCTACCAAACCTACCTTCATTGCTCTTTCATTTCAGATTCTCCACCCGAGTCATACTTAATTACCCATTGTTTGGCTTTCTTCCAGAGTTCCAAGGCTTTTCCCTCATTGCACTCTTTATTCATATTAATGACCTGTTTTACTAATCATCGAATCTTAACTAGAGGAATTTTATTGTTGATTGCACACAATAAGCCCAGAACTTCAGCACACACATCCATTCCTCTTACTCTGCAATTGCTGAACCAACATCTCAACCCCTTCTGATTTTGAATGGACTTTGTTTCTTTCCATGTTAAATGATAGACATTTTTTTCACTTTACAGCTAATACTAGCTTTTGATGACTCAAACCCCAGCCTGGTATTTTTCACAAGCTTGTTCCACTGCTGCTAACCTCAAAATGAATGCCCATATTGTTAACAAAACAAAAACAGAATTACCTGGAAAAACTCAGCAGGTCTGGCAGCATCGGCGGAGAAGAAAAGAGTTGACGTTTCGAGTCCTCATGACCCTTCGACAGAACTTGCGTTTGAGTCCAAGAAAGAGTTGAAATATAAGCTGGTTTAAGGTGTGTGTGTGGGGGGCGGAGAGATAGAGGACAAAGAGGTGGAGGGGGGGGTGTGGTTGTAGGGACAAACAAGCAGTGATAGAAGCAGATCATCAAAAGATGTCAACGACAATAGTACAATAGAACACATAGGTGTTAAAATTAAAGTTGGTGATATTATCTAAACGAATGTGCTAATTAAGAATGGATGGTAGGGCACTCAAGGTATAGCTCTAGTGGGTTTTTTTTTATATGATGGAAATAGGTGGGAAAAGGAAAATCTTTATAATTTATTGGAAAAAAAAGGGAAGGGGGAAACAGAAAGGGGGTGGGGATGGGGGAGGGAGCTTATGACCTAAAGTTGTTGAATTCAATATTCAGTCCGGAAGGCTGTAAAGTCCCTAGTCGGAAGATGAGGTGTTGTTCCTCCAGTTTGCGTTGGGCTTCACTGGAACAATGCAGCAAGCCAAGGACAGACATGTGGGCAAGAGAGCAGGGTGGAGTGTTGAAATGGCAAGCGACAGGGAGGTTTGGGTCATTCTTGCGGACAGACCGCAGGTGTTCTGCAAAGCGGTCGCCCAGTTTACGTTTGGTCTCTCCAATGTAGAGGAGACCACATTGGGAGCAACGAATGCAGTACACTAAGTTGGGGGAAATGCAAGTGAAATGCTGCTTCACTTGAAAGGAGTGTTTGGGTCCTTGGACGGTGAGGAGAGAGGAAGTGAAGGGGCAGGTGTTGCATCTTTTCCGTGGGCATGGGGTGGTGCCATAGGAGGGGGTTGAGGAGTAGGGGGTGATGGAGGAGTGGACCAGGGTGTCCCGGAGGGAGCGATCCCTACGGAATGCCGATAAGGGGGGTGAAGGGAAGATGTGTTTGGTGGTGGCATCATGCTGGAGTTGGCGGAAATGGCGGAGGATGATCCTTTGAATGCGGAGGCTGGTGGGGTGATAAGTGAGGACAAGGGGGACCCTATCATGTTTCTGGGAGGGAGGAGAAGGCGTGAGGGCGGATGCACGGGAGATGGGCCGGACACGGTTGAGGGCCCTGTCAACAACCGTGGGTGGAAAACCTCGGTTAAGGAAGAAGGAGGACATGTCAGAGGAACTGTTTTTGAATGTAGCATCATCGGAACAGATGCGACGGAGGCGAAGGAACTGAGAGAATGGGATGGAGTCCTTACAGGAAGCGGGGTGTGAGGAGCTGTAGTCGAGGTAGTTGTGGGAGTCGGTGGGTTTGTAATGGATATTGGTGGACAGTCTATCACCAGAGATTCCCACCGACTCCCACAACTACCTCGACTACAGCTCCTCACACCCCGCTTCCTGTAAGGACTCCATCCCATTCTCTCAGTTCCTTCGCCTCCGTCGCATCTGTTCCGATGATGCTACATTCAAAAACAGTTCCTCTGACATGTCCTCCTTCTTCCTTAACCGAGGTTTTCCACCCACGGTCGTTGACAGGGCCCTCAACCGTGTCCGGCCCATCTCCCGCGCATCCGCCCTCACGCCTTCTCCTCCCACCCAGAAACATGATAGGGTCCCCCTTGTCCTCACTTATCACCCCACCAGCCTCCGCATTCAAAGGATCATCCTCCGCCATTTCCGCCTACTCCAGCATGATGCCACCACCAAACACATCTTCCCTTCACCCCCCTTATTGGCATTCCGTAGGGATCGCTCCCTCCGGGACACCCTGGTCCACTCCTCCATCACCCCCTACTCCTCAACCCCCTCCTATGGCACCACCCCATGCCCACGGAAAAGATGCAACACCTGCCCCTTCACTTCCTCTCTCCTCACCGTCCAAGGACCCAAACACTCCTTTCAAGTGAAGCAGCATTTCACTTGCATTTCCCCAACTTAGTCTACTGCATTCGTTGCTCCCAATGTGGTCTCCTCTACATTGGAGAGACCAAACGTAAACTGGGCGACCGCTTTGCAGAACACCTGCGGTCTGTCCGCAAGAATGACCCAAACCTCCCTGTCGCTTGCCATTTCAACACTCCACCCTGCTCTCTTGCCCACATGTCTGTCCTTGGCTTGCTGCATTGTTCCAGTGAAGCCCAACGCAAACTGGAGGAACAACACCTCATCTTCCGACTAGGGACTTTACAGCCTTCCGGACTGAATATTGAATTCAACAACTTTAGGTCGTCAGCTCCCTCCCCCATCCCCACCCCCTTTCTGTTTCCCCCTTCCCTTTTTTTTTCCAATAAATTATAAAGATTTTCCTTTTCCCACCTATTTCCATTATATAAAAAAAACCCCACTAGAGCTATACCTTGAGTGCCCTACCATCCATTCTTAATTAGCACATTCGTTTAGATAATATCACCAACTTTAATTTTAACACCTATGTGTTCTACTGTACTATTGTCGTTGACATCTTTTGATGATCTGCTTCTATCACTGCTTGTTTGTCCCTACAACCACACCCCCCCCCCCCACCTCTTTGTCTCTCTATCTCTCCGCTCCCCACACACACACCTTAAACCAGCTTATGTTTCAACTCTTTCTTGGACTCGAACGCAAGTTCTGTCGAAGGGTCATGAGGACTCGAAACGTCAACTCTTTTCTTCGCCGCCGATGCTGCCAGACCTGCTGAGTTTTTCCAGGTAATTCTGTTTTTGTTTAGGATTTCCAGCATCCGCAGTTTTTTTGTTTTTATCCCATATTGTTAAGGCTTCTTCTTCCAAGTTCAGCTTCCTCTTTTCATGCCAAACACTTGTTGGCAAACCAAAAAAAACACCCAAGATTTGAAAACAACACCCATTTCTTTTGAAGATGCAAAATAAGTTTGCTAATTGCAGATTCCAAGTTCACTCTTTTGCAATCATTTCCCTCCCCTTATTATACAAATACAACTGCATTAGAGGGAATGCTTGTCTGAACATTCCCCCCTTTTTGCATACATGCAATTGCTCACATTCTCTCCTCACACCCTCACAAAGCTGAAATTAAGCAACATTTGAATTTCCTGCTCTAACCTTTACCAGGTTCAAACGGCCAGCTTCCAAGCGCAGAGTTTGGCCTTACCATCACAAATACTATCTTCCAACAAGCTGATAAACTGAATCTGGATGCACCCCAGATCTAAACATTGTCATACAGTAATGTAGTCCCATGCGCCAGAGTCCGCAAGAGAGTGCACTTTACCCACTGCCTTAGGAGATGCTCAGTGCTGGTCAGCTCATCGGCATATCAGGAACATCATGTCCTTGAAGATAACAACTAAAGTGCTACAACACAGATTGGAAATACCAAAAGAATCTTCACATAACTATCCCAAAAGGCGCAGTCAGCTTGCTGGTATCCCAAAAGAAAATACTGAAGATTCTTGGAAGTAGTTAAGGGATCGGAGGTCCTTGTATTCAAATGGAAGCACCAAAATAATTTCAACAAGAACAACCAAGGCATAGCTAAGCTTCCAGGTATGCACAGATCCTACATATCTGACCAAAAAAACCAAAAGTTAGATAACATCATGCAAAACACACACTGAAGCCAAATGAAGAAAAATCTACAGTTTGAAAACAGGGCTGCAGAGCTTCATGAAGCTGCCAATAAGCACAAGCTGAAGGCTAACCATGAAGTTATCCAGCCTATGGCCCAAAAACCAACAGCAGCATGCCCATTCTCTCAACAGACAGCAATCAGCTCCTGACAAACAGTCATGAGATTCTCTCTCATTGTGTAGAGCACTTTAACAATCTCCTGAACTAAGAATCCACAGTGTACTGCTGAAAAACAAGACATGCTACCTAAGTTTTTCGTCTAGCATTCATCAGAACACTTCGCAAGAATACCAACAGAAAAGGGAACAATTTATATTGCATGAGAAGAGAGAGTGCTGATTGGTTGGCATGTGGGCTCTGATTGGTGGAGGCGCCTCTACCAATCAGAGCCCACTTGCCAACCAATCAGCACTCTCTTCTTGTGCAATATAAATTGTTGTTTCCTTTTCTGTTGGTATTCTTGCGAAGTGTCCTGATGAATGCAAGACAAAAAGCTTTGACAGCATCTCTCTTTTTTCAATCAATACTCAAGTTCTGTACTACCAAGTGACTATTAATCCACAGTGTGAGGCAACACTGCTGAATCAGTTCTGCAGCATCATGTTCTGGATGAGTTTGCCTTCAATGCATCTCAAGCCAAGTCACCAAGGCCATAAATAACCCTCTGTGGGTAAGTCTCCAAGAGCCATTGGTATTCAACCTGAAGTATTCAAGTAAGGAGGAATTCAAATGGTTAGGAAATGGAAGGGAAGTTCATCTGTGGCAATCATTGTGGTATTTCATTTCACCCCAGTGGGAAAAATCTTTGCAAGATTATACTTGACAGACTGGTGCACCCAGAATCATAGTGTGGCTTTCATGCTGGACAATGAATGGTTAACATGTGCTTTGCAGCATATCAAATTCAAGAAATGTCCCACAAACAGATCAACGACATTGTACAATGCTTGTTCGCCTAAGGCCTTTGACTCAGTAAACAGTGAAGGCCTGTGGAAGATGCGGTACAAATAAGGTTGCCATGAAAATATTTTCCACTCATTTTATAAAAGCATAATGGTCAGTGCAGTGCAGAATGTTGCCTTCAGATACTTTTCCTTGTCACCGATGGCATCAATAAAGCTTCACTATGGCTCCAGCTCTGTTTGCTCTCCATTTCTCAGCTACACTCTTCTGTGCACTCAAAGGCTTCAACATAGGAGTACACATTCAGTTCAGGATAGACAGCAACCGTAACAACTTGCAAAGATTCAAGGCTCGCACAAGGATCACTGAACAGCTATGAATTGAACTCGTTTGCCAATGACTGTGCTCTCATGGCAGATACCCAGAGCACATCCAGCTGCTTGTCATCAAAACTATCAAAGCGATTGGAAAACCCATCATTATAACAGCCTCACACTTTCTTCCCCATAAAGTCCAAAAACTGCCTCAGCCAAATGTTTCAAACAATCACCAGTGAGCCATGTACAGCCTGAGCCCTAACTATCTGACTCAAAGTTCAAGCAACTCAGTCTTATTTGAGCTTACATTTATTTGTACTGCTCGAATGTCAGAGGGTCTGGAGTTACAAAAGAGTACTTTTTGGCACTTAGTAAACCAGTTGAGTTTTTACAACACTGATACCAATTTTTAAACTAAATTGATGCAGTCAACCCAATCCTGTCAGATAAATTTTAGGCACTACGAATAATATGAGAATTCAACACGAGTAAGGAAAAGAAAGTGGGATACCTACCTGCACTGCTCATCCATACCATCTGCATCTCGACTAATATCATCACTCATGTAGTACTTATGGCAACTCTGTAAAATAGAAGAAATGCATCAGGAATCAGTAAGGGTGCAGTAAACTGATTTCTGTAATTCAGACATGTTTATATTTGTCTATATAAGATTAAAAAGCTTAAATTAGGAATGGCTAACATCCCCAATTATATTGAATCAACATGGTAACATGGTAAGCCAGGACCTGTTGTTCTTTCTTGCTTCAAAGAGACATTTTACAAGAAGCACCTCTAAAAGGTATATTTTTCCACCAATTTAAGTGAACAAGGCCAAGAGTGACTTGTTAAAATATTTATAATATACCCAAAAATACAGTACTGTCATTGCATGCTCCACGGTAAAGACAGATAACCATCTCCTATCGAATTCTGCTATGTCAAAATTACAGCATTTAGCCATCATGCTTCTAGGCGTCCTCTAAATAAGATTTTCCACTTTTAAATGAGCAGCCATTAGCAACCACATTCCAGGTCTTGCAGCAAGCCTATCGCCACCCCAAGAGACTGCTTTGGACGCTTGAAATTCCTACAGCATAAAACGATGTACAGTATCAGAGTCTCTTTAGTCCCAGGATGCAGAGTGTAACCTCCCTCCTGGATACAGGTAGTTCCTACCCACTAGACTCTATACAATTAAAAGAAAAATGGTCTGCAACCACAGGTTTTAACCAGTCTTTTAAGTCAAATAAATTGTGATTGTATCCAAGTGGGTTGGGAGGCCCAATTACTCAGACTGAGCCCTTTAATGAATTGGAAATTTTAATGAATTAAAAGAGGGAAATAAAAAAAATTAACTTTGCTTTTAAAATTATTTGTAATTTAACCCACACCACTCCTTCATTTACCCTTCCACTTCCTAACTCTGTTCCAATGACATATAGTGTAATGGTGTCACTTTTTATAGCAGTGGCTATTTGTTTTAGTTTCAGCTTTGCTCTTGTACACTGGGGACTTTAAAATCATCAGCATCCTCCTTGCACCCCACCCCCCACACTTGTTTGGCAGCCGACTCATCACTTTATGCCTCTGTTTTAAAGTTCTCATCCTTGTGGTCAAGTCCCTTATTGGTCTTGCACATTCCTATCTATAACTCTTCCGGCCTCTCTCGCTCAGTTATCTGTACTCAGCGAATACTGGTTTTTTAAGCATCTGATTTTAACTGCTCCAGCACGTCACAGTGCCTTCAACTAACTAGGGCCTAAGCTCTGGCATTCACTCCCTAAACCTTTGTCTCTCTCCCTCCTTAAAAGACCAATTTTGCCCTAATATCGCCTTACGTGGCTTGGTGTCAAATTTAGTTTATAACACTCCTTTGAAGTGCCTTGGGTCTTTTTTTTTAAAATTACGTTAAAGGTGCTGTATAAGTACAGTTTATTATAAATGCTTGATCATGTTGTCACAAATGGCAAAATATACAAGTTTCCCCTCAGTCAGTAGAGCAGAGTGCAACTTCAACAGAATGTGAACAGCTCATACCCTACAAATGAGAACTTTCAGTGCTGGATGCCGCTGGACTGAATCCTTGTGAAAATGGTTTACTTGCTGCCCACAAGCAGTGCAGCTGACTATTCCATGTAGATTCTCATCTGTCAAAAAAATGCAATTTTAAATTGTAAGTTTGTTCATTGCTTCGCATGGTTGCTAAAATAAGATTTCAAGTGCACTACTAGAATTATAATGCAATCTAACTGCACAGAATATACTCTACCCCTTTGCCTGGATCAATCTCTGACCCAAGATAAAAATAATTATCACAAGCTCCTTTGGATTCACAGATCAGTTTATGCTGTTTATCAACAAAATCCCTTCAGACTGGATGATAGTGCATGATGCAACTGAAAGTTTCAGGTTTGGAAGCTATGTTGCACATAGAAATACATGAAAGTGATACCAAAACAAACATGGGATCTACGTTTTAATACAATTGTGTTTTAACACATGACTTAGAGTAAAACCATTTCTCCTAATAAATATTCTTGACTGCAGTAAGATGGACTCAGACAATGGATGCATCATACAACTGTTTCTGCCATTTCTCCATTCAAAATTTTCTAAAATAGTCAACATTAAAGAGAGAACTTGCATTTATAATACGTCCTTCACAACCTCAGGAGATTCCAAAACACTCCACAGCCAATTAAGTGTAATGGAGGTAAACAGTGGCCTATTTGTACTCCACAAGATCTCATCTAATCCTGTCAGATAACCAGAGGCTTTCTTTTGCTGGTTTAGGGGTAAATGTTGACCAGGATAACTGGACAACTCCCCTGTTGTTCTTAGGGTACCATGTGATATTTCAGAGTGACTTGAGGCAAGGCATTGGTTTAATATATGCAAAACACCACACTGTACTCAATGCCAGCTTAGATTGTGTACTCAAGCCTTAAATGGGAATTGAACCTGCAATCCTATGACTCAGGTGCAAGAGTGCTACTGCTGAGTCAAGGTCCAAACAAAAAGTAAATTAACATTAAAAATGTTGAACATGCAAAAAAATACAAAACCTCAAGGGATCACAACGACTAGGCACATTTAAACACCAATAAAATTTCAAAATCTCTATATACAAGGGTTCCAGGTGATATTAAATTATCACTGGCGTATCAAACAAGATATTTAAAAACTAGGAAGTGGTAGGCCTACCTTCTTCCTATCCTCACACTATCAGCATCATACTGAAACGCTAGAACTAAACAATGCACAGCTGCTCATTGATGGACAATAAGGTAGGTTTAAATTTCTTTAACTAAATGTAGAGTCATACACTGGACAATATCCAGGCTTGGGCTGGCAAGTGGCAAGTAACATTCGTGCCACACAAATGTCAGGCAATGACCATCTCCAACAAGATAGAATCCAACCATCACCCTTTGACATTCAATGGCATTACTATCATTGAATCCCCCACTATCAACATCCTGGGTGTTACTGTTGACCAGAAACTGAACTGGACTAGCCATATAAATACTGTGGCTACAAGAGCAGGTCAGAGGATAGGAATAGTGTAGCAAGTAACTCACCTCCTGACCCCCCCCAAAACCCTGTCCACCATCAACAAGACGCAAGTCAAGAGTGTGATGGAATACTCCCCACTTGCCTGGATGAGTGCAGCTCCCTCAAGAAGCTTGACACCGTCCAGGACAAAGCAGCCCACTTAATTGGCACCACATCCAAAAACATTCAATCCCTCCATCACCAACGCATAGTAGCAGCAGTGTGTGCCATCTACAGGACGCACTGCAGGAATTCAAAGGCTCCTTCGACAGCACCCTCCAAATCCACAACCACTACCATCTAGAAAGACAAGGGCAGCAGATAGATGGGAACACCATAGCCTACAAGTTCCCCTCCAAGCCACTCACCATCCCAACTTGAAAATATATCACCATACCCTTACTGTCGCTGGGTCAAAATCCCAGAACTCCCTTCCTAACAGTACTGTGAGTGCACCTACATCACATGAACTGCAGCGTTTCTAGAAGGCAGCTCACCAGCACCTTCTCATGGGCAACTAGGGATGGGCAATAAATGCTGGCTGTCCATATCCTGTGAATGAATAAAATAAATATTGGACCAGATAAGGAGGTCCAAGTATTATTTAAATGATGCAAAAGGCAAGAACAGTGGCGGTTCAAAACAATTTTTGGGTCCATATGCACCAATCACTAAAGCATAGCAATCAGGTACAAAAATAATCAAGGCAGCTAATGGAATGTTAGCCATTATAACTAGATGGCTAGTATATAATGGGGGGAGGAAGTTTTGATCCAGCTATATAAAGCCGGAGCTGCAGCACATTGAACACTGTACTGTACCTTAGAAAGGATATATTTGGCCTTGGAAGATTGGGGGATTACATAAACTAGGCTTGTATTCCACATAACAAAGAAGGTTAAGAGTAGTTTGATGGAGGTTTTTGGATCTTGAAAGGAATGAATAGGGTTGACAGAGAGGGAGAGATAACCTTAAAATCAGTATCAGCCCAGTTACAAGACAAGTTAGAAAACACTTTACTCAAAGGGTGGTCCCACAAAAAGCAGTAGATTCGAGCTCAATTAATAATTTTAAATCTGAGGTCAATAAGATTTTTGCTAGCTATGATTATAGAAGGGTATGGATCTATTGCAGAGGATGGAGTTGATACAGATCAACCATGACCTCATTGAATGGTAAGGCTGAATGGCCTACTCAACTGTTCCCATATTCATGCCCACACCCAAATGTATAGGTTCTAAAATAAATTTCTAGTTTTTAATAGCAGATTTTATATTTACATATTTAAGAAAAAAATCAATCTTAATTAAAACCCTCTTCACCACAATCCTGGTAAGACTCAATTTTACTAAATTTAACTAATCAACTGCTCAGAGAAATCTTAAAATTGCCAATGACATTGTCTTAGTTAACAAATGCCAAGCAATTGGCCTACCTCCACGTTTCTTAGATGTTTCCATTTTGTTCTTAGAATTTTTGCTTCTAAATTCAGGTCCTCGAAAATTATCTTTGTCTTCATTCCATACTGGTTCAGGCTGTACAACTATTGTGCCTAAAAAAAGTTGAGGAAGTTTTTAAAATTATAATACGTACACCAGATCTTAATGGTTTACAAAAAATGCAAAACCTAATGTTACATTCTCTCTTTTCAGGAGACTGAAGGAGCCGATGACTTAGTCAAATGTCTGGACTGCAAGGAACCAGCTCCATACAGTAGCATAACAGGTACCCACAATGGGCTATCCTTTTGATGTTTCCTTCCTGTGAAGAACAGTCTGGCTTTCATGTCTCCATTCTGGCATGATTAAAACCAAGGCTTCAGCACAAAATGAAACTGTATTGCACTACTCTAAAGCATAGATTAGTGCACCAAAATTCTGCTCATTTTAAATAAGTTGTATGTCAAAGGAACATCTGGGTACAAACAAACCTAGGAACTTGTTCTCAAAGTGTCCATCATTTCAACACAATGCATTTTGTTCTTTACGGTATTCTGTAAACTGCAAGAGAATACTGTAACATTTTCTACGTTCTACAACTTCCAAGGCCAGTTATTATAAGCAACCTTCATTTAATGAACAACCATTTTATGAAAGTACATCTAAAAAGATTATTTTTTTTAATCCATGTCACGTGTTTGTAATATATTCCAGAAATTCAGATCTATGCTTAGTTGCAGTCTTTACTAAACATTTAAATGAAATGTATAGAAGTAAAATTCCTCGCCTGACCTACCTTTGGGCAGACTATTCACATCTAAATCATTTGTGTCCTCAGTCTTTGAAGTCAATTTTTCACAATCAGAAGTGTTCTCATTCGACATTTCATCATCTGATACAATGTGTTTTGTCACAAACGAGGGCTTCCTGCAATCAAAACCAAATAAAAAACTGTTCAACATTTGCAAAATTTTTCATTGCAACAAAGTATGACAGTATCACGGGTCACTTTACATTTTGACAGTTACTTTTTAATATAGGTGATGGTGTAGTGGTACTGTTGCTGGACTAGCAATCCAGAGACCCGAAGTAATGCCCTGGGGATCCGGGGTCTGCCATGGTGGGATTTGAATTCAATAAAAATTTGGAGTTTTAAAAGTCTAGTGATGACCATGAAGCCATTGTCGATGGTAAAAACCCTGGTTTTTGGTTCAGTGAATACTGTCCTTACCTGGTCTGGCCTACATTTGACTCCAGACCCACAGCAATGTGGATGACCCTTAAATGCCCTCTCAAGTAGGGTAAGGTAATAAATGCTGGCCTGGCCAATGACAGCCACATCCAGTGAATTAAAAAAAGTAATATTTTGAAAGGTCTGGCTCTAACTTTTGCCCTAGTCCTAGAATCCCCAACCAGCAAAAAAAAATCTCTCTACATCTATCCAATCTGGGCCCCTTAATAATTTGAAAATTTCAATCAAATCACCCCTGTAATTTTATAAGTTCCTAGTAATACAACCCCAGTTTATTAAAGTTCTCCTCCTAATTTAGCCCTAGCGCTCCCCCCAAGGCCAATATATCCTTCCTGAGGCATATCATCCAAAATTGCTCAGTGACTTCAGGTGTGGTCTAAACCAGGCTTTGCATTATTGAAACATCACTTCAACCCTTTGTATTCCAGTCCTATGGATATAAAGCCAGCATTCCTTTAGCCTGATTATTTTATGTGCCTATTCTTGACGTCTTAATGATCTACCTACCTGGACTCCCCAAGTCTCTTGGACCTCCACTGTTTCTAGCTTATCATCTAGAAAGTACACCATTTTATCCTTTTTAGGTCCAAAGTGGATTATTTCACATTTGCCTACATTGAAATCTGTTTGCCTGCATTGAAATCTGTTTGCCAATTAACTCAATCAATTAACCCAACAATGTTATGCTACCATCAACACAGTTTGCAGTACTTCTTTGTCTCATCAGCAAATTTGGTTTTCTACCCCATCATCCAAGATAAACACAGTGAATAAGAGAGACCCCAACACATTGCCGTGGGTCACCACTAGTCACATTCTGCCAACTAGAGCACCCGCCCGTAATCGTCTGGTCTCCAATTATTTCGCCATAAGGTCAATAATTTTCTTTTCATTCCATGAAAACTTCAGCTCACAGTCTATTTTAAAGAACATTATCAAATGCCCTTCGAAAGTCGATATAAGTAAGTCACATCCATAGATATGCCCTGTCCAGCACTTTTGTCATCTCTTCAAAAAATTAAATCAGATTCATCAGGCCTCAAGACCTACCCTTTACAAATCCACAACGGCACTCTAGTAATTTCCTGACAACAGGTCTACAATTGCATGGTGTCCGAGGTTCCCATGAGGATAATCACAGTTCCTCAATTAACTCCAATGACTTCCTAATTGAAAACCACCATGCTGTAAACTCCCTTTCCCAGCATGCTAAACCTAAATGCCAACCTCCCTAACAAGGGAAAAGGAGTAAGGAGAGGAAGTAAGCATTTCTATTTCAAGGGATGCATCACAGCCTTTACTTCAAACTTTCGGTTGCTTGCTGTAGCAAGGAAACCAGTGTTGCTTTATATACAGTGCTACAGTTGCTTCAGTGAAAAACAAAGTTGGAATTATTGCTTGCTCCTTGGAATTACTCCTTGGAAGTATTTCACAACACAATGATTTTTCTTCAAGTAACCTTCAAATTGCCAAAAATCAAAAGAATTTGATGTTAATATTTTCAAGGGATATCCTTGAAAACAGAATGCAAAATTAATTTAGTCCTCCCATGGCATAAACAACTTTCAAAATCCCTAGAAAAAGTGCACTCTTTTGCACACTACCAATTGGCTGTTCAACAATAAATTCCACCATTTGAGGATTTTGCTGTAGGAAGGGAATGGACAGAATCATTGAAAATTACACCTTAACACACCAAGAAGTTCTGTAATCCCATGTACCAAAAATGAAAACTGACTTGCAGCTGGCATAATCCAATGGGATTTTCAAAAATTGTGCAGAATGTGACCCTTAAAATACCAACAAAATTTCCAGAATCACTAAAATGGAATTTCACTATCTCTGTAAACAGTAATTCAAATGATCAGTGATCTTACATTCCTAAACCTAATACAGAAGATAGAAATTTAAAATAGATGAATGGGAAATAGGGCTATTCACATCATAAAGCCAAAGAGATTAGAATTTAAACAACCCAAAATTAGATTTTGCTAAATATTCACAGAACAATGAAGCACACAGGTCTTTTCTTCCATTTGCAGTCTGCACCCATACTTTGATTCTCATCAAAAAACTTCTGCTTGTGGTGGCCTGCATTCTATGATTTCCCCAATTGATTTAAAACTGATCAAAAAATGGGAATGGGATTAGGCAAGGATGGAAAAAAAGGGCATGGAAAGCAAAAGAAAGCCATGGCGAAGTACCCTAAATATTAAAAACAGTTGTAGGTAAGGTGACCAAGTTTATAAAAATAAGAAGGAAAATTTCTGATGCAGTCTGCAGTCACTTAATGCAGCAAGTGACTAAATTGGGAGGCAAAGTCATTCCAAAGTCAAGAACCACACATCTGTCATACGATACAAAGTTAGTTACGTTGGAGTCTTAGGTGAGATTAAGATGAAAACAAAAAATAAACTGAATATACAAGCAAGCAAAAGAAAACTAAGGTGGTCAATAGGATGAACTCCTTAGGCAGTTTCAACATTGATACCTAAGTCAACTTTAAGTTAAACAATCCCTTTCCAAACTCTCAAGTGCAACACTATTTTGTGTCCTTCAATGAAGCAACAAAGTATGGCCAAATGCCAATGACTGAATTGTGAGGAAGTCGCCTTGAAAGCTGAACCTCTTAATACTGATGGATAATCTCCAGTGCTCATATACTGATCTGGCAGGTTGACTATGAAGACATAATAGCTGAGCCAGATCCTTTCCCCAACAGCCCTTCCCCTCTCTCAACCCCCTCCCTTGCTCCATTCCTGATTAGAATTAAAAACATAGACAAAGTTACAGATTACAAAACTCAACTTGCAAATCCTGGAGACCAGACAATTTCCAATACCCTACTGTGGTCCCTTACTGAAGGAAAAGTCAAAATTGATAGCCACCAAGCAGTAATGAATGGAGGTAATGATAACAGCTACTCACACATCCCTTTTTAAGCAGTTTTTGAGATAAACCACTAGATAGTTTATTCAGTCAGGCATTAGCACCAACAGGATAAATTCAACCTCCCTTCACATCGGCATCCTGAAACATCTCACCATCTTACACCAAAAAAATCTGCCATTGCTTCCAAGTGATTTAGCTGGTTAAGCCAATTAGTGGCCAAGTAGCAAAGGTCTGGAAAGCCCCAGGCTCAACCTTGGATCTGAGATATTAGGCGGGTAGTTTTAGCAGTACACCTTGGTGCCATTCCCCACTGTCATTCAACAGCATTTTCCAAAGCTGGATGATAAGATAGCAACAGGATCAGGTTTAGCTGTGACGTCTCCTACCTGCTGTTGAATAAGCTGTAAATACTGATCAGAATTGTACTCCCTCTGCTCCTTTCTCTCAGCACCAATTAATTGACACAGCACATTTCCACAAAATCCAGACTTCCCTGGACTTCAAAGTGGTATTATTCATGCACTAGCCTGACTAGTGAGTGCTGGCAAAGACCAAGTCAGGGGAACAATCAAGACCAAGTCAGATCTTAGCCCAAATATCTATACAACATGTAACTTCCAGCAGAAATCCAGGAATATAAGGGAATAATTCTACTGCTCCCATCACCATCATGGCCACAATGATCTCAGCAGACAGAGTCAATTATCAAATCTTCCTGGTCAGTATAATTCACTCAGTCACAGAATCTTCAAAACAATCTCTATGCTCACATGGAAAATAGCCACTATGGAAAGGAATCAAAAAGGATACCAAAACTCAGTGAAAGGATCAATGCCTTGAGGTGGTGGTGATAGGGATAAGTTTGGTGTTTAAAAAGTGAGAAAAACTCTGCTACCCCAATTGCCAGATTTTTCTAAATCATAAGCAATAAAAGCCTCCTGGGCCAAGCACTGCCTCAACAGCTAACTAGTCATGGTTGGGGCATACAAGTATTATGAAAGCAAGTAACTGGTCAATATAGGTGCATTCACCAGGTGATCTTAGAAATATGAAATTGACTGATTTTTTTTATTATTTGTTCATGGGATGGGTTCATTGCTGGCGTGGCCAGCATTTATTACCCACCCCTAATTTCCTTGAGAACTATATGGCTTGTATTTAAGAGCCAACCACAACCATATTGCTGTGGGTCTAGAGTTACATGTAGGCCAGTCCAGGTAAGGATAGCAGATTTCCTTTCCGAAGGACATTAGTGAACCAGATGGGTTTTTAGGACAATCAACAATGGTTTCATGGTCATCATTAGACTTTTAATTTCAGATTTTTTATTGAATTCAAATTTCACCATCTGCCATGGTGGAATTCGAATTCAGATCCCCTGAGCATTACGCTGGGTTTCTGGATTATTATCCAGTGACAATGCCACTATGCCGCCACCTCACCCATTCTGTAGGTATTTGGCACTTTGATCTGAACTACCACAAATACTGTGAAGAACTTTTTTTGAACTCTCTTCCTCAAAAGGCAGTGGAAGCAGGGTATTTTTATATTAAGGCAGAGCTAGATAGATTCTTGATTAACGGGGGTGAAAGGTTATCAGGGGTGGGGGGGGAGGTTACAATCAGATCAGCCATGATCTTATTGAATGGCAGAGCAGGCTTGAGGGGCTGAGTGGCCTATGCCTGCTCCACATACGTATGATAAATCCCCAGGGGGTGTTTCCACTTGGAGAGAAGAGAACCAAAGGCACAATTTAAGAATAAGGAATCTACCATTTAAGATGGAGAGGAACATAATTATTTTTCTCTCAAAGAGTCATTAGTCAGTGGAATTCTCTTCCCCAGAGAGCAGTAGATGCTGGGTCATTGAATATATTCAAGGTTGAATTAGGCAGATTTTTGATTGAAAAAGGGAGTCAAGAGTTACCGGGGGGCACAAACAGGAAAAGTGGGGTTAAGGCCACAATCAGCTATGATCTTATTGAATGGCGGAGCAAGCTCAAAGGCTACATGCCTACTCCTGTTCCTAAGTCCTATGTAACTTGGCCTCTGACCAACCTTTCAATTAACACTCCTGTCATATATTCACCAGTTCATCTTTATGTTCAGTTCCATGTGGAATACCCAGGAAAATTATAATGGCTAGCACTGGCAGAATTTTGGCCAGATCCAGATAGGTCTACACAAGCACTAGAAGAAACAGGTGATGTAGCTAGAAAATTGTTTACCTGCAAAGGGCACCAATGCATTTCTGTCACACAGATAGTATACATGGTGAATACAAGCAGGGCCAATGTTTCTTAGCAATCTCAGCAAAAGCTTGGGGCTTTACTTTCCTCTAGCAGTATTGCCCAATAAAAATTGCTGATTTGAAAGAAGCGCGGCTACAGAGACACCATATTAGCCATGTGCACTAATTTTAGTAGAAAACACCTTTCATCCACTCAATACAGGCAAGTTAAGCTTACACATGTATTGCATAAACATCTACCACCATTCAGTAGCCAAGGTAGTCAAAAAAACTCTTTGCACAAATGTTTTTTGTCTATGCCATTTACCGAAAATGTAATATAATTGGCAATATCAAATAGTAATTTTAAAAACTTTACACTGCATTACAGTTCATGCAGGACTATACTCTACAACAGACAACATTGCTTTCAGGTCTCTCCCAATGCTGGTCTTCAGCCGAACTCCAGGAGATATGTAGCAGCAGCCTGGTCATAACTATCCCATTATTGAAGCATCACTTCACAGCAGTGTAGCTGAGCTTGGTAGCTCACTGAAATGCAAGAAAAACACCCAGTTGCCCACCACTATAATGGCACCACACTGCCTTATGCACTATGCTCTTAAAATACTAACCTTCTTGAACGGGATGATCCCGAAGACTTCGATTTTTGACTGGAGGCCTTTAAACAAAAAGGAACAACTAAATTTAGGCTTACAAATGCTTAATTGCAAAATAATTAATATGAACCAATGCGGATTTTTAAAAAACAAATCTGTTGGATCATCCATATTTTTAAAAAGTTAAACTTGTTTCTCAGAAGTCGATATGGATCACTGATAGCTAAAACACTGTCCTGCTAAAACACAATCCCACATGGAGAAGACATGGTAAAATACATTAATTCTGGACAAAGTGTCAAGAATGAGAATATTTCACAAAATTTCCCATACTAATCAAGTAAAACAAATAGAATAGAGGCCAACTATTGTGCCCATCAAAAAAAAAAAATGAACTTAGGATTCTTGGAACAAGGAAGTTCCCAATCCTTATGGAGTGTGCAAGTTCATCACAGCTGGTGAGGGTGGCTTAGTATGCTGTGCTGGGACTCTCAATGAACACAGCTTCAGGACTAAAGGCTGATAACAGATGGAAGAATCCGTTTAGAATCCAATTAAGGTTAGCACTATTGAGGTTCCTATTACAAGGATAGAAACAGAAAATAGATAGGCAGATTCTGTATTCACCACAGGAAATTTTTAGTTACTTTAACAAATTCTCTAGATCACACATATATGGCAACCTTTTCTCTACAATGACACAATTCCTCTAGTTTTTTCTTCTAATTAAAGCCATCTAAGCTTGAATTTGCCAGTCATTTTCTCAACTACAACATCTTGCAGGAAGTACAGTTTTCTACTTATCAGTAATGCTGTGAATAAGAACTGTTCAAGGCCATTCAATAATTAGTGACATAAATTATACTACTGGAAACTAAAAAATATTACTGCTGGCTGCACTGATCCACTGCAAAAACATCTGCCCCCCCCCACCAATTGCAAAAACCAAGAATGCACATCAAACCAGCCAAGAAGTCTGTGCCCGATACTGCTTAGAACAGGTAATGAATAGATGTGTCTCACTTTGTACCTCTGGTATTATTAAAGTAGATGTCTCAATCCTCCAAAATGAACGGAGTTAGGTTTTTGACTCCAAGTTGAATACATTTATTACAAAGCACAGATAGAAATTTCAAATATAAAAGCAAAATACTACAGATGCTGGAAATCTGAAACAAAAACAAAAATAGCAGGAAAAACTCAGGTCTGACAGCATCTGTGGAGAGGAAGACAGAGTTAACGTTGAGTCTGTATGACTTATCAGAATTAAAGAAAAATAGAAATGAGGTGAAATATAAGCTGTTTGAGGGGGGTGGGACAGGTGGAGCTGGATAGAGGGTCAGTGATAGGTGGAGGCAAAGAAGCGATTGCCAAAGATGTCATAGACAAAAGGACAAAGGGGTGTTGACGGTGGTGATATTAGCTAAAGGATGTGCTAATGGATATCACCCCACCAGCCTCCAGATTCAAAGGATCATCCTCCGCCATTTCCACCAACTCCAGCATGATGCCACCAACAAACACATCTTCCCTTCACCCACCACTGTCAGCATTCCATAGGGACCATTCCCTCCGGGACACCCTGGTCCACTCCTCCATCACCCCCTACACCTCAACCCCCTCACACAGCGCCTTCCCATGCAACTGCAGAAGATGCAACACCTGCCCCTTTACTTACCCCCCGCCCAAGGGCCCAAACACTCCTTTCAAGTGAAGCAGCACTTCACTTGCACTTCCCTCAATTTACTCTACTGCATTCGCTGCTCCCAACGCGGTCTCCTCTATATCGGAGACACCAAACGCAGACTGGGTGACCGCTTTGCAGAACACCTTTGGTCTGTCCGCAAGCATGACCAGACCTTCCCGTCCCTTGCCATTTCAACACATCATCCTACTCTCATGCCCACATCTCCGTCGTTGGCCTGCTGCAATGTTCCAGTGAAGCTCAACGCAAACTGGAGGAACAGCATCTCATCTTCCAATTAGGCACTTTACAGCCTTCCGGACTCAACATTGAGTTCAACAACTTCAGATCATGAACTCTCTCCTCCATCCCCACCCCCTTTCCGATCTCCCTTTTTTCCTAATAATTTATATAATTTAAAATATATTTTTCTTTTCCAACCTATTTCTATTATTATTTTTAAATTTATTTCCATCCATTGTTTTATCTTCAACTTTTAGCCTATTTCGATCCCTTCCCCCCTACCCCACTCCCACTAGGGCCTTCTGTCACTTGCTCGTCCTGCTTTCTATCCTTAATGTCACCATTAGCACCTCCTATAGCTAATATCACCACCATCAACACCCCTTTGTCCTTTTGTCTATGACATCTTTGGCAATCTCTTCTTTACCTCCACCCATCACTGGCCCTCTATCCAGCTCCACCTGTCACATCCCACTAAACAGCTTACATATCACCTCATTTCTATTTTTCTTTAGTTCTGATGAAGAGTCATAAGGACTCGAAACGTTAACTCTGTCTTCCTCTCCACAGATGCCGTCAGACCTGCTGAGTTTTTCCAGCTATTTTTGTTTTAGAAATTTCAAATGTGCATTTAGGGAATTCTGCAGTGATTGCAATAGGATTACATCAATTGTTAATAATATAGCTGCTGTCAATTCCAATCAGCTGCCATCTTCACACCATATATAACAATGATTATATTTGACCTGCATTTATTTTTTTTTTTTTTTAAAAACACAGAACCTGGAATGACTCTCCCAAAGTAGTATTTTTTTTCCTGTGTGGCAACAGGAAAGTGGGGACGGGGGACCACAGACTTTCATGCAGGAAACATTTCAACTTCTATATCTTTATCCTTATACTCAGACAAACTACTTTTGTTAAAAGTGTAGGCAGGTAGCTTGTTAATTTCGTTTGCTGACATTTCAAGTTCTTTAAAGAACATTTGTCTTGCTGGGTGTTTTCCCTTGACCAGGTGGGCGGAGAAAAAGATTCACCAAATACTACAGCTGCGTTGTGTTTGACTAACTTTTCTAGATGAATGTCAATCCTTTCCATAAAGAAATATGATTCTACAACTCCATGAAACCAGATATTCCATCCTACACAGGAAGTATCGAGAGAAATTGATCTGATCCTCCCCTATTTACGTACGAGATTCCTGGTCAGGTCACAATTTAAAGATTTGGCAGGACTTTAACTGTCACCTTCAAACCTTGCCCACTTATACCTTCAAATCAAAAACAAAGCCAGTCTGCTAGATAAGCTAGCTTCAAGGTTTACATTCTTGCCTTTCCTATTTAAGGAATAGATTCCTCTTTCCTCCACTCTGGAAGGAGGTTTTTAATAAAATGCAAACATAAAATACTGCTTACCATCTCCAAGAGACAAAAACAAAATGAAGCTGGAAAACATCAATAACATATATGGCTCAACTATATGGACCAGGACAATGTATCCATTAAAATTTTCTAGTCTTATTTCCACAAATGTGGGGCAGGTGAGAGAATGCAAAAGTACAAGAGAAAGAGGATGATAAATAGCACCCACAGAAATCTAAACAAAAAAAAATTCATTCACAGGGTCAGGCTGGAAAGAAAATAATACACATAATGGAACGAAAAATTGAAGAAGTAACACTATATAAAGTAAACAAGGCCACACAAGGAATATTTGCATGATGCCAACAGGTGACCCAAAACTATACAAACTCTCTAAAGGACCATGAGTACAGAAGCAAGAAATAAATGAAAAATTGTTCAATTGACATCTACAGGAATGCAAAAATTCCTATTTAATATAAATCAAGTAGCACTTTAGGAGTCAAGTTCTGGATTGATTTTATATGTCCAAACAGTTTGTTGAGTAACTAGTTTAAAAATATTGTAACTCAAGTCCAGTATTCAAATTAAAAGCCAGTAGCTTTGCTCAGTTAAGTTTTTACGTGCATTTCTTTGGCACAGCAAAACTGGAACAAACCTCTTTATCCTCCATATGTGAAGTGGAAATTACAGTTGTGCTCCCTTTACCTGAAAAGAAACAAAAGTAATTTATATTCATCTGGAAGATTTATAAAAACGAATCACCCTTTAATTAAATTAAGGCTTCTATTAGATGCATTAGTTGGTAAAAACTTTATAAATCAAATTTAATTTTTTTTACATTAAATGTTTGAGAGATTTATATGTCAATTACAGAAACTGATTCCAGTGTTAATTTGTAGGTTTAATTTTAACAATTCAGCCTACGTCATTTGTCTTAATACCATGACTTGTGCCTGAAGAATACTTTAATAAAATTCCGACTTAAAAATATTAGTGAGGGAAGCAAGCTTATCTTCAAAAACATATACTAAATAGGAGGGGAATATAGTTAGAATGGACCATATAATGTTCTTGTCCAATATTAATCTGAATAATCGTATGATGTTAAGAGGACAGTTTGCTTTATACATTTGAAGTGATGGTCTCAGGTATATACATAAATTATATTATTCTATCAAAATACTATTTTTCTCAAATCAATGTATGCAAACATTATTTAAATTATATTTTTTTTCATTCGCAAGCTAGTAATAATGAAAGCACACACTTAACCCCACCAGAAATATAAAGCCAGTTTTGGTGCAACCTGAAGAATGACAACTGCTTGTGGCCTCCGCCCCACCATCTCAGCTGCTTCTCTCCTGTCCCGCCCCAAAAAAAACCACAAAAACATGCATGCCCCTTTCCATCAGATGTCGTTCAGCACGATAAAAGATCAGGGATCTGGTAAGAGACCCTGACACTCCTTCCCAAAATCAATCCTCAGTCAAATTGTGGGAAGCTATCAGCTTGAACAAACATGCTTAACTGGCAACTACACCAATTCCATCACAAATGAATTTTTCTTAAAAAGGCCAATAGGAAAAGGGAGAATGCAGATGTAGGAGTTACTGATTATCAGGTGTTCAATAAAAGGTGTTTCACAAGACCTTGTCACAAAATTTCTGGCAGAAATGTGCCAGCATGGATAGAACTTGGTTGAAACAAAATTTTTATGGTAAATGGGTACAGCTCAGTACTGGAGGTGAGTTGGAAATGTATTCAGGTGTCAGTGCTATTGCCCTCAGCATATAATGATGATTTGGACTTTGGTTTAGGGAACAAATTTCAAAGCTTGCTGACAAAATATTTCAAGAAGACATTAACAGAATTGACAGATAGATAGATGCCACACCCAATTTAATGTAATTGTGAGGTAATACATTTTCAAAGTAAAACAAGGAATCAGAGTAAACAAAGACTGAAGGGTATGGATGAAAAAAAGATAAAAAAGGGATTTAAACATACTTGACTACACACACTTTCATGGAATTGCAAGTCACAAAAGCCAATAAAATTTTGGACCTGATAAACAGAGCAGAGGGTACACAGGTAAAAAAGTAATATTGGCTAGGCCAAAGAGAGTAATGTGTGCAATTTTAGGTAGATTATAGAAGGGGCATGAAAACCATAGAGCAGGCAGCTCAGTTTCCCAGTTTGATAACACAGATGGGAAAATATAGCTATGAGGAGATACTGGGACAGTTTATCTGGAGCAGAGAAGGCCTACATGAGACTTTGTTGATATTTTTAAAATTATAAAAAGAGTTTTGACAGAGAAAAGGAGAAAACTTATTTCCTGTTTGGGAATTCAGCAATAAGAGGTCATTAATCTAAAATTATAACTAAGTTAGAAAGGCTAGGAACAATTTTAAGCTTTAATAGGAGAATTGTTGGAAGCACAGCGTGCTTTCTCATAGGGAGTGGCTAAGGCATAGTCCACTGCATCTTTTGAGTGAAGACCGTATACATACTTGAAGCAGAGAATTGCTCTGACAAAAAGCTGGCTTCTTTCGGTGATGTAAATTTGGTTCTATGGAACGGTAATTCCAGAAAAATCAGAACTAAAAGCAAGGAGGGCTGGAGACTAAAGCAGTTGCAAGAGAAGAAAGCAGGGCTGCAGTTCTTAAGACTGAATGCAGACATTAACACTTGGCTAAGGAATGTACAGCAGTCTTGCTCATTGAAACTTTGTTCTTCCAAGGCAAAAACCCACCAACACGATACCATGGAGGATGCAAGGCAGCACAGCCAGAGGATAAGTTAAGCAGCCAGCACAACATAATGAGACTTTAGAACTATGCCTGGCTACCTCAGGGCATCAGGACCGAAGAATTACAAACTATCCTTCGTTCACATGGAAACATCTTCCCCACCAAGAGCTACAACAGTTGGTGCCTTGACAGCATTAACAACTGAAATCAGAGGATTTATGAATAAAACCAACATCCTCCCTTTTCCATTCACATGCACATTTTGACTGCTGTTCTGCATCCAGGCAAAATAGTTTTATGCCCCCACCCACCACTTTCGAGGGCATTCGCTGATTCTTTGTCTCACCATCTGCTACTTCACATCTCTCCCCTTATATTCATCCTTACAAAACCCCTCAATTTGACTATTTTCTGCCATCTACCCAGCCAAAATCACCACAAAGTCAGACCAAAGCCTTTCTCCCAACTTCTGTAGCATCTTTGATTCTTTGAAGGGCTTCATTCTGTATCAATCTGCTTACATCTCCTTTAAACCCTCGCTCATCACCCTCCCAGTCCTAATTGAGTTTCCACAAGAAATCACCTCCCATTTAGCATTCTCTGCACTGAGCAACTCCTCACCAGAAATAATTTCAATTTGTCTCAGCTCTCCTTTCCTTCTCTCACGCAATCGCACCTCTTACTCTCCACCTAAACACTTTTGCCTCATATTAATGGCCACTCATTCAACTTCACCGCTTACCATGGCCTCTCCACTCATGTCTCCAACACCACTTTATTTCTCTTATCCATTATCCTCCTTCAAATTTAGTACTATTGGATCTGTCCCACCAATTAACTTACCACCATACGCAAAAACTTCCAAACTGACTAACCGTTGGCCCTCCATTTGGCACAATGCCTCTCCAGCTGTAGATTTATACATCTCCCTCAGCCCCACCTTTGATGCACATCCCAACTAAAGTCCTCATCTTCTCCCATTCTGCTCATTTACTTCTAGTGCAGCCCTCGCCTTTATTTCACATTGAGCATTGCTGGCAGACAACTGGCTTAATCATCCATTGACAGATCCACCTTGATCACATTGAGCTTTATTGCACCTTGCTCTACTCTCGCCACAATAGCCAATTCACATTAGGCTCACCCTGGGAGGGTAAAGATACCCCATCATCCTTACTAAAACAAGATTATCTGGTCATCATCATATTACTGTTTCTGGGAACTTGCTGTGCATAATTTGGTTGCCACATTCCCTACACTTCAAACTGACTAAAATTCAAAAGTACTTTCTAGGCTGCAAAGCACTGAGATATCCAGTGGTCGAGAAAGGTGCTATATAAATGCACGTCTAAATCCCGGACCCTTGTACCCCCACCCCCTCAACTACAAATGCAAACAAGCAATACTGTATTTTGTTTCCCAAGACAGAGCTTACCCATTCACTTGCCTATGGCTCCTAACTTCCTTCTGCTATGAACTCAAGCCATACCCAAATCCCCTTGCCACATCATCTCTGAACCAAACCCCAGCCTCTCCAAGCCAATTTCACCCAGGAATCCAATCTTCTGCTTCATCAAGTCCATTCCAACTTAACACCTTGTCACCCAATTTCCCTCCATTTAGGCTATATTGGAAATTGTTTCCTCTTATCAGCCTGGCCTTGACATTTCAAAACAGCCATTATCTTTTTCTTAAATGTTGAACCCTTCCTTCCTCAGTAACTACCAACCTCCCTTTCCAAGGTCACTGTTGATTTCAGATCTTTCCCACAATTCACTAATTGAATACCTCCAACCAGTTCCCACCCTTTCTACAGCACCAAAATTCCCTAACCAAAGTCTTGAATGACAGTGCCTCCAAGTGACCCAGAAGCATTATCTTCCTCGGACAGTCAATTATACAATCTATTTCCAATGCCTCTCTTCCATTACCCAGCTAAGCGGTTATCCTCATTTGGTCCACTCTTACCTATCCCACTGCAGCCAGAACAATTCCAGCAATTATCTTCCCATTCTTGCATTGGTAAGCAAAACTATCCAAAGGATGTTGGGAGAATAAGGACCCATCTGGTTGACAGAGATACACTTGACAATCATAGGTTTTCCAGAGTGTGCCATAGCCAATCAGTTGGGTAACCCTGGTGATTATGACCTACATGGTCACAACCACCTCTACTGACACTACTACCCAGAATGACAGAATAAATGGGAATACTAACCTATGCTTAGTTACCTCAGATAAGATATAGGAAATGCAGGCAAGTGAGATCAGCATTTTTTCCCAGTCAGGAAACTCAATTCACATAGTGGAGAGGAAGGCAATAAAGGTACATAGCCTCATGCTAATCTAAGAGGTAAGGGTCATATATCACAAGGCACGAACCCCAGGTTTCACAAGTTCGTCCACTAGTGCCAATCCACTATTTAGTTACGCTTGGATGCTAAAGGAGAGGGCAAAAGGGAAGAGGGAACAACAACTTGGGACAGAAGTTAAGAGAGAACAGGAAAGGAAAGAGATCACAAATTCAAATTACCAAGGAACATAAAACATGTTCTAACAACACAAAACCAACAAATGGAAAACTAAGTTAGGGATTGAGCCACTAAAGCATGAGCAAGAAAACCTAACAGGTAATAACTCAAAATGGCAGAAGTATTGAATGGCTATTTAGCTTCAGATTTTAGTAAAGAATGTGGATAATGTAATAGACACTACTAGAGGATGAGCTTAAAAGGATTGAGAACTGGAGGAAGCAGGAAACAAAGTAGCAAAGCTAAAGAGAATTAAGTCCAAGTATGCTGGCAGATAGCTACTGCTCTTCCAATATACAAAAAGGGAAATAGAACAAAGCCTGAACACTATAAACCTGTTAACGTCAATAATAGGGAAGGTACCAAAATCTACATCAAAAAGGTAACAGAGCAGCATTCAGGGAGATCCACCATCACTTTCAGGGTATCTAGGGATGGGTAATTGATACCAGTCTTGTCACCACATCTCAGGAACGAATCATGTCTACTCATCTGCCATTTAAGGCTACTATTCTTAGGTCCCTATGAATGACAGCTTTTATTCAAGCTTTAATAGAAGTCAGCAAGTTGAACTGCCCTTCCAATTTAACATTTCATAGCATTCAGAGCAGCTCTGTTTAAGAGGCTTTCACGACAAATATAGAAGCAAAACTCAAGTTCCTTCCATGTTTAGCGCAAGCTCAGTTATTTTTCTATTAGACCCATTACACATAGAACTTGGATGTGAATGCCATTCTTTCCTCAAGCACTGTGCTTTAAATCTAATCCCATTGGTTTTGCACATAGACTCTTTAATCTACTGATATTGTATTCTTAAAACATGGAGACTAGCCTCATTTCCTGATAGGCAAAATTGGATTTAAAAATATCGCCAGTCAACTGAGCTTCCTGAATAAAACAGTTTTTCTTTTATTCTTTGCTACTCTGCTCTTTTAATTCAGTAACGTTTCCAATGGATTAGTAAACATGATCAGCCTGCATCTTATTGATTTATCAATTTAAAATGAGTATTACCTGAAAACTGATTTAGACACAGCTTTGGAGAGGACAGGGTTTCTTCACCTTGTTCTGTTGATTGAGCCAGATATTCATGAAGCTTCTGCACTAATGTATTCAGCTTGCTTTCACTGTAAAAGTAAGAGTTACAGTATTTTTAAAAAGTACTATGTTGTCCAATCTATTTGGAGTGCAATTACAGACACCCAAAATTAGGCAGCTGTTTGGCAGCAACTCAAAGCTTAAAAACTATTCTGGCAGTGATGACAAAGCAACATCAGGAGCTTACAAGTAGGCTACCTGCCTGACCACATGGTCAGAAAACAGTGCATGATGCATGTTAATTTCAATTTTGGGGTTTTATAAAATCATTTGCTACCTTCTGCAACTATTTAATGAATAACCTGCCTTTACAAATTTGCATAATCCAGATAAATAATTTTATTTGCTGTAGACATACTGGATTCAACAGTCTATTATCATGGCATCATACTGTCTTCAAATTGGATATTAAATACAGATTTTCAGGCCAAAACAAGTATGTTTGCTATTAAAGTATCAATATGAATTGTATCAAGGAACATTTCCTGTAAGCAACTTGCCCTTTCAAAATCAACAATAGAACTTATACAAGTATACCTTTTCATAAGATGTATCTGCCAATGGTTGCTTAAATGCACAACATATTACAAATATGCGCTGAATATTCCTTATTTGAAAATCTCCATAGTCATCCCCCTTAGCAGCAACCATGTAAAATTTCCCCAAATGTGAAGCTGGCAAACCTACAGCTTCACATTTTTTTCTAATACATCCATTGGCAATCTCAACTAGTTTAGTGACCTGCTCAAAATATTCAACAAGAATATTCAGACAGGACCTACCCTTCACTAATCCCCGCTGACACTCTAATCAGCTTACACCTGTCTAAAGTGCTCAGCCACAGATAATAAATTCCACTAATTTCCCCACAACTGAAATTAAACTGAGATCTGTAGTTACCTGGTTTCTCCCTCCCATCTTAAACAAGAGTGAAATCTGCAATTTTCCAATCCAACGGTGCAATTCCAAAATCTAGAGAGCACTAGAAAATTATGATCAACGCTTATGCAATTTCTTCATCCATTTCTTTTAATACTCTGGTGTGGAAAAAAGAAACATCAGGTCCTGAAGATTTGTCTGCCTTAAATACTATTATTTTCTCCATTGCTATTTTCTTACATGTTAAATCTAGTTACTTCCTTCCCTGGGTATATTTTTAGTTTTTCTTTTACCATTGGTATTTCATCTCCTAATGTGAAAATGAATACAAAGTATTCATTTAACAAGCCTGCCTTTACAGCCTCTAATAGGCCCATAAGAGAGAGCAATAGGGGAAAATATATTTATACAAACTTTAGTTAGGTTTTTGATAACCTTTGCACATGTTTTTCCATATTTCTTTTTGTACCTTATTTTCTCTTTACCTTTGTTATTATTTATAGCTCTTCCAGTCTCCTGAATTACTTTGTGCATTTGTGTAATTAACGAGACACCAGAAGGATCACTGTTTGAGCCTCAGCTATTTACAAACTGTATCAACAGAGATGAGGCAATTGAGCATAATGTATCCTGGCTAGTGGACAATACAAAGCAAAACAGTTCACTGAGTTATATAAATGTGTGGCAAGAACGTGGCAGACAGAATATTAATCTGGAGAAATTTAGTTATAATTGACAGGAAAAACAGAAAAAAGGCAAGATTTGAAAAATAAAAGCAAAACACAATGCTGGAAATCCAAAATAAAAACAGAAAATGCTGGAAGAACTCAGGTCTGGAAGCATCTGCGAAGAGAGAAACAGTTAACATTTCAAGTCCATATGACTCTTCAGAGTTAAAGAGAAGCAGAAATGCTATGGATTTTATACTGTTTAAGAGGCGGTGCAACAAAATGGAAGGTCAGGGATAGGTGGGAGCTCAGGAGAGATCGACAAAGATTTCATAGACACAAGACAAACGGAGTGTTAATGGTTGTGTTAAAGACTAAAGAAGGTGCTGATAGTGGCATAAAGGTAAGATAGCAGAACATGGGTTAGTGGTCTGTGAAAGCACAACACAAACAAGTGCCAGATGGCCCTGTGCGCAGGGGCAGTGGCGTTGGGGGAAAAAAATTTTAAATGGAAAAAATAAATAAATATTTTTAAATCAGATTTAAAAAGGCATAAAGATGGAGGAGTGTGTTCATGGTCTAAAGTTGTTGAACTCAATGTTCCAAAGGCTGTAAAATGCTTAATCGGAAGATGAGGTGCTGTTCTTCCAGTCTGCATTGGGCTTCACTGGAACATTGCAGCGGGCCAAGGATAGATATGTGGGCATGAGAGCAAGATGGTGTGTTGAAATGGCAAGCAACAGAAAGGTTGGCTCTTGCAAGGTAGTTATCCAATCTGTATTTAGACTCTTCAATGCAGAGGAGACTTCATTGGGAGCAGCGAATACACTAGACCAAATTGAAGGACGTGCAAGTGGACGTCCACTTTACCTGAAAGGAGTGTTTGGGGCCTTGAATGGTGAGGAGGGAGGAGGTAAAGGGGCAGAAATGCTGAGTTTTTCCAGCATTTTCTGTTTTTATGAGGAGTTGGGAAAAGCACTCAGAGGGACCTGGGTGCCCTTATATATAAATCACAAAGTTAACAGAAAGCAACATGTGAAGAGGGCATACAGTAGAGCATATACCTCAATGTTATGACAATTAAGCAGCTCATTCTTGAGGCATTCCCTGCCTGGTTAATGCTCTGTAACTACAAAGCTGAGATAAGAAATCTTTTTATTAAGAGCTTCCAAATCATTGAGGAGGCTTTAAGCCAATTTACATTCAACAAACTGCTCCAAAAACTCAGCTCACATTGACAGCTGTGACAAATTGCACCATAGCAGCTGAGACAATCACAACATTCTAGAAGAAAAGGTCAGACCCTTCCAGGATCCGAATCTGGATTCGCATTTTCACCAAAATCAGTTCTTCTTTGAGCCATATCCTGTGTACCAATTTTTGTTGAAATCCATCCATTAGGTTTTAGTATATTGTTTACAAAGGCAAAAACATTCCTTCCGCCACTGAAGGTGGGCAGAGCTAATTAGGAAAGCATATAGTATGTAATACTTTTACAACCAAAGCTGATGTTATTTGCTGAGCAAGCCAAATCCCAGAGAGAAACTTGTCTTACTGATCATAATCTTTGTTTTATATTTTGAAAATGAGGGAAATCACTACTGGTCCCAGAAGCATAGAATCCCAATAACACTTTTAGGATTTTAAAATTTAAAAAATTAACAAATAGTTTAAAACAAACTTAAGCTCAAAAGATTAAAGTTACACAGTTAAAACAGTTTTACAAAACATCTCAAAAAACCCACTTGGTCAGGACACACAAGTGAACTACTTGGCAACAGCTCCCTTACAGATTTTTAACCATAAGTGCCTCTTCCACTTGTCCAACTGGATGGGACTGCACTTGTCTGGATCTATTCCCTCTATTTTTCATTTACATACTTCCCTTAGTGTCATCGCCAGGAAAATCGTCAGTTTTCACTTGCACTGACGACATCCAGCTCTCCCTTATCTCAGCTTCTAGAGTCTTCCATTGTCATTAAACCACTTTTCTGGCATCCATTATTGGATGAGCAGAACTTTCCTCCAAATAAATACTGAGAAGACAGAAACCATTGTCTTTAATTCCCATCACAAACTCCATTCCCTAACCTCAGATTCCACCCCTCTCCTCATCAATTTTCTGAGGCTGAACCAGACTGTTCACATCCTTGGTGTCATATCTGATCCAGAGATGAGCTCCCAACAACATATCCATACCATAGTTTAGGGCTGCCTACCCTCACCTTCACATCATTCCTGAAGTGTGGTCCCCAGAATTGGACACAATACATCAGTTAATTCTGAACCAATGCTTTATAAAGGTTTACCATAACTTTAGTACTCTACACCTTTGAGAAAGCCCAGGATGCCATATGCCTTTTTAATTGCTTTCTCAATCAGTCCTGCCACCAATTTATGTACATATATCCCAAGTCCTTCTGCTCTAGCACCAGCATTTTATATTGCCTTTCCTCATTCTCGCTACCAAAATATGTGTCACGTGAAATTTCTCTGCATTAAATTTCATTTGCCATATGTCTGCCCATTCCACCAGCCTACACCCTCCTGAAATCAATCACTATCCTCTTCACAATTCACAACACTTACATGCTTTATTGTGTCTTGCAAACCCAAGTCAAGGTCATTAATATAGATCATGAAAAGCAGTGGGCCTAATATCAACCTGTAGAGAACTAAAAAAACTACTACCCTCCTCCAGTCCAACAAACAACCGTTCACCACTACCGCTTCCTGTCACTCAGCCAACTTTGTACCTATGCTGTCACTTTGCTGTTTCAACTTTGCTGACAAACCTGTTTGTGACACTTTCAAATGCCTTTTGGAAGTCATCATTCACCACATCAACCCTCATCTCAAAAAACTCAAGTTAGCATACAATTTAGTAATTGCTCAGCTTATCTTTACACCCTTTTCGAAACAAGGGTGCAACATTTGTAATTCTCCAGTCCTCTGGCACCATCCCTGTAAAGGGGATTTTGAAAGTTTATCAGTGCTTCCACAATTTCTACTCTTACTTCCCTCAGTATCTTTGGATGCATTAGATCCAGTCCTGGTGACTTAACTTTCAAATACAGCCAAAGTTTCTAATGCCCACTCTATCAATTTTTAGCATATCCAGTGTTAACTTCTTCCCCTTTCACTACATCTTTAGCAGCATCTTCCTTGGTAAAGATAGGTCCAAAGTGCTCATTCAGTACTTCAGCCAAGCCCTCTGCCTCCATGCGTAAATTCCCTTTTTGGTTCCTTATTCTGGCACTGGGTTAGCAATCTGGGCACCTTCCCTCAGACAGCATTTACTTGCATTTGTTGGGCAGGACAAGTTTCTGTATTTACTCCTTCCCTACACATCAACTAGATTTCCCTTCCCTGTGATAAAAACAAAAAACTGCGGATGCTGGAAATCCAAAACAAAAACAGAATTACCTGGAGAAACTTAGCAGGTCTGACAGCATCGGCAGAGAAGAAAAGAATTAACGTTTCGAGTCCTCATGACCCTTCAACAGAACAGCTGTCGAAGGTTCATGAGGACTCGAAACGTCAACTCTTTTCTTCTCCGCCGATGCTGCCAGACCTGCTGAGTTTTTCCAGGTAATTCTGTTTTTGTTTCCCTTCCCTGCAAACTGTCAAAGTTTCACACTCTTCTTCCTGCACCTGAATCTCCGTGTGGTGTGGCTGTGTTCTGGAGTAAGCTATCCATATAGTCCTCACCCTCTCTTCCATATTGCAATGTTTCTAACACATACTCCATCGCAATAACTCCAAGCCAACACTAGTATTATTAAGAGCTCAGAAAGACAATGGAAAATTAAAGCGAGAAGGAGACAGTTCAAGCTAACCTATGATAGTTCCCTTTAAGATCTTGATTGAATTAGAGAGAAACGCTTTCTAAAAACAGTCACAGAAGTTTTTTTTTTGTTAAAAGGATGGGTTTAAGCTGCAAGCTCTTAAAACACAAATTTAAGAGTTGGTTACAATATAAAACATATATACACATAAAACAACTAGCACTAAGAACTGAATACTCAGCAAATTATGTACTGCTACAGGAACTAGACAGTTATAACAAGAAAACACCACATCAAATAATTAACAGCAATGCTGAATAGGAAATGAAAATCTCTTACCCTGAGCACTAACAGCCTAACAGAAAATAGTCAAGAGACCAAGAATGTTGAGCAAAAATAATTCTTAAATTATGATTCCAAGAATCTGTACCTAACATTAAGCAGAAAAGGAGATTTTGCTTTAAAACTGCTGCAGAGGACCATAGTTTTTCCCCTAAAACTACAAATCCAATTGCATCAAATAATTAGATTTTGTAAATAGTGTTTTAAAATTATAACTGTACATTGGAACTGTTAAAAAACAAAAACATGCTTTCTCCCAACTGAAGCATTATGTTTAATGTAAACAAAATGCAAATGGTTTTACTACGTTATACCAAAATAATGTCTGAGTAACAAAAAAGAATGTCTGATTTTATGCCAAAAACATACAATTGAATGCACTAGCCAGGAATCCAACAGCAGCTAATTTAATTGTCAACTGGTGCATCTGTTAGAAGCACAGAACCCATTAATTCCAAAAGCATAATACAGAGCAGCCAAAGTCCATAAGTGAAATGTACTGGTAGTGGGTAATAGCATTTTGAGAAAATGTGAATTAGTGTGCTACAGGCAATTCTTTCCCCAAGGGAGTTAGTTCACATATTGGTCAAGATTCTGTAGCAGTGAAGGATCAATGTTCACCATTCATTTCACTGGCAAATGCCCACACAGTGGGGGCTTTTGGGCAGCACTTTGAAGATCATTTCCAGCAGACCGCCCTCCATAGGGAATCCATGCTATGTATGAGCACAGTAAGCAAGTGAGATTCATCAACCAGATTGAAAAATCCTCAATGAAACATGCAGAGTCTAAAGTAGAAAGTATGAGTATAAAATATGTATAGGTTTAATTCAATGTCAAATCAAATGTGCAGAAAGTAAACAGAAAAAAAGATTGAGATAAGAAAAAAAATGTATTTTTAAAAAATCTCTAGCATTAAATTATGAAGGAATGAGACTCCAAACTTGTAAAATTAATTTTTCAGTATCAGAAGTTGGCAGCAAGATTTAGCATGCTATGAATGCTGCAGCACTACATTTTTCTGTCTTTAACAGGCAAATACACTCTTATATGGATATTAGTGCTGAGCCTATTGCCATGGTGCTGTTACACCACAGCCTGTGGAGGAGCAGGGTAAATCTGACATAAACTTCATGATTTTGGAGTTTAACTTCACAGGTGTGGATACAATGGTAAGCACTAATGGCCTTACTATTGTTCTTAATGTAAAATCCAGGTCAGTGCTTTGTATATTGATTTGACTTATGAAAGACACTCAGTATACAATGATTGATTTCTCCCACTCCACTGCTGATGGTGAGTTGGAAGACAGGAAAGGCAGGGGGATGGATAAGAATTGGAGATATTGAGGTAGGTAAGGGAACAGTTTTGAGACTGTTAGGGAAGGAAGGTACATGATAAGTTGAGGTCCGCTAATGTTTTATTTGGTGTCTGTCAAGGTAAATCACAGAATACAATCTGCATCTTAAGTGTGTGTTATGTTTGCATCCTGTTTGTATACACTTTCACTTATCATTTTGCCCTCTATTGCTCTTACCTGCCATTGATTAATAGTTGGTGGAGGGATTGGCTAGAGCTGTAAGAGAATTACTGATGGTGACATGTGGGAACTCAAGGTGGTAAACAAAAAATAAACAAATCAGAATGGCACTGCATGCTCCAATTCACCTGCACTGTTTCAAAGCCTTGGTCCTATTTCGTGCCTTCTCCTTCTCACCCTTGCTCTTAATAGAAGTTTTATCACTACTGTTCTGCATCACTTTATATCTGTGCTCCTTTCCCTTCACATTTCCTCACCATCATCTTACCACACATTTGCCCACCTTTCCTTTTAGCCAGATGCCTACACTTTTGATCCACTTCCAACTCATGTCTCCAGCTCACAACCAAACCTCTTACATTCTTGTTCACTCCAAACTTCATCTCTCACAGCAACTTCTGCTTTACCCTTCATACCTTTTCCTGTGTCCCTCACCCCAATATCCTCAGTCACCTGCACCCTTCCCTAAATGCCTTCCAATTTCATCCTTTACCACTCCCTCATCCAGTTTCATTGCATTTGCTTGGATTTGTATACTACTCTCACCGGTCATCTTTCCCATCAATCCCCACTCACCCCATTTCCCTATCTTCTTCCCGTGTAATCTTCCATTGCAACCTACCTCGATTTGCATTTCGGTCACATCCCAAATCCCTAACCCCTCACTCATTTACTACCAAATTCCCCCACCTGGTGCTACTCCAGTCCTTTCTTCCCCCTTTTCCTAATCAGAGCTTTGAGCCAGCAAGATAACAGATAAGGCTTGGGGCAACAATGGATTGGAGCACATTACAGTCAGTGAGCACACCAAGACCAGCAAGCATCAGCGAGGAGACCCCCAACGTAATTCTAAAATACCATGACACATTGGGATGGTTTGGTACTATGGAAGAAACAGGGAAGACAACAGGCAGGCTGCACTGAAACAACAGGCAGTCAACCTCATGGGATCATAGTAAGTGGACAATCAATGGTGCACCAGAATCATGGGTCAAAGATTGAGGAAAAATAATTTAAAAACAAAAAATGTAGCCATGGCTTTGCAACTTGCACTAAGTCATACTGCAGCACAAACTAGTGGCAGCAAGCTTGCTGTAGCCAGTTAATGTAGCCAAATTCAACTGCATGCATCTACATTACAACAACTGTAATAGTAGGTGCATATGCAAAACTTTTGTTACATATGCAAGCAAAGTAAATGCATTGATTCCTGATTTTCTTCTACAATAGATTATTGGTAGCAATGTGTTAAATAATCACAATTGCTAACTACTTACTCACATTCAGCACCACAAAACATTTTTGCACTGTGCCAACGTATGACTGAACTTCATGTGAAGTTGTGTTCTCAGAATTTACAATCTTCCCAAAGCATATAAGACAGGTAAAACATCTTAGGACAGATGTGTGCACCTTCAAATCATTGGCTAAAGGACTGTAGAAACTTGGAAGTATGTAATTCATCCATATAGTCTGAATAAATGATGCACTGAGCCACTAAGCCTTTAATAAGAAAATATTTTAAAATTCAATGGGTTACAATATTAAGTTTTGAAGTGTTACTGCAGGAAGTAAAGTGACACACTAAATCTAAGGTGGACTTAAATCTTTCACAAATTATTCAGAAAAACACAAATAGGGCCATTAAATTATGTAATATCGAAACAGTACAGATAGCACACACTAGTAAAAGGCAACAAGCAAAAAGAGAAGGGAGCGGAAAGAGCTTACATTTTCTGGCATCTCTAGATGTCACTTACAACTTCAAAGCCAATTAGTTTTGTAGGCAAACCAATGTGTACATAACAAGGTCTTCCAAGTACGTCAGATGAATGCTAGTCAACACAGGAGAACTTCCCGTTCTTTGTTAAGTGCTATGCGATCTTCTGCATTTGCCTAAAGAAGCAGACAGTCCCTCAATTTAACATTGTATCCAAAAGGGAGCTACAACAATTCAGCACTTCCTCAGTATTGCACTAGAGTGCCTAGACCACACTAAGTCCAAGAGCAGATCTTGAACCTTCAAACTCAAAAGGGAGAATATTGCCACTCAGCCAAGCATTCTGCTCAGTCGTAGCATTCTTGCTTAGCAACAAATATAAAGCAAAGCAATAGAGATACAAAAGCAAGAACAAGTTTTAAAATCGTTTGTGACGGATCAACTAGTTAAGGCAACAAAGAACCACTCCCTCACTATGTGCTAAATTAACTAATCTCAAAAATGCAATGGGAGGGGCATTATAGTTGCTTCTTTCATGGGAGGTGGGCATCGCTGCCAAGGCCAGCATTTGTTGCCCATCCCTGCTTGCCCTTGAACTGAGTGGCTTGCTAGGCCATTTCAGAGAGCAGTTAAGAGGGTCTGGAGTCACAGGTAGGCCTGACCATGTAAAATGGGTTATGACAATTGACAAACAGTTTCATGGTGACTATTACTAATTATTTTATTAATTGAAATTAAATTCCAACAGCTGCCATGGTAGAATTTGAACTCATGTTCCCAGAGTATGAGTCTGGGCCTCTGGATTACTAGTACAGCAACAATATCACTACACCACCATCTCCCCTTAGATGCAGGGTTCCCAGTATGAAAGGGACAAGCTTACTCTTAGTTGTAATGCTGAAGGGCCTACATAAATTCACTTCCTAGACTCTTGAAAATGAGCTTCTAAATGATATGGAAGGGCAACAAACATTTATAGAAGTGTAGCCTTGCAATAAATCAATAGCTTCACAGGAGGATTGGAAGACACAAATTATATTTCCATACTTTACTCCTGCATTCCAAGGCCAGAAATGTTTCATTTGATATATAATGAAGGTAAATATAATTGTGTTGTAGGACTCAACTTCACACACTGGGTGGTGCTATGCAACATCAGTTTTTGTTTTGCACAAAATACCACCCTGTGGGTGAAATGTGTTCTGCAGGAGATATTCCTGTTAAAACAATGGAAGACCTTGCTCAACCCCAGTGAAATTACTATCGGAACTGTTAGCTTTCACTGCATAGAATCAGAACGATAAAAAGTGGACCATTTGGCCTGTAATGGCTCTTTGCTTATGCTGTTCAGGAATATTGTTCTTCAAACTAGAACTGGTTTCTGGTCACGTTAACAGTCTTTCACTGGTTATTAATTATTTCAACTTTCATTCCTCCAGAAAGCCAGACTTCATGATCAAATAGCTGCTCAACTCAAACTTTGCTAAATGCAGTGGATGCTCAAATTATTTATCATCTTATTGCTCAATAAGAGGGGTCACAGAAATATTTATAGAAACTTATATGTGCAATTATATATAAGCAGGTCCTACCCTTACCCAACAAAATGATGGATACTATGTTTTACTTTCCCAAACCAATACATAATGTATTTGCTACAATTTAGCTTGGAAAAAAAGACCAAATGACAGCTAAGCCCCTCACATAACTAGTCCAGGGAACAACAATGAGCTTAATGTCAGTAGTAGAAAAGGTATATAACATCTTCACTAAAAGTTCAGATAACTAAACATATGAAGACAATTTAATAGTCACTTGGAACAAGAACTTTGTTGAATTATTTGAAGGGCCAACAAAAAATGAGTAACATGAGGCAATGCAGTGCACGTGGCACACAGACTTTCAGAAAATATTTGATAAGGTGCCACAATAGTCAGGGGATGCAGAGTCAGGGGCCTTGTAGCAGCATGGATTGAAAGATGGCTACAAAACAAAAAATAAATAGGAGTAAATGGAAGCCTTTTGGACTGACAGAAAGTAATGTGGTGCCCTGAAGGTATCTGCACTGTTAATTGTATAGATGATTGAGCCCCAAATTAGAAGTATGGTTTAGAAATTTGCAGATACCAAATTGAGCAGAATAGTTAATAATGTGCAAGGCTTCACCAAAATACAGGAAGACAACAGGCTTACAGTGAGTTGACAAATGGCAAATTAAACTAGTGAGAGGTGATTCAATTTAGCAGGCCATAAGAGTGCAAAGTACAGTATTTATTTAACTTTTGGATTCTATTCCTTTAAATTCCATATATTTAACATTATTTTATCAGTTAGACTTGTACTGGAATGCTGTGTGCAGTTCTAGTCTTTATACTACAAAGCACATCAAAATACTGGAGAAAGTACAGAAAGGATTTAAGGAACATAGGAACAAGAGTAGGCAATTCAGTCCATCAAGCCTGCTCAACCATTCAATTAGATCATGGTCGATCATCTACCACACCACCATTTTCCTATACTATCTCCATATCCCTTGATGTCATTAGTCTCTAGAAATCTATCAATATCTGTTTTGAACATGCTCAATGATTTGAGCTTCCACAGCCCTCGGGGTAGAGAATTCCAAAGATTTATCACCCTCTGAAGAAATTCCCCCTCATCTCAGTCTTAAATGGCCTGCCCCTTATCCTGAGATTATGTCCCCTGGTTAGCAACCCACCAGCCAGGGGAAACATCTTATCTACATCCACCCTGTCACAACCTGTAAGAATTCTGTAAGTTTTAATGGAGTCACCCTTCATTCTTTGAAACTCTAGGGAATACAGGCCCAGTCTCTCCAATCTCTCCTCATAAAACAATCCCACCATCCCATGGATTAATCTGATGAAAGCATAAAAGTAAAATACTGTGGATGCTGCAAAATCTAAAAGAAAAACAAAATGCTGGAAAAATTCAGCAGATCTGACAGCATCTGTGGAGAAAAAAAAGAGTTAACGTTGAGTCTATTTGGCCCTTCTTCAGATCGAAGAAGGATCATACAGACTCAAAACATTAACCCCAATAATCTGGTGAACCTCTGTGTACCAGAATGTTGCCTGGGCTGGAGCATTTCAGCTATGAAGAGAGACTGGATAAGCTAGGGCTGTTTTGCTTACAGCAGAGAAGGCTGAGGGGGGACCTGATACAGGTATATAAAATTATGAGAGGCATAGATAGGGAGAAACCTTTCCCCTTAGCGGAGCCTTCAATAGCCAGGGGGCATAGATTTAAGGAAAGGGGCAAAAGGTTTAGAGGGGATTTGAGGAAAAGTTTTTTCACATTCCCAGAGGGTGGCTGGGATCTGGAGCACACTATCTGAGGGAATGGTAGAGGCAGGAACCCTCACAACATTTAAGTAGTATTTAGATGAGCACTTGAAACGCCATAATATACATGGCTATGGGCCAAATGCTGGAAATTGGATTAGAATAGATAGGTGCTTTATGGCGGGCAGTGACATGATGGGCCAAATGGCCTGTTTCTGTGCTGTATAACTCTGACTCTATTATATTCCTTCTTAGACAAGGGGGCCAAAACTGTACACAATACTCCAGATGCAGTCTCACCAAGGCTCTATACAACTGCAGCAAGACATCTTTGCTCCTGTACTCAAATCCCCTTGCAATGAACTCTTTCGAGTTCAAACCTGCTTCCATCTGTTTCAGATGAAGTTACATGTTTCATAGTTTGCCATTGTGAGATGTGAACTCTTGATCTGGGGGTTACAAACCCAGTACCACAACCACTTGGCTATTGAGGCCAAGCCCCCTTGCAATGAAGACCAACATACCATTTGCCTTCCTAATTATTTGCTGCACCTGCATGCTAACTTTTAGTGACTCATGATCAAAGACACCTAGGTCCCTTTGGATACCCATACTTCCCACCCTCTCACCATTTGAAGAAATATTCTGCCTGTTTTTTCAACCAAAGGTTGCCAAAATTAAAAGTGCAACTATCATGAAAGGTGGAGCAGCTGTGAATCAAATAGAAGATGTAACAGAGGTTTTCAAAATTATTAAGTAGTCCAATAGTGTGGGTGTGGAGAAACCATATCCACTTCTTGTTGAGTCCAAAAAATGGGCATAAATAGGTGATAGGTCAAATAAGAAATTTCTTTACACAGAGCATGTTACACATTCATGCCTTTCTTCACAATAGTTGAAACAGATAGAATTGACATGAGGATATATTGATACATACATGAGTAAAAGGGAATAGAGGGGCAGGGGAATTCCAGGGAAAAGAAGTAATTAGAATAGGAAGAATCTCATATCCTAGAAATTTTCAGCCAAGGAGGCAGCCATTTGACCCAATGTATTTGTGCTGGCCGAAAAACAGGTATCCAGCTTAATCCCACTTCTGGTCCATTCATGAGTTTAGAATTTTGTTTTAATTGAGAGGAGGGTTTCTGTCTCTACCTTTCAGGTAGTGAGTTGCTCTAGCTTTTTAATCAATCTGTCAATTTCTTCAAACCTAAGCCCCCTGGTTACTGACCACTCTGCTGAGAAATACATCCTTCCTACTCATTCTATCTCCATTGTTCCTAATTTCATACACAATTAAATTCAATACCTCAATTAAATCTCTCCTCCTCGTTTCCAAAGAAAATAGTCCCTGCCTATCTAATCTTTTCTCATAGCTAAAATTCTCCAGCCCTGGCAACATTCTCATAAATGTTCTTTGAGAGTTTTTTTTTGATGAGATAAGAGGATTGATGAGGAAACTATGGTGTATATGGACTTCCAAAAGGCTTTTGATAAAGTGCCACATAATAGGCTTGCCAGCAAAGTTGAAGTGCACAAGATAAAAGGGGCAGTGGCAGAACAGATACGAAGCTCGCTGAGTGATATGAAACAGTAGTGGTGAACAGTTGTTTCTCGGACTGGAGGAAGCTACATAGTGCTGCTCCGTAACAGTCAGTACCAGGTCCACTGTTTTTCTTGATATATATTGACTTCGACCTGGGTGTATAGGGCACAATCTCAAAATTTGCAGATGACACAAGACATGGAGGTATTGTGAACTGCGAGGAGGATAGTGATAAATTTCAAAAGGACATAAGACAAACTGGTGGAATAAATGGACAAATTTTACTTTATTAACTGAATTTAAAATCCCTAATAGCTTTGCACGGATTTGAACTCAATGTCTCTAGTTTATTTGTTCAGCTACAATGTGACGAAACCAATATGCCTTCATAACCAACTTAGCTTGTCCTGTTACGTTCAGGGTTTTGTGGACATGCAGTCCAATGGACAAGTGGACATGCGCTACACTTCAACATCCTTGCATTTAATGTATATTCCATTGCATTGTTTGCCCCCCTCCAAATTCATAACCTCACTTCTCTCTATTGAATTCCATTTGTCACTTTTCTGCCCACCTGGCCAGTCCATTCATATTTTCTTGTAATTTACAGCTTTCTTGCTATCAACCACAGATAATTTTGTTAACTATGCCCCCTACAATTAAATCTAAATAATTTATACCACAAAAAGCAAGGGACCTGGTATTTAGCCCTGTGGAACCCTGCTGGACACAGCCGCTTAGTCACATTAACACCTGCCAACCATTACCATTTGCTTCCTGCCACCAGCTAAAATTTGGTTCCAACTTTCTTTCCTTGGATCCCATCTGCTCTTTCTTTTTGACCAGTCTGTCATGTGGGACTTTGTCAAGAGCCATGTTAAAATCCCCATAGACTACCAAGGAGATGCCAACCAACCTCCATGTTACCTCAAAAAATTCAGTCAAGCTGGTCACACACGACCTTCCCTTAGCTCCATGGTGAATGTCCTTAATTAGTCCATGCCTTACTAAATTAAAATGAATACCAATTATTTGCCCACCAACAAGGTTCAGCTGACTGGCCTGTAATTACCTGGGTCCATCCTTTCCTTCCTTATTAAACAATGGCACATCAGCAATTCTCCATCATCATGCTTGCAACCAGAGAGGATTGGAAAGTGATGAGCAGAGCCTTCCTATATCATGCCTTGCCCTCTCAGCAGCCCAAGATACATTTCATTCAGTTCTGGCCATTTACCCAATTTCAAGTATGATAAACTGAATAATATTTCCTCACTACATTTATCTGACTCAATATTCCACATTACTTCTCCTTAACCGCGATGTCTGCATCGTCCCATATTTTGTGAAGACAGATGAAAAATAGCATTTCCACTTCTGCCACCACACACAGGCTACCTTTTTGGTCTGTAACAGGCTAAGTTAGTTATCCTCTTTCATTTTATGTATTTAAGACAGCTTTGGGTTTTTTTTTCTTTTTACTTGCTCATGTGGAGCAGAGATCAGTTGGGTTGATTAGCCTGCGTTGCAGTTCTCATGAAATTCTACATAATAATGGAAACATAAAAAGGGACAGAATGCCCCATTTCAAAATAACAAATTAAATTTGAACATCCTGGGCCTATTTTCGCCAACCTTGTATGAAGCTGCGTGCAATGCCATAAGCGATCTACTCAATATTAAAAATCTTACAGGTACACTGACTTCCTGTCAACTACTAATAAAAATGCAGACATATGAATTTAGAAGAGAAATTTCCAACATAAACCCATCACCATGTAATTATACCCTGCTGTCAGTGGAGGCGCTGCATCAGGAGAATGCAATTACAATATGCAGTTTACAGAGGCAGCTTCTACTATAAATGTGGACATAGTATTTTCATTATAAAATCCTGTCAAAATGGGGACAGTAATTTTTAAAAATTAATTCTTGGGATTAGCACAAGACTGACAAGACAAACGTGCATTGCCCGTTTCTACTTGCCCATAAGAACACGATCACAGAAAATTTCTGACACAGGACACCATCTAGCCCATCGTGTTCGTGGTGGTTGATGTAGCACTAGCCAGCCTAATCCCACCTTCCTGCACTAGACCCTTAGCCCTGCACATCATGGTTCAAGTAGACATTCAAATACTACTTAGAAATGGTTTTTGCTTCTACCCCCCCCCCCCCTCAGACAGTGTCTTCCAGGTCCTTAATACCTTCTGGGTGAAAAAATATTGTTTCCTCATCTGCCCTCTAATTCTTCTACCAATTAATTTAAAACTGTGCCCCGTGGTTTCTGACCCCTCTAAGGTGAACAGGCTGTCACTATTTATTCTATCTAGCTCCCTCAATTTTGTGGATCTCAATAAAGTTCAAGGAAAATAATCCCAACCTATTCGGCCTTTCCTCAAAATTTTCCAGTCCTGCAAACATCCTTGTAAATCTCCTCTGCACGCTCTCCAATGCAATCACATCTTCTCTATAATATGATCAGAACTATATGCAGTAGTCAAATAGTGGTCTAATTAGCATTGTATACAGTTGTAGCATAACCTCTCTGCTCTTGTATTCCATGCCTCCATTGATGAAAGGAAAGTATGCCCAATGCCTCTCAACCACCTGATCAACCTTTCCTAGTACCTTTAAGGATATGTGGACTTACATGACAAGGTCCCTCTGTTTCTCCCCACAACATTGCCCCATTAACTGCATTCTCTTACCTTGTTGCACACCCCAAAATGCATTACCTCAAGCTTCACTCCATTTTCTACTTTTCTACCCAATTGACCAGGCCATCTATATCTTCCTGCAGTCTAAAGCTTTCCTCCTCACTTAACCACACAGCCAATTTTGGTCTCACCTGCAAACTTCTTTAGCATACTCCCTATATTTGCATCTAAACCATTAAACTGCAAAAAGCAAGGAACATAGTACTGAACCCTACAGAACTCCATTGGTAACAGCCTTCCAATTGCAAAAATCCCCTTCAACCATTACCCTTTGTTTCCTGCCACTAAGCCAATCTTTGAACCAATTTGCCACCCTCCCTCAGATCCCAAGGGATTTTCTTTTTTTGCCCAGCCAGCTATATGGGGCTTTCTCAAAAGCTTTGTTAAAATCCAATGTAGACCACACCACATTTCCTCATCAACCCTAATTGTCATTACTTTGTTTAAATCTTTTTTAAAAAGTCAGTAATGAACTTCCCTTAAATTCAGCCTGATGACCTTCTTTGATTAACCTATGCCTTCTTAAATGTTAGTTGCATGGTAGTACAAAACTTGAACACTGTTGAAAAGAGACATTCTGTTGAAGCTTTTCATCTTGCACTCATCAGGACAGATTTGTAAGAACACCAAATCTCAAAGAGAACAACAATATATACTGCACAAGAAGAGGGTGCTGATTGGTTAGCAAGTGGACTCTGATGGTAAAAGCTTTGCCAAAGAGAATGCACCATGGAACAGTTAACTGCCAAGCTTGTTTAAATCCAAACTATACAGGTTGACTCGTCTTTTTTCAGCAGCACTCAAGTTTATACTGTTCCTTAGAATTGATTCCATCACTTGCCCATAACTGTAGTTGTTAAGGGGCCCATAATTACTCATTATCCTTTCCTCCCTTTTTAAACATCTGTACATTAGCAGTCCCCTCAAATATGGTGGTCAGAGTCTCTGCAGTTTCCTTCCTTGCTTTAGAGGTAAGGCATGATAATCAGGGCACTTATTCATCAAATCTTATTAAAATAATCCGCAGCAGCCTTGTCTCATAAGACTAGGGTTAAAATATTTACATTTATTTAATTAACCCTGCACCTAGAAGAACATTTAAATAGTAAATTTAAATGTCAATTAAAGTTATACCCCAATCTGCTTTATTTACCTAAAGTGAAGGCTACTTCTTGTTTGTTTTATAATTATGTGCAGCTACAAGTTCAACGCAAATGTAACTTTATATATGCTTTTAAAAAAAAATAAACCAGAAAAGGGTTAACCAAACGCCAACGTTTCACGGGGTCTAACACCCACCTGGCAAAACCAGATTAGGATTCAAAATGGAGAATCCGAAAAACTGTCCACTGAAAGTGACGTTTGGCCTTCGCATCACTATCTCTCTCCACTCACAGCAACTCTGCTCCACACCGATGAGTGAACAAGTGTCTCCCAAACACCACATCCGCTGTGGGCGCGCGCGCGCACACACACACACACATACACATATATATATATATATATATATATAAACATATACATGCGCATGTAAGTGTGTTTATGGTGCGAAACTTAAAAGATCGCCGCCTTTGAAGAGAAACATAACGTGTAATTGGGGATTTCCCTTTGGGAGAATGAGTTTCCCTAAATGTGACCCCCCTCAAGTTGCAACTGGATAGATAGCTGGCGGAGGAGGCGGGGGTCGAACGTGCACCGGAGGCAGCAAGGCCGCCATTTTTTAAAAATACGGCCTTTGGTGAAACCCGCTAAACGTAATCAGAGGAAGGAGGGAGGGGAGGGAAATAGAGTCAAGAGCCTCGGTGCTATGGCGGCGTCATTTACAATAACCTCCCGGCCTACTAAGTTCAGGACGTGCAGATTCGAGCGAAACAAAATTTGGGGGGGCGGCACTTGAGCCGTTTCTTCCCTCTGTCCGATGCCAGGGGTTTCTCACCCCGGAAAGTACCTGCGCGGCTCTGCTGTCATCTCTCCCGCGGCTCCTGTGGAAGGTGCGGATTTGCTCCTCTCATCGGCGGCGGCTCTTCCTCGCTTCCCCCTCCCGCTCCCGGCCCCGGCCCCGCCACTTCACTCTTTACCCTCGGGCCTGTTTTCCAACCCCCCCACCCCCCCCACTACTACCCCGCCCCCTCTCGCTCTCTTCCTCCCGGCTGTTTGTCCGCCTACACCCCGAGCAGACAATACCGCGCCATCGCTCTCTCTCCCCGCCCGCTTCACCGACGCACAATCCTGCTCCGCCCACTCCCCCCCTCCTTCCCCTTTTCAATTGGTCCTGCCGCCTCCAGTATCCTCTTCACCGATTGGTCAGTACAAAGGGCACGTGGTACCCGCAGCGCTTGGCCTACCCATTTCACATGAAAAACATTTTTTTTAAGCTCAGGATGGAAACCTCATGACAATCACAACCTTTCTCCCATTGGGAACATGTTTTTTGGGGGAGGAAAAGCATCCCACTCACCATCTCGCCGGCCAAACTAAAATTTTAGATGAACCATCCTCCCGCCTCGAGTGATCACCATTGCCGGGAAGAAAGGAAGGTTGTTCCTATGGTGACGAAGGCTGTCAGCAAGAAAGGTCATGTGACTTTCTCTCTCCCCCAATAAGAATGTGGATTCAACCTAGTACGTCATGGAAAGATTGCCTCCGGCAGTAAGCTTTCAAACAATTGGCTGCTTTTGCTGCTTCCATGCGTTGATTGGCTGGTAGAGATGTTGCCTTGGTAACCATGTTGCTATGGCTATTGGGATGTTCTGTGAAGTAGCCAGCTATGGAATATTACTTAGATTAATTTTTTTTTGAAAATTTAATTCAATTTAATGTACCTTGGTAGTGCTGAACTTGAATATTGCTGAAAAGAAAGACATGTTCCCGAAGATTTTCATATATTTTCATATGTGGTATAAATTTTTCTGATCATTTGAAATTTGGCATTCTTGTATTTGCCCCGGTGAGTGCAAGACAAAAAGCATTGGTAACGTGGCTCTCTTTCCTGCAACATCAGATTTACAACATATGAATTGTGGTTGGCGAATTCAATTTTATACTGTCTCTCCATGTTCTTGATACACTTTGGTACAAAGAACATGTAGAGACAGTATAAAATAGAGGATACTATTCTAAAATGCGTGCAGGAGCAGAGAGACCTAGGTGTATATGTACATAAGTCATTAAAGGTGGCAGGACAGTTATAGAGAGCTGTTTCTAAAGCATACAGTATTCTAGGCTTCATTAATAGGGGCGTAGAGTACAAGAGCAGGGAGGTTTTGATGAACTTAAGGCACTGGTTAGACCTCAGCTGGAGTATTGTGTACAGTTCTGGGTGCTACACTATAAGAAGGATGTGAACAAATTGGAGAGAGCGCAGAAGAGGTTTACAAGAATGGTTCCAGTGATGAGGCACTTCAGTCATGAGGAAAAATTGGAGAAGTTGGGACTGTTTTCCTTGGAGAGGAGACTTTCAAAATAATGAGGGGTCTGCACAGAGTAGATAGGGAGAAACTATTCCCGCTCGTAAACGGATCGAGAACCAGAGGGCACAGATTTTAAGTGTTCTGCAAAAGAAACAATTGCGAGGTGAGAATTTTTTTTCCACACAGTGAGTCATTGGGATTTGGAATGCACTGACTGGAAGTGTGGCGGAGGCAGGTTCAACTGAGGCATTCAAGAGGGCATTAGACGATTATTTAAATAGAAACAATGTACAAGGTTACAGGGAAATGCTCAGAGAGCCGTGCAGACACAATGGACCGAATGGCCTCCTTCTACAGCGTAACAATTCTGTGATCTGTGATCCTGTGAACATTTTCTCCACATTTGTGGTAAAATTAATAGTGTTCTATAGTCCAGGCAAAACAGCAATTAAATATTTGTATATAAATAGTAGTAGTGATCTGCTTAAGGGCAGACCTTTGTTCTTCACATGAACGTACAAATTAGGAGCTGAAGTAGGCCATTTGGCCTTCGAGCTTGTTCCACCATTCAATAAGATCATGCCTGATCGGATCGTAACCTCAACTCCACATATCTGCCTACTCCCGATAGCCTTTCAACCCATTGCTTATCAAAAATCTGTCTACCTCTCCCTTACAAATATTCAAAGACTCTGCTTCCACCACCTTTCAATAATGAGAGTTCCAAAGACTCACAATCCACTGAGAGAAAAATATTCTTCCCATCTCTGACCTAAATGGGCGACCAGTTATTTTTAAATAGTGGCCCCAAATACTAGATTTTCCCACAAGAGGAAACACCCTCTTCACATCGACCCTGCCAAGACCCCTCAGGATCTTATATGTATTGCTGAAAAAAAGAGGTATGTCTAAGCTTTTCATCTTGCACTCATCAGGACACTTGCAAGACCTCTAATATAAGAGGGGAAATCAACAATTTATACTGTATTTGAAGAGAGTGCTGATTGGTTGGCAAGTGGCATTTCATGGAGAATGCACCACTGATGGTGACTGACAGTTAACTGCCAAGCACTGTTTGAAATTTAAACCAGGCAGCCTGACCCTGATTGGTCAAGGTATTCTCCATGGCAATGCCACTTGCCAACCAATCAGCACTCTTCACATACAATATAAATTGCTGTTGTTCCCCCTTATATTGGTATTCTTGTGAGCTTCCTGATGAGTGCAATACAAAAAGCTTAGACATGTCTCTTTTTTCAGCAATGCTCAAGATCATATATGTGTTATGACCACAGCTGGTGCTAATTGCTGTGCAAATCGCAGAGGGAAACTTGGTTTATGGGCCACAAACTTTTTTTTGTATTCTGATAACAAGAAGATGTGCCGATCTCGGCAATAACTGTCCAGTTACAATTTTGAGTATTTTTAAAAACTAAAAGTAGAGGTTTTATTAATGAAAAATAAAAGGAAACTTAAGCACATAAAATTACAGTTACAAAATTAAGGTAAGTCTTACAAAACATTCCCTCAAAACTCTACTTGGTCAAACCCACAAGTAACTACCTTCCAGGCAACACTCCCTTAGAGGTGTTAACTAGAAAGGAAATCCAGTAATATTACACAAGGCAAACTGCTGTAGCTTCAGTAAAGGTGTACCACATGACCTTCATGTTCTTCCACTCTGCGTCTGACTCCATGTACTTCGGAAAAATTAAATCGGCGGCGGGCATGTTCAGACTGCGGTTCCAAAGGGGAACCGGCAGTCTGTATGAAGAGCGGCCAGGCAACCTCCTTTAGGCTGTTGACCATGTCTAGTTACCGGGCAGCACAAGAGGTGAGGGCAAAGGAGGAGGAGGGAGGCAGGCTCAGGGTAGGCCAGCGGGGGTCCACTGTGCCCCTCGGTTCTCAGATGCCTGCCTTGCTGTCCTCCTCGAAGAGGTGTCCAACCATCGGAATGTCTTGTTTCTGGAAGATGGGAGGAGGAGGGCCCCCCACATCACCAGGCAGGCGTGGCAGGAGGTGGCAGAGGCTGTTAGCTCTCACGATGCTGTGCAGTGCACAGGAATGCAGTGCCGCAAGCGCTTCAATGATTTGCTGCGCTCTGGAAGGGTGAGTACCATGTCAGCCTTGGCCATTTTACCCAGCAGGTAGCCTTAGCCTTTGAGGACCCCCCCTCCAGTGTTGTTACTGCATTGGGCATTTGGCGCACGCTGGATGGGCAAACAGATAGTGACCATGCTTGCATCAGCCTTAGTGGTTGAGGAGAAGATGGGTTCTCCCCGCAGCATATGTTGGTGTTTGTCACATTTAAGTAGTCTGAGGGCAACTAATTGTAGCACCCGCAAATGTAAGCGTAAGGTAAGTTAGGCACTCCACGGGTTTCTCACTGGTGATTTTGTGTTGGCCCTAGATTAAAGAATGTTTCGTTATGTACGTCTGAGCGACGTTTGTTGTTCATTTTGGTGGGAATAGAGTCCACTTTTCTGACCGTGGCTGAGGGTGTTTCCTTTGTGCTGCATTTGTATGTTTTACAGACATCTCATGAGTGTTTGAGTGGACATTGATGTTTCTGTACTAATCCCTTGGTTGCAGCTGATGAGGTGGAAGATGTAGGACCTAAGTGCTACATGTGGATGCACCAAGCAATGCTGGTCCTGCTGATCCATGTGTGTGACGTTAGCTGAAGGTTCATTGGATTAAATTGTCCTGGATGTCCCTGCCTCCTTGGTGTAGTAGCGGGTCGGCGTGCTGCCCCTCATCGTTGCCTGTGCTTCCTCATCCTCTGAGCCACTGCTGGATTCATCATGTGCAGCCACATCCACTGTGTCAAGGTCTTCATCGTCAACTGCAACCCCCCTTTCCAGCGCAAGATTGTGCAGAACATAGTATGCTACCACTATCACAGAGACACAATCTGGGGGGTACTGGAGTCTGCCCCCTGAGCGGTCCAGCCATTGGAAGCGCATCTTGAGAAGACCAATGGCTCTCTCCACCACAGCCTTTGTGGTGCTGTTGCTCCGATTGTAGCGCTCCTCAGCTTCTGTTCTTGGATGGCGGAGAGGCATCATGAGCCACCTGCTGAGGAGATAGCCCTTATCACCCACCAGCCAAGCCAGAGCACTGAAGGGCACCAGCACCTGGGAGTGTCTGAGGATGTAGGTATCATGGGAGCTGCTGGGTACCTTACATAAACTTGCAGAATCTGCATCCTGTGATCGCACACTATCTGCACGTTCATGGAGTGGAAACCCTTCCTGTTGACGAAGGCACCGGGCTCACCTGCTGGTGCCTTGATGGCCACATGTGTACAGTCTATTGCACCCTGGACGCGGGGGAAACCAGCAACAGAGGACGTTTATTGAGAAGTGACTGAGAAGCATTCTGGGAGAAGTCAGTGCAGTCACCGCAACTCAGAAGGGGATCGAGGAGAAGGACACTTGCACTCAACAGGAGGAAGAGCCTCCAACAGAGGGCGGTAGTGAGAAGTGACTGAGAAGCATTCTGGGAGATCGCTTCTCGGCCTTTTGGCTAAGATCGTGTAGTCATGAAGCAGTGGCTATAACCAGTCAAGCCCCATACCATGGGGTACGTAACACCATCCGGGTGATGGTGAAGGACAGCGAAGGAGGAGCACCCATAGATCAGGCCTTCTTCATCAAGTGGATCCTGTTGAAGGTGTGTGGATTTGAAGTGGAGGAGATCTACTCCCTGCAAGACTTCCCCAGCGCTGGATGTTTCGATGTGACTTTCAAGCATGTGGCAGCTTGCGTCAAGTTCCTGAAGGTGTTCGAGGAGAAGAGAGGCCAGCCGGAGATGAAGATCCTGACAGTGGAGCCGCTCTTTGCTCTGCCGTTGCAACGGGACCATGTAGTGACTGTCCATTTCTACAACCCCTATGTCCCTGTCGCCGACATGTTCACCTTCCTTGCCAGGTACGTCAACAAGGTTGGGAGCTGCACTGAGGTTAGAGACACCTTCGGGATTTGGACATGCAAACGCCAGGTTAAAGTCACGCTCAAGACCGATGGTAAGGGAGCCATCTTCCACCCTCCTTCCAGCTTCGCTATCGGGGGAAGCCGTGGCTACCTTGTCTACGCTGGGCAACCCAAACTTTGTCGCTCATGCGGCAAGTCTGGTCATGTGTCTGCCAACTGCAGCGCCGCCCTCTGCAAGAACTGCAAACAGGAAGGGCACCAGACAAAGGACTCCAAACAGACTAAGTGCTGCAATCTGTGTGGCGAGGCAGGTCACCTCTACAGGACCTGCCCCATATGCTGCCTCACTTATGCACAGGCAGCCAAAGCCAACAAGGGGGAAGCAGAGGAAATGCTTCGTGTCACTACTACCAAGGACACTTGCAACACTCCAACCACCAAGGCCCCCAGTGAGAACAACGGGACAAAGGAGGACACAGAGAGAAACAAGGTGGAGGAAAAGGTTGAGGCAGCAGACAGCCAATCAACAGCACTGCCCCCTGAACTTCCCACACCTCAGGAGAGCGAATCAATGGAGGAGGAGGAAGCAGCGGAATCAGCAGGAGGAATTGCAGCTGGTGAAGACAGCCAGAAGGAAGAAGGGACTAAGAAGGGACCAAGCCACTTCCCAGACAAGTGGCAAGAGGCGTCTCCCATTCGAGACGGATGACAAGGGCAGTTGCTCTTTGGACGAAGAAGGGAAAGGGCGGCATCTACAGAAGAAGCGGCAAAGCTCTAGGGAGTTGGAGGATGAGACACCCGAGCTCCAGAACATTGGAGACAATGAGGAGACCAGCGCACCCCAACTTTGCTCACAACCCAAAGAGGCCAGTGCACCCCAGCCCCAGAATCTGGGAGCAGTGAAGCGCTCAGCGCACCGCAGCTCCGGGAAGCCGGGAGCTGCAATGCCCCAGAGGGGTAGAGGATTGGAGAAGCTTCTCCAATTTCAAATCCCATTCTCTGCACAAACCCCCAGATGCCACCTGAACAGAACATTGCCAATGGGGAGGTTCAGGACAGTTTCCTCAGCCCATCCAAAGTGAGGCAATTTGTGAACACTATGGGTATGCAAGAGCAGACCAAAGGTCTGGGACTCTCAGAGACAACAGGTTTGTAAGAGACTAACTGCTTTAAAATGGGTGTAAAGATTGTATCCATAAATGTGCGTAGCATTAAATCTACGACGCAATGTTTTGCGACTTTGGACTACTATGCCAAGGTCAAAGCTGACCTGTTGTTTCTGCAGGAGTGTGCAATACCGCACCTCAGCTCCTACAGGCAATTGTCACGACGGTGGTCTGCGGGGAGGCAACTTCACCGTCTCCGAGGTTAAGGAGGTGGTGGGCGGGCGCCTCCTTGTAGCAGACGTAATGTACAAGAATGCTCCACTCCGGTTAATTAACGTGTACACCCCAGCACAAAAGGGCAAGCGGCTGGCGATCTTTCAGCAGCTCCCACTGCTGCTGGCAAATTTCAAGCCGGTCATTCTGGGCGGCGACTTCAACTGTATCATCGATGCGGCTGGACGATCCAGCAGGGCCGACAGCAGATTGGACGCTACGTCCAAATCCCTGATGCAAACAGTTAAGGATGCCAAGCTGGGGGATGTCTTCAGCAACCCTGCACACGGAGCGCAGCGTAGATACACCCGGTCACGGCCAGACGGGTCCATCCGTTCCAGGATAGACTTCCTGTTTGTGTCCCGTGCGTTCGCGGTCAGATCCACCGACGTCAAGCCAGTGTTCTTCTCTGCCACTGCCTCCTACTGGCTGACTGTCACATAGAAGAAGACCAGAGGGTGGGCAGGGGGGCATGGAAGCTAAACGTGCAACTGCTGACCCCAGAGAACATTGAGGAGCTCAAGAGGGATTACAAAGGTTGGAGAACCGTGAAACCCCTCTTTGAGTCCCTGACACACTGGCGGGAAGCGATCAAGGGAAACATCAAGAGGTTTTTCATCCTTAAAGGTGCCCAGAAAGCTAGACTAGTCCTGACTCCAGAAAAACATGCAGAATCTGCTCTGGCTGCGGTCGATGGGGTTCGATGTCAAGGACAAGATCCAAGAGGTGATGAGCCAGCAAGCCTCGCTCTTTGCCTCGGAGGCCTCCAAGATCAACTTCTGGTCCAGAGTCCGCTCCGTGGAGCAGGATGAGACATGCTTACATTTCTTCTTCCAAAAGGTACACGGAGAGAGCTCTGTGATCAGCAGCCTGAAGGAAGAAGATGGCTCAGTAAAGTCATCGCAGTCTGACATTTTGAGGATCAGCAAATCCTTTTATGCCCGATTGTATGACGTGAAGACCACAGATAGCACGGCCTCCCAGTCCTTCCTCTCCTCTATCATGGAGGTCTTAGATGACAGTATACAGGAGAGCCTGGACAAACCGCTAACTCCTGACGAACTGACTAAGGCCCTTGAGTCCTTCGAGAAGAGTAAAACTCCCGGAAGCGACGGCTTGCCAGCAGAGTTCTATTCGGCTCTGGGGGACTGTATCGGCCCAGACCTGCTAGAAGTGTACGAAAGTATGCTTCTGGCCGGCAGTATGTCAGAATCCATGAGGAAAGGCCTCATCACCCTCATCTACAAGCACAAGGGGGAAAGGGAGGAAATTAGAAATTGGCAACCCATTTCACTGTTGAATGTGGACTATAAGATTCTGTGCAAGGTCATCGCCAATCGGGTCAAGTCCGTTCTGGAATTGGTGATCCACCCTGACCAGACCTGCACTGTGCCGGGCAGGAAGATCTCTGACAGCCTCGCACTGCTCAGGGATACAATTGCCTATGTGCAGGACAGGGGTGTGGACACCTGCCTCATCAGCCTGGATCAGGAGAAGGCCTTTGACAGAATATCGGGCATCTACATGGTGGATGTGCTCTCCAAAATGGGGTTTGGGGAGGGAATTCACAATTGGATCCAACTGCTCTACACTAACATCAGTAGCACAGTCTCAATTAATGAGTGGGAATCAGATATCTTTCCTATTAAATCAAGTCAGGCAGGACTGCCTTCTCTCTCCTGTCCTTTTTGTGTGTTGCATAGAACCCTTTGCTGAGTCCATCAGGAAGGATCCGGGCATAAGAGGAGTGACGATCCCAGGCAGTGGAGGCACTCAGGTCAAAGCCTTCCTGTACATGGACGATGTCGACGTCTTCTGCTCAGATCCGCTGTTCAAACTGGCCTCGGGAGCCAAGGTAAATCGTGGGAAGAGTGAGGTCATGTTCTTTGGGAACTGGGCTGACCAATCCTTTGACCCCTTCACCGTCAGGGCTGACGCTCCTGAAGGTGCTGGGGATATGGTTCGGAGGGACCAGGGCATGTGTTAGAAACTGGAAGGAGCGAGTGTCTATGGTGAAAAGAAAACTGGGCATGTGGGAGCGACGCTGCCTCTCCATTGCGGGTAAGAACCTGGTCATCAGGTGTGAGGCACTCTCGCTGTTGCTGTACGTGGCGCAGGTCTGGCCCATTCCAAACTCCTGCGCAAAGGCGATCACCCGAGCCATCTTTCACTTTATCTGGAGGTCGAAAATGAATCGTGTCGCAGGGACGCGATGTACAAGCCTCTAGATAAAGGGGGAAAAAATGTGCCCAACATCATCCTCATACTGATGGCCACCTTTGTGTGCGGCTGCATCAAGCTGTGTGTAGACCCTCGGTACGCAAACACCAAGTGTCACTACATGTTGAGGTTCTACCTGTCCCTGGTGTTGCAAAGGATGGGTCTGGCCACGCTGCCGCGGATCAGTCCAAGTAGTTGGACTGTGCTGTACCACATGTCCCTGGTGGAAAAATTTATGCAGAGAAACACCTTTGACCACAAGTCGATCAGGCAGTGGTCAGCACGTAACATCTTAGAGGCTCTGCGGGAAAAGGAGAGGGTGGATCCTGTGGGATGGTTCCCCGAGCAGACTGTCAAAGTCATTTGGCAGAATACCTCATCACCAGAACTTTCTAACAAGCACCAAGATGTAGCTTGGCTAGTGGTGAGAAAGGCCCTCCCGGTCAGATCCTTCCAACACGCCAGGAGTCTCACCCCCTTCGCACGTTGCCCTCGAGGTGGCTATGGTGGGGACAAGACCATTGTTCACCTCCTTGTGGATTGTGCCTTTGCAAAGAAGGTCTGGAGAGAGATGCAGTGGTTTCTGTTGAGGTTCATCCTGAGCAGTTCTGAGACACAGGACTCTGTGCTCTACGGGCTGTTCCCAGGGACACACACCGAGACAAACATCAACTGCAGCTGGAGGATCATCAACTCGGTGAAAGACGCTCTTTGGTCTGCCTGAAACTTGTTGGTCTTCCAGCGCAAAGAGTTGTCCCCGACCGAGTGTTGCAGACTGGCACATTCCAAAGTCCAGGACTATGTGCTGAGGGACGCACTAAAGCTTGGGGCAGCTGCCGCAAAGGCGCAATGGGGAAGGGTCACTGTCTAAGACCTTTCTGCCACAGTGCACCGAGGGGCTGGGAACTGTTGAGAGCCCCTCGGGCTGTACAGCTCAAAATGAATGTATGCAGTGAATACTAAGTGTATTATAAATGTATTGAAGCACCTCAGAGTGCAACATGATTTATGTTAATAACTCCAATACCTTTATCTGGTTGTCTGCATTGACCATATTGAAATTATTGTAATATTCGTTGATTGTATTTATGTACCTTGTGATACATGTGTAAAAGTTGAATCTGATTGTACTTATGTGATGGTGATTTTGAAATGGTTTGGAATGTTCTTCCAGAAATTTTATGAATAAAGTATATTTTTCAAAAAAAAATTCTGGGAGAAGTCAGCACAGTCACCGCAACTCAGAAGGGGATTGAAGAGGACCCACTGTCAAAGAACGGAATAGCCCCAAACATTACATTGCTGTAGTGTTTCCATCCCTCCCTCCTCCTCAAACCAAAAAAAAAGAGAGAGCGAGGGAGAGGCAGTACCTTCAGGAGTGCACCAGACCTGGGAGGGACACTTCTGAAAGTGGAATTTTTTTAAAAAGCAGCTGATTGTTGAGTAAATCCTGGTGAGTTTTTTTTTCAATCTATAAAAGTAATTCATTGCTTAAAACTGAGGTAGGAGCTAAAAAATATATAGAATAATACTGTACAAGTATAATTAGTCAAAAAACAAGGTTCTTAGCTAAATTAAATACGGCCCCGAGCTAGCATATTTTTTAAGGGAGTAACTAGCTTAATCGAGAGGGACATCATTGGCAGGAGAACTCAGACCCGTGATATGCTCCTCCTGCAGCATGTGGGAAATGAGGGACGCTTCCAGCATTCCTGATGACCATGTGTGCGGAAGGTGTGTCCAAAAGCAGTGTCTAGCTAACCAGATTTCAGAGCTGGAGCTGCGGGTAGACTCATTGTGGAGCATCCGTGATGCTGAGCAAGTCATGGATAGCATGTTTAGCAAGGTGGTCACACCGCAGGTGAAGATTACACAGGCAGAAAGGAAATGGGTGACCATCAGGAACAGTAAAAGACTCAGGAAGGTAGTGCAGGAGTCCCCTGTGGTCATCCCCCTCTCTAACAGATATACCGCTTTGGATACTGTTGGGGGAGATGGCCTCTCAGGGGAAAACAGCAACAGCCAAGTTCATGGCACCGTGGGTAGCTCTGCTGCTCAGAGGGTTGGGAGGAAAACATGTGGCAGGGCTATAGTGATAGGGGATTCAATAGTTAGGGGCACAGACAGACACTTCTGTGGCCGCAAACGTGAATCAAGGATGGTATGTTGCCTCCCTGGTGACAGGGTCCAGGATGTCACAGAGCAGCTGCGGGACATTCTGGGGAGGGAAGGTAAGCAGCCAGTGGTCGTGGTACACATTGGTACCAGCGACATAAGTAAACTAAGGGATGAGGACCTGCAAGCTCAGTACAGGAAGTTAGTAGATAAATTAAAATGCAGGACCTCAAATGTAGTAACCTCAGTATTACTCCCAGGTCCACGTGCTAGCGAGAGCAGGAATAAGAGGATAGACCAAATGTACACGTGGCTAGAGAGATGATGTAACCGGGAGGGATTCAGATTCTTGATGCATTGGAACCGGTTCTGGAGAAGGTGGGACCTGTAGAAACTGAACGGGCTGCACCCAGGCAGACCTGGGACCAGTGTCCTTGCGAGGGCTTTTGCTAGTTCTGTTGGGGAGTATTTAAACTAGTGTGACAGGGGGATGGGATCCCAGGAGTAGGATCAGATAGGTCAGATTCAGATCAGAAAAATGGAGGTAGAACATTAGCTAGAGACATTGTGATAGACATGGAGTTACAGGAGAAGCGAAGTTTACAAAGTGTCCAGCAAGGGAAATTGACGGGGTTAAACTGTTTATATTTCAATGCAAGGAGTATTACAAACAAGGTAGATGAGTTAAGGGCACAGGTAGACACATGGCAGCAGGATATCATTGCTATAACGGAGACCTGGCTAAAGGAGGGACAAAACTGGCAGCTTAATATCCCTGGTTATAGAGTCTTCTGACACGATAGAGTAGGAGATAAAAAAGGAGGGGGGTAGCACTAATGGTTAAAGAATCAATTCCAGTTGTGAGAAGGGATGATATACTAAATGGATCAACAAACAAGGCTTTATGGAATGAGCTTAGAAATAAAAAAGGGGCAGTCACACTACTGGGAGCATATTATAGTGAAATAGTGAAAGGGAGATAGAAGAACAAATATGTAGGCAAATTTCTGCTTGTAAGAACAAGAGGGCAATAATAGTAGGAGACTTCAACTATCCTAATATCGACTGGGATTCAAACAATATAAGAGGATATAATTAATTAACAGCCACCCTTTTTCCTAGCTTCCTATCTTTTCTAAACATCACATACCCTTCAATATTCAGGTTCCAATCTATGTCACCCTGCAGCCATGGGCAGAATTTTCAGAGTGACGTGTGGGGGGCAGTGCGTAAAATGGTGGGCGGTGACTTCGGGTGAGTGTCCCAACGTCACTGTGTGCCATCACGATATTTAGTTGGGTGGGCATGCGATGTAGTGCAATGCTAGTTAAAGCCCTTAACTCAGCAATCAACGCCGATTTTCAGGTGCCCAAGAGATCTTCGGCTCGACGCACGGGTGCAACGGGCAGGTGGGTAAGCGACTTTTTAACAAAACTTATCCACGGGCGGGATATGAGGGCTCAGTGGGGTTGTCAATATGTTCTAATGAAGTATTTATTGCAGAAAGTGTTTTAAACTTGCCTGTGTCATCTGTAGCAGTTCAGATCGAATTTCAGCAGCTTTCTGTGTCTTCTGAACCTTCAGCTCAGCAATCTGCAGTCAGTAATCTTTGTCGGGCCTGCAGCTTTCTGGAGGTCTCCATTTAGCCTGGGTATGGGCTCTGACATTTCCACTGGAGGCAGCTCCTCTGAGGAGGCCAGGAGTGGACAATTAGCCTCCAGGGGAGCCATCTTTGGGAGTACAGGCGCAGGCACAAGGGGCGCAGGACCAAGAGGTTGTCCAAGGTAGAAGGGACCGCAGAAAATGCCACTATCCTGCTGCCAGGGTATAAAAGCGGAGAAGCAGCTACCTCAATATGACTGAGATGCAGGGCTGAAGGAGGCTCCGACTGTCAAGGGAGAAAGTCAATTATATCTGTTAGATGATTGGCCCTGAGATCTCTCCTTACTGTGTGGGCAGACACCCCATGCCAGTGGCTCTGAAGGTCACAGTTGCCCCCCACTTCTATGCCTCTGGCTCCTTCCAGTGCTTGGTGGGTGATCTTTGCAGTGTCTTCCAATCAGCTGTCCACACTTGTGTTAAGCATGTTTCAGGAGCTCTGTTCAGACGGCCATTGACCTTCGTCCATTTCAGCTGCGACCAGGCAAGTTAGACACAGCGAGCCAGAGGCTTCGCGGCCATTGCTGGCTTTCCCCGTGTCCAGGGTGCAATAGACTGTACACATGTGGCCATCAAGATGCCAGCAGGTGAGCCCGATCCCTTCGTCAACAGGAAGGGCTTCCACTCCATGAACGTGCAGATAGTGTATGATCACAGGATGCTGATTCTACGTCTGTGCAAGGTACCCAGGCAGCTCCCACGATGCCTACATCCTCAGACACTCCAGCTCAGCTAGATGGATAGCTGCTCAGTGACAAGGGCTATCCCCTCAGAAGGTGGCTCATGTTGCCTCTCCACCATCCAAGAACAGAACTGAGCAGCGCAACAAAAGGAGCCACGCCTCCATGAGGGCTATGGTGGAGAGAGCCATTGGTCTTCTCAAGATGCACTTCCGATGCCTGGACTGCTCAGGGGGCGCACTCCAGTACCATCCAGATTGTGTCTCTGTGATAGTGGTAGCATGTTGCGCACAATCTTGCGCTGGAAAGGGGGGATGCAGTGGACGATGAGAACCTTGACACAGTGGATGCGGCTGCACACGATAACTCCAGCAGTAGTTCAGAGGATGTGGAAACACAGGGCAATGATGAGGGGCAGCACGCCGACCTGGAACTACACCAAGGAGGCAGGGACACCTGGGAGACTTTAATCCAACGAACCTTCAGCTAGCTCCACACAAATGGACCTGCAGGACCAGCATTGTCTGGTTCATCCATTCGCAGCACTTAAGTGCTATATCTTCCACTTCAGCAGCTGCAACTAAGGGCTTAGTACATAAAGCTCGATGTCCACTCAAACACTCATGACATGTCTGTGAAACATACAAATGCAGCACAAAGGAGCCACCCTCAGCCATGGTAACACATGTGGATTTTATTTTCATCCATCATATGGTGCAACAAAATTAATTCCTAACGTTGTTACATTAAAAAATATAAATTCCCTAATCTAGGGCCAACAGAAAAGCACCAGTGAGAAACCCGTGGTGTGCCTAAGGTGTCTTATGCTTATGTTTAGGAGTGCTACTTCTTGGTGCCGCCCCATTGCTCAGAGTGGCTTCTGAGACAGCCTACTCACTCTGCTGTCCTGTTGGTCTCGATGACCTTGGCGGATGTCTGTGGTCCGTGGAGCTGTGCTGGCCCCGCGTGGGACGGAGCTGCCAGTTCCACAGCTGGCACCTCCCCAGTCGTCGCAGCCTCATCAGATGCTACGGTTACTGGGAGAGGGGCGGAGGAGCTGCTGTCCTCATCCGCAGCACCCTGAGAGGAGACGACAGGCAGCTGCTGCGCTGACATGGAGTCACTTCGGACCTCCCTGCTCACCGTAGATGGATGGGCACCGAGCTGGGACACTTGATGCCCAGACCATCTCCCACATTGCCAATGACCAGCTGTGGCCACTAGTGCTATGAGGGCTTGTAGGTCCGAACATATCCCCAGGAGAAGTAGGTTATTCTGTTGGAAGCCCCTCTCTGTGAGAGTCACCAATCCCTCCATGAAGGAAGCCTGATGCTCTGACATGAGGTTCATGGCATCACTGGCGTGGATTCCTCCACCATGGAAACCAAGTGAAGCACACTCTCATGCAACACTCCCAGATGCTCCTGCGCACCCAGCCGCTTTTCCTGCAGCTACTGCGTGGCGGATGACTCCAGAGGCACATCATCACGGCCCGACTCAGCATGTGCCTGGTCCCCTGCAGTCCTCCGGCTGCCTGCGCCATTGGCACTCTCTGTCTCTGCCATCTCCTCCAGCGATTACAAAGTGCCCTCTCCACTGTGCCCCGGTACACTAGCCAATGTAACAATTCCCACTGATGTGGTAGTTGCTGCACTGGTGCCTGCCTCGCTGAAATGGTATGATGATGCAGGTGACAATTCAGGCCCCTCAGGTGTGAGAGGGGGCATCTGCACTTCCTCATGGCAGCCATGCTCTGATGATGCTGAAATTAACAACAAAGACAGTGCATCAGTTAGCGTGCACTCAGTAACACAATTCATCCCTTTCCCCCCAGGCTCCTAATGCGCTCAACCTTCAAAAACCTAAGGAGGTGAACATTGGTGGGGTGGCAAATAGTCAGGAGGAGGCCCAAACATTACAGACGGATACAGACGGGCTGGTCAGATGGCCTAAGGAATGCTACATGGAATGTTACGTGGATAAATGTGAGGTGATGCACTTGGGCAAGACAAACAAGGTACAGGGATACTTGAGAAATATTAGGACCATGGAAAGTAAGGACGATTAGAGGGACCTTGCTGGACATGTCGACAGGCCCGTTAAGGTAGTGGGACAGGATCATAAGGCATTTACCAAGGTAAAAGCCATACTTGCCTTTAATAGCTGAAGAATAGAATGTAGGAACATGGAGGTCATGTTGCAAGGGCAGAAAACGCTGTCAGCTACACTTCTGCTTTCAGTTGTGATCAGCGCTTGATTGGAGTGGAGAGAGTACAGAGGTTTGTGACCAGGATGCAGGCTGGCCTGGAGAGTTGGAGTTATGAGGAAACATAGCATACACTGGTGAAATTTGCTGTGGAGCACAGGAGATTGATGGGTGACATTATTAAGCTTCATACCATTATCAGGGGCATAGATCAGGTGCACAGAAAGCAACATTACCCCTTGGCAGAGGATGACTAACCTGGTGGCATTTATTTAAGGTGAGGGGCATGAGGTTGATAGGTGAGGTGACGAGGAACTTTTGGACAGAGTATTGTGGGACGCACTGGCTGAAAGGATGGTGGAGGCACAAACCCTCCTAAGATGTGCAGTAGCAATGTCCTGGCATATAAGGCCATGGGGATAGTGGTCAGAAATGAGATAAGGCGACTTTGGAAGGTGCTAGAGACACGCATCTTTGAAGGGCCAAGGGACCTTTGTCTATGACCCACACATCTGACTCTATCAGTCTGTGAATGAGCAGTGTTGCTGCATTAACGATTGCAACAATCATCAGTGCTGTGGCCCTCAAATACTTGGCCGCTTCACCCCAGCATCACCAACACTTGTCGACCTGGGCGCATGGCGGATTTCTAGCTCCAGGGCCTGCTGTTCGAAGCGGCTCAAGATGACGAGCTGGGCCTAGCCACCTCTAGTGCGCAAATGTTCGTGCACATTATGCGCATTTTTCTCCTGCAGAACAGAGAAGAGCATTTATTGGGGCTGATCGCTCATGCACTCTGCACTTGCACACCGCACCCCAACCACAGTGGCCCATCTGAGGCCTCCAGTGCCTCCTGTCCACACTATTGGTGATCGGTCACCAAAAGATAGTACGGCTGCTCCCAACCTCCACCACCCCCAACAGCCACCTTGGACACATTCTGCATCTATCACTTTCAGAAACACACAGTCATATTCCGATGGCAGGGAGGCGCAACTAGGTGCGGCGCCGAGACCACCAGATGGCTCTTGGCCACGACATCTTGAGGCTTCCCTTCCACCATCTCATCACCGTGAGTAGGACATGTGTTAGAGTTATGAGTATGCGCCTAACTGCATCTCCTGCGGGTTGTCCCCAGACTACTCAAGTGCATCTAAGACCAACACATGGTGTGGGGAGAACCCATCTTCTCATTAACCACTAGGGCTGATGTAAGCACGGTGACTATCTGTTTGACCACCCAGCGTGCGACAAATGCCCAACTTGAGTCAATGCATTCACGACACTAAGACGGTGGGGGGGGGGGGGGGGGGGGGGGGGGGGGTGCTCAAAGGTTAAGGCTACCTCTTGGGTTAAATGCCCAAGGCTAACATGGTACTCACCCTTCCAGAGTGCAACAAATTATTGAACCGCTTCCAACATTGGTCGGCGCACCACTTCCAGGGAGCTCACCATCCCCGCCACGGTTTGTCATGTGGGGGGCCCTCCTCCTCCCATCCTGGGGAAACAACACTCCCTGCTATGTTGCCACCTCCTCCACAAGGGCAGCACAGCAGTCATCAGAAAAGCGAGAGGCACATTGGCCCTCCGCTGGCCTACCCTACAGCCTGCCCTGCTCCTGGCCCACACCCTGCAGCCTGCCCTCCTCCTCTGGCCTTCCCTCTACATCGGCCTGCGGTGGCACCTGTAGCTGACCATGGAAAACAGTCTAAAGGAGGCTGGCTGGCCTTTTTTTATACAGACTGCCGGGTCGCCATTAGACTCCAAATTTAAGACTCCCGCTCTCCGCAGGAGTGGGAAATGCACCGGACAGGCCTTAATTGGCCCGCCCATGCAAAATGGAGGCGTGACCACGATCACTGATGGCAATCAGGTCCGCACCCGCACACTCAACAGCTTCAGCTCCGCCCGCCTGCCTAACGGAAAATTTAGGCTCATGTCTCTGTGATGGCTATCAGATTATACTTATTTATTTCTATTTTCACTCTCAGTTTATCAGTTTTGTTTTGAATGCTTCATGCATTCAGATACAGAGCCTTTAGTTTTGTCCTTTTATTATTTTTGTAACTTTTAGCCTTATCTGTTAAATTACTGTTAGATTTGTACACCCTGTACTCTCTGTCCCTTCCTCTCATGGTCTGGTTATCATTTCCCACATTAATACCTTTCTCTCTTGCCTTTTCTCTACTCTTTGATTTACCACATCTTCCCAAATTTGATCCCTTGCATCTCACATACGATGCTAATAAAAGGCATAATTTTCAAATGCATTGTCCAAAAGAAATGTCACAAGCATATGCTCACTGTTAGCATTTGGCATGGATAGTGAGCATCTCATGAATTGATATTTTCATGTTCATATTTGCACATGAGAATAAGCACTGCTGTTAGTCTGCATCCACAGCACTACGGTAAGACTACTGCCTCAAGTTGTTGCTCCACTTTTGAATTGTGATGCACATTAGGAGTACCTGAGCCTGGCACAGGGCAGAGTGCAGAAAACTAAAAGTTTAATTGAAATTGTTTATTTCTGAGGCGTGGTATCCAACAACAGCTGAACCCCAGAATGGCACTGAGAATGCAGCAAAAGAAGTGGACAGCAGATAGACAGAACAGAGAAAGAAGAGTGGTGGCATGAACAGCTGGGACTGGAGTGGGAGAGTCTTTGAGGGAAGAGAATGTTTAAAATTTACCATTAAACATTATTTTAATGGAAAAATAAAACATTTTCCAGCAAAGCATGCCCAGATCTCCAAAAAAGAATTACCAATTGGGGATGGGGGAACTGTGTAAAATTCTAAATTTGCTACCTACAACCCTGAATATGTTCTGTAAGGTCAGGTTCAAAACTGCTATTTACTAATTCTCTCGGGGAAGCACCCCAAATCCCTCTTATAAAATAAGCCTTGTGTTTTTGATACACATATTCCTCTACAGATTTCCAAAACAAATGAAGAAACTTTGCTGTCTTGTTACTCATGATCAAGCAGCTCAAAGCCTTCTGAATAAAAGTAAGTTGTTTTATTTTTGTGGCTTATGTATTCATGGAATAAAAGGGACTGTAGCAACATTGAGACAAAATTGGCTGAGTAACAGGAAACAGAGATAATTGTTGATGGATGTTTTTCGGAGTGGAGGATGGTTTATAGTGGAGTTCCCCAGGGGCTGGTTTTGGTATTGGGTATTTCCTGATATATATTAATGATCTCGACCTTGATGTACAGGGAACAATTTCAAAATTTGCAAACTATACAAAACTTGAAAGCATTTAAACTGTGAGGAGAACAGTGTAGAACTTCAAAAGGGCATAGACAATTTGGTGGAATGGGTGGATAGGTGGCAGATGAAGTTCAATACGGATAAATGTGAGATGATACATTTTGGTAGGAAGAACATGGAGGGACAGTATAAAATAAAGGGTACTACTCAAAAGAGGGTGCAGGAGCAAAGGAACCTGGGTGTATATGTGCGTAGGTCATTGAAGGTGGCAGGACAGGTTGAAAGTGCAGTTAATAAAGCATACAGTATCCTAGGCTTCATTAATGGGGGCATAGAGTACAAGAGCAAGGTTACGTTGAACTTGCATAAGACACTAGCCAGACCTCAGCTGGAGTATTGCATACAGTTCTGGGCACCTCATTTTAGGAAAAATGTGAAGGCATTGGAGAGAGTGCAGAAAAAATTTACGAGAATGGTTCCAGGAATGAGTAACTTCAGTTATGAAGTAAAATTGGAGAAATTGGGACTCTTTTCCTCAGAGAAAAGAAGGCCGAGAGGAGATTTGATAGAGGTGTTCAAAATCATGAGGAGTCTGGACAGAGTAGATAGGGAGAAACTGTTCCCCCTTGTGAAGGGATTGAGCCCAACAAGAGGGCACAGATTTAAAGTAATTGGCAAAAGAAGCAAAAGCAATATGAGAAAAAACTTTTTCACACAGCGAATGGTTAGGGTCTGGAATGCATTGCCTGAGAGGGTGGTGGAAGCAGGTTCAATTGAGTTTTTCAAGAGGGAATTAGATGATTATTTGAAAAGAAGCAATCTGCTGGGTTACGGAGAGAAGGCAGGAGAACGGCAACAGGCAAAATCTCATTCGGAGAGCCAGTGTAGACACGATGAGCCAAATGGTCTCCTTCTGCACTGTAACAATTCTGTGAATCTGAGATAAGAAAAATAGGGGTCCAAACATTGAACCTTGTGAGACTCCAGATTGCAGTTCCCTTCAACCTGATATTAAATATTTCATGCTTACTACCTGCTTTTTTTAACTTCTAACTCCATCCACGCTGAACCTTGTATTCCTTTAGTTTTATTAGCAGTTTTTCACATAGAACCTTGTCAAAAGCTTTCTGAAAGATTTAACAATACTACAGCATAGACAATGGCATAATTAACTTTATAACGTGCTCAAAGAAGTCAGGGAGGTTCATCAGGATCAAGTCAAATCATGTCCACTAACTAAATTATCTGGTGCCCCAAGAGCTTTGCATGCTGATGATGGCAATGCTTTAAAATGGCTGGAATTATATGCCATGTCTACATATAATAAATACATCAGGAGGACCTCCCCTTTTTGAAAGTGTGTAGGCATTTTCTGAGTTTATTGTTGTACAAATAGTCCTCCACTCCTCCCCTCGGAAAGCTTCCATTATTTTAGTGCCCACTGCTTAGTATGAATTTGAATCTTACCTTAGGTGTTTTTTCTGTTGCTGGTCACTTCCACAAATGGTCTTTATATTTTCCATTCAGGAGTTTACACAAACGATCCAATACATAACTGTGCAATAATGTAATCTAGGAGTGTAACAATGTCCCTTTGTGACCTGAACTAGGTACTTGTGTTAATCACACATTTAATTCTCCAGTGTCCCTAATGATGGAGTTATCAACATTTGATGGGATGGGAATTGTTGAGCTGTTTTATTTCACAGCAAGTTAACATACAGATCAACAGTTATAATCAGATATTTATAGTTCAACCAGTTTTTTCTTTATGTAATAATAAATGTAATAAATATGGTATGCATATCCACATCAGTATATTGCTTGATTTTAACAAATAACTTCTAATTAATTTCTTGTTATTATTTACAGTCTTTGGGGAAAACAACTTTTATTAACATTTAAACCACCTATCATTTTAATGCCTTTTTAACATGTGTGAATACATTTTACTTAAAAAAACTAATATTTAAACATTTTTTAAAAATATTTTTCTAAATTTTGGGAACCAAATCCCAAAATATGACACTGATGCTAGGCCAAAGACATAAAACATGGATTCTTTCCTAGTAACTCAAAACTACCTGTGTGTAGTCACTCAATTTTCCCTTCCTCCAACAATCTTCATCAATTTGAATGGTTGTCACATCCCAGTTTTGTGTTGCTTAATTGCTGCTGCTTCATTTAAATAATATTCTCTCCTATTCTCAATAAAAGCTTAAATTTATGCAGCAGCTTTAATGTAGAAAAGTGTCGCAAGATGCTTCACAGAAGTATAACTCTTTTCTTACAAAACAAACAAACTAAATTAATAAATCAAGGGACAAAGTAAAAGGCAGCCCCTTAAAGGGTGACTGCAAAAACAAAAGACAAAATGCAAAGGAAACTTCTGACATTAAATCAAAATGTGATTAAAGGGGTTGATAAAACACCCCAGACCCCGTGGTGCCCACCGAGCATGGAAGGCCTCGATGGTGCTGGCAGATACCACATGCTCCCTCACTAAGGTTCACAGAAGTGTAGTTAGACAAAAGAATAGATGTCGAGCTAAAAGAGCGATTAGGAGTGGTTCCCAAAAACAGTTGAGCTTTAAAGAGGATCAAAGGAAGGTGGAGTGGGTAGAGGTACTTGAGGGAAGGAATTCTAGAGAATGGGGTCTTGACGACAATGCACACCTGCCATGCCATAGGGAGAATGCTGAAGAGGCTAGAGTTGGAATAACAGGGAGTTTGGGGAGAGGTGTGGGGTGGACTTTTAGGGCTGGAGAAGGTTACAGTAGGGAGGGAGACCATGATTTAAACACAAGGTGTAAAAATATGGATATATTTTTACATTATTTAATATGGAGCAACGACTGAACAACAGGGACTCCCCGGGTTTCTGGCATTTGGAGGACTGCTGGAGGCCAGAACTTTGCTGTGTCTGAGTCAGATGATGAGCCTCTGGACTCGGTCATGTCACAGTTGCTGGAGATGCAAAGGCAAGCTCAGGAACATCAGGAAGCGATGTCCGCTGCACTCCTCAGAATGCAAGACACAATGGAAGACCGTCAGTCTGAGGTGATAGCACCGGCATGTCAATGCACCGAGCTCAACACTGGCAGGATGGCGGCCACCATGGAGGCCTTGGTCCAGGACTTTGCTCCTGCACTGGTGAGCAGACACAGCCCCATCGCTGATGCCATAGTTGGCCTCCAACAGTGTGTACGCGAGAGGGGTGCTGGGCAGATCGATCTCACTCCAGCTACCCCTGCTCCTCAAGGAGTCAGACTGGGGCCCCTGGGCACCCATAGGGAGGAGGATCAGCAGGAGCACCCCAGGCCCATCCATCCAGATGAATCCGAAAGTGTTTGGCCCATCCGATTCCCCTCTTCCTGTGACCTTAGCAGCTCCAGCTTCACAGGCCAAGGAGGGTGCCACTGCCACACAGCAGGACCCCGAAAGCTAACTGGGGCCCTCCAAGTCTTGGCCCTCCAGAGGATGCCCACCAAAGTCATCACAAATAGGACGTCACAGTCAGCAGGCTGCCTCTACCTCTGCTGTGGATGTCCGGAGAGCACCAAGACATAGCAGCTGGGTTAGGAAGGTTAAGGAGTATTAGTTGCACAACCTGGGCATGGGTGTTGATCACCTGTACATACTGTTCACTATTGTCAATAAACTCCCAAGAATGTCTCCCTGCCTATGGTTCCTTGTTCTGGTGAACAGTGTTCTTCTCACTCAGATGTGAAACCTTTCTGCACAAGATAAAGGCAGGTGTCTCAGTCCAGGTTCTCTTCCCTGTGTTCTGTGGAGCCTTCAGACCAAAGTGATGGTCCAGCCTCACACTCCCCGGAAACATTGCTGATGGCTGCACCTTGGCGGTGCTTGTCATTGCTGCCAGAATGTAGTGGGCAGGCGTCACAGAGTTCTCTCATTCTCTCTGTGTGCTCTCAGCACCTTTAAGGAGGAGCTGGCCCCCATCTCTTCAGCATCTGTGACCACTGATGCTGTACTCCTGAAGGGCTCAGGTGCTGAAGGTGAGTGAAAGATCAGATGCTTCTAAAGTTTCATGACTGAAACTCTATGATATGACCCTGATCACAGAGCGCAAGTGTTCTGTTCTCAGCCAGACAGGAGTCAGACATTCTCAAAGGCTATGTGAAAATCTATGGAGTGTCCTCACTGCATGTTGTCATCATCCTCCTGCAATCAAGTGACTATTGGGGCCTCCACTGCATCTCCATGACAGGAGCATTCTCACAGAGGATATTCGTGCCGCCATAAGCCAGCCTGGAGTCAAACATTCACTGACGCGATTTGAGGATCTATGGGGTCACCTCACTGCATGTCATCATCCTCCAGAAATCTAGCAGCTATGAGGGCCTCCTGAGCATACCTGCCCTGTCTAGCCAGTGTGAGGACCTCATCCCCATCATCATCGCCTTTGAGGACCTCCACCCTCGTCCCCGTTGGCATCCTCCTCATCAGAGAAGACTTGCATCTCCTCCATCTCCTCAACCAGCTCGTCTCCTTATTGGAGTGCCAGGTTGTAAAGGGCACAACAGATGATGACGATGCATGGCACCCTCTGCGGACTGTATTGCAGAGCTCCACCAGACCCGTCCAGGCACTGGAACCTCATCTTCAGCGTCCCAGTGGTCTGTTCCACCAAATTGCGAACTGCAGCATGAGCCTCATTATACCGTTGCTCTGCTACAGACTGAGGCCACCACACAGGTGTCATCAGCTACGGCCTCTGCAGGTAACCCTTGTCCCCAAGGAAACATCCCTGCAGCTTCTGTGGACCCTGGAAGACTCCAGGGATCTGTGATTGACTGAGGATGTAGGCATCGTTCATATTCCCTGGAAACAGTGCGCACACCTGCAGGATGTGTTTCTGGTGGATGCACACCAGCTGCACATTCAGTGAATGGAACCTCTTGTGATTGATGTAGTCCACCGTGTGTTGCAATGGAAATCTGAGCACGGTTGATCGCACCTTGCACCTGTGGGAAACCCGAGGTCTGCGCAAATCCAATTGCTCTTGCATCCTAGTTGTTCTGGTCCCGGTCGAAGTGCACAAGATTGTGTGCCTTCGCAAAGATGGCATATGTGACCTCATGGATGCATTTGTGGGCGGAGGCTTGTAAGAACCCAGAGGTCACATGTGGAGCCCTGAAAGGAGCCACTGGCGTAGAAATTGAGCGCCATGGTTACTTTCACAACCACTGGCAGTGGATGCCCTCCATGTACCCATGGCGCCAAATCCTGCAGTAGCTGGCAGAAGTGAGTGACCAGTTCCCTAGACATGCACGGTCTTTGGTGACACTGATTCTCAGTCATCTGCAGGAATGACAGAGGGCATCTATAGACGCTGGGAGTCACTAGGCAATGGCTTGCGAAGGCTCACTGTGGCTCTTCAGCGGCGGGAGTGGGAGCTCGAGCCATCACTTCTTTCTGAATTTGTTGCTCCTGCCTCTGCACAACCAGAAGCCTGAGTTGCTCCATCTTCCATCATCTTTGTGCTCTATCAGCATACAGCTAGTTCACCAGGCTCCATGCAGGATGAAAGACACACAATTAGTATGGGTGTACTCAGAACTTGTCCAGGTTAAGTGTGATGGCTCCTTAGTGCTTCCTGGAGACTGCTGGCATCCACTTGGATGGCCAGAGATTACTGCACTGCATAGCTGCCCTGTTAGCTTGAACCATAGGGGAGACTGGTCCAAACCAAGATGCTGACATTGCAAGGAGCTGTCAGTGCCTCCAGCAGTGACTGCTCCATGGCCAACTTTAGTGAGAAGATTGTACGTGTACAGTTGTCCAACTGTTCTGCAGTTCATTAAAATGCTTATGAATTTGCAGTCTGTGCCAGGGGGCTGGAGGGGGAATTGGGGTGAAAGCTCTGGAGCACTTGGTGGCACTTTGATGTCTCTGCATTGCTCGAATGGGCAGATAAGCTAGGAGCCCAACCCCAATCATATCAACGTGGCTGCGTCTGAACTGTCTCAGTTACAGAGGAATGGTGACTTTATACAGGTTTCCCAATTTGTGACCACTTCCCTCACTCACCCTACCCACCTCGAATGCTTGAGCACTATATTCAATGGCAGGGCTGCCCTTAACCCCACCCCCTTGCAGCTTGAAGTACAACAGATGACCCTGGTGAGCGCTGCATGTTACTGTGTACTCACCTCCAAGTTCCCCTCAAAGTGTAGGCCGCCAAGTGCACACCTTTTGCGTGCTGTGAAACACATCGACGTGCTTTGTGCTTTCCTGCCAATGTGGACAATGATCCAGCTTGGGGGTGGGGGGGAGGAACGATTCTGGGGGGCTGGCCTAATGATGTGCTGATGTATTACAAGGTTCCTGCTGTCCGATAGGAAATGCGGCCCACCATTGGCGGGCTGAGCGGATGATCGTGACCGACTCCTACTCCTAGTTTCTGTGAACTGGTTTCCCACCAGTGCCATATTGTCCACTTATGCCACTGATCACACCTGACGTCAGTGGGCACAGGAAATTCCGTTCAAAATTAAACTCAGTAAGATCTAAACAATATATTCTTGTTGGTGTAAAATAATATAAAAGAGGGATATAAAGCAAAACTTTGCTACTTTCAAGGAGAGGTGCTATGAATGGTCTGCAGCAACAATCACTCGTTTCCTGGGAAGTTCCTTACATAAGTTTCTAGATTTTGCACAGTGTGCTGCTCTGTATGTAGGCTTAAGATGAATGTTTTGAAATAAATTAGCTTGTCAGACTTATCACTGTCTCTGCATAAATCTGTTATTTAAACAATAAGGATTACCCAAAGCAATAACAAGAATTTGAGATTTGGGAACTAGGAGCCAATATAGATTAGCAAGGACAGGAGTGATGGCTGGACAGAAATTGGTGGGGTATCAGATACAGGCAGCAGAATTTTGGACGAACTGAAGTTTAAAGTATGGAGGAAAGGAAATTTCTGAGAAAAGCATTGAAATAGTTGAGCCTGGAGATCACAAAGGCATGGATGAGAGTTCCAGCACCAGACAGTCACAGTGAGCTCTCACCTTCAACCATGGGTTCACAGTAAAAAAAAAAATCAGAGAATTTACTGCGCAGTTTAGGTAATTTTCTATAAGAGACCCAATAAGTTTTATGCCCAAGACTCCTACTTGTCTTCAGGGGACTCAGCCAACAATGGTTAGAGCACAATCCCTTGAGGCTGTCACCACTTAAAAAATATATAAGTAGCCATGTTGGCAATACAATTAATGCTATTAATCTAATTTATATATTATATATTAAGCATGCCAAGCTGTTTTGATGATCTTTATGTACTAACAAATTCTGTACAATGAATATGACAAATCTAAATTTATTTTTGATCAGAACTACTTCTAAAGTTGGTTGCTTTTACTCAAAATATATATTCCTTTGTGAATGGGAGAGTGGTAAGCAGGGTTTCTTTCATTGACACTAGATTATAGAAAATGGGAACTGAGCTAATATTTAATGACAGAGTTGAATCTTGAACCAAGTAGGCCTGCAATATTCACCATTTTTGATTAATCAACCAGCTTGCCTAATTCATGTGATTTGAAGATATATACACTAGTCAGTTTCAGACAACCCTGCAAACCAGCATTCTAATAGCCAACATGGTTTTGGTGGAGAAGGCACAGGAAGGTTTCTAGTTTTGTGCTTGTAAGCTGTATGGTTTTAATTGGTTAACCTTGCGTCAAACGGAGTGTAGCCCTTTTATCTTTCTTCCAGACCTAGATGTATGCAACCTAAGTTTCTGGGTCATATATAAAGTTTAAATCAATATTCTCATTAAACTGCATATAGCTCAAGCTGTTATTAATAAATCTCATTATATCCAATGGTGCATCTATGCTAAGAGCAGCCCTTTATGAATCTCCAAACCCACAAACCTCAACCAGAATAAACCAGCAAAGAAATATAAGCTCAAAAAAGACCAAGTTGAGGGGGCTGTGAGGGTTGCAATTCCAGTTTTTTTTGCTTGGGGGTGGGTGGGGGGGTGAGGTATCCCTACAGCTATATGCACATTGATTTCCACAGCTTGCCGTTGCCAACCTGCGCCTCAGCTCTCATGTCACTTTTGGAAGGAGTATGTTCACTCCATATTAAACAATCAATCTGTAGATTGCTCAATAGCTTGGTTTAGAGACTCTTAAGCTTGGCATGAGTTTCTGCTTGTATCAGATGTGCATGCAAAGAAAACAAATACAATATTTAGCTGAGGTGTTTTATTTATTGGATTAGCAGTTCTGCATACAGTAAAGATTGGAATGGAGTAGAAATTTGTTTCGGGCTTTGTAATTTGTCTTATAATTCTCAGGGGCATCACCTCCATAAGTCAATGCATGGAGACTTGTATCTCTGCAAATAGGACTGAACATTATGATGAATTTGAGAACTTCAAACATATATATCTGCAACACAGCAAATATGGAATAATTCGGTAGAATCTGTATATCCTTTTCTTTTTAGAGAACATAATGCATCTCACAGGGACACATGCAATAAGGGATTTTACAGCCTAGAGGGAAAAACGTTTAGGACAAACAGTACAAAGCAAAGCTCGGTTGCTGGTGGTACTCATCAGTTGCAATGAGGTGATAAATGAAGCACCTAGAGAACAGATTAGGGTCCCATGCCCTTCCTCATTCTCACTAATCTTCGCAAGTTAATATGTTAAAATGTGCATAAAAGCAAACTGTCAAATTACTAATTTATAGTTACATGCTAGATAAATGGAAAGTGGCCTTTAGTGTGGTGAGGTATTATGAAATAGTACTAAATGAAGCAAACCATTAAATTGTTTAAGGGAGTTTGGAAGTAACACTTAATCAGTTAAAGGTATTTCTGTAGCATAATTATAAAGCCAGTATAAACTAAAAAATGTTATACATTTTAAGTCCAATTAAATATGGGCTTTTGACAATGTATTAGTAAAACCACAATGGTACAAATATTGCTTCAGTATAGGCTTTTTTTAAAAAGGAGTAAGAGACATCCAGTTAAAATAATTCCTGTGCTCAGACTGATGTTACATGGATAAGCTGAAAGATTATGCTGCTTAGCAAAACAAGGGAAGAAACATAGCAGTAAGCCCAAGAAAAATATATCTGATTCACAGTGCCGAAATTGTATTCTGAAGTGCAGAATAAGTTTCCCCACCCCCCCTTCTGCCTGGGATAAATTGCAATCCATTAGGCATTCTTGTGAACTTGGACAGTAGGTGCAAGCAGAGTACTCAATCAGCAGCATCATTAAAGCTGAATTTAATCATGTTACTTGCTTTCCATATAGGCAAGCTACCATCATGGCTTGTGAATATTCTGTAAAAGTGGGAGCCCTGGGTTAATTACCAGCATTATTTTACTGCATTGCAAGAAAGCTTCATATTTATTTCCCTATTAGACAGTATCACCATGACAATTAAATAGAAGCATCCAGTGACTTGCCCCTCATCTTCTGCCCTGTACAAAATCAGGCAGCATAGGATAATTAAAAAATAAAGTGCATTATGTACAAAACAGATCTAAATACACAGGAAATTGGTGACCGAAAACTGACCATACATGATAGTTATTTAGTGAAACTGGAAAGCAGGCTTGTGCAATCTAGTTTTCAATTATCAGAATTAGCATGTGGTAATTTCTAGTATCAGACAGTCCAATTCAAAAAATCCACATGACTCCAATAGTCCAACATTTAAAATTTGGTTTTAAGGTACAGTATTGACTCCCTTATGTTGTTTATGATCATAGAACATGCCATCTTCTAATGTTATGCCAAGTGATGTACAATACATAATTGTGGCAATTTTGTCATAATATTCCATGATCATCATCACTGCTTTGGGGATTGAATTCTATTGCTTTGTCCATTTTGGCTCAAACCTTAAACAAGTGATAATTATGTTAATTTTATTTTTAGGTAATTTAAAAACAGTACACACAGGAAAATGGTAGGCAACATAAAAATTGGAGACACGTGTCCCTTAGCAACAACAGAGCTGGAATATTGAGATTTTGGAGCCGTTGGGAGCAAGGGAATTGGTCTTTGGTTGTAATGGAGTGTGGTTCAGAGGGTATGGGAGTATTTTTGATGGTGAGTCCATGAGTTAGTAACACTGGTGGAATGTGGAGCTTGATAATATTGGGTTTTGGCACTGATAGTGGAATTACATGGTTTGTGTAGTGGGTGGGGTAGAGGAAGCCAAGCCCAGGGAGGGAGACCCACAGGAGATGTTAACAGTGGAAGCTATGCTAGACTGGGGGAAGGGCAGATCGTACTCACATACACTTCCTATAAACATCACACTTACATTCTGTAACACTTCCCAAAAGACTTTTAATATACTATAAGGGTATTTTTAAAACCAGGCATCAAACCAAGAGGAGGTACACAGGGAAAAGCCCTTTACTATCATCACTCTCCATTCCTAAAGACGCCCTTCTCCTAAATGTTCATTTTAACTCCTTTTATGGCTATGGTGTTGTACAAAAACAAAACCATGTCAAAATAACTTTCCATTTCTGAAGGTATTGACTCACGCTTAAGTACAGTGCCCTCTGACCACAGCCATTCTTTGAGAGGATAGGCTATTTTAACACAAGATGTGGTACAACTCAGCTCAATTGTCTCCTCACCTGACATCTATATGCACTTTTCAGCAAATGCCTCTGGGTATCAATCAACAGCCCATGCTGATTTTCTCTTCCCAAACCCAGGAAACCAACAGTACTGATAATGAATTCATTGTCAATCCAATTGAGGTCAGCAAACGAGAGAACTCTGTGCTCATTTTACCACTGGAATATACTAATATATATTGCACCCCATACTCAAATCAGACACCTGCATTTCAGGTATACCCTGGTACAGCTGCAAAGTTAAAGCTTCTCTAGCCATGGGTCAGGAAGGTCCAGTGCAATCCTTAGTCAGACCCTTGATTAGAAAACTCTCCATCATTACCACGCCTATCACAATTCAGTGAGCACTGCTACAGAGGAACACATGAATGAAGTCTGATTAAGCTATAATGGCCCTCACATTGGGAAAATCTGAGTGGAACTGTACCCTAGCAAGAAGTTGATGCCTTCAGAAGAGGGATAAACAAATGAGAAAAATTAGGTAATCAAACTTTGAAGAGTGAGAAAAGCAAATTAATTCTAATTAAGTTCTACATTTAACATATAGCTATAATGTGCTTACCCCTCCCTAAATAAACTTGCAGTCAATTCCCTCAATCCACTGTTATGAGTTCTTTGAAAACAATTTACATTACATCTAAAAAACCACTGTGTTCATGAAAAGTTCACTTGGCGCAAAGTAGGAGGTTACATATTTATGACAATGCACTAACATGACAAATTCTGGCACAAATTGAGTCGAGTACGAACAAAAACGTTTGCCAAACTTTTCATGAACACACTGGATTTTCAGACACAATGTAAATTGTCTTCAAAGAATCAAAGATAGCACTTTGAGGGAATTTGACCTACATATTGAATACAGAACTTAATCAGATTAAATTTGCTTCTACTCTCTCTTCAAAAGTTTAGTTACATAATTTTTTTCATTTGTTTATTCTTCTTTACTTCTCTCCTAAAGGTACCGACTTCTTGCACGGGTACAATTCTACACATTTATTGGGAGGCTATTCCACTATGAGCCCATCACAACTTAGTCAGACTTCATTCATATGTACACTTGTAGCTCTGTTCACTGAATCATGGTCAGGATTGCGGTAACTCTGGGGAATTTTCCTGAACCAGGGGTTCCGACTAAGGACTCTACATGGGGCCTTCCTGAACTATGAATGGAGAAGCTTTAACTTTGCAGCTGTCCCAGACTGAAACAGGTGTCTGATATCCATACTGGATGCAAAATGTGTTCTTTTATTCCAGTAATATTAGTCCCTTTTATGGAGCATAAAATTACATTCATCAGAAATGTTTAGAAAGAAAATTAAATCTAATTTTGCAATTACATAAAATAGTTAATTCAGTTTTGTATCTAATTTACATTTAATTTAAAATTTAAGGCATTAAGCTAGATTCTTACTCGGCATTTTCAATCAACTAACATCTTTCCGGTTGTGAACCCAAGTCTTGAGGTAACAGCACCATACACTCCCCATTCACTTCATTTAGTTAAGTTGCATTAATATTTTACATCAAAATTCTCCATGAACCGTCAGAATCAATAGCTTAATCACATTTTAAAAGACTCCCAGATGATCTCTCAAGCATCAAGGTATTTCAAGAAAGTTACTTACAGACTTAAGTTCGCTCCCAGATATTAACACCACAGACATCAAGTTATCTCTTTATTGTAAATGCAACAGCCAAGTTCACAGTATTGTTAAAGAAAATGATCCAACATACAAAATGAAACGTAGCATTTTAGGTCAACTTACTGAAAATTATACTTAAATTTTACATTTCACCAACTAGTACAAATTCAAAAGTATGCAAATCAGCCCTTTGAGTCTTGATGAACAATTCCATTTAAGGCACTTTATCAACAGAAATTGCACACTTTTTTGAAAACAGCAAATCAATTTCTAATTATTTTCTACTTTTCCCCAGGGTACCTTGAAATCTTTTCATAAGGAAATGGTTTAATTTTTAAAATATTTTTGTTGCCCGAGAGTAAACTCAAAAATCTACTAAGGCACTGTAGGCTCTCTTTGGTTCAAGTCTTCCTTTGAGAGACCTTGATTGGAACAACATTGGGAGGTAGTCTGAAACTAAACTCTCCTTCGTGTATATTTTCATGTATATCTCTCAAGCCATGGTGCTGTTCTTCTAGCTTCTGCCTAGATCTCTTGGATCAACTAATAAGAAAGCTAAAAAGGCAAAAAAGATAAAACAGCAGAGTTTAAAATGGATCCAGTTAGTGAACATTCTGGAGTTTACTAAGTTTGAAACAAGCAAGATATTTCGATTATAGCACTTTAGCTCCACTTACATGCAAGACTGCAATTGTTCAAAATGCTTCATTTTTCATAGGTGTTAGACTTGCCAGAATTTTACTGACTTCCCAAATGATAATATGGATTTCTAGAATCCCAAAGCTTCAATCTTAAGTCTCAGCCCTTGCCAATTCCTACAAAGCAGTATCAAATTGGCCCAGCAGCAAAGAAGTCTCAACCTGAGAGTCTCCATGTTGCTAAGAAATTGATGATTTATAAAGAACCAATTACCCCAAGAAAAATGCTTTCTTGTACAAAATGAAGGAACACTTCAAACAAAAAATATTTTCCCTAGAGTCGCCTTACTGTTTGAGCTTTAATAAGTAAATATTCCCAGACATGCTTACATTAAAAAAAAATGTTTATAGGACTCCTTCACGGAACCAACTACGTGTGAGACAGGCATAGAAACCATGTTTTCCAAAGAACTCCAAACAGGTAGAAATTGTATTCAACTGCAGAATCTCTATAGGCTCACTTCCCCTCATCTAAACCACCCCCCACCACCCCGAAGAGCTGAGGTCCAGGTTGACAAAGTCATCAAGTATGTAAAGAAGTGCTGCTTGAGTTTAATGAACTAAAACTGTATAAACCTGCTGACAAAGAGCAGTGGGAAGCTTCCCACTTCTCATCCAGATAGGACCACTAGGCCTTTAGGGCCCCGATTTCCAGTATTACAGAGAGCAGAATTGGAAGGATTCCCATTTCCAATGGCTGACCCAGTCCTCCAAATTATGTTAATGAACTAAACTGCCTGCTCCATCATCAACAATGCCACGAAGCATTGCCCATGCTCAGCAATTGGGTTAAAATGAGACTTTAAAGAGGATTGATTGGCTCAGATCCAATCCATCAACACAGGCATGACTTCTTCAAGATACCTTGACTCCAAAGATATCAGGTACACAATGAAGATAAGTTTAGGTGATATAAAAATCAAAGGATTCTCATTTTTACCAGCTTGTAAACAGACCGATGGTGAGAAGGATGCAGTAGCCAGAGGGGAGAGGGAGCAAGGAGGTAATATTTTCCTTCTTACTCTGCTGAATGATGATAATAAATTAACAAAAAACTTGAAACCAAAATGGTGGACAGAGGGGAATATGGAACAAAATTACTTTCACTAGGCCTTAAAAACCAGCTTAACATATTCCACAATGTGTGAATGTACAATGCATAATTCCATTGCTAATCACAGCTGTACATCAAGTGCGCAGAGAAGCTGCTGAAATAGATGAGAGAGACGCTTCAAAGAAGAAACCCTGCCAAATGGAAATTAGTTGCAATTCCTGTTTGATATGGAAATGTATACAACAAATACAGATTTTAATTGTGATAAAGTATTCACTCACTGTAACATAACTGCATATGCGATCAACATATATCCACAACTCACCTGTATGGATACCCATGGTATTTAGCTCTGAAAATGGACAACATCAGGCTGAAGAAAAACCCAACCAGTCCTAGTCCTGCCACACATAAAACTGCAGAGTAAAGAGTAAAAACAAAGGTCAATTACTAACCCACTACAGCCTCACATGGTTATTACAATCTATCCCAATCACATGCATGTTTGCTTTTAAATCACATTTTAAAAGACCAAGTCCTTACTTCCTTTCTATATCCATCAGAGTATCATATTATCTTTACAATGCAGGAGACCAGTCGGCCCATCAAGTCAGCACTGGCTCTCCGAAAGAGCATTCCACCTTGTCCCACTCCCCTGCCGTATCCCCATAATCTTGCACATTATTTCTTTTCAGCTAGCAATCCAATTCCCTTTTGAATACCTCAATTGAACCTGCCTCATACCACCCTTTCAGAAAGTTTGTTCCAGACTCCTACCACCCTCAGTGAAAAAATATTTCTTCACATCACATTTGCCAATTATTTTGAATCTGTGGCCGCTAGTTCATGATGTGTTTTCTTGCTATTCTCTTGAGTGGGAATAGTTTCTCGCTATTTACCCTATCCATACCCCTCAGGATCTTGAATACCTCTATCAAGTCTCCTCTCAGCCTTCCTTTCTCCAAGGAAAAGCGTCCCAATCTCTCCAATCTATCCACATAACTACAGTTCTTCATCCCAGGAATCAATCTCGTGAATCTCCTTTGTGCTCTCTCCAATGCCTTCACATCCTTCCTCAAGTATGGTGCCCAGGATTGGACGCAGTACTCCAGATGAGGCCTAGTGTCTTATACAAGTTCAACACGACCTCTTTACTCTTGTACTAAATGCTCCTATTAATAAAGCCTAAGATACTATGCTCTATTAACTGCTCTCTCAACATGCCCTGCCATTTTCAATGACTTATGTGCATATACACCAAGGTCCTTCTGCACCTCTTTTAGAGGCTCGCTCACTATTTTATACTGTCTCACCACATTCCTCCTGCCAAAATGAATCACCTCACACTTCTCGAACTTCATCTGCTACTTGTCTGCCCAATCTACCAATATGCTTACCTTCTTTTGAACTTCAAGACTATCCTCATCACAGTTGACAACATTTCCAATCTTCGTATCATCTGCAAATTTTGAAATCATGCCCTGCACACCAGTCTGCGTCATTAATATATATCAGGAAGAGCAAGGGTCCCAACGCTGACCCCTGAACCCCTACAAACCTTCCTCCAATCTGAAAACCGTTTATCACTACTCTCCGTTTCCTGTCACTCTGCCAATTTCTTATCCAAGCGCCTTTCTCTTTTATTCCATGACCTAGGAGTTTGCTCACAAGTCTGTTGTGTGGCACTGTATCCACCCATATACAACACATCAACAGCATTTCCCTTATCAACCTTCTGTTACCTCTTCAAAAAAACTCCAGCAAGTTAGTTAAACATGATTTTCCCTTAATTAACCCATGCTAGCTTCCCTTAATTATCCCACACCTGTCTAGGTGACTATTTTATCCTGTACCATAGTTTCCAGAAGTTTCACTACCACGGAGGTCAAAATGACTGGTCTGTAGTTGTCAGCTTTACCCTTGCACCCTAACATTCGTAGTTCTCCAGTCCTCTGATACCTCCCCACTGTGTCTAAGACAGACTGGAAGATCATCACAAGTGCCTCTGCAATTTCCACTCTCACTTCCCTCAGCAACCTTGGATGCATCTCATCTGGTCCTGGCACCTTATCTATTTTAAGTAAAGATAGCCTTTCCAACACCACCTTCCTCTCAATTGTTGTACCAGTTACCTCCTCTCACCTCCGCCTGGGTAGCATCTTCTTCCTTCGTAAAGACAGATGCAAAATATTCGTTCAACACATCTATTTTTCCAGCCCCCACATGCAGCCCCCTTTTTTTGTCCCTAATTGGCCCTACTCTTACCACCCTTTTATTATTTACATGCTTATAGAAGACCTTGCGATTCCCTTTTATGTTCGCTGCCAGCCTTTTTTCATGCTCTCTCCTTGCTTTTAATAGTTTCTTCACTTCCCCTCTGGTCCTTCTATATTCAGCCTGATTCTGCCTTGTATTTTCTACCTGACATCTGTCATACGTGCACTTCTTCTCTTACATCTTCATCTCCAACTCGCTTGTCATCCAGGGCACTCTGGACTTTTTTGTCAACGTTTCCTTTCAAGGGAACATACCTCGACATTGCCTGCAATACCTTTTCTTTGAAGGTGGCCAATTGTTCAGTCACCGTCTCTTCTGCCAACATTTGATTCCAACTCACTCAAATCAGATGCAACCTCACTCTATCAAAGCAGGCTTTCCCTAATTAATTACCCCTGTTCTGGATTTTCCCTGTCCATTTCCATGATTAACCCAAACCTTATGATACAATGGTCACTGTCCCCTAGAGGCTCTCCTGCTGATATTTAATACACTTGGGCCAACTCATTCCCCAGAACCAGGTCCAAAAGTGCATATCCTCTCATTGGACTGGAAACATACTGCTGCAGAAAATTAGCTTGAACACATTCCAGAAACTCTCGCCCCTCTGTATCCTATCCGCGTCTATATTTGGATAATTGAAGTCTTCCACTATAATTATTCTATAATTATTGCACCTCTCCATAATTTCTTTGCAAATTTGTTTCTCCACATCCCTTCCACTAGTTGGTGGTCTATATACTACACCAAGTCACTGTTATTGCACCTTTTTCATTCCTTACCTCTAGCCAAAGAGATTCCATCCTTGACCCCTCTGGAACATCCACTCTTCTCCAGTACTATAATGCTATCTTTAATCAACATTGCCAGCCACCCATCACCCACCCCCCCCAACTTTTCTTCCCTTCCTAGCTCTCCTAAACACCATCATTTTAACATTAATTCCTCTTAATTTCAGGTTCAGCATTTGTTCTTGGGCAGTTCCCTTAACCAGGCCACTAGTTAAAAAGAGTTACAACAGAAACATTCCATATGCATTTTCTCAAAAAGGTGTTAATGTTAGCATATGCATGCGTGGGATTGAAGTGTGGGATCTTGGAAGCTGAAACTATAGAGTTGATACCAAAAAAATTTATAAAGGATTGTAAATGCTAGCAGTTTATCAAGAAAACTGATAATGAAGAATGACTGAATCAGGCTTAAAAAGGGATCTGAACTAACATCAGCACAAGTGGTTAATAATCTAGGCATATCAGCGATCAAAATTAACCATGTGACCTCTCCAAGCTAGTTACCCACAAAGCAATCAAGATAACGGAAAGGGAAAAAAAGAGAAAAATAAAAAGGGATGCTATGGCTAATTCACTGGAACCATCTAACCTTTAAAAGCGGAATTGGTGTGTGTTGGCACTTACTCCTTAATCATAAACAATGTGCAATGCTGCACCACATTTCATCAGAGTATTATAAACCTATTACAAAACACATTGTCATCATTACAAATTCAAAACAACATGCCTTTTTCTCAAGTTCTTTGCCCAAAGGCAGATCTGACATACAGCGGTATGAACTCCACCATGGGTAGGGCAAAGAGGCAGGTCTCAAATCCACCCCAGCCAGAACGGGGAACGAACCCCATGCTGTTGGCACCAATCTGATCCACACCGGCCATCCAACCAACTGGCCCCCAATAAGGAGTCTGAGTTACTGTGGCCACATATACTTATATGCATTTTGTAGACTGGAGCTATGGATAGTGACAGTAGAGGTTCCAACTTCTTTCCATCACATGGCTGGCCAGGAATCGCTCCCGCTCTTACCGCCTGCCCACTGTATGTTGGAGGGATTTACAAGTTAATACTTAACCACATTATGAACCTTCCTTGGCCATCAAGTGTGGGACTTGAGCCCAGAGGCAGCGACGCTACCACTGTACCACAAGACCTCCTCTTTTGCAATATTATCCATGAATGAAAACTAATCTGTGGAAACGCTGCTCCTCTCAATGACAGTGAGCAAAGATGAGATTAACATGTTCCTACTTGTTTCACAAATTTCCTGTGTTTTGTTACCATGGATTATTGACAAGATATGTGATTACAATTTGATTAATGAAAAAAAAATTAGGTGTAGAAAATTCTCAGAATAACCACAGAATTCATCACAATTCTATGCAGATTCATACCAACTCAATAACATACCATGCATACTCATCTGACAAAAAAGCATTCTTGTTGCTGCAATAAAAGTTGTATTAATGTTAAAATGTGTTGTAATGAGGATTAATAATTCATTAGGTCTTGTAGCAATTAGAATAATTACATTTTTCTTTTGCACAAGTTACTAACTTCACTCGTAGCTCAATAAGAGTCAATAGCTTTAAGAATGGAGGGGGAAATGGCTGGAACATTTGGATGGTTACAAATGTATGGAGCTTGAAGAAGAAGCCAGTTTTTGATTAGAGTAGATTTTTTTGATGTTCTGACAAAAGCTTTTTTTAAAAAAAATCTATTGCCAAAATAAATGAATGCACATAAAATATTAATAACGATTCCCCTCAATTAACCCAGTTGCAGTAACTAGCCAACACAGATGTATTTAAAGTACTTACTTCTTCGTTTGCCTATTTCCATATTAGATGTTGCCGCTTCGTGAAGAAGCACCATACCTAATGTTATAGCAGCATCTGCAATTGGTGGTTAAGATACAACTTGTAGCAAATTCAGATTCATTACTCTCACAGAACACCTTTAAATCGTATGGTTAACGTGGGAGCATTTACTGAAAAACAAAAGTTAATTGCCAAGGAAATATATGGTCACTCAAAATTTCTTCATGTGCTATAACACCAAACATATCAAGTCTATCATGGTAACATCTCCAATGCATCACCTTTGAATTATCAAGATGAGAAAGTCACAATTTGTGACAAATTGAAACTGATGCCACTAATTTTCTCAAGTAAAACAATGCAAGGGTTCATGTTGTCTTTAAAATGGATCTTCAAACGTACCCTAAAACAGTACAATTGTCAGACAAATTTCACCAGTGAACCTCAAGTTTGTAACTGGTCACTGACAAAATGCACATTTGCTCTGTAATGGCTTTCGTAAATCTGTGTTAAGCTGTTAAAGTACATGGGATGCTTGGCAGTATTTATAGAGATAAAGAGTACAAAAACAAGGAGTTTCTGCTGAACCTTTCTAAACACCGTTTAGACCTCAGATGAAGTTGTGTGTTCAATTCTGGGCACTACACTTTAGGCAGAGAGTGTCAAGGTCTAAGAGAAGGTGCACAAGAGATTTACTAGAATGGTACCCGAAATGGGTACCATTCTAACAGAATGGGTAGTAACTGAAGGACATAGCTTTAAGGTGCTTGGCAAAAGAATCAGAGGTGACATGAGGAAACATTTAAAAAAAAACACAGTAAGTTGTTCCCATGAAAGGGTCATGGAAGTAGATTCAATAGTTAACAGGAATTGGGTAAATACTTGAAAGGGGGAAAAAAAACAGAATAAAAAGTGGGGGAGGAGGGGTGCTGGGGGCATTTACCATTTTAATTGTACTTTATTCTCTTTGATTTTTATATTTTGTACATGTCCCATCCAAATAACATTTTTCTTCATTCCCCTTTAGATGTCATACCATTTCTTCCAGGGAAGTAAGATTCAATCAAAGTTGCAAATTTCTACACAAATAGTGTGCATTTACCTTATGATAAATCTATAGCAGATGATCAATTGATCCCATCCTCTCTCCCAAAATATGTGGTGCTTCATCTCAGCTCTCCATCCGGCAATAAACCCAAGAATGGATGATGCTCAACCACCAACAGCTAAGTCAAAGTCAGTCAATCAATAAACCAAACACAAATCTCATGTTGGCAGCCTTGCAAGTGACTAGTAGAATGCATGAGTTGCTCTTGATCCTACATTTTTATGGTAACGATGCAAACTAGAAGTAGGAATGTACGTAAAATATATCTTATCCACAAATGAGGTAAACAATTTCAATCAAGTTAAATAATAAATGGTTATTACAATAATGATCATTTTCTATTCCCAGCAGTGCACTGAGTTCTTCAATATTTAAAACATTGTGCTTAGGTCAAGGCCAAAGGATACTCAGCAAAATAACAATATGCGTTTCAGCTACAAACTGTGCTTGACTGCTTCCATGAATGTAACTCTGCAAACAGAAAAAGATACAGGGTTAAAGGGTCATTCATTTAAGATTTCAATTTTACTATCTTATAGCTTTAATGGTCAACAAAACGGTCAGTCTAAAGCGTGGGTTACATTTAGGCCTCAATTTCTCATCAACAGGAAATCTTAAAATCAGAGATGCAACAGAACAGAAGGAAGCCATTTGGCCTATCACGTACATACCAGCTCTCTGCAAGAACTCAGCAAGCCCCACTCCCCCATACTTTCTCTATAGCTCTGCAAATTTCTTCTCTTCAGGTGCTTATCCAATTCACTTTTGAAAACCATGACTGAATCTGCCTCCACCACTCTCAGGCAGTGCATTCCAAATCCTAACCACAAGCTGCAAAAAGATTTTTTTGTGTCATTGGTGAAAGAACCAATCACCTTAAGTCAAATTTTCTAGTTCTCGACTTTTCTGCCAAATTGAATAGTTTCTCTCTATTTACTCTGTCTTGACCCATCATGATTTTGAACACCTCCATCAAAGCTCCTCTCACTCTCTTTTCAATCCCGGCTTCTCCAATCTATCCAAGTAGCTGAAGACCCTCTTCCCTGGAATCATTCTCTGTAAATATTTTCTAAACTCTAATGCCTTCACACCCTTCCTGAAGTGGGGTGTCCAGAATTAGATACAATGCTCCAGTGGAGGCTGAACCGAAGATTCATCAATACTTCCTTGTTTTTGTACTCTTATGTCTCTATTTAAAAAATCAAGTGTCCCAAATACCTTTTTAACCACCTTCTCAACCCTTGGATCTCCTGCACCTCCTTTAGGATTATGCCCTTTATTTTATATTGCCTCTCCTCATTCTTCCTACCAAAGTCTATCACTTCGCACTTCTTTACATTAAATTTCATCTGCACGCGTCTGTTCAGTGTCTATGTCCTCCGGAAGTCTATCACTATCCTCCTTGAAGTTCACAATACTTCTAAGTTTTGTTTCACCTGAAAATTTTGAAATGGTGCTCTGTACACTCAAGTTTTGATCATTAATACAGATCATGAAAAGCAGTGGTCCTACCCTGGGATAAAAAAAACCGTTCACAACTATTGTTTTTTTTAAATCACTCGGCCAACCTCGTATCCGCACTGCCACTGCCCCTTTTATTCTACTTGCTTCACTGTTGCTGACAAGCCTAATATGCAAACACTTTCTTGAACGCCTTCTGGAAGTCCATGTACACCACATCAACCCTCTCTGTTATAAGTTAGCCAAACACTATTTACCTTTAACAAATCTATGTTGGCTTTCTATAATTAATCCACATTTGTAAAGTGAACATTAAATTTGTGTCAGATTCTTATTTCTAAAAGCTTCTGCACCACCAAGGTTAAACAGATTGACTTGTAGTTGCTGGGTTTAGCCTTACATTATTTTTGAGCAAGGGTGCAATATTTGTAATTTCTGCAATCCCCTGGTGTCACGCCTGTATCTGAGAATTGGAAGATTATGGCTAATGCCTCTGTAATTTCCACACTTCCTTCCCTCAGCATCCTCAGATACATCCCATTCAGTTCTGGTGACTTATCAACTGAAGTACAACCAGCCTTTTCAATACCTCCAATTTATCAATTTTTAGCCAATCCAGTGTCTCAACTACCTCCTCTTTCATTATGACTTTGGCAACATCTTTTTCCTCATTTAGTAACTCAGCCTTGCCCAATGCCTCCAAACATAAATCCCCTCTTGGTCCCTAATTAGCTCCAATCCTCTTCTTACTACCCTTTAACAATTTATAAGCCTACAGCAGACTTTTGGATTCTCTTTTATGTTTGGTACTAATGTCTTAAACTCTCTCTTTGCTTCTCATTTCCTTTTTCATTTCCCCTCTGAACTCTCTACAACTAGCTTGGCTCTCACTTGTGTCAACCACCTGATATCTGTCATTGCATGCTTTTTCAGTTGCATTTTACTATTTCTTTTCCTCATCCAGAGAGTTCTGGCTGCAGCTGCTCAGTGACATCCTTGACCCTGGCACCAGGAAGGCAACAAGCCATCCTGGAATCACATCTGCGGCTGCAGAAACATTTGTCTATTCCCCTAAACACAGAATCCCCTATCACTATTGCAATCTTCCTCCTTGCTCCCCCTGTGCAGCTGAGCCATCCATGGTTCTGTGATTTGGGCCTGGCTGCAATATTCAGAAGAACCGTTACTCTCACCAGTGAATACAGACACAGAGCAAGATACACTCAGGGGATTCTTGCACTACCTGCCGATTTCTACTTGGCTATCTGGCAGTCACCCATTCCCTCTGCTTGCACACCCTTAAATTGCGGGGTGACCAGTTCTAGTAATATGCCATCCACATGGTAGCTTTTGAAGAACGAACAGCCCAACTAATCTGAAAATACAAATGTTACTTGTTTCTCTTTAAAAAATATTAATTCTGAAATACAAGAGCACTTAACACTAACTATAACACTTCATCTAAACTTCAAAATTTTCCAGTCAGATTGTCAGAAATGCCAAGTTGTGCCTTCAACATTTATATTTCCTCTTCAACTCTCAGATACCTGTCTTTTTCTCCACTATTACAAGAGAACACACATTGGATATATCTACAGATCTAACTATAAAGCCTTTTTTTCTCACATTTAAGACATTTATAGTCAGGGACATTTTTTCTGTATCAAAAAATGTTGATAGAAGTTATCTGTTAGTTTCAGCTAGCTTTCTGCATTACAAAAGAACAGTGGAGCAGGAGATGCCCATTCAGCCCCTTGAGCCTATTCTGCCATTTAATTATATTGTGGCTGATCTGTATCTTAACTCCATCAACCTGTCCTTGGTTCTGCAACCTTTTATACCGCTAAAATTCTACCAAGAGAGAGCGAAACAGAGTTAACGTTTCAGGTCCACGACCTTTCATCCGAGTTGATCTGATGTAAGGTCACTGACCTGAAACATTAACTGTTTCTCTCTCCACAGATCCAGTCAGACCTGCTGAGTATTTCCAGCATCGCTTTTGGTTTTTATTTCAGATTTACAACATCCACAGTATTTTGCTTTCATAAAAAATTGGTTTTGAAATTTTAATTGACCTAAACTCAATAGCTTTTATTTTGGGGGTGGCTGAGGGCTGCACGCAGAGGGGAGAGAGTTCCCAATTTTCAGAGCCTGTGCATGTAAATGCTCTCTGACATCACCTCTGACCTGCCTAGTTCTAATTTGAAGGCTGTTATGGATTCCTCCACCTGAGGAAATGGCTTCTGTATATCTACCATACCAACTCTTTTAATCATCTTAATCTACCATACCAACTCCTTTAATCATCTTAAAGGTCATAGTCAAATCACCCCTTAAAGAAGCCTACTCTATGCTGCATGTCCTCAATTTAACCATTTTAGTTCTGGTATCAATATGGTGAATCTATGTTGCACCACTCTAAGACCAATACCAATTCTGAAGGTTCAGTCTCCAAGACTAAGTGGAATAGTCCAGAAGGGGTTCAACCAGAGCTTAGTACAGCTATAACATAACTTCAATCACTTTGTATTCCAGCCCTCAATACAAAGGGCAACCTTTTAATTTTTTTATTTACTTTTCAAATAGCTTTAGTGATTTCTTCACTTAAGACCCAACAAGCCTCCTTAGACAGCACCTTCCAAACCCACAACCTCTACCACCTAGGTCAAGGGCAGGAGATCCATAGGAATACGATCACCTGGAAGCTCCCTTCCAAGCCACTCACCATCCTGACTTGGAAATATATCGCTTTTCCTTCACTGGCACTGGGTCAAAATTCTGGAACTCCCTCCATAATAGCACTGTGGCTCAATAAAAATAATCTCTACTCATCGACATTTGGAAAACACTTTGATCTCCTTCGAATGAGACAATAAACCGAGGTCCGATCTGACTGCTGGGGTGGATATAAAAGATCCAATGGCACAACTTCAAAGGAGAACAGTGGAGCTGTCCCAGGTGTCCTGGCCAATATTTATCCCTCAGTCAACGCAACATACAAAAAAGAAGAGATTATCTGGTCATTGTCACATTGCTGTTTATGGGAGTTTGCTGTGCTTATTCTGGCTGCTGCATTTCTTATTAAAACAGTGATGACGATTCAAAAGTACTTAATTGGCTGTAAAGCGCTTGAGACATCCAGTGGTCATGAAAAGTACTAAATAAATGCAAGTCTTTTTTTCTTGCTTTCAATTCCCTATCCAATCCAGTAGGTTGCCTCCAATTTCACATTTTTTTTAAAAACAGTCTCTTATGTGTAACCTGGTCAAATGTCTTGACATCCTTGGACATTTCCTTATTTACCACAACAGTTATTTCTCAAAAATTTTAATTACTTTCATTAGACATGGCTTGCCCACTACAAATCCTTGCTGGCTCTCACTGATCAGTTCATAATTGACCAAATGCTCAATCACTGTCTCTAATAACTGATTCTAATAGCCTCCCCAGAACTGACTTAGATGTCAGAACTGACAATAGATGTATAACATCCTAGTTTCTCTCTTACACGTTCTTAAATAGTTAAGTGACATTAGCAATTTTCCATTCAAGGGGCACAATTCCTGGAAGCGTTTTAGAACATCATTGGTGCATCAACAATTTTTTCATCTACTTGTTTTACTACCCTTGGGTGCAGCCCATCAGATTTTGGAGATTGTCTATCTTTAATCTCATTAGTCCTCTTCACTTTTTTATATATTAACATGGAATCTAGCGAGTTCCTCCTTTTGATTAATTTTTAGTTTTCCTAGTAACTCTGGTACATTATCTATCCTCTTCTGTGAAGGCTGGTTCAGGTGAAACCCAGCCCAACAATACAGCTCCTTCCTGTTGCAGTACTAGTGCCAGTGCCGCATAAAATAAAACCCCTCTTTCCTTGAGATGATTAGGTAACAGTCAAGCTCACTTCTAACTTACCAACTAATCTAACTTCATTATGCATTCTGAGGTTTTATGAACATTAGGTTCACCAGATTGCCCCCTCTGTTTTGAATGGTAGGGAGATTTATGGTAAAGTTACTAAATATCTTTTTATAAAATATATCTCACTGTGGAACAGAATGGTCCTAGAGAATGAAATGATTCTCCCAATGTTTTGTTGCATCTAGCCATAGTATTCGTGTATTTCTAGGTTGAACAAATAGCATCAACTAGGATCGCCAACCCAGGGTATTTTTATCATAGCCAAATCGTAAGCATAACTCACAGCAACTCAACGGTGTTTGAGCACTACATATAAAACAATATCATCGTACATCAAGGGCAAGAGACAACATAGGATTATTAAACTACATTTATATAAAATGGTTTATATTTGAATTATGTTGATAATACATCTCATTTGGAGAGCAAGCTGGTTGTTCAATTAAAAAAAGATTTGCATTTATATAGTGCTTTACTGTCAATTAGTAATTTCAAGAGTGGACACTGTAGCCTTTTATGAAGAACATCTGGATAGCATCCCTACACTCACCTAATCTCCTTGCTGTAAATCAACAATACAGAATCTGACTGTAGATTAATACCAAAAAGAATAGCAGTTTGATCAATTCCCACCCCCAACTGAAATAAATCATAAATCATTTACTGTAATGGTGTTTAAATCTGTATTTTTTTTTCCATTTGCCAAAATGACAACTATAACTGATAGAAAGAAGCATTCATCTGATTTCTAAAATGGCATACTAGAAAAAAAAACAAAGCCAAAATCTTTAGGAACATTACTTCATGAAAAGTACTTACAAGAAACTGACCACTTGGTTTTTAATACCAAATAGGGCTCTCAAAATTGTTACTTGAGTCTACATGTTAATGTAGATTTTTTAACACTGCACAATAAAATCCTTTTCCAAAAGCGGCAGTGTCTATTGTTTGGCCACTCCGCCCTCCAATCATTAGAGGTACATGGTGGGGTGGAGCAAAACTGGATTCCTCCACTTCATTACTTCAAATCGAACCTTTATTTCTCCCCAATCTGACTTTACAGTTTCCACCATCTGTTGCAATAAAACCACAGCCAGAATAGAGTTCGATATTGCAAAGAAGATTTCATACTTCAAGGGATAGTTCTTTAATTGCACAGCTTTGTTTCTAATGTTTGCTGTTAAACTCTGAAAAGGAGATGAAGGTGGGGTAATCTCCAAAGCACCATCTGGTGGTGAATCACATCAATGTCAAATGTTAAAAAAGTTTTTTTAAAACAATTAAAAATTGAATTTTTTCCATGTTTTCATCCCTCTATGTTTTTCCAGAGGACAAAGAGAAAGACATTTAATGGCACCCTACTCCCCATACGGAAAATGTGTTGATGTGTGTAGAACAGGAACTCCAGTGCAGATTTTAATACCAGATTATGGTATTAAAAAATAAATTGCTCGGTAGGTAGTGAGCTATAATCCCAACTGCAGCAAGAGGGATTAAATCAGTTAAAATATATGTAAACATTGGAAAAGTATTCAGCGCAACAGCAAAACCCCCTACAGCAAGGACACAAGTAATTAGAAAATCAAAGTAGGCTGAATTACTCACCACTTGACCATTATGAGGGTTCTTATGTGCATATGGGGGACCTCGGATGTGGTTCCACATCTGGCCAGAGGTCATAGCAAGTACAAAACACTGTGGATGAAAATGTAACAGAAAATTAACAGACCAGATTTTGAAACCATGGCAGCTGCTTGTTCCTACACGCTTCAGCTCAAAACATTTTTTGCCCAGGAAGTAGGTTCTTTATAAAGTTATTTACCCTGTCCATCCACTTTCAGTTCCAACAAGAGAGTTTGTGATCTCCTTTACCATTTAAAATTGGAGACATCATTCAGCTGCCCCTGCCACATTCCTTCCTTCTCCTTGTCCAGCATACTAAACATTGAGGTTCCTATCCATCCTAGCCCAGATTACTCATTTTTTTGTAGTTTCTCTATATCCCCTCATGCGAGGCGAGAAAAAACTTTTTCACACAGCGAGTAGTTAGGGCTTGGAACGCACTGCCTGGAAGTTTGGTGTAAACAAGTTCAATTGAGGCATTCAAGAGGGCATTGGGTGATTATTTAAATAGAAACAACATGCAGGTTACGGGGAAAAGGCAGGAGATTGGCACTGAGTTAAAATGCTCAGAGGGCCAGTGCAGACACGATGGTCTGAATGGCCTCCTACACTGTAACAATCCTGTGATTCTGTGATGCCTTCTCTAAGCTTTTGTCCAAGAAACCCACATTGTGCACTTGAACCTATTCCTATTAAACTGCTGACCACACAATTTCCCTTCACTGTCCCCATTCCTGTTGTTACTGCAAATGGTTCTCTCTCTTCAGGTATTATCTTAATTTCAAATCTGCCATCATCATCCCCATCATCAACAACGTCTGTGACATTTTCCACAGCAAACATTCTTTGACATTAATTACATTTTTAATTGGTGCCAAATTTTGTGTTAAACTATAGACTTATTTTTCTTTTGAGATTATTAAGGGTCTCCAGATGAAGGAGATATTGGGCCTGAACTTCCATCGAATGGCAGAGTCAGTCAGGTGGGGAAACCCCTGGGGGTTCAGGGGTGTTGGGGGAATCCCATGGTGAGGGTCAATGTGAGTCTGTGCAGTAGTTAGATGTACTTTTAATTCTTCTAATTTTTTCTGGGTAGCTATTGATGCAACCCAGTCAGAACCATCTGAAGTTTGCAATTTAAAGGGCATTTTCGATGGTTCCCAGTGCAGGGCAATTGCCCAGGAGATGTTTGCACTTTCCAGGCAATTGCTGTGCAAACCTTAGCTGGGAACTTCCAGGGTGGGGAGTCCAACGCATTTTTGGGGTACCCCTGGAAACACTGTCCTGGAGCTCAGAAGTTACAGCTCATGGATCACATTAGTGGGAACAAATTCAAACAAAGGTCCCACAACATTCATCCTTTCACTACTTCTAACACAACAGATATACATCAACGAATTATGTTTAATTATGTCATTTTCAACATGGGCATGTGATCATCCCAGCAACGGGAATGCACAAAAAGCCAGGAGAAACTTAGGAGTAAGCAATTTCATTTTCACTTACCAATGCAACAAATGCCCAGCCATTTTTGTTATATAGGAAGTCAAGGTTATTCCGCCTAAGATACACAAGACCTCCAATTATGGCAAGTAAAAATCCCAGCATCAAGGGACCAGCATAGTTTGGAGGCCTTATCACTCGGATCTGTTTCAAAAAAAAGTCACTCACTTAAGCTTTGCTTTTACAACTACTGACATTTTGTAATTAAATACAGATAATATTCTTTTGTATCACACATTTATGTCAAATCACATAGTTGCATTTTTAAATTATACAAGTTCCCTAGACACTGACTCCATCCTGCTCCTTGACAACTGTCTGAGACTAAAGCAGCCTGTTCACAATTTTGATGTCATATTTGACCCCATGATGAGCTCCTGACGACATATACAGGATATCATTAAGACCGCCTAATTCCACCTCCATAAACATCATCCACCTTCGACCTGTCTCAGCTCATCTGCTGAAACCCTCATTCATGCCTTAGTTTTTAGATTTGACTATTTCAATACAGGTCAATCCATAACCTTTACTCGTGCTTTTTGAAGAGTGTGCATTATCCCACAATGAACAATTATCAATGCAAATTTAATGGGTACACTGTCTTCCGTACATCCAGTGTACAAAATCTTACTCAAAACATTTAACAAATAGAAATCCATATCCGATGTCTCCACAAAAGTCGGTGTTTCAGCAAAGTACTTCCAACAGACAGTTTTTCCCAAGCCAAGGGACAAGTTTTCCCATTCTTACACAGAAGAAATACTATAAAATGAGCTGCACTAGAATATCCACTGGGAAGGTTGCTAAAAATAAGTTTTATGTTCTTTGGGTCATCTAAAGGTGGGCCTTTAAGTACACATTTCTCCAGATTTAGTTTTCTGATGTGACCCTTAAAAAATTCTCAACTTTTAAAGTACTTAACTCTGGCACTAACAACTCCAAAACTACCATATAGTCTAATCTGAGCGTTCAAACATTTTAACTGACCAATCAAGCTTCACAATTGCTCCGTTTCTTCTTTAGATAAAACATATTTTTGTGATGACCTAGCACAATTCATTAGGATGGAAGCAACACTCTTTAAATAAGATCGTTCCATTAAAGCCATTCCAGATCCACTTGCTTAATATTTAAACCAATATATTTAAAAGCCCAACTCCAAATTTTAAATTCTATTCTAATTTTATAGCACATTTCTCAAATTCTGTAGTGCCACTCCATAACAGATCAACATGCACCACAAAGATGCCCGAAAGTTTCCCTTTACATACCAATAAATCAACGAAAAGCAGGTCCTGCACTGAAGACAATTTATTTTCAGCAAAGCAGGTTTCACCAAAAATCACCATACTTTGGAAGCATCATTCAGATCATAAACACATTTGTTCAGTGAGAGAAGAGAGCGAGACTTCGTGCAGAGCAGGTCTATAAACAGCAAGAGAAGAGAGCAAGACTTCATGCAGAGCAGGTATATAAACAGCAAGAGAGGAGAGCGAGACTTTGTGCAAAGCAGGGCTATAAACAGCAAGAGAGGGCAATGGGTTTGCAGCAGAGCAAGACTATAAACAGCAAGAGATTAGAGCAAGACTCTGGAGCAGAACAGGGCCAGGAGCCAGTTAGAGCCCACGTTCAGAAACAAAACTCGAGGTATGGGTAGGCGGTGGCATAGTGGTATTGTCACTGGACTAGTAATCCAGAGACTCAAGGTAATGCTCTGGTGACCTGGGATTGAATCCCACCATGGCAGATGGTGAAACTTGAATTCAATTAATTAAATTATGGAATTAAAAGTCTAATCATGACCATGAAACCACTGTTGATTGTCGTAAAAGCCCATCTGGTTCTTTAAGGGAGGAAATCTGTCGTCCTTACTTGGTCTGGCCTACATCTGACTCCAGGCCTATAACAATATGGTTGACTCTTAAATGACCTCTAACAAGCCCCTCGGCTGTATCAAACCGCCAGAAAGTCTATAAGGAATGAAACCGGGTGACCACCTGGCATTGACTTAGGCACCAGTACTGTGGGCATGCCTACTGCACACGGACTGCAGCAGTTCAAGGCGTCAGCTCACCACCACCTTCTCAAGGGCAATTAGCAATGGGTCGGCTGGTATTCCTATTTATCTTACCTAAACTAGGGAATTTCATTCAGGGTAAGTAGAACATAAATTGAAATAAGAACATAAGCACAAGCAGAACTACATGCATTAATTATTAGGGAAAAATTAATTAAAACACAACAGAGATGGCTGAGTAAGTGATGTGTTGCAGCTGTAGTATGTGGACCCTGGAGAATGCCTGTGTGATCCAAAGCAAATACATCTATAGCAAGTGCCTGTAACTTATGGAGCTTTGCCTCTGAGTCATTGAGTTGGAGGCTGAGCTACGGAATCTGCAATGCGTCAGGGAGGGGAAAAGTTACCTGAACACTTTGTTCCAGAAGGCAGCCACATCAATTAGGCTAGGGACACCTGATTTGGTCCATGGTCAGGGGCAGAAAGGTGTGACTGTGACTGAGGCAGGTATGGGGATCAAGAAGGAGGATCCTCAGCTTTTGCAACTGTCCAACAGATCTGAGGTTCTTGCAGCTTGTATGGATGAGAGGAGGGGCTGCATGGTGCATTAGCAAACTGACCATGGCACTGTGGTACAGGAAGCCATTCAAGCAGGGGGATAAATAGGAATGTAGTGATAGTGAGGGAAAATATAGTCAAGGAGATGGACACAGTTCTCTGTAGCCGAGAGCAAAAGTCCAGTAGGCTGTGTTGCCTGCCTGGTGCGAGGGGTTAGGAGATCTAATCAGGGTAGGTCTTACAGGAGGAGGAGGATTCAGTTGCTGTGATCCATGTAGGTAGCAAAGACACAGAAAGGACTTAGAAAGAGATTCTGCATAGGGAGTAGGTGCAGCTAGACACTAAATTGACAAGCAGAAACTCAGAAGGTAATAATCTCTGGATGCTGCAAAGGTGATGGGTTCTGACAACATTCTCGCAATAGTGAAGACTTGTGCTCCAAAACTAGCCACATCTCTAGCCAATCTACCGAGGTGATGTGGAAAATTGTCCAGGTTTCACAATGTTCAGCACAATTTGCGATGACTCAGGTACTGAAACAGACAACATTAAGACTTGGGCTGATAAGTGGCAAGTGACATTCACATCACACAACTGCCAGGCAATAAAGAGAGAATATAACCATCTCCCCATGACATTCAACAGCATTACCATTGCTGAATCCACACTATCAACAGCCTGGGAGTTACCACTGACCAGAATCTGAACTGGACCAGCCATATAATTACTGTGGCTATAAGAGCAGGTCAGAGGCTGGGAATTCTGCGGCAAGGAACTCACCTCCTAACTCCCAAAGCCTGTCTATCATCTATCTACAAGGCACGTTCTCAGGAGCAATTGGAGATGGGCAATAAATGCTTGTCCAGCCAGCAAAGCCCACATTCCTTGAAAGGATAAATTTTTAAAAATCACCTGAGCCATGAGCAAATTGGCATAGCATAAATAAGATTAGACTTAATTGCATGGCTCAGATTGGTGTGGGAAAAATGGGTTTTGATTCATGGGGCACTGGGTATTGGGGAAAGTGTGAGATTTAGCTTTTGGACAGTCTTCACTTGAACCGTGCTGAGACTCGTGTTCTGGCGACTTGTATAACTAAGGTGGTTGAGAGGGCTTTAAATTAAATCATGAGGGCAAGGGATCACGTGATGGGGAGGTGTGGTAAAATTCAGATTAAGGGAAAGTCGAAAGAGCAGTGTAATGGGATGGGTAATAATAACCAGAATGAGGCAGGAAGGGGCAGACCTTAAAAACTTAAGAGTGCACCAACAGATAAGGCCAGAGTGTTTGTGAGAATGGTACAAAGTCAGAATTACAGGCTCTGCATCTGAATGCGTGCTGCATTCAGCACGAATAAGCATAGCCATTACAGAGACATGGTTACAAGGCGACCAAGGCTGGGTCCTAAATATTCAAGGCTTTGTGACATTTTAGAACAACAGAAAATTTGGAAAAAGGTGGTTGGGTAGTTCTATTAATTAAAGGATGATATTGGTATAGCTGCAAGAGATGACTTTAGTTCTAAAGATCAAGATATGGAATCAGTTTGCTTAGAGATAGGAAATAGCAAAGGCAAGTCGTCACTTGTTGGAGTAGTTTACAGGCCTCCTAATAGTAGCTGCACTGTAGAACAGAGTATACACGAATAAATAATGGGAGCTTGTGAGAAGGGTACTGCAAGAATCTTGGGAGATTTTAATTGTCATACAGGCTGGATGAATCAGACGGACAAAGGTAATGTGAAGATGAGTTCATAGAGTGTAGTCAGGACCGTTTCATAGAGCAGTACATTCTACTGCCAACCAGGGAGCAGGCTATCTTAGACCCTGGTAATGTACAATAAGACAGGATTAAATAATGATCTCATGCTAAAGGAGCCTCTAAGCGACATTGATCATAACATGATGGAATTTCACACACAATTTGAGGGTGAGAATTAGGGGTCTAAGACTACTGCTTTAAACTTAAAGAAAGGCAATTTCAAGGGTATGAAGACAGAGTTGGCTAAAGTGAGATGGTAAAATTGGTTAAAAGGTAGGACAGTAGAGAAATAGTGGCAGACATTTAAGGACATATTCCGTAACCCTCAAAGACATATTCCACTGAGAAGGAAAGACACACTATGAGAAGGATACACCATCTGTAGTTAAGCCAAGTGAAGGATAATACCAAAATGAAAGAAAAAAAACCATACAATACTGCGGTGATTAGTGGTAAGCCAAAGGATTGGACAGATTTTAAAAATCAGCAAAGAATAACTAAAAAAAGAGTAAATTAGAGTATGAGAGAAAGCTAACTAGAAATATAAAAATAGACAGTAATAGATTCTACAAGTATTTAAAAAGGAAAAGAAATAATAACTGAAGTGAGCATTGGTCCCTTAGAGGTTTGGAATGGGGAATTAATAATGGAAAACAGGGAAATGGCAGAAACGTTGAACAGTTATTTTGTGTGCCTTCACAGTATAAGACAAAAAAATCCCAATAATACTTCAAAGTCAAGAAGTAAAAGGGAGGGAGGAACTTGAAAAAAATCACAATCACTAGGGGAAAGGTACTAGGAAAATTATTAGAACTAAGGTTGATAAGTCCCCAGGACTTTTTGGCTTTCAAACTAGGGTCTTAAAAGAAGTGGCTGCAAAGATAGTAGCTGCATTGGTTATAATCTGCCAAAATTCCTGATATTCTGGAAAGATCCCAGCAGTTGGAAAATTATTCAAGAAAGAAGGGAGAAAGAAAGCAGGAACTATAGATCAGTTAGCCTAATGTCTGTCAGAGGGAAAATAGTAGAACATTTAGAAAATCATAACGCAATCAGGCAAAATCAACACTGTTTTACCAAAGGGAAATCATGTTTGACTAATTTATTAAACTTCTTTTGAGGAGGTAACAAGCAAGGTAGATAATGGGGAACCTGAATAGGCGGTGTACTTGGATTTCCAAAAGACATTTGATAAGGTGGCAACATCAAAGGTTACAGCACAAAATAAGAGCTCAATGCAGGGTTTAACATATTAGCTTGGATAAATTATTAATAAATTATAAATTATTAGCTAACAGGAAGCAAAGGGAGGGATAAATGGGTCATTTTTGGCTGACAAGTTGTAACTCAGTTCAGTGCCACAGGGATCAGCGCTGGGGCCTCAACTACTTACAATTAATATCAATGATTTGGATGAAAGAAACATGTATGGTAGCTAAATTTGATGATGACAAAGATAGGTAGGAAATTAAATTGTCAAGAGGACAAAGAATCTACAGAGGGATTTAAATAGGTTAAAAGTGAGTGGGCAAAAAACAGGCAGATGGGATACAATGTGGCAAAATGTGAATTAGTCCACTTTGGCAGGGAGTAAAGCAGTCTGAATGGAGAGAACTCTACAACACAGAGGGATCTGGTTGTCCTGGTTAATGAATCACAAAAAAATTGGTATTCAGGTACATCAAGTGATTAGAAAGACAAATGGAATGCTGGTGTAAATCGCTAGGGGAATTGAGTATAAAAGTATGGAAATGTTGCTGCAACTATACAGAGTGTTGGTGATACCGCACCTGAAGTATATGTACAGTTTTGGTCTCCTTACTCAAGAAGGGACATAATTGAATTCAAAGCAATTCAGAGAAGGTTGACTCAACTGATTCCTGGAATGAAAGGAATATTTTATGAGGAAAGGATGAACAGATTTAACTAATACTCACTGAAGTTTAGCAGAATAAGAGGTGATCTTATTGAGATATACAAGATTCTGAGGGTACTTGACAGGGTGGATCCTGGGAGGTCATTTCCCTTTGTGGGGGGTGTCTAGAACTAGGGGCCAGTTTAAAAATTAGAGATCTCCCATTTAAGACTGAGATAAGGGGAATTTTTTTCTCTTAGAGGGCAGTTAGTTTGTGGAATTCTCTTCCCCAGAGAGCAGTGGAGGCTGGGTCACTGAATATAATCAGGGACAAGTTAGATGGATTTTTGATCAACAAGGGAGTCAAGGATTATGGAGGGAATACAGGAAAAGGGAGTTGAGGCCACAATCAGATCAGCCATGAGCTCACTGAAAGCCGAATGGCCTAACCCTGCTAATTCTTGTGCTGCGTACACCACCTACAAGGCACAAGTCAGAGCATGGTGGAATACTCTCCATTCACCTGTATAAGTGCAATTCCAACACAAAAGGCTTGACACCATCCAGGATAACAACCTATTTGACCAGCACCCCCACCCACCAATTTAAGTATTCAGTCCCATGGAGGACACAGCACACATAGGCAGCAGTATCATTTCCAAGATGGTTTGCAGCAACCTACCAAGGTTTCTTCGACAGCACTTTCCAAACCAGTCAACTCTACCACCTAGAAGAATAAGAGCAGCAGATGCACGGGAACACCATCACCTGCATGTTTCCCACCAAGCCACACACAACCCTGATTTAGAAATGCCTCATTCCTTCACTACTACTTGGTCAGAATCCTGGGACTCAATTCCTCTCTAATAGCACTATGGGTGCAACTACATCACATTGACTGCAGCAATCTCACAACCATCTTCTCAAAGGGAATAAATGCTGTCCTGACCAGTGATGCTTACATTCTATAAAAATAAAATGAATGAACAATCAGTAGCCTGTCATATGAGGCATCTAAGCACAATCCAGGAATTTAAACATTAGTAATGATCCAGGGATCCCCAAAGTGAATTTCATCAATGATACAAATTTGTTGAAGTCCATGATATCTTCTTCTATGGAATGACCATCTGTTTCAGAAGTCTACCAAAGTCTGACCATGCCTCATAAGCATTTGATGGATGAAATCTACAAAAAATATAATCTAAGAACACTAATCGAAGTCCAAACCTTCACCAGCGTTGAATCGGCAGACATCCACATCCATCATAATTTTTCTGATTTTACTTCTTGTAGGAAGTGGCAACACCAATTGTTTCTTCTTAGGCAGGGATGTAATCTATGCCCACATATCCACTTCATTCTTCCACTGGTTGGATTCTTCAGATTCCAAGAACAGAGGGTTATCATTTTTTTAACTCTTTCACGGGATGTGGGCTTCACTGGCTGGGCCAGCACTTATTGCTCATCCCTAATTGCCTTTGAGAAGGTGATGGTGAGCTGCCTTCTTGCAGCACTGCAGTCCATGTGGTGTAGGTGCACCCACAGTGCTGCTAGAAAGGGAGTTCCAGGATTTTGACCTAGTGGCAGTGAAGGAGCAGCAATATATTTTCAAGAAAGGATGGTGAGTGAGTTGGGTGGGAATTTCTGGGTGGTGGTGTTCCCATCTATCTGCTGCCCTTGTCCTTGTAGATGGTAGTGGTCGTGGGGGGTGGTGTCTAAAGAGCCTTGGTGAATTCCTGCAATGCATCTTGTGCGTCAGTGATGGAGGGAGTGAATGTTTGTGGATGTGGTGCCACAAGGAAGGTAACAGGAAACCACCTCATGTATTCTTTTCTACAGTCATGTTGCTCATTTTTCATTGAAACTGCAAACAGGAGGCTGTTATGATCAACTGAAGAGGAAAGTGCAAGATCGCAAGGAGTGGAGAAACAGGCAAAGGACCTGCTCTTAGGCAGATCACTATTATTTATGGAGACACAAGTGGGTACCCAGTTAACACCTACTGCCTGCATACAATTAAACAAAATTAAGAATTAACAAGATGTTGATAAATACGGACACACAATCACCAACTTACATTTATCTCTGTCCTATCAGCAATCCATCGTGCAATCTGCTCAGCTGCAAAGCCTCGAACTTGAAGCTCATAAGTATCTGCCCGTTTTGGTTTCCCTTTAGCAGGAAAATGCATGAATGTTGGAGCAGAATTCATATTGAGCTGGACAAAGACACAAACATTGAAGGTTTATGATTACATTTTATGCCTTTATTCCTCTTTTCCCAATTCTCTCTCTTTCTGTACCAACAGAAGTGATTTATGTTAACATGAGGTTCTACAGGTGCCAGAAGCCCTCAAATATTTTGTCCTTGGCCATTCTCAGTGAATGTCAGAATGCTATTTACAGAGAACTTACAGCACAGACACAGGCCATTCAGGTGAACTTGTCTATGCTGGTGCTGATGATCCAAGAATATCCTTTCACTTATTTGCCCATGATGGTGACCTCAAACATGCATTTGGCAAGTCACTAGATTATGATCAGGAATTTTATCATTAGTCACTGTTCCCATCAGCCTGTTGACACTCATGCTGTCTCTCCAGCTAAAAGTTAGCTAAGTGAGAGCAGGCCATATGTTGACTATTCACTATGCCAAGGTTTAACCCAATGAGGTGTCCACATTGTTCCGAAGCAAAACAAAATTTGCAGATGGCTGCTAAAATCTCCCAAAAAACACACATGATCAACAAGACAGCGGAATCCAAAACCTCTCATCTTGATGGTTTCCAGCCCAGTGCATTGGCAAAGAAAGAAGAAAAGAGTCCCCTCTCTCTACCAGGAGATAAACAGTAAAATTAGTAAGACACATAGAAGGTAATAGTGTGTAGCATGCAAAAACAGATTGGCATCAGCTGAAATAGTCGCATAAAAAGTTATCTAATATATCAGTGTTTTCCTGATGGCTATTACAAGTGATCAACTGCTTCTCAGTTAAAGTAAGTAACAGAAATTAATAAAGAAAGACTATTTTGAGGATTATGATCAACAAAGACACAAAAACCAGTTAAGGACAATATCAAAGCCTAGAATCTTAATTAGGCTAAACAATAGTTGGTATTATTGAACCTTGTGCATGCTAATTTTATTAATAATTATTCAACACCTTACAAATATCTGAATCATAGAAGTTAGTTTTCTTACCTGGTGAAATACATCAGATCCTTCATCAAAGTCCACCATAGCAAAAAAAAGTTTATTTACAAAGGAGCTCGAATAACGCCAGGAATTAGCCAGGATTTGGTATTCTTCATCCACTTGCCTTTTGAGAGTTGAAATAAGACTTTTAGGAACTTTTGCAATTCAGTATAAAACATAAATCACATTTGATGTATCACACTTTAGTGAGGTTTTAGCACAATAATAGGTAAGTAGTAATATACTTGCAAACAGTGCACTGGCGCTGTGGCTGCAAAGCAGTGAACATCACAATGATGGAGTAGTTTCTCGGAGGAGCTCTCACAAATCGACGAAACTTGTCTCCATTCATCCGAATTACAGCTCGCCTGTTTGCCCATTCCATCATCTGACCAACTTTTTCAGACAGAAGAGTCTAATGAGGTAAAAAAAGGAAAGTCAATATATAAACCTTGTAACAAAGAGCCTTGAAAAAAACTTCCTTTTTTTAAGTTGCAGTTACATGCCAACCTTCAGTCAACTTAAAAGCAAACATAGGCAAAATGCCACATTTTAAAATGTATGTGGTGGCATCTCTTTCATGAAAGACTGAAGACCATAACTACATAGAATGCTTGAGAAGTATCAGGTGGCATATCACCAATTGGGTTATTTATTTTGTGGGTGATTCAGGACACCTCCAACGTAATTCAGGAAGAAAAGAAATTTCAGTATAATCAACGATTGGCCTTCGGCATTTATAAACTGGCATTCTAATATTCCCTTCCCTAATTGATGGGGAAATTAGTCTAACACTGTATCAGGAAATTTCAAAATAAATATGAAAGTTAAATGGAATTTGTTTCTGTATCTTGGTTCTTAGTTCCTACTTAGATTTATAAAACAGCCAAAAAAGTTTACAATTTTGAACTACCCAGTTACCTTAAAATGCAAGTCTGGAATTATGCAGTAGTTACTAATTTACAAACAGTTAACACATTTCCTTATTTATCCATTATTTTAGGAGGCATCAACCATTTACTTTAAACAAGCTACCATTTTCACTCAAACAACGGAGGACTCACAGCTGAAAATATTAAGCAGTATAGAGGTTGAAAATTCATACACATTGAAAATAATCTTGACAACTAAGGTTTTGACTTGGGCACTGATATACAAAATTCTGCTGAGTGGATCACAATTATAGACATAAATGGTTTAAACAACAATTTTTACAAAAGGCTTTCATGTGACTCTTCATATACTTAAAATGAAAAGCATCTGAAGTGTATATGGACATACTACTACCATGGTAAATGACAGTTATTATGAAGTAGGAATCTAATGAGAAATGTTTTATATTTTCCTAGTTAGAGGATAACTTGCAAGGAATCCTTGCTCTCATTATTTTTTCTTATCTCTCCTTCTCCTTCCTCCCACATGTAAAACTATTCTTCCAGTTTAGTGAGAGGCATAGAGAAAGAATGTGAATCATAGCCAGTTTATGCCCAAAGGCCAAGAGTTCTTCTTGCCAAAAGCAGCAGCCATGGACAACTAAACTAGTACCAGACAAAAAATTAAAACAAAAAGCATTCAAAAATGCAAAAAGAAAAGATTCAGAAAATAAACTTTTTTTTATTCTTTCGTGGGATGTGGGCATTTGCTGCCCATCCCAAATTGTCCTAGAACTGAGTGGCTTGCTAGGCCGTTTCAGACGACAATTAAGAGTCATCCACATTGCTGTGGGTCTCGAGTCACATATAGACCAGACTGGGTAAGGGTGGCAGATTTCAGTCCCTCAAGACTTTAGTGAAACAAATAGGTTCTTACAACAATCAATGCTAGTTTCATGGTCACTATTACTGAGACTAGCTTTCAATTCCAGGTTTTATTAATTGAATTTAAATTTCACCTGTTACCGTGGTAGGATTTTAACCCATGCCTCCAAAGCATTAACCTGGGCTTCTGGATTACCAGTCCAGTAACATTATCACATCACTGTCTCCGCTTGCAATGGATGAACGGACAATATTTACAATTATATCAGGAAAAAAAGCAGTCAGGGAAATGTGAGCCCCTTATACTGACAACTGTGATATTGTCAAGGAAATTAAGGAAATGGCAGACAAGTTGGGCAATTACTTCGCGTCAGTATTTACTGTGGAGAGGGGTCAGCATGTTGTGCATCCCAAGGAAAGTAATACTGAATCAGTGACAGGGACTTAAAAGATTATTGCAAGCAAACTAATGAAGTAATGGCACTGAAGAACGACTAATCCCTAGAATCAAAGTTTCCATCCAGGGTTTTAAAGGAAGTAAGTGAGCACATTGCAGATGCTCTAATTATAATCTTCCGAAGTTCTCCGAATTCAAAAACCATTCCTTTAGATTGACAAATTGCGCACGTCACCATTATTTAAGAAAGCTGAGGGAAGAAACAAGGGAATTACAGGCTTCACATCAGTACTCTGGAAATTACTACTGTCCATAGTTCAGGATAGTGTCTGAACATACGGAAAATTTTCATCCGATCAGACAGCAGCATGGATTGGTAAAGGGCAGAGCATGCCCAAAGAAACGGACTGAATCTTTTGAAGCGGTAACTGAAGTACTGGGAGTGGAGCATCCCTTCCTCTGGGCCAGAAGCTCTGGGTTCAAGTCCTACTTCAAGACCTGATTGCCATGGAAGGTGTGTTCAAAACATGGCCAAACAGGTTGAGTATCAGCCTGTAAATCCTTCCAATACTCTTGATGGCAATGGCGGGAGATATTCCTGGTCAGCAATACTGGAGATGGCAAAGGCAAACCGTTGCAATACTTTGCCAAACATAATCATGGACCAATCCAATGGCAGTCCATGGGTGCCAATGCCCTCTTAGGGCATGGTACCTGAAGAAGGAGGAGGAACTAAATTAGTGGACCAGGGAATGTCTATAGATGTTATTTATATTAAATTATACCAAAAAGCATTTGATAAAGTGCCTCAGAAGAGACCGTTAGCTAAAGATGAAACTTATAGAACTGAAGGTAAATTGACCTGATTTGAAACTGACTGACAGGAGGCAAAGTAGAAATAGTGGTCAGGTGCACTAATTGAACGATATGACTTGTAGAGTCCCGCAAGGATCTGTGCTTGTGCTTCAACTATCTATCATATTTTTTAATGATTTCGATGAGAGAATAAAAAGCCACATATCCAAATTTGCCAATGACACAGGCAGGCAGCACTGTAAACAGTGTAGATGGAAGAGCAAACTATAAAAAGGGATAATAGCAAACGGTGGAAAATGAATTTCAATGTAGGCAAATGTGACATCATCTACTTCGGACCTTAGAATAGAAAAGGGTACTTACTAAGTGGAGAAAAGCTAGAAACGACGGAGGTTCGAAGAGACATGGGGGTCCAGGCACACAGGTCATTAAAATCTCATGAGCAGGTCCAGAAAATAATCAAAAAAGCTACTGGAATGCTGCCTATTAGATCTAGAATAGAAGGGAGTATAAGTCTTGCTTAAGCTAAACAAAGCCCTAGTTAGATCACACCTGGATTACTGCAAGCAGCTCTGGGCACCACACCTTAGGAAGAATACAGCAGTCTTGGAGGGAGTGCACCAGAGATAATCCAGGATACGAACCAGGAGTAGGCCACTCAGCCCTTCAAGTCTCCTCTGCCATCCAATAAGATCATGGCTGATCTGATTGTAACCTCAACTCCACATTCACACCTACCCCAAATAAGCTTTCATCCCATTGCTTACCAAGAATCTATCTACTTCTGCCGTAATTCCATTACTTTTTGAGAAGTGTTCCAAAGGCTCAACTCTTAGAAAAAAATTCTCATCTCTGTCCTAAATGGGCAGTTATTTTTAAGCAGTGGCCCCTAGTACCAGATTCTCCCACAAAAGGAAACATTCTCTCCACACCCTCTCAAGACCCTCAGGATCTTATATGTTTTAATCAAGTCGCTTCTTATTCTTAGACTGTCCAACTCTTCCTCATAAGACAACCAGCCCAATCCTGGTATTAGTCTAGTAAACCTTCTTTGATCTGTTTCCAACACATTTACAGCCTTCCTTAAATAAGGAGACCAATGCTGTACACAGTACTCCAGATGTAGTCTCACCAATGTCCTGTTTAACTGAAGCATAATCTCCATACTTTTGCATTCAATTCCCCTCACAATAAATGATAACATTCTATTAGTCTTGCTGTACCTACATACTAGCCTTTTGTGATTCATGCACATGGGTGCCTAGATCCTGCTGCATTTCAGAGCTCTGTAATCTCTCACCAGTTAGACAATATACTTTTTTATTTTTCCTGCCAATATGGAAAATTTCACACTTTCTGACATTATTCTCCACTTGCCAGGCCTTTGCCCACTCACTTAACCTATGTCACTTTGTAGCCTGCTTGTGCCTTCTTCACATCTCGCTATCCAACTTATCTTTGTGTCATCAGTAAATTTAGCAATCGTTCCGTTGGTCCCTTAATCCAAGTCATTTATCTAAATTGTAAAAAGTTGAGGCCCCAGCATTGATCCCTTAGCACATCACTCGTTCCATACTGGCAACCAGAAAAAGACCCATTTATACCTACCCTCTGTTTACTGTTAGCTAGCCAATCTTCTATCCATGCCAATATGTTACCCCCTACACCGTAAGCTTTTATTTTTCGCTCTAACCTTTGATGTGGCACCTTATCTGGAAATATAAGTACAGTACATCCACTGGTTAGCTACAGTATGTGTTACTTCTTCAAAGAACTCCAATAAATTGGCTAAACATGATTTCCCTTTCTCAAAACCATGCTGACTCTGCCTGGTTACCCTGAATTTTTCCAAGTGCCCTGCTATAACGTCTTTAATAATAGCTTCTAACATTTGCCCTATGACAGATGTTAAACTAACTGGCCGAAAGTTACCTGCTTTCTGTCTCCCTCCCTTTTTGAATAAAAGAGTTACATTTGCTATTTTCCAATCTAGTGGATCAACAAATATAGGGAATTTTGGATAATTAAAACCAACGCATCAACTATCTCATTTGCCACTTCTTTTAAGACCCTAGGATGAAGTCCATCAGGACCTGGGGCTTGTCAACCCACAGCTCCAACAATTCTCATCTCCCCACCGAGTTCCACCCTCCCTTAAATTTCCTGATGATCAGCTATTTCTGGGATATTACTTGCATCCTCTAAGGTAAAGACTGATACAAAATACAGGTTCAATTCATCTGGCAGGAACAGGCTTTCCTAGATCTGGTATTGTGCAATGAGAAGGGGTTAATGAATAATCTTATTGTGATTTAGGGAACAGTGACCATAACATGATAGAGTTCTTCATTAGGATGGGAAGTGAAGTAGTCTGATACAAAGCTAGGGTCATAAATCTAAACAAAAGGAAACCATGAAAGGCAGAGTGTTATTTAAATGGTGATCGATTAGGAAATGTTGATGTACAAAGGGACCTGGGTGTCCTTGTACATCAATCACTGAAAGCAAGCACGCCTGTGCAGCAAGCAGTTAAGGCTGAAAATGGTACATTGGCCTTCATTGCGAGAGGAATGAGTACAGGAGCAAGAATGTCTCACTGCAGCTGTACAGGGCCGTGGTGAGACCACACCTGGAGTAGTGTGTGCAGTTTTGGTCTCCTCACCTAAGAAAGGACACACTTGCCATTGAGGGAGTGCAGCAAAGGTTCACTGGACTGACTTCTGGGATGGCAGGATTGGTGTATGAGGAGGCATTGGGTTGACTAGGCCAGTATTCACTGGAGTTTAGAAGAATGAAAGAGGATATCATTGAAATGTATAAAATTCTGATGGGGCTGGACAGGCTGGATGCAGGGGTGATGTTTCCTTTGGCTTGGGGGGGGGGGAGTGTTATGAAGCTATTAGTGTATATAATATTTTGGAAAATATTTTTCTTTTAAAATAGAGGTTAGTCTGTGGGTATGTCTTAATTGGATTGAAGCCAGCTAGTCTGGGTGCTTTGATATGTACTGGTTTTGATATGTAATAGAGATAGCATGCATTTGCGTTATTTTGAATAGAGCATTCGAAGTAGGGTGAAAACTTGATGCCTTTCTGACAGCTACCAAGCCATATGTTTATATTACTAATAAAATTGGTACAATGAATGGGGTTTCATTATTAAAAGGTAAAGAAACTGGTGAGACAATGAGAATTTGAATTCAATCAGTGGTGGTAGATATAACCTCAGTAGTTTTCGGGTGTGCAGGCAGAGGCAATGTAAAATCAAAAGGCAGCTGTAAGCCTCCAACTGGCTCCACAGTGAAAAGAACCTCATTTTGAATTTGTAAGGTGAAAATGCTTTGCCTGGTGTTTGGTTAAGTCTATGGGTTGCTGTTGCCTTAATGGAGATTGGAATTTGTTAAAAGATATGATAGTAAAATATATGTACACATGGCTACAAAATACTACTATGTAAATTAATAAAATGTTTCATTTAGTTTAATGTAAAACCTCGAGAACTAGTGGTTTGATTCCTGAGTTTAGAGTCGCATCTCAAACGTAACACTTAAATTATTGGTTATGACAGTTGATTAAAGTTTCCCTCTGGGATTTTAAAAATAACTCTGTTTTACCAACTGCATTGGTCATAACAATTGGGGGCAGTGCCACAATAAATTATATTTCAAATTCCTTGATTGGTTAGGAATTGGTGGATCTCAAAGCTCATGAGGCAATTTGAATTCAGGAATTGGTGAGGTATTTTATAAGACTTGTCTGGGAGCAGAAGAGATAATTCAGTGCGATGGAGAAAATAACCAAAATCAAGTTAACAGAGTTGGCGGATAAGTTACAACTGGGGTTACCTGCAGGAGCTAGGAAATCTGACATAGTTAAAAGTATAGCACATCATCTACAGTTGGGAATGAAACCTGACACTAGTAAGTCACAGCTGGAGGTAGTGAGACTTTAGTTGCAAATGAAAAAGCTTGAATTTGAAGCAAAAGACAGAGAAATGGCTTTTAAAAGGGAATTAGAAATTGCAAAGATGGAGAAGGAGGAAAGCAAAAAAAAGAGGGAAAGAGAATTCCAACTGAAAATGTTGGCAGTTAGGAAACAGATGTCAGTAGGTGAGAAAGGATTTGTCTCCAGAGAAGAACCCAGTGGGGACATATTTAAATTTATACAAGCTCTTCCAAAGTTTGAGGAAACAGATATTGAAGCGTTCTTTATTTCATTTGAGAAGCTAGCTAAACAGATGAAATGGCCACAGAAAAACTGGACATTATTATTACAATCTTAAGTTATTAGGTAGGGGGCTTGAGGTATATGCTTCGCTTTCAGAAGAAATGCCAGGGAATTATGATGTGGTGAAAAAAGCTATTTTGAGTGCATATGAGTTGGTTCCTGATGCATACAGGCAGAAATTTAGGAATGTGAGAAAACAGCCTGGGCAAACTTATTTGAGTTTGAAAGCATAAAACAAAGTAATTTTGACCAGTGGATACAGGCATTAAAAATAGAGACAACATATGCCGCTCTTAAGGAAGTCATTCTTTTGAAAGAATTTAAAGATTCAATCCCTTTGGTAATGAGAACTTATGTGGAGGAACAGAGGGTTGATTCTGTAAGACAAGCAGCAAAGGTAACTGATGATTATGAGTTAGTTCATAGAGCTAAACCTTTTTTCCGTCACGCTTTCAAATTGGAAAAGGATAAAAAGTTGCAAGGTGAAAGGAAGGCAGGTGGTCAGGGAAAAAAAGGAGTAGCTGGAAGTTCTCAGGAAGTTTTTTCTCACAACAAAAGGTGCTGAAGGCAGAAGTGACATTCGAAAATTGAGGTGTTTTCACTGTAATAAAGTAGGGCAGTCAGTGTGTTGGAGGTTGTAGGAAAAATCTGTAGGAATTATTGGGGTGCAGAAAAGCTTTGAAGGTAAAAGTTCTGTGGGCTCTGAGGTTCAGACACTGGAGAAACCAGTGGTTTGTGTACAGGTGAAACAGAGAATCAGTGAAAGGTAAAGAAGTGGGATTGTGAGCACAGTTTACTCAAGAGAATTCTGAGGAGCAGGTTTCAGAAATGTTTAAAGACTTTGTGTTTGAAGGGAAAGTCTTTCCATGTGTACAGGGTGGAGTAGGTAAAGATGTTAAAATATTGAGGTATGGACTAGTCAATCCTTAATGTTGTTGGATAGTGATTTTTGCTGTTCAGAGGGAGTGTTACAGGGGAAGGTAACAATAAGTGGGGTTCATGGAGATGCTAAATCTATTCTGTTGTGGAAGGTAAATTTAAAGAGCAGATTAAAGACGGGCGAGGTTATAGTTGGAGTGGTGGATAAATTGCCCATTGCAGGGGTTCAATTTATTCTGGGTAATGATATAGCTTGAATGCAAGTGTGAGTGATGCCTGTGATAGTTGAGCAGCCTATAGAAATGTTTTCAACAGAAGTGCTACAGAAGGAACATCCTGGATTGTTTCCTGATTATGTTATAACAAGGTCAAAGGCCCATCGGGAAGAACAAAATAAACTAGATAAGCAGACAGTTCAAAGGCAAGAAGGTGGTGTCGAAATCCACTTAGCTAACACTGTATTTAATAACATTGTTCAGGAGGAAGGAATGCAGGACAGTTCAGTTGAAGTGTTTAACTCAAAGAGGTTAGTGGAGTTACACGAAAATTATTTGCAATTAAAAGTTATATCAGAAAGCTTATTCAGAAACTGAAGCAAAATGTATTCCAGTATAAAAACAAAAAAACTGCGGATGCTGGAAATCCAAAACAAAAACAGAATTACCTGGAAAAACTCAGCAGGTCCGGCAGCATCGGCGGAGAAGAAAAGAGTTGACGTTTCGAGTCCTCATGACCCTTCGACAGAACTTGAGTTCAAGTCCAAGAAAGAGTTGAAATATAAGCTGGTTTAAGGTGGGGGGGGGGGGGGAGGAGAGCGGAGAGAGAAAGAGAGAGAGAGAAGTGGAGGGGGTTGGTGTGGTTGTAGGGACAAACAAGCAGTGATAGTAGCAGATCATCAAAAGATGTCACCAACAATAGAACAAAAGAACACATAGCTGTTAAAGTTGGTGATATTATCTAAACGAATGTGCTAATTAAGAATGGATGGTAGGGCACTCAAGGTATAGCTCTAGTGGGGGTGGGGAGAGCATAAAAGATTTTAAAATATTTAAAAATAATGGAAATAGGTGGGAAAAGAAAAATCTATATAATTTATTGGAAAAAAAAAGGAAGGGGGAAACAGAAAGGGGGTGGGGATGGAGGAGGGAGCTCAAGACCTAAAGTTGTTGAATTCAATATTCAGTCCGGAAGGCTGTAAAGTGCCTAGTCGGAAGATGAGGTGTTGTTCCTCCAGTTTGCGTTGGGCTTCACTGGAACAATGCAGCAAGCCAAGGACAGACATGTGGGCAAGAGAGCAGGGTGGAGTGTTAAAATGGCAAGCGACAGGGAGGTTTGGGTCATTCTTGCGGACAGACCACAGGTGTTCTGCAAAGCGGTCGCCCAGTTTACGTTTGGTCTCTCCAATGTAGAGGAGACCACATTGGGAGCAACGAATGCAGTAGACCAAGTTGGGGGAAATGCAAGTGAAATGCTGCTTCACTTGAAAGGAGTGTTTGGGCCCTTGGACGGTGAGGAGAGAGGAAGTGAAGGGGCAGGTGTTGCATCTTTTCCGTGGGCATGGGGTGGTGCCATAGGAGGGGGTTGAGGAGTAGGGGGTGATGGAGGAGTGGACCAGGGTGTCCCGGAGGGAGCGATCCCTACGGAATGCCGATAGGGGGGGTGAAGGGAAGATGTGTTTGGTGGTGGCATCATGCTGGAGTTGGCAGAAATGGCGGAGGATGATCCTTTGAATGCGGAGGCTGGTAGGGTGATAAGTGAGGACAAGGGGGACCCTATCATGTTTCTGGGAGGGAGGAGAAGGCGTGAGGGCGGATGCGCGGGAGATGGGCCGGACACGGTTGAGGGCCCTGTCAACGACCGTGGGTGGAAAACCTTGGTTAAGGAAGAAGGAGGACATGTCAGAGGAACTGTTTTTGAAGGTAGCATCATCGGAACAGATGCGACGGAAGCGAAGGAACTGAGAGAATGGGATGGAGTCCTTACAGGAAGCGGGGTGTGAGGAGCTGTAGTCGAGGTAGCTGTGGGAGTCGGTGGGTTTGTAATGGATATTGGTGGACAGTCTATCACCAGAGATTGAGACAGAGAGGTCAAGGAAAGGAAGGGAAGTGTCAGAGATGGACCACGTGAAAATGATGGAGGGGTGGAGATTGGAAGCAAAATTAATAAATTTTTCCAAGTCCCGACGAGAGCATGAAGCGGTACCGAAGTAATCATCGATGTACCGGTATGTTATTTTCTTCAAGGGAATATATTAATGAGAAAGTGATGGTTGGATTACGTCTCAACAAATGAAAGCTGGAGAGAGGTGCATCAGCTTGTTAAGCCATTAGGTTATAGAAATGAGATTCTGAGGATTGCTCAAGAAATTTCAATGGAGGGCATTTAGGAATTAGGAAAACACAGGAAAAGATAGAGGTATTTTTTATTAGCCAGGATTACATAGGGATGTGGTCAAATTCTGTAGAACCTGTCATATATGTCAAGTAACAGGAAAAGCACAAGCAGTGATTAAGCCTGCATAGTTAATTCTAATACCAGCATTTAAAGAACCTTTTACCAGGGTCATGATTGACTGTGTAAGACCCCTCCCTAAGACTAAAAATGAAAATCAGTTTTTATTAACAATAATGGATATATCTACTGGGTTTCCTGAAGCGATACCTTTTAGAAATATTACAATTAAGAAAACTGCAGAGGAGTTAATTACATTTTTTACAAGGTATGGTTTACCTAAGGAAATACAATCAGATCAAGGGTCAAATTTCATATCACAGTAAGTGATGAAAGTGAAAGTAGATAAGGTAGCTGAAATTCACTGTTTTGTTTCTGGAGAGAAAGTATTAGTTTTGCTACCAGTACTGGGGGATTCATTAAATGCAAGATTTAGTGGGCCTTACAAAATTGAAAAGAAATTGAGTGAAGTAAATTATTTAATAAATACTCCAGGTAGAAGGAAGAAGTAGAGGGTGTGTCATGTAAATATGCTTAAAAAGTACTTTGACAGGGAAGAGGAACAAAAAGGAGTGTTAGTGATGATGGATGATGAGAAAGAGGTAGAAGTGCAGGACTCTGAAATTGATTTTCCTCTAATCAAATTGGATATTGAGGGGGTGCTTGAAAATTTAAATGAAATATTGAGTTACCTTCCAAGCAAGTGTCTAAGTGATTTAGAAAAGCTACTGCAGTCACACAAACCTATTTGTGGAAATAAGTTGGGAAAAGCACATTTAGCTTTACATGATGTATGTATATATCATCTTCAATAATGCAACAACTTTATAAATTCAATCTGGCAAAGTTATCCCAAGTACAAAAAGAAATTGATTTCATGCTTCCAAATGATATTGAGTCTAGTTGCAGTAACTGGAATTTACCTGTTGTACTGGTACTGAAATTGGATAGAACACAAAGACTGTATGTGGACTACTGAAAGGTGAATGTGATGACAAAAACAGATTTATATTCCAAGCCACTGTTGGAGGATTGCATTGAGAAAGTGGGATAATTGAAATTTATCACAAAGGTTGACTTGCTAAAAGTATATTGGCAGGTACCATTGTCGGAGAGGGCAAAGGAGATATCAGCTTTCGTAATGCCAAGTGGACTACATCAGTTTAAAGTCATGCCGTTTGGTATGAAGAATGCAACTGCAACATTTCGAAAACTGACAAACAAAGTAATTGCCGGTCTAAGCAGTTGTATGGTTTACACTGATGATCTAATTGTTTTCAGTCAGACGTGGGAGGAGGATTTACAGCATCTGGAAGAATTACTTACTCGACTACAAGAATTGTAATTTGGTGATGAACTTGGCTAAAAGTGAATTTGCAAAAGCGCAAGTTATGTATCTAGGCCATACTACTGGACATGGTAAGGTGGCTCTGAGAGATGCAAAAGTCAAAGCTATCGTGGATTTCCCAGAATAGCACAACGAGAACTTTTAAGATTTAAGGGCATGAGTCGGTTTTACCGGAAATTTGTACCAAATTTTAGCCAAGTGGTTGCTCCACTGACTGAACTATTAAAAAACTAGAAGTTTCAATGGACACTGGAGTGTCAGAAGTCATTCAATAGCTTGAAAACTGTAATGACTACGACACCAGTCTTGGTAGTACGCAATTATGCCTAGCAACTTAAGTTGGCCATTGATGCAAGCGATATAGGCATTGGGGCTGTACTGTTACATGATGATGACACTGCAATTGAAAAACTAATAGGGTATTTTTCACGAAAGCTGAATGTACAACAGAGAAGATATTCAACGATCGAAAGAGAGCCTTTAAGTTTGGTGTTAGCATTGCAGCATTTGGAAATTTACGTTGCAAACAATTCATCAGAAACAATTGTATATACAGATCATAATCCCCTGAAGTTTTGACAAATTACAAGACAAAAATGCAAGGCTTTTCAGATGGAGTCTATTGTTACAACCATTTAATCTACATATTACACATATTGCTGGAAGAGAAAGTCTGTTCGCAGATACATTATCAAGAGTTTGAAGCTTAAAGAAAATTGGGGCATTTAAAAAAAACTTGGACACTGTACTGGAGTTATTTCTGTTGATACCAAGGACTTGTATATATATTTATGTTAATGCATACATCTGGTAATGTAATAGTGTAGTAAGTATAGGAAATGGTGTGAGATGGGTTATTAAAACAAAGCTGTCGTTTAGAACTATGACTATTCATTTTTTAGATAAAGGGGATATCATGAAACTATTACTGTAATATTTTGGAAAATATTTATCTTTTAAAATAGAGGTTAGTCTATGGGTGTGCCTTAATTGGATTGAAGCCAGTTATTCTGGGTGCTTTGATATGTACTAGTTTTGATATGTAAGAGAGATAGAATGCATTTGCATTTTTTTGACTAGAGCATTCAATAAGTGGGGTGAAAACTTGATGCCTTTCTAACAGCTACCAAGCAATATGTTGATTTTGAATTCGTAAGGTGAAAATGCTTTGCCTGGTGTTTGGTTAAGTCTATGGGTTGCTGTTGCCTTAATTTGGGAATTTGTTAAAGGTGTGATAGCAGTAATTTGTAGCCAGGTGCACATGTATTTTAACTGTAAATTAATAAAATGCTTCATGTAGTTTAATGTAAAACCTCAAGAACTAGTAGTCTGATTCTTGAGTTTAGAGTCGCATCTCAAACATAACATTTAAAATTATTGGTTATGACAGTTGTTTAAAGTTTCCCTCTGGAATTTTTAAAATAAATCCGCTTTACCAACTGCTTCCATCATAACAGGGGTCTAGAACAAGGGAGTCACACTCTTAGAGTACAGGGTCAGCCATTTAGGGCTGAGATGAGGAGAAACTTCTTCACTCAGAGGGTGGTGAATCAATGGAATTCTCTACCACAGAAAGCTATGGAGGCCAAGTCACTGAATATATTTAAGAAGGGAATAGATAGATTTCTAGACTCCCTAAAGGCATCAACGGGTATGGGGAGAGAGTGGGAGGATGGTGTTGAGATGGAGGATCAGCCATATTGAATAGCGAGCTCCTATGTTCTATGCCATCTCCTTATTTTCCATTATTAATTCCCCAGACTCATTTTTCATAGGATCAATGCTCACTTTGTTAACTATTTTTAAAATATCTATAGAAACTCTTACTATCTAGATTTACCTTTCTAGCTAACTTTTTCTCAATTACCAATTTTTCCTTCCTGATCACTCTATTGGTCATTCTTTGCTGTTTCTTTTATATTCTGTCCAATCTTCTGACCTGCCACCCATCTTTGCACAATCTTATGCTTTTTCTTTAAGTTTGATACTATCTTTAATTTTTTTAGTTAACCACAGATGATGGGTCATTCTCTTGGAATTTTTTTCTCATTGAAATGTATCTATTTTGTATATCGAAATATCCCCTTAAATTTCCACCACTGCATCTCTATCGACTTATCCCTTAACTTAATTTGCCATTTAGTTTGGCTAGCTGTGCTTTCATGTCCTCATAATTGCCCTTATTTTTTAAATATAGTCTCAAACTCAATGCAAAATTCAATATTATGATTGCTGCTTCCTAGGGGCACCTTCACTGGGGTCATTAATTAATCCTTTCACGTTGCGCAATACAAGATCTAATATAGCCTGCTTTCTGCTTGGTGCCAGAACATGCTGTTCTAAGAAAATATCCCAAAAATGTTCTCTGAATTTCTCATCTAGGCTACCTTTGCCCATTTGGACTCCCCGGTCGATATGCAGATTAAAGTCCCTCATAATTACTGCCATATCTTTCTGACAAGCTCCCATTATTTCTCCCTTTATACCCATCCTACCATATGGTTACTGTTAGGGGGCCTGTACACCACTTGCACAAGTGACTTCTTGCCGTTATCATTTCTCATCTCCACCCAAACTGTTTTGACATCCTGCTTTCCTAAACTTAGGTCTTCCCTCTCTATTGTGCTTACATCATCATTAATTAACATAGCCACCCGACATCTTTTCCTAACTTCCTGTCCTTCCTAAATGTCATGTACTCTTCAATATTCAGGTTCCCAATCTATGTCATCCTGCAGCCATGCCTCTGTAATGGCTATCAGATTGTACTTATCTATTTATATTTGCAATCTCAGTTCATCTGTTTTATTTTGAATGCTGCATGCATTCAGATACAGAGCCTTTAGTTTTGTCCTTTTATTATTTTTGTAACCTTTAGCCTGATCTGATTTACTCTTAGATTTGTACTCCCTGTACTCTCTGTCCCTTCCTCTCTCAGTCTGGTTATCATTTCCCACATTAATATCTTTCTCTCTTGCCTTTTCTCTACTCTTTGATTTACCACATCTTCTCAAATTTGATCCCTTGCATCTCACATACAATGCTAATAGGAGGCATAATTTTCAAATGCATTATCCAAAAGAAATGTCACAAGCATAAGCTAACTGTTAGCATTTGGCATGGATAGTAAGCATCTCATGAATAGATATTTTCATGTTCATATTTGCACATGAGAAAAAACACTGCTCTTAGTCTGCACCCACAGCGCTACGATAAGACTTCTGCCTCAAGTTGTTGCTCCACTTTTGAATTGTGATGCACATTAGGAGAACAGCTGTCTGGACACTCACTCTTTGCTGCAGAGAACAGTGTCAATACATCTCACTATAGTGACTCCTACTCCTACTACATTCCTTTTTGCTCCCTCCACTGACTGGCTGCCTATACCATGATCAGTTTGCTTATCCACTCTGCAGCCCCCACTCTCATCCAAACAAGCTGAGAACACCTCAAACCTATAGGAAAATTGCAAAGGCTGACACACCTGCACTCCAAGTCCCCTTACCTGCCTCACTCGCAGTCACACCCTCCTGTCTGACCGCTGACCAAATCAGAAGACCCTATCCTAAGTGATACGACTGTCTCCTGGTAACTTTCCCCCTTCCTGATGTATCCAGTATCTGCAGCTCAATGACTATGAGCCAAAGCTCCTCATTCCACGAACACTTACTGCAAACATTTGCCCTGAATCACACTGGCAGCCAGGAGCTCCCACATGCTGCAGCCTGAGCACATCACCTGTCCCACTGTCCTTAATATGTTTTAATTAATTACTTAATTATATTATTCACTTATTTATTTGCCTTTTCAATATGTTTTATTAACTTTACCACCAGTTCATATACTATTTTAAACCTCAGGAACAGGCCTTAACCACTTACCAGATACTTGCCAAACAGCTAGTTCCTTTCCCTGCAGTAGAGCAAAAACCAATTCCTACAGAGTGAAAAAGGTAGAAAAGGCAAAAGGAATGGAACACCTCCTTCTCCTCTTCACCAAACTGCCCCACCCACCAAACGCCCAGGTTTGCACTCAGTTCCAAAGCTGCACTTGCCTTAGCTGTACTAAAGAACCCTGAATTTATAGTAAACTGAACTGGAGCTAGAGAAACCGGATTCAACCAATTAGCTAACAACTACCTAGCTCTCTCAGCAAATGTGTTTACCCTGTCTGAGGCTGGAAGAAAAAAATGTAGTCTACTTACACAGTATTTTCCAGTTACTACTAATTACAGACTAATCTTTTCAAGAACAAGGTTAATACTTTAAACACCCCCACTCACCAAACTCCCAGTATGCACTCATTATGATAACTGGACCCCAAGGATTAAATTATGAGGAGCAATTATAGAAACTGGGATTGTAATCTTTGGATTTACAAAAGGAAGGGGGAAATTTGGTCAAAATTGAAGAAATTAAGGGCTCAGAGAAGGTAAATAGGGAGAAGCTGTTCTCTCTGGTTGGGGAGCATAGAACTAGGAGGCATAGCCTAAAAAAATAGAGCCAGGCTTTTTAAGACTGAAGTTAAGAATCACTTCTATACACAAATGGTAGTAGACACTTGGAACTCTTCTCCAAACAACAACTGAAGCTAGATACATTTCAAATCAACTGATTAGTTAACAAATCTAAAATATTAAGGGATATGGGTCAAAAACAGGTATTTGGAGTCAGGTCACAGATCAACCATGATCTGATTTCAGAACAGACTATTCCTGTTCCTATGCAACATCACATTAGTTATTCACTTCCTACATCTCATGTGAAATAACTGTCACTTCTTATGCAATATGTTCCATCCACCCCCATCCAGAGATTTTCTGTCCGCCTATAACACCAGCTAAAGGAATTCCTCGAAACCCAAAACAAGTGAGGATCTACCGATTTTAATAGCCCTCTGTTAAAAGGTTACTAGCCACCATTTCCAGCAAAATTCATGAATAGGACGCTAATGAAAAAAAACTTTTCTTCAAGTGGAAATTTCTGGGTACAGCGTCTAAACGTCAGTTCTGACATTACACTCAATTATTTTGGTGTGGTATTATCAGCTTGAACATAATATAGCAATGTTGTACACGTCCGCAAAAAAACGAAGGTTGATTTTAAACTGCAACCGTTTTTTAAAGGTTGAATATTTGTTCAGTGCAGAGTCAAAAAAAGCAGTCTAATTCTTAAAACGGGATCTTGTCACTGCTCTTTTGAAATGATACCAAATCCCTTTCCTGGTTAAGAGGGAAAATCTTACAAAATGGATTCCCCAGTTTATGCAGTAACGTTTGAAAAGGATTCAATTAAAAAAAAACCAACAAGGAAGTTAAGGAGAAATACTGCAGCAGTGCCAAGCCTGTGCCAGGAGAGAAAAGGCTTTTATTGTTAAGCGGTTTGAAGGCTCGCACTTCAACTGTTTATTACTGGGAGTCCCTGGCCCCTCGGCTGATCAGTGTGTGTGCAGCAGCTGCTGCCTGCACGCGGCCTCCTCCTACCCACAGGCCTGACACCCTACCCGCTTATTTTAAATTAATTAATGAGTTTCTTCCCCCGCCCCTGCCCCTTCAAACCTCTTTCTTCTTCTGCCCATCAGACGGGATTCCGCAGCACACAAACAGGACAACAAACGCCACCAACAACCGATTCCCTGCCATCTTGGCCTCCCACCTCAACTCGCTCAGAGCGCCAACAACGCCATGACGTAGACGCACGGCACGCCGCCATGGCGGTGACGTCAGACGCAAAGGCGAAACGAAACCCCCCCCCCCTTCAGTCGAGTTTTTGTGATTGGTTGGCTCCTGCGGCCGGGACAAATATTTGGCACTTGTCTCGTTTGGAGCAAAGCTACTTATTTGGCTAAGATTTTTAGTCACCTGCCTTAATGTCTCCTTATGTGGTTCGGTGTCAACTTTTGTTTGATAATACTCCTGGGAAGTGAGATACTCAACTAGTTTAAAGGCGCTATATAAATGCAATCTGTTATTGTGGTCTGTTGGACTTAATTGAACCAATGGTACATATTTACCCTTCTGAAACATAGGGTAAGAAGGAGCCAATCACAAACCTCTCAAATTTAAAAATAATATTGAACATAGATTCATCTGTGATGATGTGAAAATGCATCTTGTACATTTCCTCCTCTTGCAACCATGGGCCAATGACTATGTTGACCAGCTTGAAAAAGAGTTTATAAGCAAGAAAGAATTTCACTTGGGACATAAATTAAAAGTAAATGAACAATGTTACAAATCCCAAGATTTATAAACTTGCATGCACTACAGATAGATGCCCTTGTTATTTAGGAGGAAGTAAAACTCCTAGGGAGGGAATTTTACAGCCCCCGCCCCAGCCATGTTATCAGGAGTAGGGGGCACATAATATAGGTTGTGTGGGTGGCCCACTGCCTTCCCGCCCACCCCCGACCCAGTACCCATAATACTGGGGGCGAAGGGGTGAGTGGGTAAGGTGTCCACTAGGTCTCCTGCCCTTCGGCTTATTGAGGCACTTGACTGCCCATTTAAGTGGCAACTAAGGGCCTCAATCCACCTCCTTTGCCATAAAACATTAGGCAGTGGCAGGCAGGTGAAAGTGGGAAGGCTGTTTTTTCACCAAAGTTCGTGAAAGGGTGGGAAGGAAGGAGGCTACTTCCTTTGAGGGTGCAATGTGTGAATCAGGAGCACCCCCTCCGATCATAACCCTACCTTTGTGTCTCCCTGCCTGGCTTCCAAAACCTTTTCCCCCCACCAATCCCTTGCCCTCCCCCTAAGATGCCCGATCCCTCTCCACCTCAGAAACCCCAGATTCACGTGGCCTCGTGTCCTTGCAATCCCAGCAGCACCTACTACTTTCTTCTGGTGCTATTTGGCCAGCAGCTCTCGAGGGCAGGACCTCCTTTCACTGAGGGTCAGAAGTTCAGTTCTCAGCTTATTAAGGCCACCCGTGGCATATTATCGCTGCAGTGGCCTTTTTTTGAAGTCGTCAGTTTGTGTCCAACTTTTCTTTGCCCCATCGAAAAATTCAGCTTCTAATATTCAGAAAGCACAAATATAATGAATTTAATTTGAGATGCTTAAACTCCACACAAGCCTCTTGTAACTCTAGTTAGCTCTTCCCACTTTGTCCTAAAATCACTCTGTTCTATTCTCTCTCATGTAGGCATCAACCCTCTCCTTTAATGCTCAATGCCAACTACTTCAACCACTCCATGTGTCAGCATGTTCTACATTCTTACCACCCTCCGCATAAAGTAATATTTCCTAAATTTTTGAAATTTGATTTTAAACATCATTTGTTCTGGACTCACCAACAAGTAAAAGCAGTTTCTCCACACCAATTCTATCAAACTACATCACAATTTTAAAGGCCTCCATCGTGTTTTCTTTACCCTTATGCATTTACATTAAGACCATTGTCTCAAGCAATGGAGTTATCGCTTAAAGTACCATCGCATATATTTACTGAAGGAAAATAATCTAGCTATGTTTCCTTCTTTATTACTTATGTCATTTTGAATAATTCTATCAAATCCGTCCTGAATATTTTCAGTGTTAGAGAATTCAGCCCTGCTTACTTCATCCTTTTTTCATAAGTCAGATCTTCATCCCAGGTATCATCCTTGAATCTCATGGTTTACGTGGCTCATTGTGGTGTTTAGAGATGCATTTACTCCTTGAGTCATTGGTGATGCTCACTACCATATTCTTAAATACTATATTGTTAATTAACTTACATTTTTCAACCAGATTTCTTATATTACAACAGTGGCTACATTTCAAAAATGGAACATTTTGGAGTCATGAAAAAGCTATATAAATGCAAGAACTTTCTTTGTTTCCATGGTAAATGCAACATACATACGCAACATATTCATTTTATAGCAGTTTAGTCCATTAAAGCAGATTGGCCATTGGGCTGATAACAGAGTTAGTGCATTTGGCCTGTCAAAAATCACTTCTGTGATATAAACTGCTAACATGTACTCTATTTGAACTGCAGATAATGCAAATACATTGCAGGACATGACAACCTCATGATGAAATTGACAAAAATTTGGGAATATTCACTCTGCATCCGTTAATCATTAAAAATGCTTTGTTCTACATAGAAATGTGCTTAAACAGTTTCATCTATCCAACGCATCATATTTTGTCATGCTAAATGGTGCTATTTCTCTGTTCTTGCTATATCTGATGCATTTGGCTTTTTTTTAACTGTTGTACTGAAATCAACTATTTATAAAAACGAACAGAAATGATGGATAGTAACTTCGGAATTTGCTGACAACTTGTCACAGAAAAATGCTGCATGGGGAGTCTTTTTCATTTAGCTTGAAAAATTATTTCACTGAAATGAACAGTTTTAGCTCAAATGACTTATTGTTACAATGTTAATTTAAAACACTCCTTTCTGCTCTTTCAAGACAAATGTGCAGGAGACAAGAGACTTCGCTGTGTGAGATCATAATGTGGGCAAAACCCATGATAATGCTGCTTGCCAGTAAGCTCTCTCAAACTAAATGCATGCCAACATGCCCACACGGTCAAAAAAATAGCTTTTCCCGGGTGGTATTAAAGCTTTTGCCTGTAAACGTTTTCCATCATTATAATTGTAATCTTCAGTGCATATTTATATTCATTGATTCACCCAGGGTAGGAGTAAATTTCAGAAACAGATTCAATCAGATTAAGGGTTGAAGGTTATTATTTATCTACTGGGATTCCAACAAGAGCTCCCTAAACTACAGACTGACATTATATTGCATCAACACCACTGTAACAATTAGTTTCTAATATAAAAGTCAAGCTTCACTAAAACATGCATACATTTTGATTTTAATTAGAACAAGCTATACCTCAAGGGCTCTAGTTTCTTTGAGTGCACAGTTATTTTCCTATTTTATTTTCCTTTTGGCTTTAGCTATGGATTTTTTCAGCAACCTCTTCCAATGATGGCTGTCAAATTAAAATTTTCAAGATTATGAAGGGAATTGTGTAGCATGGCCAAGGGTTTGTTTTACTTGGGAAACAGATTTACACTACATAGTTAGGGTTGAGAAAAAAGATGGGTCAGAACTGTCTCAGCCAAATCGCAGTAGCCTTATGGAACGAATTATCAGGGAAAGCCATTGAAGGGGACTGTTTAAGTGGGTTCAAGAAACAATTGGATTAAGGGTTATAGTGATTAGGCAGATGGCTGGAGGTAATCTATCAAAAAGACACTCGTTAAGCCTTACAGATTTTTTTCCTGTACTTAAAATCTATGCTCTTAAGATTTATGCTTCATGTAATAGTCCCCATATACTAATGGAAACAAAAACTGCTTTTCAATAGGAGCTTTGAAAATTTCACTTTGCAAGTTGTGGCCACCTTTTGTGCTCCTGTGAAGAACCTGTGATTTCAACCATCATTGCATCATGTCCTGTGCACACATCCATCAATAATGTCAACGTCCTGGAAAAGCTTTGAAATAAAAGAATAAACATGCATTGTGGACACTGTTTAAGCATTGACAACTTTGAGTTAGCATCAGTGGAGTCTTTTGTATCTGGAGAACCGATTTGAACCCTCCTTCCCTACCTTCTAGCAGGAAGACTGTGAGTGATGGGTAAAAGTGTAAATTGTACTGGATCCTTGAAGCATTCCTGAGTCTGCATCATCCTGCTGCTGTCTTAACTTGACTGAATTTAAGTGTGGGAAGGGAGTCCATTCCAAAGAAATACAGGCCTAATTTAAATGATGTAATTGGGACATGTATGTAATTTTAACTGCAGGCCTGACTTAGTTCTGCAGAGTCACGAACCCACTAGTGAAAGAGAGGCAGCATCCTGGCCATAGGAGGCCCTGGCAAGTTAATAAAAACAGAATTACCTGGAAAAACTCAGCAGGTCTGGCAGCATCTGAGTTCTGTTGAATGGTCATGAGGACTCAAAATGTCAACTCTTTTCTTCTCCGACGATGCTGCCAGACCTGCTGAGTTTTTCCAGGTAATTCTGTTTTTGTTTTGGATTTCCAGCATCTGCAGTTTTTTTGTTTTTATCCCGGCAAGTTAATGTTTGTTTAACTTTTTATTGGTTCCACGTTGGCTAGGGATGGGGTTCTCCTCCCCTCCACAGAAGCGGTGACTCTTTGCCTCTGTTGTGAACCTTACCGAGTTCTCCTGCACCACCACCTTCGAACTCTAACTCACTTTAGTTGCTGGGGACCAATCCTATGAGGCCCCAGTGCCATCATCCTCACTGACCTCAGGTGAGAGTCACACACAAATGAGGCCTGAGAATTAAAATCACCTGCTTCAGACCATCCACCAATGCCTATTCTGAGTTGAAATTGAGGGTTAAATGTTTGTTGTTTGCCTGTTTCATCTCAGTCTTAAAACAAATGAGAAGAAATAATTTGATTAGATTTTATTTCATGTTGGCAACGCAATGCTTTTGAGGACCAGTTCATTGTACCTCAGGTGAGTGAGCATATTTTTCATCCCCTTCCCACTGAATTTCTGACCCTAACCACATTATCATGAGGAGGTACTGACTAGAGGCCAGTCAAGGGGTAAAAATCAAAGCCTGTGTTGTGGCTGAGTTACTCGTTCTTAGTGCTCAGCTAAGAGGCATGGGAACAAGTTGCCTGCATGTCCTTTAGGCCACCTATGTCCTAGTGAAGTCCATGTAGGGAAGTTACTAAGAGGCATTTCATACACTCAATGAAAACATTTTATTTCATAAAACTTTCTTCCACAGTTTATCTGTGTTGAATTGCTGCCCTCATTCATGCTTCTATCCTTCAACTGGGAGAATTTGGATTGGACAACTGAATCTATTTTAAAATGGAGTATAGTGGGCTACACCCAATTCCAGTGAGAAGTAACTATCTTTAGTATCAACTGATGGAACAGAAGAGACATTTTCTTCTTATGTTTATTTTATGACTGCAGAACGTCATGCATTTTAAAAATATGACTTTTCAGATATGCAGATTGTGTTAGTTTTACAATGCCAAAATTCACATAAGGGCACAATTACAGTAGAAAGGTCTAAGATAAAAACAGGACTTATAGCCCATTGCAGCTTGTCCCTCTTGTACGTTAATTCACTGCATTACAAATAGTCGTTTGGTAATATAGAACTTGAGCATTGCTGAAGAAAGAGACATGTCTAATCTTTTAATCTTGCACTCATCAGGACACTTGCAAGGATACCAATATAAGGGGAAAACAACAATTAATACAGCATGTGAAGAGCATGCTGATTGGTTGGCAAGCAGCATCGCCATGGAGAATGCACCACTGATGGTGCCTGATAGTTAACTGCCAAGCATTGTTTGTAATTTAAACCAGGCAGCTTGACCCTGATTGGTCAAGGCATTGCTCTGAGGAATGAGTCAGCAAATGGCTGTCACTTATTTACTTTGGCTGAAAGAGGTGCAATGTATGTACATGTTCTTTCTGTCTGCAAAGAACAGGGCCCTGTGTATTAATATATGTAACTTCCAGTACATGCAAATGCGCTGCACTGTTAGCCCACCTGACAATCTTAAATTAGTTGTTAGCGTAATTCTTAGCATGTTGAGGATTATTTAGCAAACGTTGTCCAATCGTGGAATCACATCTAATGTTGGACACTGTGTTTTGGGTTTTGCAAGCAGAGGCTGGTTGGGTATGATCTGTACATTGCTCGTTGTGAACGGCAGCTGGGACATGCTGTTTGATACAATCTGCCAGTCTTTGGGACACCAGTCAGTGTGATGCTAGGTATGTGGGCCATATGTCCCTGATGAGCGCAAGACAAAAAGTTTAGACATGTCTCTTTTTTCAGCAATACTCACTGCATTACATTCTATCAATGGTTTCATAATAAGGCTCAGGCGACACTTGATGCCAACATTCCCTACATCTGAACATCTCAGCAATGCTGTGTCTTTAAGTCTCTAACCACAAACAACCGGATGTTGGTGAAGGCAGAATGTAAGTACAAAATGGCCTGAATTCTTAGGTCGTTGGGCACGTGCAATCGGCGGGCCTGGGAGTGCCCGGGAAACGGACCCCGACCACGATTTCATGTTGGCTGGCCAATTAATGGCCAGCCAGCATGAAACACATGCTGAAAAGCTCGGCGCTACCAGGTAGGAGGCAGGAAGAGGATGGGCGATGACGTCACCAAGGGTGCAGATGGGAGCTGCTAGAGAGCTCCCTGAAGGCAGACAGCAACTTCATGGAGCTGTAAACCTGCAAATAATAAAATACAGCTGTAAAAAGCTGCAAACAAATGTCCGTGCAACACAATCAAGCACCTGAAAGCATATCTCATAAAAATGCTGTCCACAGATATTTATTTTTATTTCATTTCCTAACAGAGATTTGATCCCACCCTTGGACAAGATTTGATGAAAATTGTAAAAGCCACCTGGCCAATTCACTCCCTGCCAACCATAACAACCTCATGAAAAATCACAGACAATTGCGCTGTTAATGGGTTTAATTACCCGTCTAATTGTTGGCAGGCGCGCTTCCAACTTTGTGCATGTTTGCCGAGCAAAATATCACGCGATGATGTTGGGACACTCACCCGATGTCATTTCAAGCGATTTTATGCTCAATCGAGTCGGGCGTGCACCAGCGGGACGTAAAATTCTGCCCAATAAGTTTTGGTATACTGATCTTTGATGGAAAGTTTGTAATTGGCCTTGCCCTGTGTAAAATACTATCCTTTAGAAATTGTAATAAAGGTTGTCAAACTGAATTTCCATGAATCTAAAGCAATTATAAATAAGGCCATTTTTCAAATAATGTATTATTAATTCTAGACCAGCTGAATTGGTTCAAGAGTTTCAAAAGCTGTTCTTGGACCCCAGAACTGGAATCTCAAGTCTGAGTCTCAAACCAATCACACAATGATTCAACCACCCTTTTTATACACCAAGTGGTTTCACCTGGATGAGTAATACTACTGGCACTATCCAAGCTGATGATCTTGTCTCCCTGAGCTTGTCTGCTTTCCCATGTCACTTATATCCCAGTTTAGCTGAGCTGGTCAATCCTTCACTCTTGCTATCTAATTTGAAAGAAAGTGCTCACATTTTATATAGCACCTTCTATAAAAGGATTTTATAGCCTATTAAGTATTTTTAAAATGTAGTTGGTGTTGTAATGTAGGAAACACAGCAGCCAATTTGCACATAGCAAATTCCTACAAAGATCAAAGGCCAGATAATTACTTTTACTGATGCTAGTTGAAGGATGAATATTGGCCAGGACACCAGAAAGAACTTCCCTGCTCTCTTGTGAATAACACCATGGGATCATTTACATCCCCCTGAGAGAGCAGATGGGACTTGGTTTAACATATCATCCAAGAGACACACCTCCAACAGTGCAACACTCCCTCAGCAGTGCATTTGAGTGTCAGCCTAGATTATGTGCTCAAATTTCTGGATCGAGTCTCAAACCCATAAATTCCTCTTTCAGAGGTGACAATGCTACCGCAACTGACATTGAAGTGGAAAGTAAATGAAAGTGAAATATCTGCGTGTACAACAATTGAAAAACAGCTTTAAGTTTAAAATTAGACTTTGAATCAAATGCTGCAACTGTCACCCTGATGGATGGTGAAAAAAAAGCCCAAAGTGGGAAAGCAACCTCCCAACTGGATGGCGGGAGCAGTGGGGTTAGTTATTGTTGAGGTGCCAAGAATTCAGGAACAAAGTCCACCTGTCTGTTTATACAGGTCTGATCCCTCTCACATGCCTTCAACTCACCCTGGATAGAAGCCATTTTTCCGGCGGTCTTCATTGATCCAAATACAATTCTGAAGGTGATAATGCATGACATTTATAGCAGCAAACAGCAGATGAATTTTTGGTAGATTTAACTCACACTTGTTGCTATAAACAGGGCATCACTGAAAGAGGCAACAGGACAGCTGCTGTGTGAAATAGAAATGTCATACAAGAGTGAGGCTTTTCAGAACTAGGGATTAATACGCATTGTTGGGTTAGTAGAGAAAGAACTTTAATCTATATCTAACTAGTGCTGTAACTGTCCTGAGTGCTCACACTGTGCACTAACAAAGGCAAAAACATTCCACCAAAGAATGAACACAATCATAAGCTGTTTTGCACTGATGATATGTTAGTCATTAATTGGAATTATTAGTAAAAGGATGGAAGACAAACCGTGAGCACCTGCGTCAGCTATTATCTCTTCTTGGGATGTTCATTGTTAAATATGAGAAGGTTAAACCACCTGTTGACCAGATGAGGGTGCTGTAACATGTAGAAATGTTATAACTCTGCATCATAAGCCATATCTTATTTCCAGCAACAAAAGTTAAATAGAGTGCTGGATTCAACACCTGGTTGCAATTCCCTTCTAGAATAAAAGCAATGTGAAAATGAACAAATTGAGGTCCACTGCTGATTCCTTGCTGCTAAATAATAAATTCTGCAATATCAGCGGCTGGGATATTTCCGAATCTGTGTTCATAAACAATCAAGGTGTCCAAGGTTTTTAAAACCTTGCAGTGGCTCAGTGTGTGAATGTGCTGGCAGAGTGGAACAGATTCAAACAGTCCAGAAAAGTCCAATCACAGATTAAATTTGGGTGAGTTTAGGGGCATTATAACAAGGCACCTTTGCACTAAGGAGGGAAAAGAAATATCAACCAAATTATCCACTCTTACAGTAATCAGTGCTACAGGCTGTTCACTGCAGCCAGCATCTCATTTACAAATTTCCTTCCGATAGTAAAAACAAAGCCAGCTGAAGTGATTGTGATAGAGGAAAAACAAAGCATGCAGAGTTCCACCCTAATGTGTTGCTGTTCAGAACCAGTGTTACAGCTGAGGCAGCTCTTTATCAATCTATGCAGACAGATTCCAATATAAAGCCTGGTTTAACAGAAGGGGTGAAATAGATGTATTAAACAACAAATACTGCCCAGTGAACACCACCAAGTTTCTCCTTTATAACTTCATGAAAGATGACGGTATAGTAAGGGCACACAGTCCCAGCTCACAAAATCATTGAAGAGGACCTTCATGATGTCAGGGATTATACTGCCATGATGGTGGATCATAGCCGAAGTACAATATCTTTTTTTTAGAAAAGGACCTACAAGCAAAAGCTGGTTGAAACTGTAAAGTAACCACATGCTGGAAAATTCCTATGTGGATTACACATCACCAACTAGTCCAAAGAACGAAGTGTTGCACCTAAAAAGGTGTCAAGGTCTATTTCAGACAGAGACACTTCATAAGAAAAGACGCAATGCAAAAAACTGAACGGTAATCTCCTATGGTTATGGAAGTAATGAAGGCTGATTACCATCTCAGCAGAAACCATATCCTGTGAGTTATATCCCAGACTGTGGCTGTGACCTAAGTTGAAAGAAAGTAGTTTCTGGGCAAAAGACATGTTTGTTTTTCCCTTCCAGGAATACACAAGAAAAGGGGTTAAAAGTCATTGTAACCCTTGTCTCTGTGTGCTAGTTTTGATGTTCCAGGCCTGGTGTGCAAGGGTGTGTTGTGAAGGTCACAGCTGAAGAACCTCAACTAGGCATCTCAGCATTTGCATGTTAAAAAAGTTTCCCTCTGATTGCTGGAGGCAAGTCACAAGTCAGCAAAGCCACAGTTGAAAAGGAAACAGGACAACTCCTTTCAACTAACCTGCAGAACCAAGAATCTCCAAACCAGCTTCTCAACTGCTCACAGTCAGCTCTACTGGAATCATCTAACTTAACGACCGCAATGTTTCACCATCTACTCCTCACAGACCAGCCAAAGACTGAGTTGTGTATCTTTTTATCTTTTATTTCTGGACTCACTTCTCATTTCTAAACTGTGTGTATGTGCGTTGCATTTTTATTATTTTTCCTCGCATTTTCGTATCTATTAAACTCACTCTTGCTTTGACTCAAGAAAGCCTGGTTAAATTGGCTCTTCTTAAAACATAAAAATATTTGGATTGAGAAAAGTTATCCACGAGGGAAGGGATTCTTTTTTAATTAACATTGTTGCGACCAACCGAAGGGACTGAACAAAGGAGGGGAGCTAGTTCAGCCCTCCTCATCTGGGAGCATAACAATTTGGGGTATCTCATTCAGAATCTTAACAAATTGGGGGAACCTTGCCCCGGACCGATCGTTACAATACATAAAACATTTGTTTCTCTAAGCGCAGTTTTAAAGCATAAAGTCCATGACTAAAGGGATGCTGAATGTCCTCTCATGTGTGCCAGTACCACTTTTTACAGTAGCTAGGATTGTGGTTATATTGCAACGCCAGTCTGAGGTCGGTGGTTGCAGAGTAATAACAGCCGCCAAGCCCCCGTTACACAACGAACTGCAAATCACTCCAGAAGTGTTAGTTATACAATTATGAAGATTTCAGTCTCCCAACTGATAAACTTTTCATCTTTTGGCAGCATGAGAAGAAGCGTTTGCTTTCGCAAAATATTTTAAAAAGATCCTGTGTCAAGTTTACAAAACGCCTTGAACAACTTTAAAAAGCTGACTCCGCCGCACTGAATTTATGATCCACATGTTAAACCATACACAGTATGACAGCCTTCCCAAGGAAACCTCATGCTTTGTGGTTTTAATGCCTTTGAGATCAGCACCTGATCCTGATCTCACTGCAGTAGCTTCCACATTGATGCATAGCAATAATCCAGATTTTACTGCTACTATTATTAATGTGTAAATCATCCAGTAACTCATGGCAAGGAACAGATACCATGTCAGCTGTGAATCTCCACAAGTTGTTGGACAATTTGCCAATAGTCTTGCAAAAACAGCAGTTCGCTCTTAACCACACCAAACCACCCACTCCCCATCCCCCATGAGTTTCACATAATTTCTGCATTTGCACATTAGTTGCCAGTTAAACTCACTGTAGAAAGTTAGGGTTGGAATTTAACAACATAAGCATTATTTAATGATGAGAATTAATTTCCTGCAATGACAATCAATCTCTGGCCCAGGAAGGGAATGATTTAAACTGTGGAGTTTCATTCCCACAGGTAGTAAATTGTTGAAGAGATTTTTTAACTTTTACATTTGAATTTTTTACATTTTTTCTTACTTTTCCTTGGGCTACCTTAATCCAGTCTCTCTGTTTCCCTCTTCATTTATCTTTCTGTATTTGATTTGACACTAATGCACCAAATTTCCAACTCCATTATTCATCTATTTTTTTCTCTAACATTAAATCTTGTTGGCTATTGTCCTGTTCTACACAAGGGTCCCAGTAGCCCTGTTGTCCTTGCTATGCCATTATCAGCTTGCGCTTCCAGCAACTTGCAGGACTAAAAACATTTGAGAGAGAAAGTCCAATAAACAGGACAAGATCTGCTGCTATGTGGCAATTGCAATGTATACAGCGCTCTTTATTGTGACAGTTTAATAACTCTCCCAACAAATAACTATTTGCAAGGATTGTGGCAAAACTTTGTGGGTCTGATTTTCTTGCAATGACAAAAATGGTGAGGCTCACCATAATTTGAGACGTCTAGTGCCGAATAATAATTAGAATAAGGTGTAGTCAGCATGGTGGCAAATTGGTAGTGTTGCAACCACATTTTCCAGAGACTCAATGAAAAAATTCAATGCAAAGCATTTCACCTTTGGCTGCCAGAAAGATTGACAGGCAGCTCCCAGAACATTGTTACATTTACAATTAGTTAAGAAGAAAAAACCATAGACTGAAACAGCTTGGGACTCCAAATGGGTCCAGACCTTTACTAATATTGAGCAAAAGAAAAACATGTTAGATTAATAGCTTATTAGTTTCATAAAACTGGCAATTCATACAGATGCAGAATATTTTAATCAATATATAAGGGAAGAGCTGAGACTGCCTTAATTGAAGAAAAGAAGGAAAGAAAGACTTGCAACAATATAGCGCCTTTCATAACTTCAGGACATCCCAAAGTGCTTAATAACAATGAAGTGCTTTTGAAGTGCCAGCACAGTTGTACTTTTGGAAATGTTGCAGCCAATTTACCCACAGCAAGCTCTCAAAAACAGCAATGTGATAATGACCAGATAATCCACTTTGTGATGTTGATTAAAGGATAAATATTGTGCCATGAGATGAATTTTACATTCATCTTAGAGCACTGAGAGGTCTAGTGTTAAAGACTCATCCAAACGACAGCAAATCCAAAGTGCAGCACTCCCTCAACACTGCACTGGAGGGTCAATCAATATTCCAATGAAAGCTCATCACTCTGTTCCTCTCTCCACAGATGCTACTAAGTATTTCCAGCATTTTGATGTTTTCATTTATCCTAGATTTTTGTGTGCAAACCTCTAGAGTGGGTCTTGAACTCACAAACCTCTGAGTCAGAGGAGCAAGTGCTATCAACTGAGCCACGGCTGACACAGTCCACTAAAATCACGAGTCCACTAAAATAATGACGTTCTGGACCAGTATTCTTTGTAACCTAGATTCTGGTGAAGGATCATCAACCTGAAATGTTACCTTTATTTCTCCCTCCTTACATGCTGCCTGACCAGTTGAGAATTTCCAGCATTTTTTGCTTTTATTTCAGATTTCCAGCATTTTCAGTCTTTTGCTATTGTTTGTCTGGAACACTTTTGCTACACATTCCGTTCCAGTTTATTTTGTTTATGTATTTCTGCTGCTGTTTCGAAACTATTTTACTCTTCAAAGCAACAACCACTGCTTAAACAGAAGTATAATTAAAATAATACTTACAAGAAAATAATCACCATGACAATGCAATGGTTTAGGGACTTGCCTTTCAACGAGTACTGATCAATAAACACATTTGCACCTCATTTAAAAGCAGAGGATGCTTTTAATGCTTATAACTCGCTCTGCTGCCAAGGCCACCAATTTTTAAATTTAAGTGGTAGCAGTGTGAAAACTGGCGCTAATCCAGGAAAATTGCAAACGCCATTGAGTTAATTGTGAGGGAGCCATGATAATTAGAGTTCTAGGGAGGAATCGTCCCAGGCTTGTACAAAGTGTGGTAGTGGGCAGGAAAAAAGCCATTTTATCCACCGGCCGCAATGGCAGGTTTTTGTGCCCTGGACGCCTCAGTAATTATGCAGCCACAGGAAACATGCCTCCGATTGGCCCACCACGCTGTTACCTCACCACTTCCTCACGCAGGCTTCACGCACACTTCTCAATGCTTGGAGCCCAGGACTGCTCAGGTAAAGACATGGCCCCAAAAGCCAAGAAGAGTGCACCCCCTCATGCCGATTCAGTGTCACATCCCTGGGACACCTTCTGGAAGCCAGAGGCCCGCTGGGATATCCTCAGACCCAACTCTAACCGCAGGGGGCCCATTAGTCTCACCACTCCAGCTTGTGAGGCAGTGGCAGAGGTGGTCAATGCCAATGCTGCACACAAGCAGTCGGCCATCCAGTGCAGAAAACGAGTGAATGATCTCATCGTTCCGCCAGGGTAAGACAACCATCTTATGATTCTAAACTCACACATAAACAAGGCCATCAGACATTCAGTGGCATCTCACTCACTGCCAGCTCAAGGGACATCACCACTCACTTTCTCACACACACGCGCACATATCTATCTGGTCTCATCTCCTTTGGTGACTGACTCCTCAGCCCTCAACATCTTGAGGCCACGTGCATACATGCTGGGATACCCCACTTCCCCAGCACAGCCCTCGCCCTGGAGCCGCTTCCCTTGCCTGAGGCCAGTCCTCCCCTTTCCCCAAGCAAGTCCGAGCCCTGCAGCTGTTGAAAAGCCACTCCTGCATTACAGCTGGTCTGGTACATACAGACCTGCCCATAACCCCGCTAACAGTGATATGGTGCTGCTGACAAAGCTTGGCACTGATGACCACAAAAGTGCTGACCGAAACAAGTTGGCAAACAAACCTCGAAGTCCAAAGCAAAGTGCAGCTTGCCAGGTGCACGTCACTTATGTACAGTTGTGAAACACGTCGGCATGATCAGCGTGGGGGGATGATTCTGGTGAGCAGGGTTATAATGAGGTGATAAAGTGTTGAAATTAGTCTCCTGAAGTGTGCGGCAGGAAACACGGCCTGCCATTGACGAGTGGAACAGACAATGGCAAACCGGTTTCATCATGACATGAAACTGATTTTTGGCTATCTTGAACCCCGCCCCCTCCCCGCATCGCACCCCCCCCCCCCCCGCGTCCGCCATGATACCTGACGTCAATGGGGCCGGAAAATTCTGTCCATGAAGTCATTATAGCACAGAAGGACGACATTTGGTGAGGTTAATAGCCAAAGTCCCAGGAAAATATGATATGGAATAAGTAATGTTGTGAGTCACTTCCACCCTAATTTAAGCCGTTCAAGGGACCCAACATCATAAATCTCCAAGAAAATCTGGACCCCCGGTATTAAGTTCCATGTTTAATAGTGTAATTTATTTTCATGCAAAAACGTCCTACATATAAGTGAGAAATTCCAGATCTCGTAAAAGCTGAACAACTAATTATATGGTCTGTAGCTTTGCTGGTCAGGCCTTTTTTTTACTGGTCTTTACAGTAAATGTATCACTCATTGTCTCACTGATTGCCTGTTAAAATGTTAGGATATTATTACCATAATTTGCTGATGTATTACCCAAACCATCAAAGTTCTCAATAATTATCGAATTCCACTGTGTGAAGGCAAACTAGAATTGATGATAAATTACAGTTAGAAATTTAAAACACTATATACCACACACATATTTTGAATGATTTATTTGTCTCATACCTGTAAGTTATATAAACAAACCAACTGGTAATTTTCAGCAGATAATTATTTTATCACAGCTCAGTGCAGCTCTTTGCAAAAGCTTGAGCATGTGTTTGGTATTAGAAAAGGTATGTGATGTTCTTGACTGATCATGTCATTCTCCGTGAAGGCAGCTGTCCCAGTGGAAAATTTACAGATGTTTCCAATTTTAAAAGGTTAAAGCCTCTGAGAAACTTCATCACGATTCATACAATTCTGGGGCATTATGTTACTTCAAAAACAGTCCCAACTTTGTCTCCAAAGAAAGGAGACAGGAGTTTTAGAAATACAAGGAAAAATATTTATTTACAAGGCTCATAGCGGTGAATTGCAATTTATAAATGGCAGTTTCAAATGCTCAAATTAACTTTTGTTCAGGTTACTAAGTACACCTTTAATTCTAATCACTTGCCAAGAGCGAAGTGAAAGTTCTGTATTAAGTAAATAAATCCTAAGTGCAAAGGGGAAAAGTTCCGCTGGTCATATTGTGTAAAAAAAATCATAAAGAAAGCAACAAGATTTCCTGTGTTCATTGTTTCTAGTTCAACCGCAAATACATTCTGAAAGAACAATCAGAGTAAACATTTCCCACAATGATTCTGATGTCACTGACACATGGTCTCCAGAAGAAACCCCTTTGCCATAGAGACTTTCATAATACAGTACCTGCATGGCTGTATTGAAAATCTTTAAAAAACACATTTTAAAAACATAAATATAACTGCAACTTTAGATGGTTCCTCAGAGATGCCAGGCGGTTTTGTAGATGAAACCATCCTATCTCTCAAGAGGGCAAAGAGGATAAAGATACCATTTCCAATATTGACACACTGGTGAAACCAGTGAAATAGCCGAAACTGCATCGAAAATTTCATCGTAAAAATGCAAATTTGCCTTGTCAAATCTAAATGCTTTGGCCACCAAAACAAACCACAGGTGAGAGGAGACTTCACACTGTTAATTGAGTTACCACAATACCTTATTTGGGATCATGACTTGACGCTGATGTGTGGTCGCATGGGGGAGAATTTTTAGCTCGGTGGGAAAGGCGGGCGTGTGCCCTACCCAATGCAGCATAAAATGACACACGATGATATCGGGCGAGTGTCCCGAGGTCATCGTGGACCCGTGCAATATTTTGGTCAGCGGGCGCGCACTGGAGTCGGCAGCGCGCCCCCAACAATTAAAAGCCTATTAAGGCCATTAAAAAGGTAATTAAAAGAAAGTTTTTGCTGCCCATCGACCCTTACGGTTGGCAGGCAGGCAAAAAGGCCAAGCGGCCGTTACATTTTTTTACGAAAACTCATCCACGGGTGGGATGAGGTTTCCAACAGCAGATAAAAATAAAATAAAAATTTTAAACTTTAATAACATGCCCCTTCTCATGTGACAGGGTCACATGAGGGGACATGTTTTATTGCATTTTTAAAACCTTTATTTTTTATTTTGAAAGATGTTCATCTCCCTGAGGCAGCCCTGTGCCTCCCAGGGATTTTCAAGTGTGTGCACACGCGTGCGCGAAGTTCGTGCTCACCCTTCTCCCCCACCCACACAGGCAGTGCTGAGTGCTGTCACTCGTGTTTCACACTGGGCAGGCCTTTATTGGCTGGGTCGTTAAGTATATTCAAGGCTGCGATAGATCTTTAATCAGCCAGGGAATCAAGGGTTATGGGGTAAAGGCAGGAAAGTGGAATTGATCAGATCAGCCATGATCTCGTTGAATGACAGAGCAGCCTCGATGTGCCGAATGGCATACTTCTGCTCCTATGTCATACGGCTATGGAAGCAACTGCCATCTTGGCTCCCCACTAAAGATATAGCAGAAAGTTCAAGCTGCTTTTCGCTGATATTTTCAGAGACACAGACAGAATTCGATCACAGAGAGAAAGGGTCCAACAGCAAAGTCATCGACCACTGCAGCCAGTTAAGCAGGAAAGTAACCACTTACAAAACCTTGAAAGAGAAATTAAGTCTTTCTTTCTCCTCTAATGTGTTCAGTCTTCAAGCCTACCTGTGAAAACAACATCTGGCCAGATCAACTCTGGGAACCATCACAACTACTGAGAAATCTCTGCTGTGGCGGGACCTTCACTTCAGCTAAAGTAACAACTCAGCTACGAAACATCAGGCCTGCACCCAAATAGAGACCAAGTTAAATTCCATTTTTTTAATGACTGTTTTATCTTCAACTGTATCTAGTTTTTGTTCGTATGATGGTGTGGGTGAGTCATGTGAGTGAGATGTCACATTTTCGGTAATCTCTAGGACAAGTGTGCAAGAAATAAACTAACCTTCTTCATTTTAAAATACAAAAGCTTGCTGCTGACTTATTTAAATTGACACAATCACTCTGAGGGTAAGAAAATGCACACGTCCACATACAAATATATTTGATCACAAGCAATGAAAGATGACACTTCAAAATTGCCATACAAACATACAAATACACGAACATACGAAATAGGAGCAGAAGTAGGCCATTTGACCCCTCAAGCCTTCTCTGCCATTCAATAAGATCATGGCTGATCCACTTGTGTTTAGAATTCCACATTCCCATCTACCTCCGATAACCTTTGATTCCCTTGCTTAACAAGAATCTATCTACCTCAACCTTAAAAATAATCAATCACCTGCCTCCAGTGCCTTTGGAGGCAGAGAGTTCCAAAGTCGTGCAACCCTCTGAAAGAAAAAAATTCTCATCTTTGTCCTAAAGGGGCAACTCCTAATTTTAAAACAGTGCCCCTAAGTTCGGGACTCACCCACAAGAGGAAACATCTTTCCACATCCATCTTGTCAGTACCATTCAGGATCTTATATATTGCAATCAAGTCACCCCTCACTCTTCTAAACTCCTGTGGAAAAAAGTCCAGCCTGCCTAATCTTTCCTCATAAGACAACCCACTCATTCCAGGTATCAATCTAGTAAATCTCTGAACTGCCTCCATTGCATTTACATCCTTCCTTAAAAAAGGAGACCAAAACTGCACACAATATTCAAGATGTGGTCTCAACAATGCCCTATATAACTGAAGCATAACATCCTTACTTTTATAAAAACAAAATACTGCGGATGCTGGAAATCTAGAACAAAAACAAAAATACCTGGAAAAACTCAGCAGGTCTGACAGCATCTGGGGAAAGGGATACATTTGATATTTACGTTCAATTCCTCCGGTAATAAAAGATAACATTCCATTAGTCTTCTTAATTGTTTGCTGTGCCTGCATACTGACATTTTGTGACTCATGCACAAGAACACCTAGATCCCCCTGCACCTTGGAATTATGCAACCATTCTCCATTTACATAATACTCTGCTTTTTTTATTATTCTTGCCAAAATGAACAACTTCACATTTTCCCACGTTATACACCACCTGCCAGATTTTGCCCATTCACTCAACCTATTTATATCTGTCTGAAACCTCCTTATGTCCTCTTCACAACATACATTCCTACATCTTTGTGTCATCTGCAAATTTAGCTACCATGCCTTCACTCCCCACATCTAAGTCATTGATATAAATTGTAAAAAGCTGAGGCCCCAGCTCAGACCTCTTTGGGACTCCATTCTTTACATCCTGCCAATTAAATAAAGACCCATTTATGCATATTCTCTGTTTTCTGCCAGCCAGCAAATCTTCTATGCATGCTAATATTTTACCCAGTACACCATGAGCTTTTATTTTCTGCAATAACATTTGATGTGGCACCTTATCAAATGCCTTCTGTAAATCCAAGTACAGCACGTCTACAGGCTCCTCTTTATCCACAGTTATGCTACTCCTTCAAAGAACTCCAATAAATTGGTTAAACATGATTTCCCTTTCACAAAACCATACTGACTCTTCCCGGTTACCTTGAGTTTCTCTAAGCGTCCAGCTATAACCTCCTTAATGATCGATTCTAAGACTTTTCTTATGACAGACATCAAGCTAACTGGCTTATAGTTTCCTGTTTTCTGCCTCCCTCCCTTCTTGAATAGATGGGTTATATTTTGCTGTTTTCTAGTCTGATGGAGCCTTTCCAGAATCTAGTGAACTTCGGAAAATTAACACCAACGCAACTGCTACTTCATTAGCCATCTCTTTTAAGACCCTAGGTTGAAGTCCATCAGGACCCAGAGACTTGTCAGCCCGCAGCTCCATCAGTTTGCTCAGTTTCCTTCTCTGCCCACCTCCTGATTTACAGCTATTACTGGAATGTTTTTTGTATCCTCTATCCTCTATAGTGAAGACAGAGGCAAAATATTTGTTCATTTCATCCACTATTTCCTTTTTATCTACTATTAACTACCACTGTCACTCTCTAGAGGACCAACACTCATTTTATTTACTCTTTTCTTTTTTAAATACCTGTAGAAATTCTTGTTATCTGTATTTACATTTCTAGCTAGCTTCCTCCCATAATCTAATTTCTTTCTCATGATTAACCTTTTAGTCATTCTCTGTCATTCATTATATTCTGACCAATCACTTAACATGCCACTTATCTTTGTGCAGTTATATGCTTTTTCCTTAAATTTGATGCTTTCCCTAATTTCTTTAGTTAACCACAGATGGCAGTTCCTCCCCTTAGAATTTTTCTTTATAGTAGGAATATACTTATCCTGAGTATACTGAAATGTCCCCTTAAATGTCTGCCGCTGCTTCTCTATTAATCTATCCCCTAGCTTAGTTTTCCAGTTCACTTCAGCTAGCTCAGCTTTCATGCCCATGTAGTTGCCCTTATTGAAGTTTAAGATACTAATCTTAAACCCACTATTCTTCCTTTCAAACTGGATGTAAAATTCAATCACATTGTGGTCGCTGTTACCAAGGATGCCTTTACTCTGAGGTCGTTCATTAATCCTGTCACATAACGCAATAACACGTCTAATATAACCTGCTCCTTGGTTCGTTCCAGAACATGCTGCTCTGAAGAACTATCTTGAAAGCATTTTATGAACTCCTCAAACGGGCTACTACTGCCAATCTGATTTTTCCAGTTTATATGTAGATTAAAGTCACCCATGCTTATTGCTGTCCATTTATCAAAGCACCCAATATTTCTTCTTTGTATACTTTGTCTTACATTGTGGCTAATGTTAGGGAGCCTGTAGATCGCTGCCTTTAATGTCTTCCTTCCCTTACTATTCTTCATCTCCACCCAAACCGATTCTACATTCTGATCTCCTGAACAAAGGCCATCTCTAACTATTGCACCAATGATATCCTTGACCAACACTACTACCCCTCCACCTTCATCTAGCTTCCTTTTCTCCTTGAATGTCATACACCCCTCAAAATTCAGGGCCCAATCCTTGTCATCCTGCAGCCATGTCTCTGTAATGGCTATCAGATCATATTTATTTGCTTCAATGTGTGCTGTCAATGCATTTACTTTGTTATGAATGCTATGCACATTCTGAAACAGAGCCTTTAGTTTTGTCTTTTTGTTATCTTTGTAACATCTAGTCTTGACTATTGGTATATCCTTAGCTTTTATCTCTCTGTCCCTTCCTCTATTCTATGACCCTCATTTCCCATATTGCTATATGGTCTCCTGTTTTGAATCTACCCCTTGATTTGCCACATCTACCCAAGCTTGATCCCTCACACACTGCCCCCCACCCTTGTTTAGTTTAAAGCCCTTTCTACTTCCTCAGTTATGCAATTCGCATCCCAGCATGGTTCAGGTGCAGACCGTCCCAACGGTACAGCCCCCACTTTCCCCAATACTGGTGCCAGTGCCCCACAAACTGGACCCATTTCTCCCACACCAGTCTTTGAGCCACCCATTCATCTCTCTAATCTTAATTGCTCTATGCCAATTTGCATGTGGCTCAGCTAATAATCCAGAGATTATTACCTTTGCAGTTCTGCTTCTTAATTTGGTAGCTAGCTTCCCATACTGACTATGCAGAAACCTCCTTCCTTGTTCTGTCCGTTGTTGGTACCTTCATGGAGCATGACATTTGGATCCTCCCCCTCCCACTGCAAGTTCCTCTCCAGCCCTGAGCAGATGTCCTGAACCCTGGCACTGGGCAGGCGACACAGCCGTCTGGACTCTCGCTCTTTGCTGCAGAGAACAGTGTCAATCCTTTCACTCTACTGTCTCCTACTACCACTACATTCCTGTTTGCTCCCCCTGCTTGAATGGCTTCTTGTACCATAGTGCCATGGCCAGCCTGCTCATCTACCTTGCAGAACTCGCTTTCATCCATACAGGTGTTGTGAGCACCTCAAACCTGTTTGGCATTGTCTGAGGCTCCACCACACTATCTGTTCGGTCCCATTACCTGCCTGGCATGTAGTCCTGGACCTTGGATTGTGCCAGTCTGCAATACATGGTCGGGGACAATCTATGCACTGGAAGGCTAACAAGTTTCGGGCAGACCAAAGAGTGTCTTTCACCGAGTTGATGATCCATCAGCTGTAGTTGATGTTTGTCTCGGTATGTGTCCCCGGGAGCAGCCTGTAGAGCACAGAATCCTGTGTCACAGAACCGCTCAGGATGAACCTCGACAGAAACCACTGTATGTCTTTCAAGACCTTCTTTTGCAAGGAGGTGAACAACAGTTTCTTCCCCACCACAGCCACCTCAAGGGCAACGTGCAGAGGGGGGTGAGACTCCTGGCATGAAGGAAGGATTAGACGGGGAGGACCTTTCTCACCACCAGCCAAGCTACACCTTGGTGCTTATTGGCAGTCTGCTCAGGGAACCATCTGACAGGATCCACCATCTTCTTTTCCCACAGGGCCTCTTGGATGTTACATGCTGACCACTGCCTGATGGACTTGTGATCAAAAATGTTTCTCTGCATAAATTTTTCCACAAGGAACAGATGGTACAGTCCAACTACTTGGAGGGTTCTGTGGCAGTGTGGCCAGACCCATCCTTTGCAACACTGGATTCAGGTCGAACCTCAGCACGTAGTGACACTTGGTGTTTGTGCACCGAGGGTCTACGCACAGCTTGATGCAGCCACGCACAAAGGTGGCCATCAGGGTGAGGGTGATGTTGGGTATGTTTTTTCCTCCTTTATCTAGAGGTTTGTACATTGTGTACCTGCGAACACGATCCATTTTCAACCTCCAGATAAAGCGAAAGATGGCTCGGGTGATTGCCACAGGGAGGAGTGAGGAGGAGGCAGTGGCACAGTGGTATTGTCACTGGACTGGTAATCCAGCGACCAAGGCTAAAGCTCTGGGGACCTGGGTTTAAATCCCACCATGGCAGATGATGGAATTTGAACTCAATAAATAACTGGAATTAAAAGCCTAATGATGACAATGAAATGATTGTCATAAAAACCCATCTGGTTCACTAATGTCCTTCAGGGAAGGAAATCTGCTGTCCTTACCTGGTCTGGCCTACATGTGACTCCAAACCCACAGCAATGTTATTGACTCATAAAAAATGCCCTCTGAGGGCAATTAGGATGGGCAATAAATGCTGGCCTAGCCAGTGATGCCCACATCCCAAGAATGAATTTAAAAAAAATTGGGCCAGACCTGCGCCATGTACAGCAATACCGAGAGTGCCTCATACCTGATGACAAGATTCTTACTCACAATGGAGAGGGAGTGTCACTCCCACATACCCAGTTCTCTTTTTACCATAGCCACTAGCTCCTTCCAGTTTCTAACACATTCCCTGGTCCCTCCGAACCATATCCCTAGCACCTTCAGGCAGTCTGACTGCCAAAAGAACATGGCCTCATTCTTGCCACAATTTACCTTGGCTCCTGAGGCCAGTTCGAACTGGTCACAGATGTGGATCAGTCTGCACACTGACAGCAGATCCAAGCAGAAGACGGCGACATCATCCATGTTCAGGGAGGCTTTGACCTGAGTGTCTCCACTGCTTGTGATCGTCAATCCGCTTATGCCCAGATCCTTCCTGATGAATGCAACAAAGGGTTCTATGCAACACACAGACAGGACAGGGGAGAGAGGGCAGCACTGCCTGACTCCAGATTAATTGGAAAGCTTTCTGATTCCCACCATTGATTGAAACTGTGCTCCAGATGTTTGTGTAGAGCAGTTGGATCCAGTTGCGGATCCTCTTCTCAAACCCCGTTTTGGAGAGCACGTCCACATCCAGGTGTGCAATATTCTGTCAAAGGCCTTCTCCTGATCCAGGCTGATGAGGCAGGTATCCACACCCCTGTCCTGTACATAGGCAACCGTACTCCTGAGAAGCACAAGGCTGTCAGAGATGTTCCGGCCGGGTACAGCACAGGTCTGGTCAGGGTGGATCTCCAATTCCAGAACAGACCCGACCCGATTGGCAATGACCTTGGACAGAATCTTATAGCCCACATTCAACAGTGAAATGGGTCGTCAATTTCTATTTTCCTCCCTTTCCCCTTTCCGCTTGGTAGATGAGGGTGATGATGTCTTTCCTCATGGATTCTGACATGTTGCCAGCCAGGAGCATACTCTCATACACTTCTAGTAGGTCTGACCCAATCCAGTCCCACAGAGCCGAATACAACTCAGCCGATAAGCCGTCGATTCCAGGAGTTTTACTCTTCTCAAAGGACTCAAGGGCCCTAGTCAGCTTGTCAGGAGTTAGCAGTTTGTCCCCGTGTACTGTCATCTAAGACCTCCGTGATAGAGGACAGGAAGGACTGGGAGGCCATGCTGTCTATGGATTTCACATTATACAATCCAATATAAAAGGATTTGCTGATCCTCAAAATGTCGGACTGAGAAGAGTTTATTGAGCCGTCTTCTTCCTTCAGGTTGCTGATCACAGAGCTCTCTGTGTGTACCTTTTAGAAGAAGAAACGTGAACACGTCTTATCCTGCTCCATGGAGCGGACTCTGGACCGGAAGATGATCTTGGAGGCCTCTGAGGCAAACAGCGAGGCTTGCTGGCCCTTCACCTCTTGGAGTTCGTCCTTGACATCAACCCCCATTGACTGCAGCTGGAGCAGGTTCTGCAGGTTTTTCTGGAGTCGGAACATTTCCCTCTGTTCCTTTCTAGTCTTCTGGACACCTTTGAGATTGAAAAACCTCTTGATGTTCTCCTTGATTGCTTCCCACCAGCATGTCAGGGACTCAAACAGGGGTTTCACAGTTCTCCAACCTTTGTAATCCCTCTAGAGTTCCTCAGGGTCCTCTGAGGTCAGCATTTGCACGTTCAGCTTCCATGTCTCCCTGCCAACCCTCTGGTCTTCCTGTAGGTGACAGTCAGCTAGAAGCAGGCAGTGGTCAGAGAAGAACACCGGCTTGACGTCAATGGATCCGACTGTGAACGCTTGGGACACAAACAGGAAGTCTATCCTGGAATGGCTGGACCGTTTTGTTTTGGATGCTGCAAGCTCCTTGAGTATAATTGCAGTTGCAACCATTCATAAATATGGAGAGTACTCCAACATGCTCCTGACTCATGCCTTTTAGGGAGTGCAAAGGCTTTGGGGGATCAGGAGGTGAGCTACCTGCTGAAGGATAGCTAGCCCTGATGAGTCCAGGATGAGTTTCTGATCACTGGTGAACATCAGGATGTTGATTATGGGGGATTCAGTGATGAATATTATTGCAAGGTGATTAGCTTTCTCTTGCTGTAAATGCTCATTGCCTGTCACTTGCATTGTGCAAATTTTACTTGTTACTTAACAGCCCAAGCCTGAATGTCAACTAGGTCTTGCTGCAGGCAGGCATGGACTTTTTCATTAAACTAAATATGGTTCTGTTGCTGTTTTTGCAGATATGCATTTCAAATTTTTTTTAAATTGAGAAAACTGGGGCAGATGATAGATGAATTCCTGAACTTGAAGCTCATAAGTGTCTGCTCATTTTGGTTTCCCTTTAGCAGGAAAGTGCATAAATGTTGAAACAGAATTCATCATGAGCTGGAAGAAAGGAATGCGAAAGGTGTGAGGTAATGTATTTGGGGAGAGCAAACAGGACAAGGGAATATATAATAAATAGTAGCATACTGAGAAGTGTAGAGGAACAGAGGGACCTTGGGGTGCATGTCTATCGACACCTGAAGGTAGCAGGAGAGGTAGATAAGATGGTCAAGAAGGCATACAGGGTACTTTCCTCTGTTAGCCCAGATATAGAATATAAAAGCAGGGAGATTATGCTAGAACAGTTAGGCCAAGATAGAGTACTGTGTGGAGTTCTGGTAACTACATTACAGGAAGGATGTGATCACACTAGAGTGGGTGTAGAAGAGATTTACAAGGGTCTTGCCAGGAATGGAGAATTTTAGCTATGAAGAAAGATTCGATAGACTGAGTCATTCCCTTTGGAACAGACAAGGCTGAGGGGGGATTTAATTGAGCTGTACAAAATTATGAGGTACCTGGGTAGAGTGGATAGTAATGACCTAATTCCCATAGCAGAGAGAGCAATAACTAGAGTCCATAGATTTAAAATAATTGGCAGAAGGATTAGAGTGGCGTTGAGGACAATTTTTTTCACCCAGAGGGTGATGGGTGCTTGGAACACACTGCCTGAAAGGGTGGTAGAGGCAGAAAGCCTCATCACATTTAAAAAATACCTGGGTATGCACTTGCCATACTGTAACCTACAGGGCTATGGACCAAGAGCTGGAAAGTGGAATTTGACTGGATAGTATTTTCAGGCAGTACAGACTTGAGGTGCCAAATGGCCTCATTTTATGTCATAAATTTTCTATGAGATGGATTTTACAGGGGGATGCATTTTCTGTACCGACCCTGCCAAAAAGCCCATCAGCACCCCACCCACCTGAAGCCCAGCTGCCCCATGGTGATAATACGCTGGGGGCAGTCTTAATTGATTTAAGGTGGAATCATGCGGTCCTTTTGGCGGCTGGCGTCATGGTGGGCGTTAGCGGACAATATGGTGAGAAGGCCAAAGATTAGTTTGTCATGAAACCAGTTTGCGATCATCCGCTCTGCCCGTCAATGGCAGGCTGTGTTTCCACCATCCAACATTGGGAACTTAATTCTAATGCATTTGTATCTCATTATTGTGCCCTCATGCTGGAATCATACCCCCACGTCAATTTTACTGCCCACATTGGCGTGACTTCAGAAGGGCATGCTTTACGACTGCCTTTAAAAGGTCTGCACCTGGCGAGCCGAACATTGAGGTTTGCGGGAACTCGGAGGTGAGTGCAGACAACTTTGCATCATCTTATTCATAAGCATCACCCGTAAGACATCAAGCAAGAGGTGGCACACAGTCGTGAGGGGTGGGGGTGGGGGGTGGGGGCGGTGGTTGGCACAGGCAAGTCACTTCTTCCAGGCAGGCTTTCAGTGTGGTCCCAGGGCAAGGGCTCCAGCGCGGATGCGGGTGAGGCCGGGGGTCAGTGGGGAAGAGGGGTGGGCGCCAGGCAGCACAGCCTGAAGGAACTCCACAAGCACATGCCGAAGAGGAGTGGGAGGGGTGGAGAGGGAGTGAGGGAAAACTTGGAAGAGTTTGTGAAAAGTGAGCACTATTCCACAGCTGAGACCGTTCAGCAGCAGCTCCATTGACATGATTGGAATCGGGCCTCTGAAGCTTTTCTGCCCAATCAAGCAATGCAAAAGCATAGAAGTGCCACTGAGTGCACCAGAGCTTTTTACCCCTTGGACGCAGACTCCAAAGTAATGTGCATTTTAGGGGTCAGCAGAACATTTAGCCGACTGGGCAAGTAGTACAATCGCCTTGTGAAAGCTGGCCATGGTACAGTCACTGGTAGAGGCACTCACAGCCCCTTGCAATGCCTTTATTAAGGTTTGGACCAGTATCCCTCATGGTTAAAGCTAACAGCACAGCCTTGCAGTGCAGGTTATGAGAAGGCCAGTGCCTGAGCTGAGGGCACAGCATGCAGTCCAGTGGCCGAAGCTGCCATCAATCCACCACCTAGAAGGACAAGGGCGGCAGATAGATGGGAACGCCACCACCTACAAGTTCCGCTCCAAGTCATTCACCATCCTGACTTGGAAATATATCGCTGTTCCTTCACTTTCGCTGGGTCAAAATCCTGAAGCTCCGTTCCTAACAGCGCTGTGGGTGTACTTACACCACAGGGACTGCAGCAGTTCAAGAAGGCAGCTCACCACCACCTTCTCAAGGGAAACTAGGGATGGGCAGTAAATGCTGGCCCAGTTAGTGAAGCCCACATCCCGTGAGTGACTATATAAAAAAAATCAGTCAGGTGGAGTGGGGCGGAGGTGGATGGGCTTTGGACAGCCATGAAGCACATTTACACACTGGCCATCCAAGTGGTGGCCAGCAGTCTCCTGCAGGCATTAAGGGCTCTACAGACTTAACCACAAGAGATTGTTAGAACACACATGCTAACCCACACATCTCACTCTCTGATCCTGCAGGAGGAAAACGTCAGGATCATGGAGTCTGGTGATTTAGCGGTATGCCTCAAGGCTTACAGGAACCAGAGAAGAAGAACAGAGTGGCAGATGCGCCTGGCTTGGCAAAGGGAGGAGCACCTCCCTCAGGATGAAGGGGCAGCACGGCCTGCTGCACACGCAGCTGCAGATGCACAAGGAGCCGTTGTTTGTAGGTGCCTCACGAGACCCAGAGTCTGAGAATCAGTGTTGCCGAAGGCTGCACATGTCTAGGGAACTGGCGGTCACGAATGCCACCGGCTGCAACATTTGGTACCACAGGGACATGGAGGAAATCCACTGCCAGTAGCTGTGAAAGCAGCCGCAGCACTCAATCATTACATGAGTGGCTCCTTCCAAGGCTCCACAGGTTAACTTGTGCGAGATCTTGCAAGCCTCCAAGCACAAGTTTATCCAGGAGGTCACAGATGCCAACTTCACAAATGCATTTGTGCATTTGCGCAGGATTAGGAAAGCCAGGAAGCAGGAGCATTGGGATTTGTTCAGATCTCTGGTTTCCCACAGGTGCAGGGTGCCATCGATTGCACTCATGTGGCGCTTAGGTCTCCATGGTAACTAGCAGTCAACTATGTCAACCACAAGGGCTTCTACTTGCAGAATGTTCAGCTGTTGTGCAACCACCACAAACATCCTGCAGGTTTGCGCACGATTCCCGGGGACCGCCACGACTCCTACGCCCTCCTACACCCTCAGCAGGTCTCAGATCCCTAACATCTTCCAGGGTCCAGAGAGGCTGCAGGGTTGGCTCCTCGGGTACAAGGGCCACCCACAAAGTAAGTGGCTGTTGATGCCCATGTGAACAGCCTCAGACTGCAGCAACATTATATTGAGGCTCATGCCAGACAAACAACAGGCACCTTGAAAATGAGGTTCTGGTGCTTCAACAGGTGCATTGGAGCGCTGCAATACAGTCCTCAGAGGATGTCGCATATCATTGTCACTTTTGCTTGCTATGCAACCTGAGGGGAGGATCTGGCTGAAAAAGAGATGGAAGAGCTGCACATCTCTTCTGATGAGGAGGATATCCAAGGGTATGATGGTGATGAAGTCCTCGAAGATGAAGATGCCGGCAATAAGGCTATCGCACTGGCCAGTGAGGCAGGTACTCTTGGGAAGCCCTCATAGCCGCAAGATTTATGGATGACAAGATGCAGTGAGGACAGTCCTGACATCCTCACCTTGCATCTGTGAACGTCTGACTCCTGTGTGGCTGATGGCAGGGCACATGCCCTTGATGCTCAGGCTTATTTCATGGAGATGCAGTGGAGGCTCTAAGAGTCGCTAGATTCCAGGAGGATGATGATGACATGCAGTGAGGACACTCCATAGATCTTCACATAGCCTCGAAAAATGTCTGACTCCTGTCTGGCTGAGGATTGCTTGCTTGCGCTCTGTGATCAAGGTCATATCATGGAGACACAGCCATGAAACTTTAAATGCACCTGAACCTTTGTCAGCCTTCAGCATCTATCCCCTTCCAAGCACTCCATTACCGGATACAGATGCTGAAGAGATGGGGGCCAGCCCCACGTCAAAGGTGCTGATGCACACAGAGAGAATGGCAGAACTCTGTGATGCCTGCCCACAACATTTTGGCAGCAATGACAAGCACCATCGAGTTGCAGGCATCACTTATGTGGCTAGTGAATGTGAAGTTCTGAAGGTTACAAACTGCACAGGGAAGAGGCCCTGGACTGAGACACCTGCCTTTATCCAGGGCAGGAACCAAGCATTCACATCTGAGTGACACAAACACTGCTTATCATAACAAGGAGCCACAGGCAAGGAGACATCCCTGGGAGTATATTTATAGTAGTGAACATTAAGTATAACTGATTAACAACTGTGCCCAGGCTGAGCAACTAGTATAGAGGTTAGTGTCCCCACCTGTCATGCAGGAGACTGGGGTTCAATTCCCTGATGGGGAGTGCTTTGGCTTGGCCTAAATAGCCAAGTGGTTATGGTACTGGGTTTGTAACCCCAAGATCAAGAGTTCAAATCTCACAATGGCAAACTATGAAACAATGTAACTTCATCTGAAAGAGATGGAAACGGGTTTGTACTCGAAAGAGTTACATCTTAACTTTCCTAACCCTGCCACTATGTCTTGATGCTCCCTGCCATCCACAGTGAAGGTGGAGGCAGCCTGCCCTTCTGTGATGACTTTGGCATGTGTCCTCTGGATGGCCGAGACCTGGAGATCCCCGGCCTGCTTTGGGTGTTCTGCTGTGGGCCAGCTGCACCCTCCTCGGCCTGTGGAACTGGAGCAGCGGGGGTCACAGGCAGAGGGGAGTTGGGTCAGTCAGACATTCCCAAAGTCACCTGGGTGGATGGTCACAGGGTGTTAAGCTACTGAACCTCCTCCCTATGGGTGCCCAAGGGCCCCTGGTTGTCTCCTTGAGGAAAAGGGGAAGCTAGGGCAAGATTGAGCTGCCCCGCACCTCTCTCACATTGGCACTTTTGTGGGCCAATGATGCCATCAGCGATGGATTTTAGCCTGTGCAGCAGTGCAGGACCGATGCCCTGGACCAAGGCCTCCATGGCGGCCATCATCCTGCCAGCATTGACCGCGTTGTGTTGGCATGCCGGCGCTGTCAACTCAGACTGAAGGTGGACAAACTCCTCCGTTGTCCCTTGCAATCTGAGGAGTGCACCAGGCATCCTTTCCTGACGTTCCAGCCTTTGCAGCTCCACCAACTGATTGAGGGCTGAGTTCAGAGGCTCATCATCTGACTCAGACTCAGCAGATTCCTTGCCTCCAGAAGTTCTCTGAGTGCCGACGACCTCAGATATCCCTGCCTCTGCCTGCTATGGAACAGGTTTTATGCTGTGCTCACCAGATTGTGATCCTGAGGCTGTGCTATATCTAGTCTCACAGCAGTGTGTATCGCTGTGCTTGAGGAGGGTGTGCATGAGTGTTCTGACAGGTCTTCAATAGTGCTGCCCTCAGAGTCCTCATACAAGGTGCTCTTGGTACTGGGGATGGGGTCAAGATTGCCTGAGAGCGACACATCAGATGCGCCTAGGACAGAAAGTGGAGACTATTGGTGCTTGGCAGCCGTGATATACACAAAACAGTGGACTCAAAGTAACGTTGAGAGAAGGATGATCTTGTGTAGGATTCTCACGTGTGTGTTCACCGTCGATTTCACTATCGCCATAGGAATGGTTCACGTCCTCTCCAGCCAGCTCCAATGCGCGACTCTAGAACAGAGCGAGGACCTTGATGTCCTGCACTCCACCCCCCGTCTGGGACCTCTCCCGTGGATTTTGTGCAATTTTGTCTTGCATAAAGACAGATGGAGAGAGTATGAGCAAGGCGCATGCCAGGCCAAATGAGAAGGATGCCAGACTTGCGAGTGTGCTGAGTGGTGCCATGGACGGGATGAGGAGGCAATCGCCAGAGGAGATAAGCCAGATGGAGATGTGAGGGTGTGTGTGAGAGAATGAGTGGTGATGTCCCTTAAGCTGGCAGTGAGTGAGATGCCAGTGAATGTGTGATGAGTTTATGAGTAGGTGAGTTGAGATTGATGAGATGGTTGACTTACCCTGGTGGTATGGACGAGATCATTCATCCATTTTCTGCACTGGATGGCCAATCTCTTGTGTGCAGTGTTGGCACTGACCACCTCTGCTGCCTCCTCCCAAGCCAGAGTGATGAAACTGATGAGCCTCCTGTGTCCAGAGCGGGGGTAGAGGACATCGTGGAGGGCCTTGGACATACAGAAGATGTCCCAGAGATGCATCACTGAATCGAGGGGCTGCACTCTTCTTGGCTTTTGGGACCATACCTTCACTGGGCTGCAAGCATTGAGAACTGTGCAGGTTAAATATGGCATCCGGCAGGAAGAAGTGGCGATGGAGTGGCGGGAAAATTGGAGGTGGCCACCAGTGATCTGGCATGTTTCCTGTGACTGCATAATTTATGAGGCAGGCAGGGGACAATACAATGCGAAAACCTGCCATTGCAGCCAGCAGGTAAAATGTCTTTTTTCATGCCCGCTATTGCACTTAGTGCAAATCTGGGATGGTACCGCCCTTGGAGTGGGACTTTAAGCCCCATCTAGGAGGAAGACCCACCTGAGAGAGTTGCTGGCCAATCTGTCCCCATGTGGGGGAGGCAATGGTGTAGTGGTAATGTCACTGGACTTGCAATTCAGTGGCCCAGGCTAATTCTCTTCAGACACCATCTAGAGGGCACAAGTCAGGAGTCTGATGGAATACTCCCGACCTGCCTGGATGAGTGCAGCTCCCACAACACTCAAGAAGCTTGACACCATCCAGGATAATGTAGCCCACTTGATTGGTACCCCATCTACAAACATTTAATCCCTCCACCACTGACGCACAATAGCAGCAGAATGTACCATCTACAAGATCCTCTGCAGGAACTCACCAAGGCTCCTTAGGCAGCACCTTCCAAACCCATGACCACTACCATCTAGAAGGACATAGGCAGCGGACACATGGGGACGCCACCTACAGGACGTTCACCTGCAAGCTACTCACCATCTTGACTTGGAAATATATCGCCATTCCTTCACTATCTTTGGGTCAAAATCCTGGAACTCACTTCCTAACAGCACTATGGGTGTACCTACACCACAGGGACTGCAGTGGTTCAAGAAGGCAGCTCACCACCACCTTCTCAGGGGCAACTTGGGATGGGCAATAAATGCTGGCCCAGCCAGCGACACCCACATCCCATAAACGAATTTTAAAAAAGGGTTCAAGTCCTAACACGCAGCTGGTGGAATTTATATTCAATTAATAAATCTAGAATGAAAAGGTAGTCACAGTTATGGTGACCATGAAATATTGTCAATTGTCATAAAAACTCATCTAGTTCACGTAATGCCCTTCAGGGAGGGAAAACTGTCTTCCTTACCCTGTCTGACCTGCATGTGACTCCATCCCTACAGCAATGTGGTTGACTCATAAATGCCCCTCTGAAATAGCCTAGCAAACTACTCAATTGTATCAAACTGCAACAGGAAAGTCAAAAAGAATGAAATGCCAGGCAGACCATCTGGCATTGACCTAGGAACCAAAACAACAGCAGCACACCCTGTTCTATTGTTGTGATATTTTACGCATGCCAAGGCAGACAATGACATGTACATTTAAGGAGCTGCATAGTGACATCACAATGATGTCGCTGTGTAAAAGGCTGGAGGATAAAAGGTACAGCCTCCATGTTAGAGATCCACTATTGTCTATGACTCTGTATCAGTAAGACTTTATGTATGCCTTATGAGTCAGGCATATAGTCAAGTAATCAGCCTATGTAACTGTTAGGACCCAGGCTAGGTCAAGGCTTGTGCAGAGCTGTATATGTTTGTTGCTAGTAATAAACTTACTGGGCAGAATTTTTAGGTTGGTGTGCGGGCGTGCACCCGACACGTCCGAGCGAGAAATAAACTGCGTTGACGTCGGCCGATGTCAACGTGCATTCTTGCGATATATCGTGAGGCAGGCGCCCCTCCACCTTCATCGCGCGCCCGCCATTAATTAAGCGGCCAGTTAAGGCCCTTGAGACATCAATTGTCTCGGAGGTTACGTAGCCCTTGCGGTTTTCAGACCATCACATGGGCTAAATGTGCAGGCGGGCAGGCCACATTTTCGAAAACCTCGTCCACGGGTCGGATAAGAGGGGTTAGTGGGCTTGTAAATGTGAGTAATTTGTAGTTTAGAATATAACTTGCTGCTGCTTCCTTGCGTGAACAGGACATCTTCATTTTGCTTCAGAGCTGCTTTGACAGAAATAAGAGTTCAGGTCTTGTTGTTTTCCAGGCTCCCGGAGGATTCATACCACTTGAGGCTATCCAGGTATCAGACGGCCTTCCCTTACCCTGGTAATGGGGATTGTAGTGTCCATTGGAGGCACCTCCTCGGAGGAGGAAGAGAAGGTCGGAAGGGAGAGGAGGCCAGGTGTCCCAATGCAGCTTCCAGGGGAGCTACCTGTGGGAGGAGAGGCGCAGGCACAAGGGGCGCAGGGCCAGCTTGCAGTCCAAGGCGGAAGGGGCCGTATAAGACGCCACTATCCTGCTGCCAGGATTTACAGACAGCGATGCAGCTACCTCAATATGCCTGAGGTGCAATCCCAAATGAGGCTCCGCCTCTCAAGGGAGATAGTGACCTTCATCTGTCAGATGATCGGCCCTGAGATCAGCTCCGACCGTGTGGGTGGACACCCCATGCCAGTGTTGCTGAAGCTCACGGTGGCCCTCAACTTCTATGCCTCTGGCTCTTTCCAGAGGTCAATGGGGGATCTGTGTGGAGTCTCCCAATCAGCTGTCCACAGTTGCGTCAAGCTGGTGATAGACACTCTGTTCAGGCGTGCATTGACTTTTATTCACTATTGTACGGATGAGAGCAGCCAGACACAGCAAGCCAGAGGCTTTGCAACGATTGCTGGAGTTCCCCACGTCCATGGTGCAATCGACTGCACACCTGTGGCCATCAAGGTGCCAGCGGGTCAGCTCGGTGCCTCCATCAACAGGAAGGGCTTCCACTCCATGAAAGTGCAGATAGTGTGTGATCATAGGATGCAGATTCTGCAAATCTGTGCAAGGTACCCAGGCAGCTCCCATGACACTTACATCCTGAGACGCTCCCAGGTGCCAGCGGTCTTCAGTGCTCCAGCCCGAGTGGATGGATGGCTGCTGGATGACAAGGGCTAACTGCTCAAAAGGTGGCTCATGACACCTCTCTGCCACCTCTGAGCAGCATTACAATAGGAGCCATAGGTCCACAAGGGCGGTGGTAGAAAGAGCCATTGGTCTTCTCAAGATGTGCTCCCGATGCCTGGACCATTCAGGGGACTCCAGTAACCCCAAGATTATGTGTCACTGATAGTGGTTGCATGCTGTGCTCCCTACAATCTGGCGGTGGATAGGGGGAACGCAATGGAGGAAGAAGATCTTGACGCAGCTGCACAGGCAACAGACGATGAGCCCAGTGGTGAGTCCGAGGACGAGCACACTCAGAAGAATGCTGAGGGTATAGACACTGACCTGGGTAACCTCCAGGGAGGCAGGGACACCCAGAACACTTTGATCCAACGCTCTTTCAGCTAGCTTACCAAATAAGAACCATCACCACATGCCAGGGCTGCAGGATCCATACTCCATCCCTGACGGGACCATTTGCTTGGTCAACAACATGCGCTATGTGCCATTTCAATAAAGTTTAATGAAAAACAAGTCAATCATAACATCATGGCTTACCCTGCACCCAGAGGCTTGTTGTACAAAAACACATTTAATGAAATGATGCCTGGCATACATTCCACAAATTAACATTGACAGGTGTTATCCATCACACCATTAACAATGGACATAGAAGTGGGGGAAACAAGTATCACCCGAGATCAGGCCATGTTGTGATTAAGGTGCTTTAAGTTTTTGCTTGCGAGTGCTACGTCTTGGTCCTCCCCTTCGCTGGCACTGGCATTGGAGACAGCCCGCTCACTCTGCTGTCCTGTTGGCCTTGATGAATTTGGTGGGCGTCCTCTGGAGCCTTGGTGCTGGCCCCGCCTGGGAGGGAGCAGCCAGTGTAATCAACAGCAGAATTGTATTTAACCACAATCTGTAATCTCATGTGCAGGAGAGCATGCCAAGACCAGCACCAGTCATATCTAAAAATGAGATATCAGTCTGGTGAACCAACAACACAGGAATACTTGCATGCCAAACAGTGCAAGCAGCAAATGATAGACAGAGTTAAGCAATCCCGCAGCCAACAGATCAGATCTAAACTCTGCAGTCCTGCCAAATCCAGTTGTGAATGGTGCTGGACAATTAAACAACTCACTGGAGGATGGCACATATGTCCGCATCCTCAATGATGCACATCAGTGCAAAAGACAAGGCTGAAGCATTAGCAACAATCTTCAGCCAGAAGTGCCGGCTTGTCATCTCTGCTTGCTCCTGAGGTCCTCCACATCACAGATGACAGTCTTCAGCCAATTTGATTCACTCCACATGATATCAAGAAACAACTGCTGAAGGCACTGGATACTGCAATGACTATGGGCCCTGACAACATTCCAACAATAGTACTGAAGACTTGTATTCCAGAACTAGCCAGACGCCTAGTCACACTGTTCCAGTACAGCTACAACACTGGCATCTACCTGCCATGTGGAAAATTGCTCAGGTATGTCCTGCCCACAAAAAGCAGGACAGATCCAACCCGACAAATTGCCACCCCGTCAGTCTACTCTCTTGAGCATCAGCAAAGTGAAGGACGGTGTCATCCACAGTGCTAACAAATGGCACTTACACAGCATTAACCTGTTCACTGAGGTGAGTGGAGAGTGACGGACCTTGGTGTCAAGACAGCATTTGATCGAGTGTGGCATCAAGGAGCCCTAGTAAAACTGGAGTCAATGAGAATCAGAGGGAAAATTCTCTGCTAGTTGGATTCATACCCAACTGTTATGATCCCAGCTGATGTTAGTACTGAACAAGTCAGATCCCAGTGTGGAACCTAGCTTAATAAATCCTAACTTTTATTTTTTTAAGAAACCGTGGAGGTAAGTTACTGAACAAATTCACCTGAGTCTGCTGATGAGCTTTCAACACAAAGAATAAAACATTTATTAAACAAGAAAAATTAACTCTTATTACACCAGATTTAAAGGTTGGAAGGAGCTCAATTCAAACACAAGAAAATGATTCAAATATTCACTATTCTTTCACCCCATCTTTATCTTTACAGACACATACAAATTAGGAAAGAAATAACAATTTGTCATTTCTATCTTATACCCTAATATTCAGGGTAAGCATGTGGTATATGTGAACCAACTGGTGAACTGTGGTCAGACACACCACACTGCAAAGTAAATGACAGATGTGACCAAAGCAGATTCTATGGATTTCTCAACAACCCATCTATACGCTTGTCACACCGTGAGCCAACTGGTCTCATTAAAACTTTGTCTTTCTCACGAGGGTTTCCAATCTCCATGTTTGAAGATCTCACCTTGCAATTCTCTCCAAAAGCTGCTCCCACTTGGATGGCTTCAACAAGAATCAAGCTCTAGGATTTCAATCTCGCCTTCTGAGATTCCTGTCCCTTGGATCTCCGCATACACTCAGGCTTCACCTTCTAAGCACAGTTCCCAATCTTCACCGTGCCAAGTAGAACACTACTACTCCAAAGGGTTCCCCTGCCCTTACAGCCTGCAGCATGGAGTCACCAACCTTCAGTGCCCTCTCGGGTCTTCAGGGCTTCTCTTGAGCCCACTTTGCTTCAAGTCTGCTCCCCTGAGCTCTCTCCCTTTAATTCAGAGTGAATTGCTCTGCTCCTTTTGGTCAACCTCATTTAACAGGATCTATTTCTGATTTCCGTCCTTATCCTTTACCTAGGACTGTCTTCTGGGATCTGTTTCCATCCCACTCCCATGTTTGGAACATTGCTCTTGGTTTTGGGACTGTCCCTGTCCCCCTTCCCATGTCCTACATCCTGGGACACCTTCTCTGCAATGGTGCTCTTGTTCAGGTCACTTGACCTGCAGTTTTGCGCTGCTTCTTCATTTTCTTCTTCAAAGGTGCAGAGGGCTGGTTCTCGGCCTAAAGATGTTAAAGAAATGAACCGGGCATGTGCAAGTGCCAGGACCTGAAGACATGAAAGGCATCAGCTGCGCATGTGCTACCCTTTCTCAGCTGACACATATGCAGAAGTCCTGAGGCCTGACAGAAACTGTAGTTCCTGAACTATAGCTGGAATTTAACGGCCTTGCCGCAGTGGGGAGGGGATTGTAAAATGCGAGCCATTCTAAACTCCATTGACTTCGGTGGAAACGTAAAATCCTGCTGCCATAAAATTCCACCCTATGAATCCAATTTAAACTTAAGATGGGTTTTTTTTTTTTGCCTTTTTTTGTTTCATCACACTAGCCTAAAGGTAGATGGTTGTTGTTGTTGGAGGTCAATCATCTCAGCTCCAGGACATCACTGCAGGAGTTCCTCAGGGTAGTGTCCTCGGCCCAATCATCTTCAGCTGCTTCGTCAATGACCTTCCTTCCATCATAAGGTCAGAAGTGGGGATGTTCGCTGCTGACTGCGCAATGTTCAGCGCCATTCGCGACTCCTCAGATACTGAAGCGGTTCATGTCCACATGCAGCAAGACCTGGACAACATTCAGATTTGGGCTGAGAAGTGGCAGTTTACATTCACACAATGCAAGTATCGGACAATGACCATCTCCAACAAGAGAGAATCCACCCATCTCCTCTTGATGTTCAATGGCATTACTAGCGTTAATCCTCCAATATTAACATCCTGGGGGGTTACCATTGACCAGAAACTGAACTGGACTAGCCAAATAAATACTATGGCTACAAGAGTAGGTTAGAGGTTGTGAATTCTGTGGCGAGTAACTCACCTCCTGACTACCCAAAGCCTGTCCATCATCTACAAGGCACAAGTCAGGTGTGTGATGGAATACCCTTCACTTGCCTGGATGAGTGCAGCTCCAACAATACTCAAGAAGCCCGGCACCATCCAGGACAAAGCAGCCCGCTTGATTGGTGCCCCATCCACTCCCTCCAACACCTTTCCACATTGGCAGCATTGTGTACTATTTACAGGATGCCCTGCAGCAACTCACCAAGGCTCCTTTGACAGCACCTTCCAAACCCATGACTGCAATCACCTAGAAGGACAAGGGCAACAGATACAGGGCTGGATTTCAGAGGCTGTTGAGGGGGGAGGCTTAATGTGTGGTGTTCCAAAGGGCATAAGGGACCTCCGAAATGAGGTACCTACTTTTCCTGCCCCACAGAAGCCCACACAGTGAAAGCTGCTAGGTCACCTGGCTTGCCTCCATCCCCCCAACACCCACATAAAATAATGGCAGAGGTCAAACGAGGCCCACTACTTGGCCACTTAAGGGCTTTTATAGGCACAAGGGTGGGTGGGCTGCTTGATGTCTTCCCACCTACCATAACAAGGGACACAGGTCAGGGGTGGATGGGAAGATGGCAGGCAGGCCTCCCATTTTATTATGCAAGGTCCCCGCTTTCAAATATGCCATAAAATCCAGCTCTATATTTCGATGTTTCTCGTTACATTCTTGTACTTCAGTGACTATATTCCTCCTTTCCCACTTTTCTGCCTTCCTCTTCTGACATCAGCTGAAACAGCCCTCCAGCTTTTTGCCCAAGTGGCCATCCTCAATATGTGACAACAGGCCATTTACATAGAATTTACAGCACAGACACAGGCCAGTCAGCCAACTAGTCTATGCCAGTGTTTATGCTCCACAGGTGTCTCCACCCACCCATTTGCCCAGAATGATGATCTCAATCTTGCGCTTCAGCAAGAGTCACTGAAGTCAAGAAGGGAAGAAGGGATAAAACAGGGAACTATAGGCCAGTCAGTCTAACCTCAGTGGAGGGGAAACTATTGGAAGCAATTCTGAGGGACAGAATTAATCTACATTTGGAGAGGCAGGGATTAATCAAGGATAGTCAGCATGGTTTTGTTATGGGGAGGTTATGTCTGACCAATTTGACTGAATTTTTCAAAGAGTGACCAGGTGTGTAGATAAGGACAATGCATTTGATGCAGTCTATTTGGACTCCAGCAAGGCTTTTGTTAAGGTCCCACATGGGAGACTGATAACGAAGGTAAGAGCCCATGGGATCCAAGGCATTTGGCAATTGGATCCAGAATTGGCTGAGTGGCAGGAAGCAGAGGGTGATGGTGAAGGGGAGTTTTTGTGACTGGATGCCAGTGCCCAGTGAGGTTCCACAGGGATTGGTGTTGGGTCCCTTACTGTTTGTGGTAAATATAAACAATTTAGACTTGAAAGTTCGCGGATGACACGAAAATTGGTGGGGTGGTAAATGGTGAGGAGGATAGCCTTAGATTACAGGAGGATATAGACCGGCTGGTCAGATGGGCTGATCAGTGGCAAATGGAATTTAATCTGGATAAGGTTGTGAGGTGATGCACTTGGGCAGGACAAACAAGGCATGCGAATACACGATGGATGGTAGGACCCTGGGAAGTACCGAGGATCAGAGGGACCTTAGTGTACATGTCCACCGGTCTCTTAAGCTAGTGGGACAGGTAGATTAAGTGGTTAAGAAGGCATATGGGATATTTGCCTTTTTTAGCCGAGGCATAGAATATAAGAGCAGGGAGGTTATGATGGAGCTGTATAAAACGCTGGTTAGGCTACAGCTAGAGTGTTGAGTGCAGTTCTGGAATCCGCATTATAGGATGGATGTGATTGCACTAGAGAGAGTGCAGAGGAGATTTACCAGGATGTTGTCTGGGCGGGATAGTTTTAGTTAGGAGGAGAAATTGGATAGCCTGGGGTTATTTACCTGGAGCAGAGGAGGTTGAGGGGGGACATGACTGAGGTGTATAAAATTATGAGGGACATAGATAGGGTAGACAGGAAGGAACTTTTCCCCTTGGTGGAGGGATCAATAACCAAGGGACATAGATTTAAGGTAAGGGGCAGGAGGTTTAGAAGGGATGTGAGGAAGAATTATTTCACCCAGAGGGTGGTGGGAATGTGGAACTCACTGCCTGAAAGAGTGGTAGAGACAGAAATCCTCATAACATTTAAGAAGTATTTGGATGTGCACTTGCAATGCCATGGCATAAAAGGCTATGGGCCTAGTGCTGGAAAATGGGATTAGAATAATTAGGTACTTGTTTGACTGGTGCAGACTCGATGGGCCAAAGGGCCTTTTTCTGTGCTGTAGACCTCTATGACTCTATAATCAGGAATGTCAAAGTTAATCAATTTTTTCCCTGTTAACACCCATATTGTCTTTCCAGCTAAAAATCAGCTAACTGAGAGTAGACAATGGGTGGACAATGAGTGAGCCATGAGTGATGGTGGGGAAGTCAGTGGTGGTTATATCATTAAATGTCAAGGGGAGGTGCATAGGCTCTATTTTGTTGGAGATGTCAGGCACTTCCATGATGTGAATGTTACTTGCTGGTTATCAGCCCAAACCTGGATGTCATCCAGGTCTTGTTGCTTTCAGGCACAGAATGCTTCATTATCTGTGCGATTGCAAATGAAGTTGAGCACTGTGCTCTGCTGCCTGTATCCTATCTCACAACAAGTGCCGCTCACTCATCACTCCTGTGCTCATTGATGCATGTAGGCTTCCAGTCCCCAGATGACTCAATTTTTAAATTCTCATTCTCATGTTCAAATCTTTCTATAGCAGGCATGTCCTATATACGGCTCTCAGGCCACAATCTGGCCTGCCAAGTCTCGGTATCCAGCCTGCAGACTCACTGCTCAAAAATGGGTAGGTGCAATGAGAGATTTGCAAGGAGCTGCTCCTCCAATCACAGGCCATTTCTCTCCCGCAGGAGAGAAACAGTCTCTGATTTGAAGAACAGCGAGCAGTGTGAAAGTGAATGGTTTCTCTTTTGTTTTCACAGTGTGTGTTTTCTCTCGACCTTTGGCTGCGCTTGCTCTGTCTCACCATCCTGCACGGGTGCCAGCACCTTAAAGGAGCACAGGGGTTAAGATGGTGGAGCAGCCTGAGGAGGCCATGAGGAACAGCAGAGTCACAGCAACAGCGTCCACCGAACCGCCTGCCCGCCTGGGGTAGCTGCAGTCTCTGACAGGGCTGAGTGAGGAAGCTCGTCATGGCACCGGCACAGCCATCCTAAATCTCTCCTTGGCAGTAAAATCTCCAAACCTCCTGGGCCCGGGTGGTGAGTGAGTCTGTGCGAGTCAGTTCTTGATTCTTTTATGGGATGCGGATGTCATTGGAAAGGCCAGCATTTGTTGCCCATCCCTAATTGCCCTTGAACTGAGTGTCTCGCTAGAGTAAAGGCAATTAGGAGGCAACCACTTTGCTGAGGTTCTGGAGTGACATGTAGGCCAGACCAAGTAAGGATGGCAGATTTCCTTCCTTAAGGGGCATTAGTGAGCCAGGTGGGTTTTTATTGCCAGGATTTTCCGATGGTTGGACAGGCTCGGCGGGTGGGCCTGGGAGTGGTTGGGAAGTCGACTTCCGCCTTCGATGGGGCTCTGACCGCGATTCCACGCTGGCCGGCCAATTAATGGCCAGCCAGCGTGAAATGAATGCTGCAGTGCTCAACACTGCTGGGGTGGGGCGCAGGAGGAACACGCGTGCGGAACTTGGCGCATGCGTGGGGCTGCGTGCAATAAAATCTCCCTGAGGCACATAGCCTCAGGGAGCTGAAAAGTTTTGAAAATAAAAAATAAAAAATTTAAAAATGTCAGTCCCCTCATGTGACTCTGAGCAGGGACATGCTAGAAATTAGCTTGAAAATTTTTAATTTTCTTTGATCACTGATCGAAATGTCATCTCACTTGTGGATGAGGTTTCACAAAATATCCAAAGGCCGCTTGGCCTTTTTGCCTGTATGTCAACCATAAGGTTGGACAGGCAGTGAAAAGTTTCACTTAATTAGAACTTTAATAGCCTTAATAGCCTGTTAATTGTCAGCAGGCGTGCTGCCAACTCCCATGTGCGCCCACCTACCAAAATATCACACAAGTGCATGATGACATCAGGACACTTGCCTGCTTATTCAGGGTAGGTGTGCATCCACCCAACAAGTGCAATATTCTGCCCTATGACATTAGCTTTCACTTCCAGATTTTATCAATTGAACTTAAACTCCATCAGCTGCTGTGGTAAGATTTGAACCCATATCACCAGGATATTAGACTGGACCTCTGAATTACTAAGCCTAGTGACATTACCACTACCTCCAAACCTCCTAGGCCTGGGTGCGAGTGAGTGAGCCTATGTGAATGACTGAGTGAATGGGAGAACCCTGAGACTGGGAATGAGACTGACACACACACACACAACCCTTCCCCTCCTCCTCCCTCCTCAAAACCTATCGACAAAGCAGGCCAGGAGAGGGAGAAAACTCAGGCTGAAATGCAACCCACTTCCAACCCCAGCTTTTGTATGAATTCCACTGAGGCCAGCAAGGAGTGTGCACCATAGAGGTTAGTTAAACCCAACTCCTTAGGTCGGCCCTAGTCCCCAATCTTTCCCTGACCAGGACTTGGGCTTAGTCTGTCTCTCTCTAGCTCTGCTTCTTAAGCAAAAAGGTTTTATTGGTTAACTCTGCTGCTTGGCACTTTTTAACAGTAATTTTTATTAGTTACTCTTTTTAAAATTATCAATTTATTGCTTTGACATAGATTTTTAAAAAATTGATGTTTAATGTTGTGCCAAGCCTTATTTTTCTGAACATTGCTCATCACCCCCTTGAGTGAGAGAAAAATTGAAATGTGGCCCCTCACGCTAAAAGGTTGGACAACCCTGCTCTATGGCCTTTCCCTCCAAATCTCTGTAGTCTCTGCTAGCCCTAGAAATCTGATCTCTTGAGCATCCACAACTTCCTTTGCTCTACCTTTGATGGTGGTGTCTTCACCTTTCTAGGCCCTGAGTACTGGGATTCCCCCCCTAAACCTGTCTACTTCTCTCCTCCTTTAAGGAGCTCCTTAAGACCTAACTTCACCAAACTTGTGCAGTGGCTCAGCAAGTTTACCAATGTACAACTCAGTATGCTCACCAGAAAGGTTCCCAGTTCTATCAACAGTCTAGGATGAATTCACATATCTTGGTTATAGGAACAGTGGTAGCTCAATGTCACTTGGATTAAATATATGGAAAATCAGACAGGTTCTTGCTCCCTAACAGTCCAGAAATCTGTTGTGGATGTTGGTTTGACTTGGCTGTAATGCCTCATATTAGGTTAAGTGGCTTGTAATAACTTGCTTTTAGGTGAAAAATGTCCACTTGAATGAAATATTTGAGGGTGCCTTGTACATTCAGAACTGTGCCTCAGCATGGAATCTTTGTCTTAAGGTAAAGATTTTCAAATTGGGGTTCCATGGATCTTGAAAAGGGAGGGAAGTCCATGGATATTACAATTATTATGCACATATCACCAGATTTTGTACTTGTTCATTTATTAGCATGTTGCACTATTTTCCTTTGGGTAGCTGACAGTTTTTTAGAAACCGAACAGAGGGTGTGTGGGAGTGTGTTACAATTTGCATGAGTCCTTGGAAGTGTGTCATTATTTGTAGAGGGCTCAACATGCAACCAAGATTGAGTATCAGTGCCTTAAGGGAGGGAGGGAGGGATGGGATGATAGAAAAGCTGCTGGAAAGTATACGTACATGGACATCAGATAAGAATAGGATTGGGCTAAGCTGGAATATTCTCCATGATTAAATAATTGGCTGGTGTTCACAGTCTTAGTACATTATGAGAAATGGGCACTAGGCTGAGGTAGCAGTTGCTGCTGGTACCCATGGAAATGTGCACAAGCATGAGTCTGTGCCTTCAGGAGAGGAGGAGAAAAGTGTGGAAATGAACTGTTTACAGGTTTAACCCTTAATGGTAATGGCTGTTGGGGCTTTATTGGACTTAGTGCATTCTGTCTTCTTATTTTCATTCAATGCTTGAATATTATTGAATAAATCAATGATATACTCTTACTGTTTTCTTCATAGATTTTGTTGCCATCAAGTTTTGAAGACACACTGCCATTCTATCACTTTAGGCACTGGCAATCATTTTGTTCTCAACTTGCTATTGAGATATTCCAGAACACCCTCCCCATGAGGGAACGAATAGGCATACTTCCACACGCAGGTTAGTGCAGTTTGGTTCTAAGGATTGTTACCAGGAGAACCAGGTTTATTAATCTGAAATAGCTCCATTTAGATCATTTCAGATTTGGAAATTTGTATCACCTGCAATAGATATTCCATAGTGGCTTCCCTATAGGTTAAACTGTGTCTGTTTGAAGGAGGGCAAATATTTTGCAATGAAAGTTTATAGTGTATACAGATGCACTAAAAACAGATAAGGTACGCCTGCACTCTTAGCACTCTCGATGGCCTACTCTGTCAGTTGGATGACCTAAAGGAGGTTTTTGTAAACAGTTCCTTACTGCACAAAGTATGTTGCCCTAAAATCTTTAAGTGTCAGAAGGCCCCTTGTCAGCTTCCAAACATATACACCTTTTTTGTATACATCTGCAAAAGTGATTTGCTACAAAGTTTAAAAGAAGGGCGTTATAGAATTAGACAATTAATCAGAACAATTTTCATTCATGTATTCTCAAAATAAATGAATACACATAAATATATACTCTTGTCAATTTTACATTAAAATTTTTATGATGGTATTAAGTATTTCTTATATTTTTAAACTTCATATATATGGAATAGGCAAAAGATTTTCTTAAGTAACTGGTGCTAAAAGGCAAGCTTGCTTTCTCTCAAGAACACAACTAAGGGTGGCATCTGGTCTCATGCAAGAAAACAGGCCAGAGTGTTTGACCTACTTAAATAATTGATACTTGATGGGTCAGGGCACATTGTGTCATCTTTAGAATTTCCTGGGTGTCTGTGAATAATATTGTGCATTGATATGCTATGCAACCATCGTGACCTTTATCTGATTTTCATTAACAGTTCTATATAGCCAGAATATGGTAAGTTTTCACTAGTTTTGAATCCTGCTGGCAAATTTCACTTGGATCAACTCTACTTCCAGATCATTGTGATGAGGTAGAAATTTATTAGTGCAAAGGCAAATGCTTATCTAAAATACATACCAAATGGCTGTTGTTATTTTGGACTTAGTAAACAATTAAGTGACCTGGCGAAATTCCAGTATTGCACTGCTATCCATTCCGCTGAATTATTCTCACTTTTGTATAATTTTACTGCAGCCAGATTTTGCAACCACTTCAAGGACTTTGTTATTGACTGTCCAGAAGAGATTATCTTGAGTTGTTAGTGTCATTGGATTATTTGAAGCAACAGCAAGGAATACATGTTGAATCTACTAACTTGTAATGCCCAGCTACATCAAACAGATCACAAATTCCGTGTTTGCTTCGGCCAACATTTTCATTACTTTTTTCAAGGATAGCTATCCAATAGAACCTTGACTTATGACCCTTTGTTGTATAGAGAGACTAAACCTTAAGTCAGTTACAAAGATGAAACACAGTATAACAGATTACTGGTACACTGAAACTAAAGTTTAGGTGCCTCAGCATATCAAGGGCTGTCTTGCCTTACAAATTATCTGAGGTTATTGTAGTCAGCTTTGGCATTGCCATGGGTTCTGGGGAAGAAGAAGGCCGTCTTTAACCAGTGGCAAAACAGCCAGAGGAGAAGTCTGAAGAAATAACTGGTTTCACAGAAGCAGTATTGAACTAGACTATAATAACTGTAAAGGGAAGCTGTAAAAACGCTTCTTAAGAAAAAAGTTCTTATTAAGGATCTTTGGTCCCAACTGATGTAGCAGGGCCTGGTACATAAGGGGTTAACATGGGACAGAGTAGAGTACCACCCACACAGTGATGTAAGAAGACACGTGACCCAAAGCCAGGGTCATGTCTAAAGATAGACAGAATAGATGAGGACATAGGATGGAATTTTCTGTGCCCATTGGCATCAGCCGTCATGGAGGGTGTGAGTGGACAATATGGTGGGAAAAATTGGTTTCATGACGTCGTGAAACCAGTTTGCCATCGTTCTCTGCACCTGTCAATGGCGGGCTGCTTTTCTCACCGCCGCGTGTTGGGAACTTCATCTTAATACATCTGCATATCATTATAAGCCCTGCTTGCCAGAATCATACCCCCACGCTGGATCATCCAGGCATGTCGGAGTGATTGCACGCCGATGTGATTCACAACAGAACATAAACGACATGCACCTGGCAAGCTGCACTTCACTCGGGACTTTGAGGTTTGTTTGCCTACCTTGCTTCAGGCAGCACTCGCAGTTATCAGCGCCAGGCTTCAAAGGCAGCACCGCATCACTTTTAGGGGAGCTCATGGGCAGGTCTCTACTTACGAGAATAGCCGTGAGGTGGGGGTGGCTTTTCAACAGCTGCAGGGCTAGGGCTTTACTGGGAAAGGAAGATATCTCAGGGCATGTGTGGGGACACGTGTTAATCTGTGCAAGTGGCCTCAAGATGGTCAGGGCTGAGGAGGCAGTGTCTAGAAGAGATGAGGCCAGATGGAGATGTGAGGGTGTGTGTGAAAGAATGAGTGGTGATGTCCCTTGAGCTGGCAGTGAGTGAGATGCCAATGAATACGTAAAGGGCTTGTGAGTGTATGAGTTTGGAGTGATGAGATGGTTGCCTTACCCTGGCGGCACAAATGAGATCATGCATCCCCTTTCTGCATTGGATGGCCAATGTCTTCTGTGCAGTGTTGGCACTGACCACCTCTGCCACTGGCTCCCAAGCTGGAGTGGTGAGCCTGATGGGCCTCCTGCTGCCAGAACAGGGTTAGAGGACATGGTGACGGGGCTCCAACAGTGCCCAGAAGGCGTCCCAGGAATGTGTCACTGAACTGGGGTGGTGGGGAAGCTGCTGTCTTCTTGCCTTTCGGGGCCATGTCTTCTGTGCAGCAGCCCTGGGCTGGAAGCACTGAGAGTTGTGTGAATGGCTGCACTTTAAACCTGGCCCCCGGCATGAGGAAGCAGAGAGGCGATGGCATGGTGGGTGAATTGGAGGCCGTCTGCCAGCGAAATGGTGTATTTCTTGGGAATGCATGATTAATGAGGCAGGATTGGTATGATGTGGCGTGAAAAGCCGCCATTGTGGCCAGCGGATAAAACATTCCTTTTCCAGCCCACTACCACACTTAGTGCAAATCTGGGGCCATTCTGCCCCTAGACAGGAGTCAGCTCCATATCTGTACCCTCTACTGTAAATATGTGTATAGTTATGAGTTGTTAATAAAGACTTGCTGTTAACATACTCAAGGCTACGAAGCCTACTTCATGGTGTCCGAAGCAGGATTCTTCATGGTGGCAGCAATGGGATCAAAATCCTCATTCTTACAAGAATACTGAGAAACTAAGAAATGGTGCACCTTCAATGGATCCTGCACTGAATCTAATTCCCAACCGAAGCAACAGACGCTGAGAAAACTCACCAGAAAAAAAAGATAAAGCTCCAGAGACAGAAAAGCCTGGAAGCAAACAAGAAAGGGAGAAGTTTTACTCTAGCCGAAGACTCCATCTCATCCTTCTTGAAAGTCCAACTTCAGCTAGCAAAGCTTGCAGGCTACAAGGGTGAGACAAAATTTTTAAATTCCAAGCCAACTAGTCCTGAGAAACCCCTTTTAAGTCATTCAGTCAGAAGCACCATTTGAAAGCAACCCAATGCTAAACTCCATCCCAGACTTCAAGTCTAAGTACGTGGCTCCCGAGTCCAGCAAAAAAAGATATCCATAAATAATTTCATCCACTCCTGATACCTCGTGATCATCTAAGTTCAGAAACAGCAAGCCCACTCTTCTTTTCCAAGAGTCCCAACTTGTAATGCAATATCGCTGAATGAATGAAGTTGGCAGCCAGTCGACCTACCATTGCAACCCCTTATTCTTCAGGCAGAAGCGCGCTGCTGCCATTTTAGAAAGCCCACCAAAAACCCACAAGCGTGGGAAGATTCTTTGTTCAGCAGTAACTGGCGACACCATCTTGGAAGTCTGTAACCTCTTAAAACTGTACCTACCCTTTTTAAAATCATCAAAAATACATTGCAATTCTACACACTCAGCTCCACTGGGAGTCACACATGGCCCAGACCAGTTGCACAACTGGAGTCTTTGAAGGAGAAGATTTTTAAGATACAGCATTGCTCCAGACTTCAGAAAAAATTCTGCAGACCTGCAAGCTAGAGGCTATATTGTACTAGACAAGGCAATCCAGCTACTATGACTGTCTGAGCTACAGGAAGAACACAGGATCGCCCTAAGAGGAGAGAACACTTAATGGGGCAGAAACTAACCCTCAGTTTGCCATATCAAGTCACAAAATGCAGGGGCCATCCAAGTCAGGGAAAGCAATCCCTGAACTGCCCAGCAGAGTGACCTTACCAGTGCTGTGGTGTGAAGCGTCCTCAAAGGAAAGATCAGTGTCCTTTAAGTACTGCCTAATGCTTCCACTACCACAGACAGGTACACTTTGGTAAACTGCAGGTCAAAACCCCAGCAGCACACAGACATCCCAAAGACCATCCATGAGGTCGAGACCAAAGACCCAGACAATGCACAGCCTTCTTGGGGACATCAGAGAATGTGGTTCTTCATTTTGGAATGCTGATATCCTGACAAATGGTCATCTAACCAAGTTTCAATTAAATTCAAGTGCCAGCCTGACAGTCCTGCCAGATGAAGAACCATGGCTCCAGAGCTTTTGGATTTGAATGGCTGAGACTCCACTGTATGGAGCAGGGGGAGTCTGACTCCCGGTCATTGGAATGATCCTTGAACCACTGAATTATGGTGACAAACAAATCTTTGAGCTGATGTAAGTTGTCCACAATCAGTCTTTCTCTCTTCGGCGGAAGCTGCCAAGACTACCACACTACTCCTGGCAAGCATGACCTGGCTCCAACAGCTCCGCCAAGAGCTTCTCCACAATGAAGAGGGTGCCTGCATCCGCACCTACTGCCAATAGGGATGGGTTTGGCAGAGACCAAGTGGTAGTTCTGCCAGGACGTTGTTCTATCAGCAGAGCCACTTCACAGTCACAGACAACTTGCTGATCTGTGACGAACGGCTAGTCATTCTGGCCTCTCTGCCTCAGACGCCCTTCTGAAGATATACCTAGGTTAGCTGGGAATCACAAAGTGTAGGGCACTTGCCCAATCGGCCACCTGCTGTCCAGGCATCTCCAAAGCAGTAGAAGAGACCATCACAAATTGCCAGGTTTGCTGGCCGCACCGCCAAGCCCACACAATTCCCCAACAGGCTGAGATAAAGGCTCGCCATTGACCTACTTGTCTACAATGGCAGATCCTTCCTAATCGTCATAGACTACTTTTCCAGATAGGTGGAGGTAAAGCAACTTCATATAACTACATGGAGGTGGTCATCAAAGCATTTAGAGATATTCACAAGCTATGGCATTCCAGACGATGCTCATATCAGATAACGACCCTCAGTTCTCTAAACCATGCTTTGCACACTTTGCAGCCGTAGCCTGCTTCCACCACCACACCAACTTCCCAAGATACCCGCAGTCAAACACCGAGGTGAAATGAGAGGTCAGTATGATGAAGGAAAACTCGAATTTCCTCACCACACGGCCAGTTGACAGGCCCATCCCCTTACTGTGCAGCCTTGTCCCCATCCGAGTTTCTGATGGGCAGGAAACTTTGTACACAACTCCTGTTCCTGTCGAAGAAACTCCTGCCAGTGTTGGTAGCCAAAGATTACCAGGCAAAAGGGGAGTCCTATAGTCAGAAGCAAGCTTGTGCCTATAACAGATAGTGCCACGCCAGACACTTGCCGGAGCTGCAGCAGGGTGACAAGGTCTGGATTCTGGATCTTGGGAAACAAGGGACAGTCCTCTGCTAGAACAAGGATCAACCCTGCTCCTACCATACTGGTTCGCCAGAAAGCACAGTCAGAAGCAACAGGAGGAGTCTCCACCCTCTCCCTCCATTGCACAATGGAGGACCATTGATGAAGATGCCCAAACACCAGTCCAACCATCAAGCCAACAACAAGAACAAGCGACACTGGAGCAAACCCCTCTCCCAACAGAACAGCAAATGAGATGTAGAAGGGTTATAAGGTCTCCAGACTGCCTGAGCCTTTAACTTCAAGAACTTGAAGGGGGAAGATGGGGCAGTAAGAATGTTATTAATGTCGATACTGTAATAGCAAAAATATTAGAAAAGCATTAATGTTGTAACAATTGGATTAATGCACAAGACTTATTAACAATGTAAGGCTTGCAAGTAAATTAAAACAACTCTACATCTATGGGATAAAAACTTGGGGGAGGTGTAGTTGTAGGGTTTGGTACATACAGGGAGAATGTGGGACCAAGTATAGTACAGCCCACACAGTGATGTAGGAGGGCACATGACCTTGAGCCATGGTCAATCTAGAGATGGACAGAGATGGGTAAAGGTCTAGACTGGAGTCAGCTCAATACCCACACCCTCTGCTGTAAATATGTATACAGTTATGAGTTGTTAATAAAGACTTGCTTTTAACATACTCAAGAATACAAAGCCTACTTCCTGGTGTTTGAAGCAAGATTCTTCACCAACCTGAACCCCCAACCACCCCCCCCACCCCACCACCCCACCCACCCACCCTCCTACTCAGGTAGTTCCTACTTCCATGATTGGCAAGGCAGGTATGCCACTTTTCTCCTTGTATCTTGAGTGCTGAGGCTCCAAGTGACTGGGCTGCCTAATGTAGGATGTTTTTTTCCCCCAAATTCAATTCTTCTGAAACTGCTGGCACAGGGATTGTGAGGTCAGGCATTGGCCCAGAATATCTGGATCCTGGAGATAGATTTTATGCTCCCCTGCCAAAAGGTTTGAAGGTAGGGTGGGCTTGTTAAAACCAGTGGGCGGTCTACCCACCACTTACCTGTCTCCTCCTGCCTCCACAGCAATTATACCTGCAGTGGGGGTGGCGTCGAGTGGCCCACCTGCCAATGGGCCAATTGAACCCCTAAGTGGGCAATTAATGCTCACTTAAGGGCTTCATCACGATTCTGCCAGCTTTAACTGATGGCAGGAGAGGACTACGCCAAGTGCCCAGACTGGGAGGTTTCCCTACGAGGGTTTGTGGTGAACGGAGGGGTTTCCCTCCTTAACAGGCCCCCTTGGCTCCATCAAACGGCCGCCCCAAGGTGGCATCCCCTCCTCCCCCACCCCATGGCCTTTCAAAACGCCAATCCCCGCCGCACCACCATCCCCCCCCCCCCACCTTGTTCCACTCGCCAGCACCTGCCAGCTTGGCACCTGGCGAAACCCCTCCAACACTTACCCAAATCCCGATCCAGCATTAAATGCCTGTGTCCTGAAGTGCTGGCAGCTTTCTGGGATGGGACTTCCTGACCCACCCCACTGGAGCGATGGAGGGTTTTTAACCCTCAGAGAATCAAAAATTTTATATCAGATGAACCACCCTCAATCTCCAGCCATGATTATGTCCAATATTCATCAGCAAGCAGACGTAAAAGGGGCATAGAATAAATTAAGATATATGAGCAAAGATGTTTCCCACCCAAGTGCCCGGACCAACAGAATTTAAATGAGTTTGTGAACATAAATTCTCGTATTAGGAGTATTTATTGACCATTTTATTTACCACTGGGCAAATTGTGTGCACAATATATATATTTTATATATATCTTGTGTATATATTTGTTCATGGGATGTGAGTTTTGTTGGCTAGGCCCAGCATTTGTTGCCCATCGCTAATTGCATTTGAGAAGGTGGTAGTGAGTGACCCCTGGAATTGCTGTAGTTCATGTGATGTAGGTACGCCCTCAGAATCTTAAACAAGGTGTTCCAGGTTTTGACACACCAGCAGTAAACAAACAGAGATATAGTTCCAAGTCAGGATGCTGTATGTGTGTTGGAGGGGAACTTGCAGGTGATGATGTTCTAATGCATCTGCTGCCTTTGTTCTTCTAGCTGGTAGAGATTATGAGTTTGGAAGGCACAAGTTGCTGCAGCACATCTTGTAGACTGTATCCACTGCTATCACTGTGCACTGGTAATGGGGGGAGTGAATGTTTAAGTGGTGGATGAGGCGCTGACGAAGGGGTCTGCTTTGTCCAGGACTGTATCGAGCTTCTTGAGTGTTGTTGGAGCTGCACTCATCCAGGAACGTGGACAGTATTCCATCACACTGTTGACTTATAAAGTCATAGAATCATGTGCCTTGTAGATGGTGGACAGGTTTTGGGAAGTTAGAAGGTGAGTTACTCATTGCAGAATTCCCAGTCCCTAATCTGCTCTTGTAGCCACAGCATTTATATGGCTGGTCTAGCTAAATTTTTGATCAATGGTAATACATGGAATGTTGATCATGGGGTGGGTGTCCAGTGATGGTAATGCCATTGAAGGTCAAGGGCAGATGGTTAGATTCTCTTGCTGGAAAAGGTTATTGTATGGCACCTGTGTGGTGCGAATGTTAATTACCGCTTATCAACCCAAGAAGTAATGTTTTCAGTACTTCTTGAATGCAGATATGAACTGCTTTGAAGAATTATGAATGAAACTGAATCGTCAGCAGACATCCCTACTTCTGACCTTATGATAGAGGGAAGGTCATTGATGAAGCAGCTGAAGATGATTGGGCCTTGGACACTACCCTAAAGGACCTCCTGCAGTAATGTCCTGGGGGCTAAGATCCTCCTTTGTGTCATCAATGACTCCATTGATGTTGATTGTGCTAGGGCCCCTTGATGCCATATTCGATCAAAGGCTGCCTTCATATCAAGGGCAGTCACTGTCACCTCACCTTTGGGATTTACCTCTTTTATCTATGTTTTGACAAAAGCCTCATTACAATGAGGGCAACAGCCAAATGGCCCCAGTGGAACCCAAACTGAAGAGCAGGTTATTGCCTAAGTGTTACTTGGAAGGACTGTTGATGACACCTTCCATCACTTTGCTGATGATGGAGAGGAGGCTGATGGGACCGTAATTAGCTGGATTGAATTTGTCTTGTTTTTTGTGGACAGGGCATACTTGGGCAATTTTCCATATTGTCAGGTAGATGTCATGTTGTAGCTGTACTGGGACAGCTTGGCTAGGGTTGCAGCTAGTTCTAAAGCACAAGTCTTCAGTAGTGCTGCCGGGATATTGTCAGGGTCCCTAGCCTTTGTTGCAACAATGTCTTCAGGCATTTCTTGAAAGCACATGGAATGAATTGAACTCGCTGAAGACTGGGATCTGTGATGCTGAGAACCTCAGGAGGAGGCCAACATGGATCATTCACTCAGCACTTCTGGCTGAAAATGGTTTCAAATCCTTCTGCATAGCCCTTTGCATGGAATGCTGCACTCTGCCATCATTGAGGATTGGGGTGTTTGTGGACCCTCTTCCTCTGGTTAGCTGTTTAATTGTCCAGCACCATTCATGACAGGCTGTGACAGAACTGCAGTGCTTTGCTCTGATCCATTGGTTTTGGAATCGCTTAGATCTGCATTTAGCATGTGGCTTCTACACTTTAGCATGCATTTAATCCTGTTTTGTAACTTCACCAGTTTGACGCTTCATCTCTAGGTATGCCTGGTGCTGGACCTGGCATACTTTCCTACATTTTTCATTGTACCAAGGTTGATTCCCTGGCTTGGTGATAATGGTAGATTGTGGGACATGCTAAGGATTGTGCTTGAATACAGTTCTATTGCTGCTGATGGCCCACAGTGTCTCATAGATGCCTAGTTTTGCGTTGCTAGATCTGTTCTGAACCTATCCCATTTAGCACGGTGGTAGTGTCAAGCAAGACGATAGAACGTGTTCTCAGTGTGAATTTGGGACTTTGCCTTCACAAAGACTGCAGGATGGTCACTCCTACCTATAGGTCATTGACAAATACATCTGCGTCAGGTGATTGGTGAGGACGAGGCTAAGTAGATTTTTCCACCTTGTTTGTTCCCTCAACACCTGCACAGGCCCAGTCTGCTAGATACATCTTTCAGGACATGGCCAGCTCGGACAGTGATTACCCGAGCCAATCAGTGATGGACATTGAAGACCCCACCAAGAGTATATTCTGTAATTTAGCTGTCCTCAGCTGAGGGAGGAAGGTAGTTGGTAATCAGCGGACTTCCTTGGCCATGTTTGACCTGATGCCATGAGTCTTCATGGGGTCCAGATTCATTGTTGAGGACTCCCAGGGCCTTTCCCTGTTGACTGTTTACCACTGTGCCACCATCTCTGATGGGCCTGTTCTGCCGGACATACCGAGAGATGGTGATGGAGGAGTCTGGGAGCTTGTAAGGTATGATTTGACGACAATGACTATGTCAGGATGTTGCTTGAGTAGTCTGTGAAGCTGCTCTTTCAATTTTGGCATATGTCCCTAGATGTTAGTGAGGAGGACTTTGCAGGGTTGACTGGGGAGGGTGTGCTTTTGACATTTCCGATGCCAGGTCAATGCTGGGTCGTCTGTCTGGTTTTAATCTTATTCGACTTTTCCATGCTGTTTTATATGAGTGGCTTGCTAGGGGGCAGTTAAGAGTCAATCACATTGCTGTGGGTCTGGAGTCACATGTATGCCACACTGGGTAAGGATGGCAGATTTTCTTCCTTGAAGGGCATCAGTGAACCAGATTTTACAACAATACAGTAGTTTCATGATCATCACTACTGCGACTAGCTTCTTATTCCTGATTTGTTAATTCATTGAATTTAAATTTCTCCAGCTGCCTTGGCAGGATTTGAACTCATATCTCCAGACCACTAGTCCTGTAATAGTACCGCTATGCAACCATTCCCTATTGACATGGAAGTGATGTGCATGTAGTAAAACAAGTATTTTCATGATTTTGGAAACACTTAAACAACTGCCAGAGTTTGAGCATTTCTCCTCCATGATGCTCCGCGAAGCCTACAGTGATGATGATGCATTGTAAGATAACAATGGAACATTAAGAAAAATGTGAGCGCACTTATCTAGGTTACCTTTTGGAGATCATTACATTTCTTCCATTTAGCCTGCTCTATAACTGCCATACCCTCAGCTCCATTCTCTGAAAGACATCCTTCAGCATGACCTCAAAACTACATTCTGCTATAGAGCAGATAAAACAAATTGCTTTAATTATATTCAACTGTTCCAAAGAGAGGTTTCAGCCTATACTCTCACAGGAATTTGGAGGTGTAGGGCTTGAAAAAAGGATGAGGCTAAGTTGTGAATTCTTGGCTCTGGTATCCAAAAGCAAAACCACAATGCAATATTTATCTATGTCATGCAAGATGTTGACAAAATTTACTCTGTGATGCACACCCTTCAACATGTATAGTGTTCATCAGAAAAATCCATGTAGAGGCTCTGTGACAGATAAAAAGGCCTTCCAGTGCCTATGGAAACCGAGGGACATGTTTTTGGTGTCTGACGTCAATGCCCACTTATTCACATTTTCAGCATACTTCAGTGGCTTATTAGAACCGTCCTTTGAGAAGGTTATAGTCTCAGGCATGGATGGAATGGAGCACACTGAGGCCAAATCATCTTTTCTTTATTTAGCATCAGTGATATCAAAGAGGATAAACCAAAGGTAATTATTAACATTGATCTCTTTATTCTGGTAAAGAATTTTATTAAATCCAACATGCTCTATGGAAAAAGGGAAAAACATAATAAGGAAAATATTTGTTGACATTTGCCGTTATGCTACAGAAGATTTTAGACTTCAAATGTACTACAAGTGTTGAAAGTTTACTACAGATGCCAGAGGAACACAGAATAATACAGGCAGGTGAAGAATTTCTTTACAGAACTCTTGTGAATTAGATTCTTATAACCAGATTATGGCAGATTTTGGGAATAGTGCTTTCAAAGTTGTTGCACGTTATTGAAAAATTGATTAGAGAAACAATCCATACATTTCACATTTTACACATGGTACAGGCTTTGAAACATATTTTCTTCCTTGTAGAGTAGATTCTAGTTTATGCCGAGCATGCAATTCGACTGAAAAAATTAGCTAAATTTTCGCTCCTGAGTGAGGAGCGCAGTCAGGATTTTCATTCCAGGGAAATGGGTGCTAACGTGAGTTGGGCCTGTTGTATCAGAAAGGGTTCGGAGGCAGCCACAGGAGCTGCTGGGTGCCATGACATTCTGGTTAAGAGGCTCTGGGCCTTGTTCCATGTGTAAAAAACCCAGTAAAAAGAAAAACAGCAATCATGCCCTCACCCCTCACACCCCACACACTCCCCATACACTATCCATGCTAAATCATGCCACTTAATGCACCTGATCCACCCCCATGGCCCTTAATCCCTCCATGCCAACCTAAGCCCCTTTTCCCACCCTCCATGGTCCCTCTTATCCTCCATGTAAATTTGGTGCCAACCCATGCATCCCCACCAACCATCCTTTGCCATTACATCCTCCATAACAACTCCCTGGCATCCATCATGGACAGCCCTCAGGAGCCATAGTGAGATGAAACAAAATAAAGTTCTAAGTATCTATTGATGACTTAACTATATTTTAAAAACACTTTCATTGATAAAAGACCATTCAATAAATTTAAGTCATTTCAAGTAATTAATTCCGTATAAAAACAAACATTTGTATTCATAGCCCCGCATCAAAGATAGCTAATCAGTTTATAACCACTTAGAGGTGTCAATAAAACTGTGAACTTACAGGTCCCCTACTCTGATAAATGATAGGCTGTGGAAGCAGTTAAGCAGAAATAATAATATAATGAAGAGGGTAGGTGCTGAGCTAATTAAGGTGCGGGTGAGTGCTTCTAGTGAGCTCCCTGAAAGCAGACAGGTGCTCCAGGGAGCTGCAGAACTCCACAGAATAAAGCCTTATGTCAACAAACATCCGGTGAAATTGCAAATGCTGATTTTTTTTCAACAGCAGGTTGGCTGTTATTTTTTCAAAATTTAAAGGGCAGGAGATATAAATAACTTGACAGTTCCACAGAGCTTACCCACTTTTTATGCACTCTCTTGCCTACTCTTAATGCCAAAGGGGTGCCTGACCTCTCCCAGAGGGGTACCTTACCTCTCCTAATGGGGTATATTACCTCTCCTAAAGGGTCTCTTATTCTCCAAAGGATTCTAGTCAGTTCAAACCTTTTCCTCAAATGTCTAAAGCCCATGGCCTGAATTTTTCGATCGTCGGGCATGCGCGATTGGCGGGCCTAGAAGCAGATGGGAAATGGGTCTCCAGCTGCAATTGACTCTTGACAGTGATTTCACGCCGGCTGGCCAATTAATGGCCAGCCAGCGTGGAACTTGGGCTGAGAAATGGTCAGTGCTGCTGGGGTGGGTTAGGGAAGAGGCGGGTGGGTATGAGGGTGTGGGTGAACGCTTCTAGTGAGCTCCCTGAAGCCAGGCAGCTACGACAGGCAAATGAGAGCCCTCCCACCATCGAAATGGTGTGTTTCCTGGGAACGCATGTAGCCAATGTTGTTCCATTGTTTAAGAAGGGTAGCAGGGATAATCCAGGAAATTACAGGCCGGTGAGCCTTACGTCAGTGGTAGGGAAATTATTGGAGAAGATCTTTGTGACAGGATTTACTACCATTTGGAAGCAAATGGGCATATTAGTGAGAGGCAGCATGGTTTTGTGAAGGGGAGGCCGTGTCTCACTAACTTGATCAAGTTTTTCGAGGAAGTGACAAAGATGATCGACGATGTTATATACATGAATTTCAATAAGGTCTTTGACAAGGTCCCTCGTGGCAGACTGGTACAGAAGGTAAAGTCGCATGGGATCAGAGGTGAGCTGGCAGGAAGGATCCAGAATTGGCTTGGTCATAGAAGACAGAGGGTAGCAGTGGAAGGCTGCTTTTCTGAATGGAGAGCTGTGACTAGTGGAGTTTAACAGGGATCAGTGCTGGGACCTTTGCTGTTTGTGGTATACATAAATGATTTGGAGGAAAATGTAACTGGGCTAATTAGTAAGTTTGCAGATGACACTAAGGTTGGAGGAGTTGCAGATAGTGAAGAGGATTGTCAAAGGATACAACGGGATATGGATCGGTTGGAGACTTGGGTGGAGAAATGGCAGATGGAATTTAATCCGGACAAATGCAAGGTAAAGCATTTTGGAAGGTCTAATACAGGCAGGAATTATACAGTAAATGGCAGAACCCTTAAGTGCATCGATGGGCAGAGGGATCTGGGTGTACAGGTCCACAGGTCACTGAAAGTGGCAACGCAGGTGGATAAGGTAGTCAGGAAGGCAAATGACATGCTTGCCTTCATTGGCAGGGGTATTGAGTATAAAAGCTGGGAAGTTATGCTGCAGCTGTATAGAACCTTGGTTAGGCCACAGTTGGAATATTGCGTGCAATTCTGGTCACCACATTACCAGAAGGATATGGAGGCGTTGGAGAGGGTGCAGAGGAGGTTTACCAGGATGCTGCTTGGTCTGGAGGTTATTAGCTATGAGGAGAGGTTGGAGAAACTCGGATTGTTCTCACCAGAGTGACGGAGATTGAGGGGCGACTTAATAATTGAGTGGCATGGACAGAGTAGATAGTCAGGAGCTTTTTCCCAGGGTGGAAGAGTCAATTACTAGGGGACATAGATTTAAGATGAGAGGAGAAAACAATAAAGGAGATGTGTGGGGCAAGTTTTTTACGCAGAGGGTTGTGAGTGTCTGGAATTCGCTGCCAGAGGAGGTGGTGGAAGCAGGTACGATTGTGGTGTTTAAGAGGCAGCTTGACAAATACATGAATAGGATGGGAATAGAGGGATATGGACTCCGGAAGTGCAAGATGTTTTAGTTGACGGGCAATATGATCAGTGCAGGCTTGGAGGGCCGAAGGGCCTGTTCCTGTGCTGTACTTTTCTTTGATCTTTGTTCTTTGTTCTCTGTTCTAAAAGTGGTAGTGCTACCTGTGAAGCCTGACACTGATGACCACGAGTGCTGCCCAAAGCAAGGTAGGCAAACAAACCTTGAAATCCGAGCGAAGTGCAGCTCGGCCAGGTGCATGTTGCTTATGTACAGCTGTGAAGTATGTTGGCATGATTGCTTGAATGATCCAGGTTGCAGGGATGCTTCCGGTGAGCTAGGCTTATAATGATATGCAGATGTATCACAATGAAGTTCCCGATGTCTGACGGTGGGAAACACGGCCCGCCATTGACAGGCAGCGCGGACGATTGAAAACTGTTTTCACAACGTCAAACTGATTTGTGGCCTTCTTGCTATATTGCCTGCTCACGCCCGATGCCAATGGGCATGGAAAATTCCGCCCTAGGCCAATGAATATGAATATGAATTCTCTGATATTTAACCTTTTTTTCAGAAATATTGGCATATGCTAGGTTCTTTCTTCTCATTTATTGTGACAACTGATTTGGATAATTTCAACTAATGTCAAATTGGGTGGTCTATTATATTTTTAAAGATTGTAATAAAATTTATATTTCACAGTCAATGTACTTAATGCTCACACTGTGCTTCCTACATCGATACCTTCTGTGTGCTTCTCAAGTGTGCTGGCTGGCTTGTTCAGATGACAAGATACACAAGATGGTTAGAATAGGCTGTTGGCTTGTGGTTCTGTGGAGGTTCTAGCCAGCTGGACAGGATTACATTTTGAAGCTAGGTAATCCACATTTGTGGGACTTGAGATGGACCATATGGAAAATATACTTAGAATCATATGCTTCTATAAACTACTTCAGCAACCACAATAGCTGTTCTATGTTTGTATCAATGTTCGTATCTCAGTTAGTGAAATAAACAGCAATAATATCTCTATAATATGGCACTGTTCAGTAACTCTGTACTGGAGCATTCTGAGGACAAGTCAGTTAGATAAATCTCTGGCTTGATGGTTTACTTTCCAGAGGTTCCTCCTTCACATTCCAATAGTCCGCAAAGTTTTCATATTCATCACACTTTTTATAACAAAGACCAGACTTATCTGTAGAAAAACACCAGCTTAAAACTATTTATAGAGCATGATTTAAACCAGACTTACAGCTGCAAGCAAATTACAAATATCATCTTTTTACTATAAACATAGCTACAGATCTTAGCTGGCAGTAGAAAAGAGATCAAAATATTAGCTTCAGGAACAGGTGTAAGCTGTATATCTTGCCAGACTTCTATTTCTTATTATAATATCATATAGCATTTCAAGATTCCACCTAAAACAGGTTCGAAAAAAATGTACTCTTTTTGGCTTATTTGCTGTGAATGCATCAGCTTTTGCAGACTTATAGTTCCATGAGCACCAGTTCCCCTAGCACTTCACCCAGAAGGTCATTCTTCACAAGTGGGTGTACACTTAGAGTATTGGGAGGCCAGATAATGCAGAAGGGCATTAAAACCAAGGCTGGTCATCTCCTGACTCAAAAGGCATGAATGTACACTTCCCAAAAGGGATCAGGAATAGAATTGAAAGCAAATCCCTGTCGGATTTTCCCACTCTTCAGCCATGCAATGTTGAGACCAAAGTTGGAATAAGTTTGAATACCACAGAAAAAAATAAAGTAATATTTGTATGAATCATATCATCTATGGGCTGGATTTTATGTCCCAGGGCAGGCAAGCTGCCTGACGCCTGCCTCACCTAAAAGGGAAGACACGTCGGGATGGGTGGGAAGGCCACATGCTGGGCTGAATTTTACATTGCCCCAGTGGGCGTATTTCCTGTGGGGCGGGGGGGAGGGGCACATAAAATGGGGTGGACACCCATTCAATCACCTTCTCCACTCATCCCCATAACACAGGGCCACCATATTTAAATGAACAATTAAAGGCCAATTAGGCTGGTTATCAATTGACTCTAATAATAAACTGCCCACACCACATGTTTGGCATGGGCAGCAGGGCGGGAACAGGAATGGGAAGCCCGATTTTTCACCTCAAGTGGTTAGAGAATGGGAAGGAAGGTTGCTCTTCGAGGGCTGCTCTTTGCCAATTGTGGGTAGCATCACTTTGGTTGAACACCACCCCCCCCCCCCCCATTTCCTTCCTATCCGCTCCCTCCCTTAAACACAACCACAACACCTCCCTCCTCCTCCTCCTCCTCCTCCACCCCCCCCCCCCCCCCCCCCCCCCCCCCCCCCCCCCCCCCCCCCCCCCCCCCCCCCCCCCTCCCTAACTTACCCAAATCCTCCCTGTCCAGATCCCGGACTTACCTGCTCTGGGGATCTAAGGCCTTGGGGTCCCTTCTTCTCTAGCAGTCCTGGCAATGGCCACTGACACTTTCCTGGCACTCCTGGGACTGATAGAGCTGCCGGCCAGTTGGATTGGCTGGCAGCTCCTGAGGGCAGGTCTTCTGCCCCAATGAGGGGTGGAAGTCCCACTTGGTCCTTGTTAATGAGCAGTGCTTTATGGCTGTGGGGCAGGTCGGTGTGGATCATGTTGGCTCCGTGCCAACATGATTTCCAGAGGGGCGTGTTGTCTGCACCACCACCACCCCCTCCACCCCCACCACCCTCCGTATTATTCAGCCCACTGAATTTTACGAGACTCCAGCCTTCAAATACACCAACATGGGGCCTTAAAAGCGAGCCCTCTGTCTCTTCAAATTACTAGTGCACACTGGAGTGTTGACACATGCCCTGGTTTATTTTATAACGGGGTTGAGAAAAAGGAACTTGGTTACGAACTGTTGGAAAATGAAATGCTGCATCAAAGACTGAGAATTTGTCTGCAACTGCTCACCATAGTGTGAATATTACTGATTAGTTTTTTGTTTCAGATTACAGGACCTGTAAAGCCTGAGCTGTACGCGGATCATTAATCAAACACATGTATAGTTACAAGTGTTTTGTTTGAGCAATTTTGTCATATTTTACTTGATGTGTTAAGTCAGGTGCTTTAGTGTTACATTTAACATTTAAATCTGTGATATTTTACAGCTGATTATTAACTTTCTCACAAGATATGAACTTTTGTATTAATCTGGTCATGTGCTGAGTATTTCAAGTGAAGATCTGTTCTGGTATTCACACATTCTGAAACAATTCAGTTCATTTTTTCTAAAGCTTTTAAAAGCTGTAGCACTCCAGTTCTGGAATCTCTCTTTGACATTTATTAAAGTGTGTTTAAAAATTTTGTCCATTCAACCTTTGAAGTTTCATACTGATCAATTAATTTTTTCTCTCCCTTCTCTCTACACAAAATTGACCTACATTGGCTGCTGGCAGCTCTTCAGAATACCACCCAAGCACCTATTTGAATTAGCCAAACCTAAACAGTGGGCAGCAGCAGGGTATTCAACTTTAGAGGGAATCACAACTGAACTGAACGCTGTCCTTTACTCAATATCCCAGTGCACACATTTTCCAATGGGTGTCAGTGGAAAGAGGTCAGGTTTGGCAATGCTGACTTGATTTTCGTCCATTCTGGGCTTGCTGCAGCCATTGGGCAGAGTTTCCCCTTGGCGGGCAGGCTCAGCGGGGGTGGTCGGGAAGCTGACTGATGTCTGCAATTGGCACCAGACTGTGCTATCATGCTAGTGGGCCAATTAAGGCCCGCCCAGCGTGAAACTTGAGCGGCAGCGCTGAGCGCTGCATGTGTTGGGGGGGGGGGTGGGGGGGGGGGTGCGGGCAGGGGAGGAGGGCCAGTGGGCCGAGTGCAAACTTTATGCATGCGTGCGAGTGAACATTTCATAATCTCCCTGAGGCACAGAGCTGCCTCATGGAGATGAAGAGGTGTGAAAAAAAAATAAAAATGTAATGAAACATGTCCCCTCATGTGACTCTGTCACAAGAGCAGGGACATGTTATGAATGAAAAATTAAAGTTTTTATTTGCTTTTGGAAACCTCATCCTGCCTGTGGATGAGGTTTCCAACTTGGCCTTTTCACCTGCCCGCCAACTGTTAGGTTGGACGGGCAGCGAAAAATTTAAGTTAATTAGTTACTTAATGGCCTTAATAGACCTTTTAATTGTCGGAGGGCAAGCTGCTGGCCCGCTGACCGAACTATCGCGCAACTGCTCAATGACATCGGCACGCTTGGTCAACGTCAACGCGCATCATTTCACGCTGGAGCAGGTCGAGCACGCGCCCACCGGCCGAACGAAAATTTCTGCCCGTTATATTGTTCCTAGTGCTACATGGCTGAGGGCAGCTAACTCAGTACAGACTAAAGATAGATTGTGAGACCTTAACTATTAAGTTATCAAGATAGCTGATCAGTTTTTAGAGCTGTTTCATTATATTAATTTGTTGCCCAACTGGCATTTTCATTCTCAAAATTATACTGTTTCAGTCAGAAGCTGAAATGTTTCCAATTAAAGATTTCTTCTGGTGTATGGGAATTCTAAGAGAACTAAGCTTGGTATTTGCAAAATAATCACAACTAAATCTAGATTTTTTCTGAAAGAATTCCAGAATGGCTATTTTGCCTTTTGTCATGGAAGGTTCTCTGTTCCTTCTTTAGGTCTTTGTTCTTGTTATGTTGTGTTCTCTGATAGAAGGGATGGCATCTGATTATGCCAAGGCTCCTGCCTTAGTATGCTGTGATCTGTCACTCAGCGAAGTATTGTCAGGGTAGAATTCATTCTGCCATTCTGGTATCTGAATGGTCTTTCTCATTCCATGCTTTCTTCTGGTTTTAGAAGTTGCCTCTCTTAATGCCCTTCCTCTGATGAGCTCCTTTGCTTTTTCATACCTCCCTTAATATCTTCTTCAACTTCCTATTTCCCTGTGTTGAACAGTGAGACTGTGAATTTTAATTTATATCCTACCAAGCCTTGCTGAAGGGAATGGTTGAGGCAGAGTCAATTGCATCTTTTAGGTAAAAATTGTATAATTAGAGGCAGATACAGGCTGGGAGGGAAGCAATAGGGCAGTAGGATTATGGATTGTTCTAATAGGAAGGTATTCCAGAAACAATAGACCAAATAGTCTTTCTCTGCACTTTAAACATCCAGAGATTTATATTATGTATATTATATTATGCCAAATGCTGCTCTTCCAAAATTTATTTCAATGTATTCTTAAACTTGCACTGCCTCACAATTTTCCTATTTGACGAGCAGAAGTAAACAGCTTAAATGAGGAGTAAAACACATTTCTGCTATTACTTTTGAAGTCATTTATATATTTGTAACAGAGGTTGGTAACTAAAATGAAGTCTGATATATTGAAGCCTATAATATTTATACTTTTGCCTTGCTTGAAATAATGACTAAAATTATTTATTTCCAAGACCAGATGTCATGAAATATAAGCCTGAAATAGTCATTTTTGTTGAAAACAAAATGGAGTTGAAAGGTCTGGTGACCTTTTCTTTTTGACAAATGCATATGGAACTGCAAGGACGGCGAGTTAATCTCCTTGCCAGAACTTTACCCCCTTCTGGTCCCTTCTGACTGGGGGCCCTCTCCTTAGGGCCCAGTGACCTCTGGCCCTCCTTCCACCTCTGGCCTATCTCCTGAGACCCCAATTGCCCTGCTGGTGACCCACAGATATTGTCTACCCTCCCTGCCCTGGTACCCCTCCATTTATCTGTCCTTCAGGTCCTGGGACTTAGATCCAGGCAGTGCGCCTTTCAGCCACAACAGCGTTATGCCTTGAGGGAATGGAGAGATGCCGGCCAGTCAGATTGGCCAGCAGCTCTCCAAGGTGGGACTTCCTCCTGAGTGAGGGGTGGAAGTCCTGCCTTATACCAATCAACACTCGTTAGAGCATAAAATGGCATTGAGGCTGCTAGAGTCAGCAGGGGTGTGTCTGGACAAATCTTGACAAAGTCATTAAGATGCAAATGACCTTTCTGGACATATTTTTGAGAAGTCATTAAAATACAAACAACCCATCATGTGGTTAATGGTTGCACTTCTCCAATTCATTTAAAGAACTGGTTTCACAATACTATTTGCAGACACTTTGACTTCAAAGTTGAAATCCAAAGAATGGGTGTGAAAAACCCTATTTTATCATAATGGTATGTGAATGGGCAATAAGCAGACTCCATTATTTGACAGTAGCCCAGTCATAAGAAACTATTTGTGAGGATAATGGAAAGAGCAGCTCTGGTCACATGACAGAAACTAGGTTTCTGATAAAGAGATTTAATAAGGCACATTTTTGGAGCAGAGGGGAGAAAAATCTAGACCAGCAAAGGAACAAGAAACACCAGTAGGCAGAGACTTGACCTCTGTGCCTGAGGAGCTGCACCAAGGTCTTGATACAGGGCTTCACTATTGCACCTTGACTGGAGTGGAACAAGAGAAATCTGCTACTGTGAGCAACAAAGAGCAGTGAATCCATCTTCCTAAAATCTCCAGACTTTTCCTCAGTGGACCAAAAAGGATTACAGCCTGCATCATTTCAAGACTTCACCAGAGGGAAAAGCAACTGTGACAAAGAACTCTTATGACCTAAACGCTTGCTACCTCTGTAATCACAATCTTTTCCTGAATGTGTGTGTCTATCTGTATGATTGTGCGAATGGGTTTGGTTGCAGATATATTTGGTGTTGAATAATAAACATTTATCTTTCCTCTAAAACTTATGAGAAAACCTGTGACTTGTCTGTTTCTGACAGTTACAGCACTCGGGTTAAAGCACTTCTTGAAAACACGCTGTCTTCGGTCAGTCAAGAGGTAAAAAGGGGAACCATTTCTGTCACCTCACCCTGCCTGTAACAAGCATGCAAATATCTTGAAATAATTATCGAATATGAAGTATCATTCCTCGTTTTAACAAGTAATGTGCTTTACATCCCCCCGTTCATAGACGTATGAGGAATTGCAGCTTTAATGTTTGAACTGTAATAAAACAGAATAAAGTTGGCCTCCTTTTGTTATGCCCTGACACTAACTCAATTTCAAGCGTGCACAACTTGGTATGACTGCATCCAAATCTATTCAACTTTCAATTCACAGGACTGTCAACATTAATGCCAAAGGTCAGACCAAAAATTCCTGTTCAGTCCATCAAACCCATTCCTTCCTGAAGTCAATGGTCGATCATGTGCTTATGTTTACTGCAGAAAGATTTTCTAGTTTCTCTCTACCCCTCTCCACAAGTCGATCTCCTCAGAAGTAGATCAAATCTGTTGGGCCTTTCATTCTATATTATACTTTCTGCAGAGAGAAAGGTCCACAGGGAACAGCAAGACAGATAAGTAGCCATTCATTATCATTCTATTACTAATGCAATTTAATATAATATATTTAACATAAAAAAACACAGAGGTGATTCAAAGATGTAAGAAAAATACATGTACATTTATTTTTCTTCATTGAACAAATAATGTATAATGTTGAATATCAGCAGTTTGGGACCTAATCCATTTTGCTGACTGTGTTTCTTTGGTACAATATAAGCATTTCTGGTATAGTCTCCAAACTATTGCCTACAGTACTAATTTTAATCATCTAGAAAAAATACCTGAGAGAACAAAGTAGAAGAAAAATGAATGCAAGTTGAACTAACGTGTATCTCCTGAAAACATTCATTACTTGCCAATTCCATAAGCATCCACTGGTACCTCAATCCATATCCATGTGAATATTCATGTCAATATCCAATTGACAGTGAATGTTATCAGACTATTGAACCATGGGAGCAACAGAGCAAAGACACGTCTTTTCCGCACAGCAGCATAAACTGAAATCATTAGCTTGGATGTTGGAACACTGTCTGATTTATCCATCATTCAGGGATACTAATGCCGATTATAGCAGCCTTACTCTAGACCCAACTGAAAGAAGCAAACTCAGCATAGAACAGGAATCAAATCAAGGCCATTTCTGCTACCATTAACTAAACATATTGGGCCATTGACAAGCTGTGTTGCTAGTTTTGTCATGCCAGTATAAGCAGACAATATGAAATAAGTGTTGCAAGTACTGGAATAAGATTCAAACAGCACTTTGTATCAGAAACTAAAGGCATGTTTTTGTGTCTCACCAGCATTCCTGGTGCTCTTATGAAGAGATCAGCAAATTAATAATTTTCTATTTGCTTTTGGTCAATGTTGCTGAATGAATATAATGATCAATAAACTATCAGAAACAAATCACCTTGAAATGAATACTTCTGCTAATCATACTCAAGCCTTGATGATAAAACAAAAGAATCTTGATTTTTTGCCATTTGCTTATTTATTTTTTCTTTATTCTTTCATGGTATGTGGGCATCACTGGCAAGGCCAGCATTTGTTGCCCAGCCCTAATTGCCCTTGAACTCAGTGGCTTGCTAGGCCATTTCAAAGGACAATTAAGAGTCATTGTTGTGGGTCTGGGGTCACATGTAGGCCAGATCATGTAAGGATGGCAGATTTCCTTCCCTAAAGGGACATTAGCGAACCAGATGGGTTTTTAACAACAATCGTTGATAGTTGTCATGGTCACCATTACTGAGACTAGCTGTGCAATTCCAAATCTATTCATTCAGAAAGTCCATTCTGAATTTTGGATGAGTCTCAATTTAGTCGGCCAGTGAGCCAGAAACAGGCAAAGGCCTTTCTTTTATTCGTTCATGGGATGGGGGCATTATTGGCTAGGCCAGCATTTATTGTGCATCCCTAATTGCTCTTGAGAACTGAATGGCTTGCTAGGCATTTAATAGTCAACTACATTGCTGTGGGTCAGGAGTCACGTGTAGGCCAGACCAGGTAAGGATGGCAGATTTCCTTCCCTAAAGGTCATTAGTGAACCAGATGGGTTTTTATGACAATCGACAATGATTTCATAGTCATTATTAGACTTTTAATTCAATATTGAATTCAAATTTCACCATCTGCCGTGGTGGGATTTGAACCTGGGACCCCAGAGCTTTACTCTAGTTCTCTGGATTATTAGTCCAGTGACAATACCACAATGCCACCGCCTAATTAAAATACTCAAATAAGGGTCAGTTGAGAGTATCAAGACCCTCAATACGATTTCTGTGTCAAACAGTGCAGCCAGTGCTACTTGCTCAAACCATCCACAAACCTTGGTGATACAGGGAAGCAGGTTTAGAGAGCTATTTAAAGGGATCATTAAGCTGGAAGCAGGTTTTGCACTCAGCTTCTACATTATTTCAGGGATTTAGTGCCCTAAAGGCATTCTTAAGTTTATCTTCATGCTGCAGCATCGCTCATTAAATTTCCCAGAGACTGAAATATGTTTTTGTTTATTCGTTCACTCTCCCTTCCCTGTAATACTGCCACCTTTCCCTTAAACACCACTGATCATTCAGGACATATACAAAGCTAGGATCAGCAAACCCAGACTAAATTAATGTGCCTTTTGAATGGATTTTGGATTTTTGAAAATGTAACTAAATCAAAAGGAAAATGGCCTTTACAAATTTGGCAGGGCAATAAGAGAAAGGGATGACTGGAATGCATATAGAATCTTGTAGAAACAGGTTAACAGGTTAATTAGAGGAGCTAAGGGACATTTAAAATAAAGGAAGAATGATTTGCATTTATACAATGCCTTTCACAATTTACTGGATATCTCAAAGCACTTTAGAGCCAATAAATTCTCTTTTGAAGTATAGTCACTGAAGTAGGAAATGCACAGTAAGCTCCCACAATACAGCAATGTGATAATGGCCAGATAATCTGTATTTGTGATGTTAATTGAAGGATAGGTATCAGCCAGGACACCAGGAATAATTGCCCTACCCTTCTTTAAAATAGTGCCATGGAATCTTTTACAGCCAATTGAGAGGGCAGACAAGCTGGCTCATTTTAACATCTCATCTGAAAGACAGCACCTCTAACAGTGCAGCACTCCATCAGTACCATGCCAGAATATCAACCTAGATTTTGTGCTCAAGACCTGGAGTAGGACTTGAAACTGGAATTTGCTGACTCAGAGGCAAGAGTGCTACCAGCTGAATGACGGTGAGACATCCCAAACACATATTGCTGCAGAATCCATTGAAGTTTGGAAAAATGGGAGGTGATCTTATTGATACATATAAGATCCTTGGCGGCTTGATAGTGTGGATGGTGACAGGATGTTTCCTCTGATAGGAGAGAGTAGAACTAGGGGACACAGTTTAAAAATTAGGAGTCTCCCATTTAAGACAGAGATGAGGAGAAATGTTTTCTCTCAGAGGGTCAATAGTCTGTTGAATTCTCTTCCCCAGAGAGAAATGGAGGCTGGATCATTGAATATTTTTAAGAGTTAGATAGAATCTTGATTGACAAGGGAGTCAAAGGTTTTTGGGAGTAGACAGGAAAGTACAGTTGACATATCAGAGTCCACCTGCCAACCAATCAGCATTCTCTTCTCATACAGTATAAAGTTGTTACTTCCCCTGACATTGGCATTTTTGCAATTGTCCTGAAGAGAACAAAATGAAAAACTTCGACAAAATGTCATTTTTCAGCAATACTTATATTCTGTCAACCACAGTATAAATATAGCTGTCCCAGAGTGAGAGCTGGTGGCAAAGCAAAACCGGAGAAGGAACGAGCAAGGATATCAGGCATTCAAGAAAGAGATAACAACCAGTGACAACAGATGAATGAGATGAGCATGAGCATGCTTAAGAAAGTGACTATAGTGTAATTGATTAAGTTTAATTTTTTTTCAGCACTGTGATCACTGGCTTGAAAGTGGTTTTCCCACCTGCTGAGTGATGATGTCCTGAGAATTGCCAGAGACACAAGTCTCAAAAAAGTCTTCAAAAGTGATCTGGAGATTTGCACAACCAACTCAGGATTGTTGCACTTTTGTTACACCAGACTTTTACAGATCACATTGGTGACATCTTTTGCATTAACCAATCTTTTTCCAAGACATTTAACCAGGTAACAGCTGCATTTGATGGCAAATAGGTCACTAACTCTATTTCCTCAGGACCACCCAGGAGTGACAGCAAGTCAAACATGAATGTTATGTCATCAAAGGCTTTCTAAATGCACTGCATGCAACTGACTGCATGAACTTACGACTACATCCTCCTTCACAGAATGATGCAGTCTTTCTGGATCAAAGATGTTTCAATTCAATGAATATGTAGGTGGTCTTTAAAGTCAAGAATGTAATTATGGTGTGATTGTCAATTACTCAGGGTGATGTCATGACTTATGTTTTAACTAACACTTGGCTGGTGGCTAAATTTCAAAAGTACAAAATTATTGAAGGTTGACTAATGGGTACGTGAGTAATAAGTATCTTTTGGTAGTCTTATCATCGCTGATGATTGAGATTCATTTCTATTTCTCTTTATGGGTCAATAAATACATGGACTTTTTGGGCTTAATAGCTTTGTGCGGTTCCTGAAAGCTCTCAAGGTACATCCAATATGACCAGAAAAGGAGATCTTACAATGATTAAGGCACTAATGATAGACTTTCACAAGTCCCTTGCCATCATTCCCGAATTTTCCAAAAATAACATGGCATTATCATTTCACTGAACAGTAATGTTGCTTCTATTTTAGTTTCTTATGGTTTAATCATTTTCATCCAATGGTCTCTCAAACTGAAAATATTTCCAGCTCTTGAAACTTTCAGGTGCCAAGGAATTCTATCTTCACTGTGCCTAACCTAGTGCAAGCACCATGGATCACAGCATGTTGTAATGTTACAATCCTTGGCAAGATGCCCAAGTTGTTGGTAAGACCTGGTTAGGGACTGATAACGTCTTGTTTAAAGTAGACAAAGTCTGAGCTTTATGGCACTTGCTAATAGAATAAAGCCACAATATTCCACAGGTTTTGAACAAACAAAAATATACTATACAAGGTCAGAAAGATAAAACAATTTACCATATCTATCACATACTCTAACATTCAAGATAAGTATGATGTACATGTAAATTAGTAGAAAAACTGGTCAAACACACCACACTGCACAATAAATGACAGTTGTGACCAGTTACAGATGCAGGACTTTGCAAGACACTTATGTTTTAAAATGTCTCCTTTAACTTAAGGTGAAACAGAATATTCTGGAAAGGGGGATGGTGTGAAATCCATTCTTTCCATGTCTCTATGTGCTGTGTAAGTTTGCAGACTATGGAGGTTGTAACATTTAAAGTACAGTATGTTCCAATGCTTGTTACATTTGTTCCTGCCTAGCAACAAAGGCAGGACGCTCTTGGAGTGTTTTGATAGGTCATCAATCAGTTCAAGGATTGGTGAACAGAGGTTTTGAGTCAGTCAGTGAGTGAGTTTTAATCTGAAGAGTCAAAAAGTGTCCCAGGTGAAGAGCTAAGGAGTGGGATAGGGACAAAATCCCAGGAAATGTCCCAGAATTAAAGGGACAAGGGAGGGACAAGGAGAAGATCCCAAGAAGTATCCCAGAGGCAGGGACAAGAGACAGGAGACAGGAACAGGTCCCAGTTCAGTTAAAAAAGAAGAAGCAGTCTCCAATTAAAAAAAAGAGCTGTGGAGAGCAAACTTCAAGTGAAGTGGGCTTGGGAGAAGCCCTGATATTCGAAGAGGGCTCAAGAGAGGCCCTGAAGATCCGAGAAGGCAGCCAAAGGTTGATGACTCTGTGCTATGGGCCATTGGGTTGAAGGCACACCTTTGGAGTAGTTGTGTTCTGCTTGGCACTGCCAAAGATCTGAAATTGTGCTTTAAAGTTGATGCTTGAGTGTACTTGGGAATCCAGGAGAACAGAATTTCAGAAGGTGAGATTGAAACCCTGCGAGGTCAGCCATTGTTGAAGCTGTCCGAGTTGGAGTGACTTTTTGGCGAGAATTCCAAGGCAAGATCTTTGACGGTGAAGATTGGAAACCCTCATGAGAGAGAGATTGGTTGACTCACAGTGTTATGAACGCTTGGGTGGGTTGTTGAGAAATCCATGGAATCTGTTTTGGTCACAACTGTCATTTATTGTGCAGTGTGGTGTGCTTGACCACAGTTTTCCTGCTAATTTACATGTACCTCATACTTACCCTGAATGTTAGAGTACAAGATAGATATGGTAAATTGTTTTATCTTTCTGGCCTTGTATAGTAAAGTTTATTTTTGTTTGTTCAAAACCTGTGGAATCCTGTGGCTTTATTCTAATAGCAAGTGTCTTAAAGCTCAGACTTCGTCTACTTTAAACAAGACGTTATCAGTCCCTAACCAGGTCCTACCAACAACTTGGGCATCTTGCCAAGGATCATAACAGGCCATACTAAACACTTCCACTCTAACACATGCCCATGTAATCTTGTTGCCAAGGGGAAAGAAACTCAAATAGAAACATGCTGAGATTTCAGTGTCAGCTTTCACACCTGGGACAGTTATTTTTTGAGACACACAGAGAGGGACAAAGCAACCACTGCTACATGAAGAAGCAAAGTAGCTACTGCTGTAATGTGCAGAGAACGACTGCTTTCTGTTAGCAACCAAGCAGGAAGCTTGTGAAGATTTGTTTTCACAAGGGGGACAGAGCCGATGGAACCTTTTGGAGATTTAAGGAATAAGTAGTTGTTGAGGTGGGTCTTTCAGGTAAAAGTCAGACCTGGAAGACTCAAGCTGATTGGAATGACTTTTGAAGGACACTGGAAGTTTCGACCTAGCATGGCAGGGAGAAGTGAGCCTGCTGTAGAGCTGGGATTAACTTTGGGGTTGTTCCTGTAATGCTACACTGGCTGAAGTACAGTGCACAACGAGAGGGGTTGTAAGATGTATCGCGATTGTGTTAATTAATTAATGTGAAAGTACCTTTTCTTTAGTTTGGTGTATTGATTGCCTGTTAAGTAACGTTTGATCTATGTTGATTTTAGTTTGTTCCAGTAACGGTCTTAAAACATGAAATCTTGTTCTTGGTTATCTTAATCGATCGCTGGGAAATTCATCTTGTTTTAAAAAGTTATTGGTCTCGATGGGGATTGCATTAGTACCAACACCAGAATATTAAACAAAAGTTACACATATACTTCCAATCACCCATTCTCTAAATTGAAGTCCACAGTGGGTCTAAAGTGAAAAGTCTACTGTGCATTGTCAATATTTATCCTAATTTGTAGCTTCTCAAGTACCTGAGAACATAGTACAAGAGGAGTCAATTACATTCATGGATGCTGGAGATTTGGCACTATCTAGACACTGATTTTGAGAACCTAAATAGTGATACTTTCTCCTGGGAAATGCAACTGAACACGAGTAATTTCCTCGTCCATTAACTGACATCCATGGTTGCTGAAAGGAGCTTGTGACACAGAGTATGAGGGTAACAGCACTATGATGATCTATTTCCTCATAAATAGCCCACAACAACTCATAACAGCATCTGCTAAACCTAAATCTCTAAAAGTAATATATCTTAAGATGAATTAATAAAAGTTATTGGCTGTCTGTAAGTCCTGAGGGAAAGCTTATTTCAGAAGCAATGCCTCTGATGTTTCCGTTATGACCATTTATCATTTTACAACAGACATCCTGTGCAGAATAAGCAGTCTTTACAGAAACCATTGTTTCAGTTGCTTCTCAAGGTGTAACTTGACCATTATCATCCACATCTTCCCACTCTTGGTCTCAGATTTTCACAGGGTTGTCGGGACTCCGCATACCCTTAAAAATGGTGGATGGGAACTGGATTTGGAAATCACGTCCCTATTTCCGACAGGTCCCTTTTTCACCGGCAGGGAAAATCATGCATGAGGGAAACCTGAACTCAGGAGGGCCATTTGAACTCAGTGCTGAGTTCAAACAGATCCCATTATTGCTAGAGCAATGGAGTGGGGGGGGTGGTGGTTTAACCCATGGTGTGGGAGCCAAAAATTTGTAGAGCAGACATAAATGCTCATGAAGAGCAGATAAAGCCTGGGGAATTGTCAAGCTAAGTTACTTAAATTCCCATAATTAAACTCATTAATTTGACACAGAATGAATGCATTTGTCTACGTCTGTTCTGCATATGCACTACTTGTGGGAATGAGTGGGAAATCCTTCCAATTAGCAGAAAGCATTTTTGAAAAGCTTAATACTGTGGAAGCTGAAAATCTGAAATAAAAACAGAAAATGCCGGACACACTCAACAAGTCAGGCAGCATCTGTGGAGAGAGAAACAGAGTTAATACTTCAGATTGAGGCCTTTCATCAGGATTGGTTAAAGCTAGAAAAGTAATAGGTTTTGAGCAGGGGTGGGTGGGGCAAGGACAAAAGGAAGGCCTGTGATAGGGTGAAAGACAGGAAAGGTTGAATGTCAGAACAGTGAGACTTCTAAGGCCAAAGGGAATGGTGATGGGGCAAGAAAAGAAACAAAAGATGTGCCTAAAGCAGGTGTACTGCTGACTGAAAGCAAAAAATAAGAGAAAAACCAAAACAAGCAAAGGAAACAATGAGGCAGATGTTATGGCCTGAAGTTGTGAATCTCAATGTTGAGCCTGGAAGTCTGAAATCGAAAGATGATGTGCAGCCTAAAATTTTTGAATATTGTTGAAGTGTATCTGATATAGGGGAGACGGTAGCATAATGGTAATGTTGCTGGACTCGTTATCCAGAGACCCAGGCTAACGCTGTGGGGACATGGGTTCAAATCCCACCACGGCAGCTGGTGGAATTTGAATTCAGTTAATTAAAAATTCAGGAATATAAACCTCGCCTCAGTAAAGGTGACCATAAAACTATCATCAATTGTTGTAAAAATCCATCTAGCTCACTAATGTACTTTAGGAAAGGAATCTGCTGCCCATACCTGGTCTAGGCTCCATGTGACTCCAGACCCATTCTTAACTGCCCTCTGAAATGACCTAGCAAGGTCAGTTCAAGGGCAATTAGGGATGGGCAACAAATGCTGGTCTTGTCAGTGATACCCAAATCTCATGAAAGAATTAAGAAAAAACAATGTTTGGTGTAGACTAGCATCAGGTGCTGCACTGATCTGATGTCCCAGGAATAATGGAGATGGGGACCATGTAAAAAGTGCCTGCTATATGGAACTTGAAATTGTGCAGGAACAGATACACCTTGCATTGTTTAGGAGCATTTGTCGTGTTGGGTGTGGTGGACAATTGAGACACAATTAACAAATTAAGATTTAAGTGCAACAATTTACTGAAGCATGCATCCTACATACACATTGCAATTAGTTAATTTAATCATGTGTTCTTGCTGATCTGAGAATAATATATTGTCTGTTTGGAGGAGGAAGCCCCTATATACTGGCATATTTGTGACTTAACTTAATTTGGGGAGGTGATGACGTAGTGGTATTGTTGCTGGACTAGTAATCCAGAGACCCAGGGTAATGGTCTGGGTAAAAACAAAAAAACTGCGGATGCTGGAAATCCAAAACAAAAACAGAATTACCTGGAAAAACTCAGCAGGTCTGGCAGCATCGGCGGAGAAGAAAAGAGTTGACGTTTCGAGTCCTCATGACCCTTCGACAGAACTTGCGTTCGAGTCCAAGAAAGAGTTGAAATATAAGCTGGTTTAAGGTGTGTGTGTGGGGGGCGGAGAGATAGAGAGACAAAGAGGTGGAGGGGGGCGGGGTTGGGGGGGTGTGGTTGTAGGGACAAACAAGCAGTGATAGAAGCAGATCATCAAAAGATGTCAACGACAATAGTACAATAGAACACATAGGTGTTAAAATTAAAGTTGGTGATATTATCTAAACGAATGTGCTAATTAAGAATGGATGGTAGGGCACTCAAGGTATAGCTCTAGTGGTTTTTTTTTATATAATGGAAATAGGTGAAATAGGTGGGAAAAGGTAAATCTTTATAATTTATTGGAATAAAATAAAAAAAAAGGGGAAGGGGGAAACAGAAAGGGGGTGGGGATTGGGGAGGGAGCTTACGACCTAAAGTTGTTGAATTCAATATTCAGTCCAGAAGGCTGTAAAGTCCCTAGTCGGAAGATGAGGTGTTGTTCCTCCAGTTTGCGTTGGGCTTCACTGGAACAATGCAGCAAGCCAAGGACAGACATGTGGGCAAGAGAGCAGGGTGGAGTGTTGAAATGGCAAGCGACAGGGAGGTTTGGGTCATTCTTGCGGACAGACCGCAGGTGTTCTGCAAAGCGGAACGCCCAGTTTACGTTTGGTCTCGGGTACTTGGGTTCAAATCTTGCCCTGGCGGATGGTGGAATTTGAATTTAAAAAAAAAATCTGGGATTAAAAGTCTAATGATGACCTTGAAACCATTGTCGATTGTAGTAATAACCCATCTGGTTCACTAATGTCCTCTAGGGAAGGAAATCAGCTGTCCTTACCTTGTCTGGACTACAAATGACTCCAGACCCACAGCAATGTGGTTGACACTTAAATGGCCTAGCAAGCCACTCAGTTGTATCAAAACCGCTACAAAGTCTCAAAAAACGAAAGAAACCGGATGGTCCACCCGGCATCGGCCTAGGCACCAGAAACGACAATGGCAGTCCCTGTCGACCCTGCATAGTCCTCCTTACTAACATCTAGGGGCTAATGCCAAAATTGAGAGAACTGTCTGACATAGTCATCTTCATGGAATCATATCTTACAGATAATGTCCCAGACACCATCACCGTCCCTGGGTGTGTCCTGTCCCACCAGCAGAGGTGGTGGCACTGTGGTATACAGTTGGGAGAGAGTTGTCCTGGGAGTCTTCAACATCGACGCCGGACCCCATGAAGTCTCATGACATCAGGTCAAACATGGACAAGGAAACCTCCTGCTGATTACCACATACTGCCCTCCCTCAGCTGATAAATCAGTGCTCCTCCATGTGGAACACCACTTGGAGGAAGCACTGAGGGTGGCAAGGGCACAGAATGTGGGGGACTTCAACATCTATCACCAAGAGTGACTCGGTAGCACCACCACTGGCTGAGTCCTAAATGACATAGCTGCTAGACTGGGTCTGCAGCAGGTTGTGAGAGAACCAACAAGAGGGAAAAACATACTTGACCTCATCCTCACCAACCTGCCAGCCGCAGATGCATCTGTCCATGGCGGTATCAGTAGGAGTGACTGCACAGTTATTGTGGAGACCAAGTCCCGCCTTCACATTGAGGATGCCCTCCATTGTGTTGTGTACCTCAGTATTATATGGGATGGATTTTAAATGGATCTAGCAACTCAAGACTGGGCATCCATAAGGCACTGTGGGCCATCAGCCACAGCAGAATTGTACTCGAATACAATCTGTAACCTCATGGCCCGGCTTACCCCCCTCTATACCATGAACATCAAGCCAGGGGATCAACCCTGGTTCAGTGAAGAGTGCAGGAGGGCATGCCAGGAGCAGCACCAGGCATACCTAACAATAGGTGTCAACCTGGTGAAGCTAAATCAGGGGACTACTTGCATGCCAAATGGCATAAGCAGTAAATGATAGAAAGAGCTAAGTGACCCCACAACCAACAGATCAGGTCTAAGCTCTACAGTCCTGCCATGAATGGTGGTGTATAATTAAACAACTCACAGGAGGAGAAGGCTCCACAAATGTCCCCATCCTCAAGGATTGGGGAGCCCAGCACATCAGTGCAAAATATAAGGCTGAAGCATTTGAATCGATCTTCAGCCAGAAGTGCCGTGTGGATGATCCATCTCGGCCTCCTCCAGAGGTCCCCAGCATCACAGATGCCAGTCTTCAGCCAATTCAATTCACTCCATGTGATATCCAGAAATGGCTGAAGGCACTGGATACTGCAAAGGCTATGGGCCCTGACAATATTCTGACAATAGTGAAGACTTGTGCTCCAGAACTTGCTGTGCCCCTAGCCAAGTGTTCCAGTACAGCTGCAACACTGGTATCTACCCGGCTAAATGGAAGATTTCCCAGGTGTGCCCTATAACAAAAAGCAGGACAAACCTAACCCGGCCAATTGCCGCCCCATCGGTCTACTCTTGATCATCAGTAAGGTAGTGGAAGGGGTTATCAACAGTGCTATCAAGCAGCACTTGCTTAGCAATAACATGCTCACTGATGCCCATTTTGGGTTCCCACTGGGTCACTCAGCTCCTGACCTCATTACAGCCTTGGCTCAAACATGGACAAAAGAGCTAAACTCCCAAGGTGAGGTGAGAGTGATCTTGACATCAAGGCCGCATTATACCGAGTATGGCATCAAGGAGCCCTAGCAAAACTGGAGTCAATGGAATCAGGGGGAAAACTCTCCACTGGTTGGAGTCATACCTAGCACAAAGGAAGGTTGTGGTTGTTGGAGGTCAATCATCTCAACTCCAGGACATCACTGCAGGAGTTCCTCAGGGTTGTGTCCTTGGCCCAACCATCTTCAGCTGCTTCATCAATTACCTTCCTTACATTATAAGGTCAGAAGTGGGGATGTTCGCTGATGATCAGCATCATTCGCGACTCCTCAGAACATGAAGCAGCCCATGTCCAAATGCAGCAAAACCTGGACTTTTTCCAGGCTTGCGCTAATAAGTGGCAAGTAACATTTGCGCCACACAAGTGCCAGGCAATGACAACCTCCAACAAGAGAGAATCTAACCATTGCCCCTTTACATTCAATGGCATTACCATCACTGAATCTCCCACTGTCAACATCCTGGGGGTTACCATTGACCCGAAACTGAACTGGACTAACCATATAATTACTGTGGCTACAAAAGCAGGTGAGAGGCTAGGAATCCTGTGGCAAACAGCTAACCTCCTGACTCCCCAAAGCCTGTCTACCATCTACAAGGTTCAAGTCAGGAGTGTGATGGAATACCCCCCACTTGCCTGGATGAGTGCAGCTTTCCACAACACTCAAGAAGCTTGACACCATCCAGGCCAAAGCAGCCCACTTGATTGGCACCCCATCCACAAACATTCACTCCCTCCACCATCAACGCACAGTGGTGGCAGTGTGTGCATCTACAAGATGCACTGCAGGAATTCACCAAGGCTCCTTAGACATCACCTTCCAAACCCATGATCACTACCATCTAAAAGGACAAGGGCAGCAGATAGATGGAAATACCTCTGCCTGGAAGTTCTCCTCCAAGTCACTCATCATCCTGACTTGGAAATATATCACCATTGCTTCACTGTTGCTGGGTAAAAACCCTGGAACTCCCTCCCTAACAGCACTGTGGGTGTACTCACACCACAGGGACTGCAGCGGTTCAAGGAGGCAGCTCACCACCACCTCAAGGGCACCTAGGGATGGGCAATAAATGCTGGCCCAGCCAGCAATGCCCACATCCCAAGTATGAATAAAAAAATTTAAGATATAGGTGGACAGGAAATACAGCCCTGTATTTAAAGTGATGCTACACTTGCAAAAAGGTTTCTGACAAATGTTGTTGTAAGAGATCTCTTGACATCTTCATCACTATGATGTTAAATGTTGGTGATACCATAGCATGACCATCAAAATAGATCTGATTGCAGGATGTATTACATAGGAAATGTAATTGGGCAGAGCAATGATAGTTAAAATACAATGTAAAAAATGTGTAAAGTATTAATGGATGTAATCAGAGTAAAACAAAAGGTCTGTCAAACATATGGTAACACTTTAAGGCTTTGTTCATTAACTTTCTACAATTAAGGGAAAAGTATCTGCTATACTGACCTAAGGTCCATGAGGGGAGTCTGAGAAGTGAAATTTCGTATGTGAAATGTTGCATTGCTTGTTTATTTTATAACTTTTTCTGAATTGATGAGGGCAGTTCGATCCTTCTCATGACAGGGGAAATGAGCAGAGGCAACACAGAAGAGCACAAGCTGCTTTAAGCGGGAGGAGGAGGGGGAGCGGGAAAAAGGCTGTCAGCCGAAGGCCATATCCACTCAGGATCTTCAGGGAGCAATTCTTTTATCTTAACCTCAGCAATGTGTTTCACTAAGGAGGTGCTCACTGAAATCTATCACTTAGTAAAGGCTGACTCGCAACTTCAGAGCAGGGTGAGGATGGCAGCGAAGATGACCATGGCCACAAACACCATCAGTTCAAGGTTGAAACAAGGAACATTTCCAATACCACTCAGTTCACTGTCCTGTGGCTGCTGCACTGTTTGCAAAATGAGGGGAATATATTGCCCTCCTTCTTTCAAGAGAGAAGCAGGCGGAGAATGCATTTGGATTGCCCAGGATAGTGGGATACCCCATGATGCAGTGTGCCATTGACTGCACACAGCTTGCCTTGCAGGCGTTGCATCTGAATTCAGAGATGTATTCTAACGGCACCTGGTGTGTGACCATACTCAGCATATCATGCAGGTTCATGCCCGTTTGGCTAGCAGATGTCATGATGTCCCTATTCTACGTCAGTCCACTGTCCCATCAGCAGTAGAGCCACCGTAGAATACCAGAGGGTGGTGAGAACATGCAATGCCTGTAGTGTGATAAGAGAAAAGGCTGGAAAAACTTAGCTTCCTGTTGTTGTACACTATCTTGACTTGAAAGAGTGAAGTATGCCAGTCAGTATGGTGCAATGTGTTTGGCTGATATGTCTGACATGGTTGAATAGCTGGCAGTGTGTGCAAGCTGTGAGATGTGGATGTGAGACTTGCAGCAGTGCTAAATAAGTGAGGGTAAAGTTGTTTTTCAGATTGGAGGAAGGAAAAGAGTGGTATTCCCCATGATTCAGTACTAGGAGCACTGCTTTTCTTGATATATATTAATGGCTTTGATTTGATATACAGAGCACAATGAAGTGTTGTGAACTTTGAGGAAAATAATGATATACTTTAAGGGGACATAGACAGGCTGGTGGAATGGATGGACTTGTGGCAGATGAAATTTAATGATGAGAAATGTGAATTAATACATTTTAGTAGGAAGAACAAAGAAAGACAATATAAAATAAGGGGTACAATTGTAAAGGGGGTGTAGAAATGATTGGGGAGGGGGATGGATTTTGTCAAAAAGCGTGCTGTTCCTGACAGCATAACCAGAAATGTGTACTGCTTCTGCACTCTCTCTTTTTGCCATTTCCATGTGATTAGAATTGAAATTTAAAGAGCCAGCAGAAACATGCACAATTGACTGATGGGGGAATCTTTCCATTGCTGAAACCTGCCATCATACTAGACATAGTAAGAAAGAAAAGAAAAAGAAAAGTAAAAAAAAAATGAGCACAAAGGTGCTTTATCCATGTGTTTGTCACTTGTAAAATATGCACAATATAATTTCTTTTTTGTAATTATTCACAATTATTGAGAAGTATTGGGACATGTTACACAATTGCTTGTCACAATTTGATAGCTAGAAAGGAGATAGGTACATGGACATTATTCTAGAATGAGATGTGTTGCATTTTCGTGCATTCTTTATTAATTCACGAATGAGTGGGTGTGACAAAGCTTTGCTGCCATTCTATTCTGGTGGACGCAGGTTTAAAGTTAACTTGGCAAAGGAGGATGGCACAGTTGGGCCTACAGCCCAGGAAGGCGATGGATGTCTGGTGAAGGAGCAATTGTCATGCAAATGTGTTATTGTTGTGTCAACCTTGTGTAAATCAAGTTGTCCCTGGCATCCCTCACACGTCTCCCCCTGGCCCTGGCACCCATGAAAGGCTCATTTGGATTTATGACCTCCTCCTCATGCTCCCACAAATCCTTGTCATCTGAGTAGGCCTGATGTTTTTCATGCTCTCCCCTTGCAACCTATGTCCACTTTGCTGCAACAGGCTGTACAGTGTACAGCAGACCACTGCTCTTTGTAACACCCTCTGGGGTATTAATTACAGGGCCCCTCTAGACTGGTCAAGGCAGCAGAAATGCATTTTAAGAAGCTCAATGATGTGCTTGGTGATGACGGATGCTCCTCTGCCTCGCTGTTGGGATGCTTCATTGGCGTCATCAGCCATGTAAGCAGGGGATAGCCATAGTCACTGTGGACAAACCGGGCAAGGGCTTCAGAAAGCTCTGGGAGCCGTGAGTTGCATAAGAGGTATGTGTCGTGACAGGTCCCTGAGAAACAGGCACAGACCTGCATTATTCTTACGAACATATGAAATAGGAGCAGAAATAGGCCATTTGGCCCCTCAAGCCTGCTCCACCATTCAATAAGATCATGTCTGATCTGTTTGCATTTTGAGTTCCACATTCCCACCTACCCCTGATAGCTTAACAAGAATCTTGCCTAGCAAGAATCTATCTACCTCTACCTTAAAGATATTCAATGACACCACCTCCACCGCTTTCTGAGGCAGAGAATTCCAAAGTCGCACAACCCTCTGAGAGAAAAAAATTCTCCTCACCTCTGCCCTAAAGGGCGACCCCTAATTTTAAAACAGTGCCCCCTAGTTTTGGACTCACCCACATGAGGAACCATCCTTTCCATGTCCACCTTGTCAAGACCTTTCAGGATCTTATATACTTCAATCAAATCACCCCTCACTCTTCTAAGCTCCAGTGGGAAAAAGCCCAGCCTGTCCAACCTATTCTTGTGGTCACACACCTATTGCATGTCCAAGGTGTTAAACCCTTTACAATTTACAAATGCATCTTTTGCTCCCGGAGAGATTTTATGGCCACATGAGTGCAGTCGATGACAACTTGTACTCCAGGAAACCCAGTGATAGCAACAAATGGGCTGACGTTGCAGCCTTGCTATCTTCATTGGTGAAGAACTGGATAAAATCATTGGCATGACTAAATAGGGCATCAATCACCTCCTTTATGCACCCTTATGAGCAGCCACATATATCATCTGTCATGACCTGGAAGCCACCACTGGCATAAAAACTGAGTGCTGCTGTAACCTTGAAGGCCACTAGTATGGGGTTCCCAACAATCCCTTTGGCTGCATGTCTCGATGAATAACCCGATATATCTCGGTGACATTTCCTGGGATGTCCTCAGATGTCTCTGGCATCGCCTCTCTGACATCTGATGGTAGCTTGTTCTTGTCCTCTGGATGTGTTGACATGCCAGTACCCATCTTCAGCAATGCCTTCCCTGGATGTTGGCATCCGGATGCAGCCTGTCCCTCTGGCACTGCCTGCTGTTGTCCTTGCGGTGCCTGTCATTGGACAGCAGGTGCACTCCTTCGCATTCTCTCCTCCTGCTCCTGAAGCTGCAGAAATATTGGGTGAATGAGACCCATAGTTATGGCAGTAATTGCAAGGTGTGAAGAGGGCATGCGACAGCATGCTCGTCCATGGTTCTCATCCATTTAACAGATTAGGAGTTCCTCTAATTGGCCAATTGTCTTCAACATGAACTCCACCCATCTAAAATTATCCTCTTCCCATTTCACTTGAACTTGCATTCAGAGAAACTGTGTTTGACAAGAAGTAAGGTGCGTGTGGTGTTTGAGACTCGTTTCTGTACCTTCTACCCAGCTCCTGTCACCCTCACACTTGCCTCCATCACCCTTGATCCACCGGACATAACCTTTCCTCTCCTCTCTGTCACTCTGGAACCTCCCCCAGGTCCCCATGACCCTATTACCATTTCCCTGGACATGCCACCTTTCCCCCTTCTGCCTACACAAATGACCATCCAAATGTTCATTCTGACCTTAACCCTCCCAGCATCTTCCTCAATGCTTTTGTTAGCTATGACCCACTCATGAGACCTTCAAATACCCGACTGTTACACTTGCATCATACAGCTGTGAACATATGAAGACAATGGGCATTTTTTAAAAACTTTTTTTAAAAAGCATCATGAAATATGAGCAATTTACCTTGACCCAAGATGGAGTCCAAGGGGTCAGGTGACTTTTTGTGATTTCTGTACAGTCAGGAGTTAACTCACGTCTGCAAGTCATTAAAATGTAAATGACCATGTGGAGGACCCTCCCTTGAAAAGATCTTCAGAATGCAAGATCACTTGTGGGATTTACAGATCCTATTGTCCAAATATTTACAGGAACTCAGATTTAAAGGTCACCCGAGGCTTGTTGTCTAAAAATTTGAAACCTACTACATTGGTATGAAGAAACCATTTGGATCACAAGAAGGTGTTAATAGCTGCCATTCATTCCCCGTTGTGTAGCAATAGCTTATGACATCAGATCATTTGTATGGTTAATGGACATATTGATTCTTTGGTCACATGATCAAAGCTAATTTGAAATAATAAATGTTATTCCAAGGACAGGTCAAAGCACGGCCGTCTGGGACCACTCAGAGAAGAGGGATCATATCCTCCCAGCAAGAAGAAAGGAACCCTCACTAAGCCAACAGTCAGTGTTGGCTAATTCGTTTTCACCTGCAAGATTATATTTCTTCCTCACAAAAGCTCGACTATGATTTTGTATGAGAAACCCAGAAACCTCCAACCTCCATTTATCTTCAAAGATCCAGGGCAGAGAAACCCTTCAGGCCTGCAATGTTCTCATCTTAAAGGACTGATTAAGGAACTGTGATTTGTTTCTTGTTATTCTGAGAATAATGTAAGTGTCTGCATCCTCTCTAGAACTCATCTTTTCTTGTGTGTATGTGTCTATGTGTTTGAGGGAGTGCATGTTTTGTTGTGTTCGCATTTCGGGTTTGTGAAAATAAACATTTTTCTTTCTTTTGGTTTAAACTTACCTGAAAGCCTGTTTGTGTCTATCCTTTAAAGTCACAACACTCAAAAAGTTTTAAAACACTCCTCCTAAAAAGCATATTCTGTTACAAACAACCAAGAGTTAAGGAAAAATGGAAAAGTTATCTCAGCACCTCTCCCTGTCAGTAGCACTGACCTTGAGTCTGAACCTGCCCATGTACTGAATACAACTAACTCCTTTGATTGTGACTGTTCCCACTGCCACCCATGCCCATCAATTCAACCCTCAGGTCTCGTACATTGACAGCACCAACCCCACCCTTTAGGCCCATCATCCATCTTACCAGCCTGGAACCACTCCATGCTCACTTACAGGACCATCATACCCAGGATGCTAGATCCTTCCCTTCACCACACCTCATGAACCCAAACACCCTCTGTCCACCCCCCCTTCCTTCCACTTGAAATTTGAATTCAATAAAAATCTAGAATTAGAAGTCTGATGATGACCACAAAACCATTGTTGTAAAAATCCATCTGGTTCACTAATCTGCCATCCTTACCCGATCTGGCCTACATGTAACTCAGGACCCACAGCAATGTGGTTGACTCTTAAAATGCCCTCTGGATTTAGGGCAATTAGGGATGGGCAATAAACACTGGCCTAGCCCCATGAATAAATATTTTTAAAAAAAATGACCATGAACCAGGTGCCATGAGATTCTCGTGTATCACTAACTTCACCCCAAGGGCAAGACTTTATTAAAAGTTGTTTCACGTTAATGAGCGAACATGGCATGCACATGTAGGAACCTGCCACAGGACAGTGTGAGGCTCAACGTACCACAAACACTGACTTTATTTCTGCATCTCAACCCGCCATCAGGAAATTCAAATTTCACATCCTGCCTAATTAAGTCACCCCACATGCCTTGTTTCCCACTCTTGCGAGCTCCACTAAATCCCCTTCAGAGAACCTAGGGGCATAAGTGCACAAGTCATTGAAGGTGGCAGGGCAGGTTGAGAAAGTGGTTAACTTAAGGCATATGCAGGATCCTGGGCGTTTTAAATAGAGGCATAGGATAAATTAGCAGAATTTCACAGTCACTCGCTGCTGGGTTTGCGGGGCTGGGGATGTGATGGTCCATAAAATTCCCCAGGTAGCCTTCCATCTGCTCTCCTGCCCACCCCCAACCTGTCTGCAATTTTGCCAGGGCAGGTAAGGCCCGGAGTGGTCCTCCTGTCCTTGTCCCAATTGAGGCCCTTAAGTGGCCACTTCCCACCCCACCTCAGTTTTAAGGCAAGCAAGAGGATTTCAGGGTCAGGGAAGAAGCCAGCAGTTCACCCTGCTCAGGCCATGGGTAGGAAGGTGGGAGTGCAGCTCCGTCAAGGTCCCCCTTTCCACATCTGCGTGCCCCTCCACTCCCCCCCCCCCCCCCCCCCCCCCCCCCCCCCCCACCCCCCACACCCTCCCAAGGTCTACCTGCTCTGGGTGCTCCCAACCAATAAAGCTGTCCATCAAGATATCCAACACTCTCCCCCCGACAAAAACAGAATTACCTGGAAAAACTCAGCAGGTCTGGCAGCATCGGCGGAGAAGAAAACAGTTGACGTTTCGAGTCCTCATGACCCTTCGACAGAACTTGCGTTCGAGTCCAAGAAAGAGTTGAAATATACTCTTTCTTGGACTCGAACGCAAGTTCTGTCGAAGGGTCATGAGGACTCGAAACGTCAACTCTTTTCTTCTCCGCCGATGCTGCCAGACCTGCTGAGTTTTTCCAGGTAATTCTGTTTTTGTTTTGGATTTCCAGCATCCGCAGTTTTTTTGTTTTTAACTCTCCCCCCGACCCCACTCTGAGCCTCATCTCCCTTCCCTGTGGTAAGACTCCCTGCACTTAATTGGTTCTGGACTCCAGGGCTTAGAATCTGGGAACTGCTTATAATCCCAGTCCTGACCATTGCTGTCACTGGCGCTGCTGGGACTGCCGAGCTACTGGCCAATCAGTTTGGCCAGCGGCTCTCTGAGCCCTGATTTCCTACTGAGTGAGGGCGTAAGTCCTATTTCCAGCCAATTAACACTCCTCAGAGCTTTAAATGGCTGCCTGGCTGCTGTGATCAGCGAGGATGCGTTACCCTCTGAATCTTCAGATGGTGGGGTGGGAAACCCCGCCTGCCATCCAAAAAATCCTTCCCATGGTGAACATTTATAAAACTCTGATTCGACCAAAACTGAAATATTGTGTTCAACTCTAGGCACCGCACTTTAGGAAGGATGTGAAGATTTTAGAGCAGGCTTGTTCAATATGAGGGGCCATGTTAGAGGATGCAGAAAAGGTAATGAGAATGGTTATGTGACGATTATGAGAATGGAGATTATGGGAAGAGGGACTTCAGTTGCAAGGATAAATTGGAGAAGCTGGCGTTATTCTCCTTAGAGAAGAGAATGTTGAGAGGAGATTTGATAGAAGTGTTCAAAATCAAGAGAGGTCCAGACAGAGTAGATGGAGAAACACGTTCCTTTTGGCAGAGCGGCTGAGAACCATGGAACACAGATTTAAGGCGTCATGAGAAAACATTTGCTTTGCAAAGAATGGTTAAGGTCTGGAATGCACTGCCTGACAAGGTGGTGGAGGCAGATACAATTGAGGCTTTGAGAAGGGAATTGGATAAGTAACTGAAGACTAAAAATATACAGGGTTACGGGGAAAGACTGGATAGCGCAACTAGTTAAATTGCTCTTATAGAGAGCTGGTGTAAAGTCGACTGGCCGAATGGCCTTCTTTCGGTTGATAGAGACTGTTGGTAGATTAGTGAAGGGGGTTTGGTGCATTGGGCAGCATGTGAGGCTAATGACATAGTTGAAAGGTTATGGCATCTGAGGCTTAATTCACTGACTTTGACCATGCTCTGCAACTAGGTCCTTGGGGCTACATTGCTTGCAGTGACTGCAATGTTACCTGGCTTCATTGTCTTCACAAAGTTTGTCTGAAGAGCCTCTTGCTCTCTTATGGATAGAGGACCTTTTTCCTCTGGTCCACCTTATGCAGTGCTGCAACAGAGAACCTTGGGCATGTTCTCTGTCCTGCAGCACCACTTGCACTCATAGTTCAGATCAGACGCTCTTCCCCAGCCACTTCCAGCACTTGCTGCAGCCAGAATGAACTTTCCCTTTAGGAGGTGCAGGCTGGCTTTAGCTTTAAGTGGTGTCAGCCTCACACAAACTTGGCTTCCTGTTGAGATGTGCAGCCACACAACAGCATGTATCTATCTTCTCTGCTCCACCTATTTTCCACCCTAACTATTGTGCTTTTTTTGTAAACATGAGACACTGATGGTCCAATACAGCCAACATCAGCACAGCTGCCCAAAATATAATACCTCCAAACAACTTGCAGGGACTGGGACTTGTGGCTTGGTCTCTAATAGATGGAGAGTGAGTGACTCCAACTGCATTGTATAAACCAGGCTGATTTTCATTAAATGAGACTCTCTGAGGATCAGAAAAAGCAGATGCACAGAGGTGCCCAGTGGGGGTTTGATGTCTTCAAAGGATAAAACTGTATGTGTGGCTTTGAACAAATTTAATGAAATTTCCACATTTTCCATATATTTCACTGGCTTTAAATCTTACACCTGTATGTAAGTTCCAGTGGTCTGCTGTATTGGGACCCTTAACAAGGTTATTAAATTGCTCTATTATTCTGTAACTACAATACAAAGGGGATTAATGTGACATAACCATCTGTTTTCTATTAAGTGTAAAGGTATGATTATGTTGGCTTTTCAGTGAACTATTTTTACATACCAGTTGACGTTAGCTTTACCATAGCCAGCTACACTTACATGCATCATTAAGCATCGATAGCTCAGACATTCTCATGACACACACCCCCAAAAAAATCTGAATCTAGATTTTATGGTTGTGGAGCTCAAATGGAGCTTCAAAAAACAAACTTCAAAATAAATTTTCTGCAATTCAGTCATCATTTGTCAAGTTGTCTCTTTTGTCTGTACAGAGGTAATTATAAGTGAAATATTTACCTTATGCTTTAAGTGAATGTAGTCTGAAACATTATGGTCAACACAGAAACTAAATAGCTGTAGCTATAAGTGCAATTAATCTTGAATCTTATTTTGTTAACTATGCATATTTAGCAAGGCAAGAGCACTTTAGGCACATTGGTTTAGTGTATGTCCCTTACACAATAGAACCAATGTGCCTAACTCTGAAATTAATGATTTGTTTAACAAAGGGGTGTTTAAAGGCATCTGCTAATGGTGGAACTCTCCCAATTGTTTTCCCATTGCAATGATCCCATTCATTTCCCCATTCATTATTTTTTGGGATTAAGTTGGATATGGTATGCATTTTATTGACTGATACTTTATTCAGCAAATCTATTATTTCATAGATTGCATTAAGTGTAAATCTAAAACTTTTAACTTGTGTATATTATTATCTGTCTGTATGGCCTGACAGACAGAATTGCAGCAGTAGAATTGTAATTATCTCTGTGCCCAATCAAATTTCTTCAGAAATCTTAGCTCAATGTTATGCTCTATTGCAAGAACTTGGTGATATTTATCTAGCAACTTAAAACCATTCTGCCTTGTACAATATGTCTTTACAACAACATAATAATTTCCCTGGCCTTACTGCTGAAATATACCATTTGTAGGTATTTTCTATTGCATAGCTTGCATCTGGGAAGATTTTCTAACCTTGTAAAGAGTGAACACACCCTCCAGTATGGCTGCAATAGGAAAGCTTTTGAAATAGTCCCTTTAAAAATTATTTGGAAAATTTTCCCTCAGATTTCCAGCATCCGCAGAATTTTGCTTTTGAAAATTTGGGAAGGATTTGCACCTCTGATGAGTTCTTTCATGCTTGAGTGAAAGGCTTTGAGAAAGACTCATACTATTTTGGCACTAATGCGCATCTCTTGCTGGAAAATTCACAATTCAGTGCAGAGTTTGTTCGTCCTGGAGGTGTCTGCGTGCTGGTGCACTGGGAAATATTGTAATACTTACATACTTATTGTTGGTAAAAACTGAAAAAGACTGCAGAGTTTCAAACATGTGGTTTCTATTCATCAGCCATTTTAGTACATAGCATGCAGCATTAGTCACACAAGCATTTCCAGGTCAGAGAGAAACAGTCAGGAAATTTCCTGCACTTAACCATGCGAGTAAAGTTATACCAATATTGATACAATGCTGACAGCAGATTCATTTGTTGCAGGACACAAAGTACCAATTTTTCCTTGGGATACAAAGGAATTGGTGTCTTGGCCACTTGCATTGGGAAGGAAACATCATTCAGGGCTCCTGCTTCATACCGGAAATTGAGATATGGAGGTCAGGTGACGACAGGATTGTGTTTGGCCTAAGGCCACTTGGCTAAAGTATCTGAGGCTTGTCGGCACCTGAACCATATTCTAATGTGAGTCCATACATCCAGGACAGAAGGAAGAAAACACATTAAAATGTAAACAAGGAAAAATGTTGGATTAGTTTCATTAGTTTCACAATCATAAATGGTGGCCTGAGAAGAAGTTGAGGATTAAGACTATAGATGACTACCATGCAAGGCCGGTATAGATTCCTATTTTGTAATGACTTCCATCCAGCTCCAGCTATAGAGCATTCCCAAAGATAAAAACCATCATGTCAACAAGAAAAGAAATAGAAACTAAACCAGTAAGTAGAATGATAGTACATCTAATTTTGCATGGGTTGGCAAATCAAAGTAGTAGACAGGCTTTTGTTCAGTACTTTATTTGCTGTTTTGATATTATTTTAATGCTTTTGAATGCATGTACTCACACACCAATAAAATATCTTTTATAAATTTATTCACGCTTTGTAATTGGTAAGTGAATGATCAGAATCATGGGACAGGGTTAACAGTTTAACACCAAGTCTAGTTCTAGCTTTTCTGTCAGCTTATATCCTGTATTCCTGGTTGTGGAGTTTTGGTTGCCAAAGGTATGCTCTGGAGTGCATTTTAATTTCCTCTACTGGGTACTAAAAAGGTAAGGGTTGGTTTCTCTGAAGCTGGATAACAGATGTTATTTTGTTTAATACTATTTATCTTGGGAGGTAGGTAACCAAGGATATGGTTCAATGGATGATCCTTTGGGATCCACCTTTTCCCTTTTTTGTTTGCAATGATTTATCACTTTACAAAATGCACAAAGGGATGCATTGTAAGAGAGGTTTCTAAACTTCTTGTTGGACCCTGGTTTTAACCCAAGCAGGAGTCTCTGTTATACTGAGTGGGCTAGAAGTAAAAGTTATTACTTACGTAATTGATCACCGTTCATGTAACTATTTCAAAAAAGACTTTATTGTAAAGGATATAAGTAACCTTTCCAGAAGGGATTTCCAAAAGGTATTCAATGAGATGCCACATAAATAGTTACTACACAAGATAAGAGCACATGGTGTTGGGGGTAATATTAGCTTGGTTAGTGGATTGGCTAACCAACAGGAAATAAAGAGTTGGGATAAATAGGTCATTTCTAACTTGACCAGCTGTAACTAGTGGAGCACCACAGGGATCATTGCTGGGGCCTCAACCACTTACAATCTTTATTAACTTCTCAGACAAAGGGACCGACTGGACTCTAGCCAAACTTGCTGACAATACAAAAATAGATAGGAAAGCAAGTTGTAAGGAGGATACAAAGAGTCTGCAAAGGAATATAGATAGGTTATGTGAGTGGGCAAAAATTTTGGAGTATAATATGGGAAAATGTGCGGTATTTTAGCAGGAAGAATAGAAAAGCAGAATATTATTTAAATGGAGAGAGACTGCAGAATGCTGCAGTACAAAGAGATCTGGGTATTTTTGTACATGAATTACATAAGGTTAGCATGCGGGTACAACAAGTAATTAGGAAGTCATATTAAGTGTTGTCCTTTATTGCAAGGGGGATGGCATATAAAATTAGGGAAGTCTTGCTACAGCTGTACAGGCCATTGGTGAGGCCACACATAGAGTATTGTATGCATTTGGAAGGATGTTCTTGCTATAGAGGGAGTGCATCGAAGGTTTACCAGACTGATTCCTGGGATGGCGGGACTGACATATGAGGAGAGATTGAGTCGGTTAGGATTATATTCACTGGAGTTCAGAAGAATGAGGGGGGAATCTCATAGAAGCCTGTAAAATTCTAACAGGACTAGACAGAGTAGGTGCAGGAAGGATGTTCCTGATGGTGGGGGAGTTCAGAACCAGGGGTCACAATCTGAGGATATGGGGTAGACCATTTAGGACTGAGATGAGGAGAAATTTCTTCACCCAGAGAGTGGTGAGCCTGTGGAATTTGCTACCACAGAAAGTAGTTAAGGCCAAAACATTGTATGTTTTCAAGAAGGAGTTAGATATAGCTCTTGGGGCAAAAGGGATCAAAGGATATGGGGAGAAAGTGAGAGCAGGCTATTGAGTTGGATGATCAGCCATGATCATAATGAATGGTGGAACAAGCTCGAAGGGCTGAATGGCCTACTCCTACTTTTATCTTCTATGTTTCTATTTCTGGTCTCCTTACTTAAGGAGCGATATATATGAATTGGAAATGGTTCAGAGAAGGCTCACTAGGCTGATACCTGGGATGAAGGTATCATTTTATGAGGAAAGGTTGAGCAGGTTGGGCATATACTCATTGGAGTTTAGAAGGATGAGGGGCGATCTTATTGAAGCATATAAGATTCTGAGGGGGCTTGATAGGGTGGCCGCTCAGATGATGTTTCCTCTTGTAGGGGAATCTAGAACTAGGGGACATCATTTACAACTAAGGGGTCTCCCACTTAAAAGGAGATTAGGAGATTTTTTTTTCTCATGAACTGTCTTTGGAATTCTCATTGAATATATTCAAGACTGAGCTCAACAGATTTTTGATCAGCAAGGGAATCAAGGGTTATGGAGGGCAGGCAGGAAAGTGGAGTTAAGGCCACAATCAGATCAGTCATGATCCTATTGAATGGCAGAGTAGGCTTGATGGGCCAAATGGCCTATTTCAGCTCCTATTTCTTATGTTCTTAACCCTATTAAGAGGAAGAGAATCATTGTATTACATAGTAGCAATGTAGTACTTTTGAACATTTTATTTGCCTATTTCCTTGGTTTCCTTGGTTAGGGTTAAAGTCACTCTCAGAGGTGATGAGGACATTATTAAGATCTTTAGAACAATGAAAGAATTGGATTCTGTCGAGGTGATTAGTTACTTGAGCTAAGTAGGCAAGTGCGGATTGGGCCAATAGTACAAGTTATGAAAGTGTAGAGTTGGTTAAATGCTAGAAAGGTTTTCCACTAAATCATTGACCTCTGGAATAAGTTTCAAATATGTGCTGTGAGTATGGATTCACTGCAAGGGTTCAAAACAGAGTTAAATGAGTTCCTGTGGGTGGAAGACATCTTAAGTTATAGATGGTAGGTAACTAAACAGGATACTGGAACCAGTCACTCTGGTGTCCTGGAACTTGATTGAATGTTTATGGGGGTTGAAGTGAAATTTGCAAATTTTTTTCTAAAATAGTCTAAAGCACTTTTGGGGGACTCTTCCAGGAGATTGTGTTTTCTAAGAGGTGGTAGAATTAGATAGAGTTTAGTAGATTTAATGAGCAAGGTTAGATGGGCCAGCTCATCTTTTTCTATGTTTCCTCATATGTCTCTATCTCACCAAGCTTACTTCAATAATATTCTCTAGTCCCACAGCCTCTATCACTGAGAAAGAAAAGAGCAGCATATCCTGGCAGCATGATTTTCTTCAAGTTCCCATCCAGCCACACATGGTCCTAACTTGGACAGATACCGCTCTAACATTGAAGATTGGCCTTTATAACTAGGGAGCTAAAATATAAAGGGGTGCTGTTTAGGCCACGTCTGGACTACTGTGTACAGTTCCAGGCACCATTTAGAAAGGGTATGTTGGCCTTTGAAGGAGTCAGTCAGCACATTCACCAAAGTGTTACCAGGTCTCAAAGGATTAGGTCATGAGGAGAGATTAGATAAAATAGGCTGGAATATAGAAAGCTTAAGGGTGACTTGATTGAGGATTTTTGGATTTGAAAGGAATTAATAATATATATAGAGGGAATGATTTTCCACTAGTGGGGGAGTCTAGGACAGTGGGACTTAACGTTAAAATCAGAGTCTGGCCACTCAGGAAGGAAATTAGAAAACACTTCTTCATACAAAGGGTGGTAGAAGTGTGGAACTCTCTCCTGAAAAAAAGGTAAATTCTAGCTCAATTAATAATTTTAAATTAATAGATTTATGCTAGATGAGCTTATAAAAGCATATTGGAGCCAACGCAGGAGGATGGAGTGGAGATGCAGATCAGCTATGATCTCACTGAATATTGGAACAGACTTGAGGGGCTGAATGGTTACTTTTGTCCCTATGATCTTTTATTATTACCAGGCCAAAATCTTGCGAGGTCACTACCTCATACCGTTATGGGCATAATACCAATGCAAAAACATCTGTGATTCCAGGAGCAGCTCACCATCTTCTCAGGCAACAAAGGATGGACAATAAATGTGGCCCTGCCATCATCACCCACATCTCAAGAACAAAGTCTTAAAAAGGTTTAACCTTCTCAGTTCTAATGATAAAAGATCTAATTTGCACATCTTTTCTTCTAACTGCAACCACTCAAAACGTAGCATCCTAGGCTACATTTAGTATGTCTGCTAGATTTTAAAGCTCAAATCAAAGCAATGTTTCATGATGTTCATGTTTTTGATGATCCTGCTAAGTATTTTTTTCAGTGGTAGTGGGGTGCTTAATGTTTTTCTTTATAAATACATGGTGTTTTTTTTATAACTTTAGGTTATATGGTCACAAGCAGGAAATGATTGAAAGTTATGAGGGCCCTCTTCTTACAATCTTGAGTATTTTTGATAGTGCTTCTCAATTAACTTTATTCACCAAATTTAGAACCTTTCATTGCAAGTAAGGCTATTATACAAGTATGGTAGCCCACAAAGCTATGAAAGAAGTTATATATAATGGACACATTTCCCTTAAAATTAGTTTTGATTTTGTGTGCTGAGCTGAAAATTCAACTATATGCATATTAAATCTGGCCCACATGGCCCCAGAAAAGATTTCTGTTTCAGACCTTGACAAAGCCATCCCAAATTCTTGTGGAGTGGCAAATAGCCAAGCGTTAGATTTAAGAGACTCAAGTTGCCCTAAAAAGCAGAAAGTTAAACCTCCCTAACTGCCAATCTGTATTATTATTGGGCCTCACAAATCAACAGAATAGCATAGAGCATGATCACTTTTGATAACTATAGGGCCCTGATGGAATTCGATGGCTGTGATCCAATCCCCACTGAACAGTTACCTCTTCATTACAATTGCTAATTTACTCTGAAAAAGACAATCTTACTGCACAGTGGTACTCCATGGAGATACAGGGAAAGCAATTTGCTGACATTCGTGCATTCCAGAGAGCATCTCAACCATGTTCTCTATACAGCAAATAAACTGCCATTTCCATTTAGTAATGTTGGGAGGGATTTCAACAGTTGCGCCTCAGAAGGGATCAAGACATTTATTTCAGGTTCCCAGATTCAAGACTCTTTTCAGTTGCAAAATGACAGCTGCTTGCTACCTAAAGGGCAGGATCTTCCAGTCGGCGAGCGAGGGCGGGGCCCGCTTGCCGACACACAAAAAGGATGCGGGATGACGTCGGGTGGAACTACCGACGTCACCATGCGTCATTTCCATTTTCAGGTCAGTGGGGCGCAGCCAAGTCAGCATCCGCTAACCTGTCAACAGCCTATTGAAGCCATTGAAAAACTAATTAAGGTAATTAATGGACCTGCCGATCCAACTTTCAGATTGGCGGGCAGGCCGGGAGCCCTGGCGGGCTTTGGAAAAAGCATGAAACCTCAATAAAATTTATGGACATGTCCCAACTCATGTGGTGGTGTCATATGAGGGGACATCTCAGGGAAATTTTTTTATCATTCCTATTAAAAATTTTAAATCAGAGCCCATTTCCCTGAGGCAGCACTTAACCTCGGAGATCTGTGCACTCTTTCTTGCACCTGTGCAAAAGAACACGCTCCCAGCTGAGGGAATCCCCCCCTCGCCCGCTCAGGGAGTGCATAGCTGCTTGCTACCGATCAGAGGCGCGTCTGCCCATGCCCGCTCCAGCACTTCCCCCTCCCGACGGGGGAACATTTTTTCCCAAAGAGTAGAAATCATATAGATTGGTATATATGGTAATTTGAAATATCATAAAGGAAGACATTTATTTATTTTGTTTGGGATGTGGGCAGAATGTATTACTCTCTCTGTTTACCCTGAGGGCATTATGAGACACCCATGTAATATGGTTCTAAGTCAACAAGGTAGAGATGGCGCATTCCTTACGCTGAAAGACATTAGAGAACAGGTTGGATTATCAAAGCACTTCATTGTTTTTTTTGTCATTATTTTGATGTCAGCTCACAAATGAACAGATTTTATTGAATTTAATTGCACATCTTGCCATGGTGGAATTTTCACTCATGACCTCTGGATTCTAGTCCAGTACCATAAGCACTAGGTTACCATACGTATGCCATTTCATTACTTAGCCCTTACTTCTGTGTTTTATATATTTTTAGTGAGTTATCAAAACCCATTAACTACTAATCCATTGGGGGAGAAAGTAATTTGGCCAATCTTGGAGAAATCCTATTCAAAATGGCTGTCTCTTAGCTTAAGCATTAAGTATGTATACAGTTCCTGTTATAACCCAAAGATCTCGGGTGTTTTTGGTTGTTTAAGAAAATTAAAACATTTGCAGCTGCCATCACCACCCATCAACATCACCACCTTATCCTGCATTATGTTTCCCTTTAGACGTTTCCAAAACCTGGGCATATTCACAATTCTCATGTTTGAATCCGGCCAATGTATACCAACTTATAGAAAGCCAGAAGAGCCTCTAAAAAGAAACGGCAGGATTTTATGAGTAGTGAGAAGGTGACGTGGGCAAAAGTGGAAGTGGGCATATTGTCCATTCCTGCCAACTCCTGTCTTCCCGCATCAATCACATGCTGGCCGCCCAATTAACAGCTGGCTGGTGTCAGGGAGATCCAGAGCTGGCTTGGAGGCGATGACGGGAAAGAGACTCATGGGTGGGAGGTTTAAAAGGACGCTGGCAGTGACAGGTTGCCATATGTGTGCAGTTGATGGCCCCAGGTGTTTTAAGAAAGGCCACAGTTGCCCCAAAGCCTCTCACTCTCATAGTCTGGTTCTCATCATCAGTGGTGAACTGTATGAAGGTCCCCATTCTCCTAAAAGATGTGCTCATCACTAGTATGATATGGTGGTGAGCTGAAGATTATGAGATGCCACAAATATCCCCTGTTGGTCCCTGAAAGGATCCTGAGGCATAGAAGTTTAGGGCCATCATTACCTTGAGTGACACTGGCATTCAATGGCCATCCACACCATTGGAACTTATCTCCCCAGAAATCACAGATGAATGCCATCACCTCACTGGAGAGATGTAGCCTTTTGCAGCACTGGCGCTCAAAGATAATTGGAAGGCTGGCTGTACATCTGTCCTCCTCCTTAGGCCTACATGCCCTCACTCTCCTCGCTAGTCTTTTGGCCTCTCAGTACCACCATGTTGCTGACAAGTTAGTTATTGCTTTCCCTGCCAAACAGTCCTCCTCTCCCTCCTTCTCCTTCCCTCTTCTCTCTTCCTCACTGGAGGACCCTCCACCGGAGTGGATTGCTCTCATGGCACCTATGGCTACCTTAGCTAAAACCTGCCTGTAATTGCCCCTCGTTGACTCAAGCCCCTCTTCCCAGTGAGTTTCCCACAGTTGACCCCTACATTGGCTCGACAGCAAACTTGTCCTCAAGGTAATCACAAGATAACTTCACTGACTTTTCCTGCAGACTCAGTTGCAACCCCTACTCCTCAATGTACCCCTCGGGTGCTGGATCTTATCCCACCCTGGAGCCCTTTGGAGCACCCTACCACGATTCCTGCTTGCCCATGCAGCCTATATGACCACCATTCAATTGCACGTGCTGTGTAAAATACTGGGGAATTGGCAATTTAATTGCCACAATGACTGTTTAAGTGGCCTGTTACAGAAGACGGGTAGGCTTCCAACTTTTGGGCCTGCTCACCTTCTGTTATACTGGAATTGGGCACAATGATGTCTGGAACTTGGCCCAACATCATCATGCCCAATTTTACGGTGGATCGAGAGGGACATACGTCCATTTCCCAAAGGTTAAATTCTACCCATAGATCCTGTTCATAATTGTGTTGGGAAAACCCATTCTATAATTATTTTACTTCACAGTCTCACTAAAAACATTGCCATTTGCATGTGATGCATTGTATAACACACTTCACTTCCCAGTGGTGCTATTCAATCATATTAATTTGACATGGAATCTAATCTACATGTATATTCAATTATATAGGGAGTATGGGTTTGTTAAATTGTCCTAGCTCCAAATATTTAGCACGTGACAATCATGGTAGTTAACCAATGACAAACATTGTCATGTGTCCAGTCCATGTCAAATGCAGCAAAACCTGGACAATATCCAGGCTTGGGCTGACAAATGGCAAGTAACATTCATGCCACATAAATGTCAGACAATGACCATCTCCAACAAGAGAGAATCCAGCCTTCACCCCTTGATGTTCAATGGCATTACCAACTCTGAATTCCGCCACTATCTACATCCTGGGGGTTACCATCGACCGGAAACTGAACTGGACTAGCCATATAAATACTGTGGCTACAAGGGCAGGTCAGAGACTAGGAATCGTGTGACGAGTAATTCACCTCCTAACTCCCCAAAGCCTGTCGACAATCTACAAGGCTCAAGTCATGAGTGTGATGGAATACTCTTCACTTGTCTGAATGAGTGCAGATCCAACAATGCTGAAGAAGCTGGACACGGTCCAGGACAAAGCAGTCCACTTGATTGGCACCACATTCACAAACATTCACTCCCTCCACCATCGACGCACAGTAGCAGCAGTGTGTACCATCTACAAGGTACACTGCAGGAATTCACCAAGGTTCCTTAGACAGCACCTTCTAACCCCACGACCACCACCACCTAAAAGGACAAGGGCAGCAGATAGATGGGAACACCACCACCTGGAGATTCCCCTCCAGGTTACTCACCATCCTGACTTGGAAATCTTTGCCGTTCCTTCACTGTTGCTGGGTCAAAATCCTGGAACTCCCTCCCTAACAGCTCTGTAGGTGTACCTACACCACATGGACTGCAGCGGTTCAAGAAGGCAGCTCACCACCATTTTCTCAAGGGCAGCTAGGGATGGACAATAAATGCTGGCCCAGCCAGTGAAGCCCACACCCAGTGAATGAATTGAAAAAAAAATGCAATTTCTTTTTGCCCAATTTACATTCATAGTTACCTTATGTCATTGTTCAGAATTGTTCCTTTGAAGTGTTAATAAATTATCCAAATAATTTTCCCATTTAATCAAATAGGCTTTGTTTGTTAGAAGTGTCAGAGGGCGGAATCGTCCACTCCTGTTGGCGTTGGGTGTGTTTGGCGGCGTGAGTGGAAAATATGGCGAGAAGGCCAAATATTGTTTTCACAACGTTGTGAAACCAGTTTACAATCGTTTGCTCCACCCATCAATGGCGGGCCATGTTTCCAGATGTCAGACGTCAGGAACTTCATTATAATACATATGAATATCATTATAAGCACAGCTTGCTGGAATTATCCCTCCACACTGGATCATCCGAGTACATTGGTGTGATTGTACGCCAATGTGTTTCATAACTGTACACAAGCGACGTACACCTGGCGAGCTGCTGCTCTTTTCTCAGGACTTCAAGGTTTGTTTGCCTACCTTGCTTCGGGCAGCACTCGTGGTCATTAGTGCCAGGCTTCACAGGCAGAACCGCATCACTTTTAGGTGGGCTCACGGGCAGGTCTCTACCTACCAGATCAGCCATAAGATGCTTTTCAATGGCTGCAAGACTAAGGGCTTGCTTAGAGAAGGGGGAGAATTGGCCTCAGGCAAGGGAAGAGGCAGCAGGACGATGGCTGTACTAGGAAAGGGGGGTATCCCAGGGTGTGTGTGAGGGCACTGTTTGATCTGTGCAAGTGGTCTCAAGATGTTGAGGGCTGAGGAGGCAGTGTCCAGAGCAGATGAGGCCAGATGGAGATTTGAGGGTGTGTGTGAGAAAGTGAGTGGTGATGCTCCTTGAGCTGGCAGTGAGTGAAATGCCAGTGAATGTGTGTTGGGACTGAGTGTGTGAGTTTAGAGTGATGAGATGGTTGCCTCACCCTAGTGGCATGGATGAGATCATTCATCCTCTATCTGTATTGGATGGCCAACCTCTTCTGTGCAGCATTGGCACTTGATCACCACTGCCATTACCTACCAAGCCGGAGGGGTGAGATAGCTGAACCTCCTGCAGCCAGAGTGAGAGTAGAGGACATCATGACAGGCCTCCATGGTGTCTGAAAGGCATTCGAGGGACGCATCACTGAATCAGGAGTCTTCAGTCTTTTGCCTTTCGGGGTCGTGTCTTCTGTGCAGCTATCCTGGGATGGAAACACTGAGAGGTGTATGCGCGGCTGCACTTTAAATATGGCACCCGGGGTGAGGAAGTGGCGGGTTATGGCATGGCGGGCAAATGAGGGCCCTCCCACCATCGAAGCAATTCGTTTCCTGGGAATGCAGGTGGGATTGGGATGATATGATGTGAAAAGCCGTCATTGTGGCTGTAGGGTAAAATGTTCTTTTTCCTGCCCACTGCCACACTTCGTGCAAATCTTGGATGATTCCACCCAAAGCCTAGCATCTCCATGTAAGTAAGGTTGCAGGTTAAATTCTTGTGGGCTTTAACATTTCAAAAGATTTATATTGATGATCAATGCTTAAAACAAATTAAATCTGAGGTAATATGGCCTATTTTCTGGAGTATGCGAACCATACAATGGCTTAGTTACAGAAATCTCACCTCTAAAGTGAATTGTTAGGCTTTATTTCTCTATCCAGCTTATGGGGCAATTGTCATTATTCCTTTAACAATTTTTCATTTACTTAAATTAAAAGTCTTCATTAAGGCTATAGTTAAGATGAATGCAGTGTTCAAGTATTTGTCTGGAGTCAGGTCTTAATTTGACTCCAGTTACATTGAAGCTAAACAATAAGAGATTCTCCCTGCCTGGCTTAATGCCATCTCATTATACTCAGTGTGGTATATCTTCATCCTGGAGTGAAAATTCTAGATGGTCTATTGGGCACTTTATAAACTTGATTCTGCATCCTTTTAATGTTAGGTGAAAGCAGAAGTTCCAATTTCTCCCTAAGCCTGTAAACTATGACTGGATTACAGAAAGACACGCAGTTGTGTTGAAGTTGCTGAACTTCCACCAACACTGTACAAAGGGGAAACAAAATGTTAGCACTTCATTCATGTAATTGGCTGAATTTCACCTTGCATCCTAGGCCCAGCTATCTTCAGCTGCTTCATCAATGACCTTCCTTCCATCATTAGGTCAACTGTCGCCCAACTTTGTATGCAGTCCACCAAAACACTCATTGGTTTGCAGCCTGTGCCCGAGGAGGTGAAAAGTTCTGAAGAACTTGGTGGCACTTTCATGCTTCTGTGTTGCTAGAGTGTGCAGATAAGCTAGAGACCTGACGCCATGTATGTCAATGTGACTGCATCTGAACTGTCTCAGTTGCAGTGGAATGGTCACTTTATGCAAGGTTTGCCTAATGCATGGCAGCTTCTCTCCCGCCCACCCTGCACGTGCTTGTGCGCTACCTGCAACTGCAGGACAGCCCTTGCCCCCATCCCCAAGTCACCTCAACTCAGAGCAGCCCTTGCACCTGCAGCGCACACCCCCGCCCCCCCCACCCCCAACCCGCAACACGCCTCAACCTTGAAGTCCAACAGGCAACCCAGGTGAATACTGCGCAACGTTATTCTCCATTGACATCTGAGTTCCCCTCAAAGCGCAGCCTGCCAAGTGCATGCCTTCCATATGCTGTTGTGAAACCATGCCGACGTGGGCGGATGATCCAGCTGGGGGATGATTCTGGCGGGCTGGCCTTATAATGGTATGCTGATGTATTACAGTGAGGTTCCTGATGTCCATATGGTGGGAAACGCCATCGGCAGGCTGAGCGGACGATCGCAAACCAGTTTCACAACGTTGTGAAACTGATTTCTGGCCTTCTCACCATATTGTCCGCTCATGCTGCCGAGCACACCTGATGTCAGCGGGCATGGAAAATTCCACCCTTAGCCTCCAGAATAGAAAATTCCGGCCAAACTGTTTACTTAACTGTCTACTGAGCACAGACACATGCTACTCAGTTGCTTGATATACTAACACCTATGCACATAGTTCTTTCCTGATGGCCAGTGCGTTATTTGCAGCCAAAGTATAACTCATATCAACTAGTTCATGCACTATATCTGAAGTCTAAATATTCACTTACAATAGAGATTAACATTTCTTTACTTAACTGCATTTAATTATGATCTTTGATTGCTCAATCATAGATATTTATGCATGCTTCTGAGGCATTTTCCACTTCCTTTGTGTATTCACAATGTGCGTACTCATCCCCTAATGAGGATCAGTTTTAAAATTGGCTGTACATTTTCATAAATCACATATAACCCATGTTGAATGATCGCTGGAAGATAACAATTATTGCAACATTTACTGTTCTAAGAGAGTTATTTAGTGCGTTTGTGACCTCTGAGCCTATGCTACAGAACCACAGGACATAGCTTGCAGCTCTTTGACTCCTTCCACATGGCATGTTTCTGATTATGTGCCATCAGAGGAAAGCCTTGAGTGGGAGTTAAGGTGAAAGGAAACAGAGAGCCTGTGTGCAAGGTAAGCACTCTGAATGGAGAGGTATGGTTAGTGAAGTCCCACAATGCTATGTGTTGAGATCAGTATTCATTGACATTTTTTATAAATGATCTAGAAGAAGAGCTAAATAACTGCAGATAAAACTGAAATAGAAGTTTGAATTGCGCCTGCAGTGACTGGGAACCACTTTAGGAAAATATAGATTGTTTGGAGAAAGTGCTTACAATTGGCAGATACAGTATATTGTGGATAAATATAATGTACTTGGGGAGAAGAAACAGAAGGATTATAGTATTATAGAGAAAACGATGACCAAGATGGACTTCTAGCCCTGGTCTGAATAATTGGTCTTGGTGCCCGGGTTAGAAAGGAGAAACACTTAAGGCTACTTCCCAGGCCACTAACCTACCGAAAACTGAACAGGCGATGATAGGATAAGGTCAGCAATGTTACCCTCCTTTTCCAGGATCAAACTGCCCACCAGTCTTCATTATCCAGGCTCACAAGGAAGAATGGCCATTTCAGAGAGGTACTGAAGGGTTTGCTGTCATCCATGGAACTGAACGTCAGAATAGATCAGCACTCCTGGGGAGGAGGAAACATAGGATGAAATTAAGGAATTTAATCGATTCATCAGTTGCTGATCTGATCCTTTCATCTTCAGATCATGGTACATGTTTTTGTGGTCTGGGCTGCAAACATAGTTCGCATTTTCTCTGGTCTCAGAGATTACAAAACAATTCATGGGGAAGTGGATATCTTCAGGGGTCTCCCAATCAGCTACCATCACTGTGACAAAAACCCTCTTGTTTCCGTGTCCTTCTGCTGGTCTTTTGCCAAAGTTACGGCTGTTGACTGAGAGAACACTGGAGGAAAATCCCAGCATAGATGTCCGATGAGTCGCTGTTGTTTATTTTAGCCTTTTTTAGCCCTGAGTCGGGCATAGCTGTACATGTATGATGTAAATGAAGCTTAAAATGTTTGTATATAGCTGCTACTAACCACACACCAAACTCAAAGTCGATTCTTCAAAGCAACTCATTGGCTAAATTGTGGTCTTCATTATTGACACAACCAAGTTCAGCTGCAGGGTGACAATTCATTTAACAGTCTTCCCAAAGACTAGCGGTACCTTTAAAAAAAATACTGAATGGTTGGTCTTTGGGGAGGACAAACAGGAAGGTGCTTAACATGGGAAATAAACTAGTATTTAGCCTTACAAAACAATGATCAGCTCAACAAACTGCCTTATCTGCTCCAACTGGCCTGTTCAAAGAGCCCAAATTACACAGTTAACAAGGAATAAATTGCTATTAATTTAGAAATATTTGCTGTTTTATATTAAGCTCAGCCAAATGAACTTTTTCCCCTGGTAATTTTATTCAAAGTCTGCCTGTAAGCTAAATTTCTCACATCTCGAAAATCTTGCCAGAAGGAGAGAAACACAGTTAGAGAAGGAACTTAGAAATCTCCAATTTCCTTGATTTGTGCTCTTTTAACTTTTAGTTTGTTGCAGCGTTTCTGACACTGAAGCACACACTATTCTTTCTTTGCATTATATTGATTTTGCTGCAAATTGCAAAGAGCGCTTAAAATAAAAGCAGTGAGGAAGAAAACAGAAGCATTTTACACCGTCCTCCTTCGAATTCCAATTAAAGTGGCAGGATATGCCCATAGAATCTATGTTACAGGTAATGCAAAATTTTTCAAAAGGTTCATGGCGTCAAGCAGAGGACATGTTGATCACATCATCAATGTTTCCAGACTCTGCAGATTTATTATTTTTCCTTTTGTTGTTAGTAGCATTGAACACAAAATTTGATAAGTGCATGGTAGAAGTTAATTATGTAACATGATTTTGCCACAATGGGCAACTGTGTGTTTGGCTCACTTCCCTTTAAATGCCAAATTCTATTTGCTTCTCAGTGGCAGTTACATATAAAATATTTGTGATATTCTGGATTAAAGTTTCTAATAGATCTTTAGATAACTTCAAAAGCTTTGTGTAATAATTCTAGTTTTGATAAATGTAGGACTGTAGCTTTAAGAATAATTCTGCGCTGCAAGATCACATGATCTGTGTTAACCAATGGGTTAGCAGCGGGGGGAGCCTCTGGGAGAGAGTTCTTCTTTAGTTATAGAGTTGATGCACACATGTAGTTGCTGTTGCTATTTCGTAAATAAAGTTCAATGTTTCCACCAAGAAAAGTTGCTTGGAAAATCAATTCTACAACACTATGCCAACAGCAAAGGCAGGAGCTGGCAAATATATTCTTTTACAATGTTTTACAACAAGCACAGGGCCAGATTCTTGCCCCATGTCTGACACATCCCATTTTTGCCAGCAGGGAAAGTGGGGGGAGTGACATGATTCAAATAGGCTGGAAACCTGAACTCAGCACAGTTATTTGAACTTAGTGCTGAGTTCAAACAGACACCATTTTGCTGTTGCATAGACCTTAGCCTGCAGCGTGGGAGTCAGGAATTGATGAAGTAAAAGCTCTTGAGGGGCGGTGACATGATCTGAAGATTTGAAATCTCCTGCTCTTTAACCTGTAAACAAAAAACCTGACTATAGTCATCAGTGATTGTTAAAAAAAAATTCTGCTGGACTGCTTTGATTGACAAGCCAACTGGATCAGTTCAAGCAGTTTCAATAGTTATTGGTTGATATTTTCCTCAGGGTTATTCATTGTGAATGCTTGGCTGAGTCTCTCAATTATCTCAACAATGGTTTCTGAGTTCATAGTTTAAAAGCTACAATTATCTTAGCAGGAGGTTCTGAGTTCACAGATTGATTGGCAGTTTAAAGTGTCTATTAAAATATTAGGGGAATGAACAGAAGTTTTTTTTATAAGAGATTAACCACTTGAGATTTAAAAGTTTTGATACTTTAATGAATGGGATTTTTTTCACAATCAAATCTGTATAGTGAGAGCTGTATGAGATTTTTAGAAGTCTTTTTTTCCCCTCCACTTGGCTCCTGTGGTCTGCCCACTGGGTTAGTTGGCATTGTGTAGTTGTGGGATTATGAGAGGCCATGGGGGGTGGGGGGGGTGCAGGAGAGGGTATTAGTTCTCATTGAGTTGGTATGGTATGAGGGGTCATGGAAGTGGGGGAAGAGAGGGACATTAGTTGGCATTGAGTTAGCTTGGCTGGTATGAACGATCATGAGGTTTGGGTGGGGGAGATGAGGTCTATGAAGGATGAGGGTAGGAGGGGCTAAAATCTTCTAAAACAACTGGGACCAAGAAGAACCAAGGTGGGCAATCCACCCTGGCATTCACCTGCCCCCATCTCCTCCTCATATCTGCTTCTGGGGTTGGCAGTCCCAGCTTCACTCCTATTCCCCCCTCCCCTGGAGTGAAAATCTTGTGATTTGATGTACTTTTAGATTGCCATCAGATTGGAAAATATCGAAAAAGGGAGGGAGCCAGAGAGCAAAAACTACAGGTCAGCAGGCTTAACATCTGTCATAGGGAAAATATCAGAAGCTATTATTAAATATGTTATGTAGAAAAATTCAAGGCAATTAGGCAGAGTCAACATGGTTTTGTAAAAGGGAAATCATGTTTAACCAATTTACTAGAGTTCTTTGAAGGAATCATACGTGCTGTGGATAAGGAGATTTCCAGACGACAAAGACTATTGCAGAAAATAAAAGCTCATGGCGTAGGGGGTAACATACTGGCATGGATAGAAGATTGGACACAAAGGGGAGCCATAAAAGTATTTTTCTGATTGGCGGGATGTAACTAGTGATGTGCCACAAGGATCAGTGCTAGGGCCTGAGCTTTTTACAATTTATATAAATGATTTGTGTGAAGGGACCAAAGGTATGGTTGCTAAATTTGCTGATGACACAAAGATTGGTAGGAAAGTATGTTGTGAAGAGGACTTAAGGAGGCTACAAAGGGACATAGATAGGTTAATTGAATGGGCAAAGAGCTGGAAAATTCAGTATAATGTGAGAAAATGTGAAATTGTCCATCTTGACAGGAAGAATAAAAAAGAAGCATGTTATCTAAATGGTGAGAAATCGCAGAGCTCTGAGATGCAGAGGGATTGGGATATCCTAGTGCATGAATCACAATAGGCTAGTACGCAGGTACAAGTAATTAGGAAAGCTAATAGAATGTTCTTGTTTATTGTGAGTGGAATTGATTACAAAAGTATGGAGGTTATGCTTCAGTTGTACAGGACACTGGTGAGACCATGTCTGGAATACTATGGGCAGTATTGGTCACCCTGTTTAAGGAAGGATGTAAATGTATTGGAAGGAATTCAGAAAAGGTTTATCTGACTGATACTTGGAATGGGTGGGTTGCCTTATGAGGAAAGATCGGCTTGTATCTGTTAGAGATTAGAAGAGTAAGATGTGACTTGATTGAAACATATGAAATCCTGAGGGGTCTTGACAGGGTGGATATGAAGAGGATGTTTCCTCTTGTGGGAGAATCTAGATCTAGAGGTCATTGTTTAAAAATAAAGGGTCGCCATTTAGGACAGAGAGGAGGAGAAATTTTCTCTGTCAGAGGGTTGTGAGTCTTTGGAACTCTCTTCCTCAAAAGATAGTAGAAGCAGAGTCTTTGAATTTTTTCAAGGCAGTGGTAGATAGATCCTTGGTAAACAAGGGGGTGAAAGGTTATCGAGGTAGGTGGGAGGTTACAGTCAGATTAGCCATGATCTTATTGAATGGCGCAGCAGGCTCGAAGGGCCGAGTGGCCTACTCCTGCTCCTCGTTCGTATGTACGTTTTACTGAGGCGGGTCCGGCAAGTCAGGAAATTTCCCAACTCAAGCTACCCATCTTGGTGACCAAACTCAGCAGAGCAATCTTGCATTGGAATGTTAAAGAACCACAGAATCATTATGGCACAGGAGGAAGCCATTCGGCCCATTGAGCCCATGCCAGCTCTCTGTAGAGCAATCCAATCTGTCCCATTCCCCTTGTCCTGTGCATTTATTTTGCACAAGTCCACATCCAATTTCTTTCTGAAATCATTGAGCATCTCCACATCCATCACCCTCGTAGGCCATATGTTCCAGGCCATTACCACTTGCTGCGTATAAAAGAAAAAGCTCTTCCTCACACCCCACCAAACCTCTTGTCCAAAACCTTAAATCTATTTTTAAATGAATCTTGTCAAAATGTTAGCCTCTCCTGATTTAACCGATTTCTTCTCTCTAAGCAGCAAGGGGACCTTCATGTTCTAATTGGGTATGGAGTAGGGAATTGCTGACTTTTTTAAGGAAGCATTGGTTAGCTATTCAATAATTATTTTTTATTATGTTAAATAAATTTTAAAATTACATTGTTTTCATAAAAAACAAGTTTTCCTTAGCTTCCTTTCTACCTCAAGTGACTTGCTGGGGAATTGTTCCATGAGTGCCAGTAATCCTCTGGATCACCTAAGTGATCATCCTCAATACTGAGCAAACTCCCGGGGTGGGGGTGGGAAGAGGGCGAGCGCTGAAGTCAGTGTGGGCATAGGGGAGTGCTTACTGAAATCTTCCTGAAGGCAGAGAGCAGCCTCAGGGAGCTGAAGAATCCAAAAGCCATAAATAAAGATTTTAAAATGCTGGAAAAAATGCCCATGCATCAGAATGAGTCACCTACATATGGATGCTGAAAATTCTGTCCAAACATTTTTATCCTTTTTTAAAATTAATCTCGGAAACCTCATCCCACCCTGGGATGAGGTTTCCTCAAAAAGGCAAAGGCCGCTTGGTCGATTCGCCCGCCTGCCAACCGTCATATGTGACGGGCAATGACAAGTTCCTGATAATAGGCCTCTTAATTGTTGGTGGGCGTGCTGCCAACTCTTGCGCGTGCGTGCCTGCTGACCGAAATATTGCACAATGATGTCGGGACGCTCGCACAATGTTATCACGTGCTATTTCATGCTCAAGTGTGTCGGGCATGCGCCCGCCAAGAGAAAAATTCAGCACCAGAGGTTGCTTTCAGTGAATCTCTGCTACTCCATAGGGTGCGTTGTTGAAATCCCTATAGAGGGAAATCTTTAGAAGCCACTTGAATTGAATTCCACTTTTACACTATTAGTCTCACTGTAAAAACCTTTGAAATGTTATATATGTTGAATCAGATTCAACGAATAGATACAATATCATAATTTTGCTGAACAACTCTCTGACCCTGAAAAACTAGTTTTACATTTGTGTGGAGTGTCAAATTTTTCCATTATGATCAACATAAAATAATAAAGTTTGTTTATGATATTTAAGTTTCTACCTTAGTCCCATGTGTATATCCCAGGCATTATTTTGTTGGCTATAAAATAATTAAAAAGTGGAGCATAGTTAGTGTTTTGCTGTCTATGAGGATTCTTCAAGATGATTGGCTACTTAGTCTGCTTGATGATATCATTATTACTGAACACTGGAGGTCCCCTTGAGCTGATTCCAGAATGAAATTGTCAGGAAAGGTGAAATTGCAGGATATTTGTGGATTCCTTTCTTTAATGTGAGCAGTGAGTAGCGTCGCTTCACTACTGACTGCAGAATCCGGGCCATTAGGTAAATGTGATGGGCGTTAGGTGGGATGAGGAATAGACTTGACTATTTCTATCTCCCATCGAAACTGATATCACCTTCACATGGTCACTTGGGTGTGAAATGGTTGAATAACCTGTCACTGTTCACTGTCAAAACCTATACTTGAACAATGATCAATGGGAGAGATACCAGAGGACAATGGTACTCCTGGAACTGTACCAAACATGAGTCACCATCTAGAGGAGAAAGTTTGCTATCCAATATTCCTACATGCTGCGGAATTTTACTGCAGCCAGATCTGTTAACGTTTTTATTTGCCGTGAATCCATTCATTAGAATAAAATTGATCAGGAAACTGAATGTGTTCTTGTTACTAGCTGTCAGCTCCGTGAATAGCTAGAAGGAGATTAAACAGTCTGGATTATAGTGAAATGGATACGAGTCCAGTTTATCTCTGACTTACTGTAGACTATTTATAAAACAAAACATTCCAAATCTGCACATTTATAACAGGCATTCCTTGTTGGTACAATTTTCTCTTGTATCCTATGCCAGAGCTGAGCTTCCACACCACAAATAGCTCAAAGCAGGTTCAATAACAATAGTGCTATTAATGGTCACACAGCTTCAGGGAAGGGATAACAGAGAAAAATATACAACTAGATATAGATCCTGTATCTGTCCTTTGTTGTGGCCATAGGTTTCACTTAAATTAAAAATTCATAAGCAGTGGGGCTGTAAGCTTAGCCACACAATTTACTTCCCTTTGCTCCCTTTGTTGCACCTTTCTAAAGATGGCACTTCTTGCTAGGCCACAGTTCAACAGGAGTGAGCCATCTTCCAATATCTCAACCAGATACTTCATGTGTGACCCTGATAGTGAGTATTAGTAGACCATTGAGCTGCAGAACACGTAGAGGGGGAACGAGAGCAAGATTTACTGCATCCTCCCCCACTGTCATCACAGGGTTCCTCAATCACTACCAATACTTCCTCCCCTTCCCAAGGCACCTTCCCATGCATCTATACTTTTACCTCCTCTCTCCTCACCATCCAAGGCCCCAAACATTCCTCCTGGGTGAAGCAGCGATTCGATTGTACTTCTTTCAATTTAGTCTATTAGATTCACTGCTCACAATGCTCACAATCCTCTCGGGGAGGCCAAACGCAGATTAGGGGCAGAATTTTGCCCCGGGCGGGCTCAGCGGGGGTGAATGGGGGCAGTGGGGGCCCCGCCACAATTTCACGCTGATGGGCCAACTAAGGCCCGCCCGGCGTGAAATGTGGCTCGTCACTGGCCGGGAAGGGCCGAGGGGGGGGGAGGCGGGGTCTGTCGGCCACCAGGTCCAATGGCGGCCTGTTTAAAAATGAGGGAAGGACATCTGTCTGCCGTTGCAAGGATGGAGTCCAGAGTGGCAGCAAATGTCAGCGGGGAGGGCATGTCCAGGGGGCACTCGGCCCCCCGTTTTTCTAACGAATGCCTCGCTGCCCTTCTGGAAGAGGTGGCTGCCAGAAGGGGCATCCTTGTCCCCAGGGATGGGAGGAGGAAGCCACTGAACCTCATCATGAGGGCATGGGAGGAGGTGGCAGCCCAGGTGAGCAGCCATGACGTGGTGCAATGCCAGAACTACTTCAATGACGTGCTGTGCTCAGAAAGGGTAAGTACCATGTTGGCATGGGTCAGTGTGTTCAATTGTTTTGGGCTGGCCATCTCCCACAGTGGAGCTCAGGGATGTTAGAATGTGAGTGCCAACTGTCAATGACACTGGAGTTGGCCAAGGGGGTGAGCCCTGTTTGCTTTGACTGAGTGCTTTGCACCTCAAGGGGTACAAGTCGGATCTGCCCTGCAAGCTGCTTCTCAGCTGGGGTTGGCCAGGCTGCAATGGCACTGCAGGTAGAGTGAACTAATCAAGCTCCTCTGACCTTTCAGGAGAATACATCCCACAACAATATTGAGAGGTTACGGACTGGCAGAGGACCCCCACACCACCTCATCCTCTCCTGCTATGAGCAGGAGGCCTTGGAGCTTGAGGGGTGCCATGCACCTCGGCCAAGCAGCCACGATGAGGCTGAGTTGTCAGACAAAGGTAAGAGTGCAGTGCACTGAGGTGAGAATTTCGGCTTGTGCAATCATACTACTGCTGTCTCTTCATTGATGTGAGCCTCGAACCTGGGGTCCCCATTGATCATTGAAAGATGAAGGCACCATGATGCAGATCTCCATTGTCTCACCAGGGTGCCTGACATGCATAGTGACAGTGTGATGACTTTAACTAATGATATGTCCTTCTTCTCCCTTTTAGGTTCAATAGCAGGTGTTCACTCTCTGGACCCTGAGGGGCCACCCCTGACACCGGAGGACCACCAAGCACCTGCTCACATCCACTCTCTGAAGCAGGCACCAGTACAGGTACCAGCACCTTGATGGGCACTAGTTTGATGAATAGTATCTCAGTGCACATTGGTAAAGGCATTTCATATTCGCTTGAGGTGCAAGCGGAGGCAGAGGGTCCCCAGAGTGCTAGCAGTAGGAGGAGTGCTGGGGACCAGGACAATGCTCAGTCAATGGCTGTTGATGGGTCTCTGGAGTCGTCAATTTGGCAGCAGATGCTGGACATCCAGCGGGGTGTGTGAGAGAATCTGGCGAAGATCCAGGAGGGTATGCATGCCATGCCCTCCATTGTGGAGGAGTCCCTGTAGAGCATGAGCACTGCGTTAACCCTTATGGCCGAGCACAATGCCTCCTCCATGGAGAGAGTGGCGACCCTCAGGGAGAAGCAGCTCCAGGGACAGAACCAGGGGTTCCTGGGGTTACGCTCAGACCTGCAAGCCCTAACATAAGCATTGATATCAGGTGGTCAGTGTCCCTGTAGGAGATGGATGAGGCACCCAGTATCCCAGCTAGGTGCCGGTCCATCAATGGTGAACAGGGAGGTCCAGTGCGACCTCAGGTTGGTGCATGAACTGCTTGTCATCTTTGCAGGCTCCTCTCAGGGTGCTCCAGATGCTGGCAGCAGCTCCTCTACCCCTCTGCCAGTGACCGTCGCATCTGATGAAGCTGCGGCAACTGAGGAGATGCCAGCCCTGGCACTGGCCGCTCCCTCCCAGGTGGGGCCAGAACAGGCTCCACTGGCCAGAGGATGACCTCCAAGGTCATCAAGGCCATGAGGACAGCAGAGTGAGCAGGCTGGTTCCAATGCTAGTGTCAGTGAGGGAGGAGCACCTAGACGTAGCACCCGTAAATATAAATTTAAAGCACCTTAAGCACAAGACGGACTGCTCACAGGTGATCTTTTGCTCCCCATTTTTTTTCTTTTTTAATGGTGTGACTACCAGCACCAGTTTCTTTCTGTTCAAGACTGTGTGAGTTCAAACATACAATTAAATTTGCTTTTGTGTTATTGGCCTGAGTATGCTTCATTTATTTTGTGGGTGCAGGGTAGGCCAGTATGTAATTCTGGATGTGGGTGGCTCGAACCTTTATTGCAGAGGCACTGAGTGTATCTTGGGGGCCAAGGAAAGGGTCATTTGTGCGATCCAGGATAGAGGCGGCAGCCCTGACATTAGATGGTAATTCTTATTTGGCAGCCTAGCTGAAGGAGCATTGGATCAAACCGTCCCTGGTATCCCTGCCTCCCTGGAGGTTACCGAGGTCTGGCTCCACACCCTCAGCATTCTCCTCACTGTGCTCCTCTTCTGACTCACTAATGGATTCATCCTCTGTGGACTGTGGAGCTGCGTCAAGGTCCTCTTCCTCCAGTGAGTCCCCCCTTGTCAGATTGTGGAGAACACAGCATACAACCTGTGGGGGTATTGTAGTGCACCCCCTGAACGGTCCAAGCATCTGAATCGCACCTTTAGAAGACCTATGGTTCTCCCCAGCAACCCCCTTGTGGAGACATGGCTCCTGTTGTACAGCTGCTCGGTCTCTGTTCTTGGGTGGTGGAGAGGCGTCATGAGCCACCTTTTCAAGGGGTAGCCCTTGTCACACAGAAGCCATCCATCCAGTCGGGCTGGAGCACTGAAGAGCCTCGGCACTTGGGGGTGTCTGAGGATGTACGTGTCATGGGATCTGCCAGGGTACCTCACACAAACTTGCAGAATTTGCATTCTATGGTCACACACTATCTGTACGTTCATGGAGTGGAATCCCTTCCTGTTGACAAAGGCATTGAGCTCACCCACTGGTGCCTTGATGCCACATGTGTGCAGTTGTTTGCACCCTGGACGTGGGGGAACCCAGCAATCACTGCAAAGCCTCTGGCTCACTCAGCCTGGCTGGCCTCGTCCATACGGTAATGAATAAAGGTCGATCCCCACCAGAGCAGAGCTTCTGTCACCAGCTTGACACAACTGTGGACAGCTGATTGGGAGATTACACAAAGATCCCCCATTGAGCCCTGGAAAGAGCCGGAGGCATAGAAGTTGAGGGCCACTGTGACCTTCAGAGCCACTGGCACGGGATGTCCACCCATACAGTCGGAACTGATCTCAGGCCCAATCATCTGACAGATGAAGGTCACAGTCTCTCTCGAGAGGTGGAGCCTCCTTCGGCTCTGCACCTTAGACATATTGAGGTAGCTGCATCGCCGCCTGTAAACCCAGGCAGCAGGATAGCGACATCTTCTGCGGCCCCTTCTGTCTTGGACTTCCTGATGGTCCTGCACCCCTTGTGCCTGCACCTCTCCTCCCACAGGTCACTCCCCTGGAAGCTGCATTGGGACATCTGGCCCCCTCTCCCTTCTGCCCCTCTCTTCCTCCTCAGAGGAGGTACCTCTAGCGAAGACCACAATCCTCATTACTCAGGTAAGGGAAGGCTGTCTGACACCTGGAAAGGTCCACATGGTCCGAATCCTCAGGAGTCTGGAAGACACCAATGAGTCCAGAAATGAAGCCTGGAAATGCTAAGAATAAAGCCCTGATCAGAGAATAAGCTGCCAGGTCTCAATAAGCCCCCAGCAGCAAGCTATTTCCAAAACCCCTCACGACTCTCATTGCCAATGCTGTGACCCTTCTTATCCTGCCTGTGGATGAGGTTTTGCAAATTGTGGCCTGCCCACCTACTCATTTTGCCTGTGCAATGAGCAAACACTCGCACGGGCAATGTTAAATTGCCATCAATTGGGTTGTTAAAGGTCTTAACTGGCCTGTTAATTATTGGCGATTGCAGCTCCAGCTCCTGCGTGCGCCCGCTGAGCGAAATATCCCACGAGTGCACGATGCCATTGGGACGTTTGCTCAATGTCATCGCGCGTCATTTTAGGCTCAAATGAGTTAGCCGTGCACCCGGCTGTTCGGCGAAAAATTCTGCCCTAGGCAGATTACCTCCACTCAGTCCACAAACCTGGCCCCAGCTTCTGGTTGTTTACTTATTTTTATTTTAATTCGCCACCTTGCTTTCATGGTTATATTTCTGTCCTTGGTCTGCTTCAAAGTTCCAGTGAAGCTCAACGCAAGCTGGAGGAACAGCAACTTATCTTCCGATTAGGTACATTACAGCCTTCTGGATTCAGCATCGAGTTCAACAACTTCAGACCATGAATTCTGACTTCCGTTTTGATTCTTTTTAATTTGCCATGTTCTGGTCTTAATCTTGTTTTTCACGTTTTTGCTTTCAAACAGAGCTGTTTATCATTCTGCCATTCACACACACTCTGGACCAATGCTTTGTTTCTTTCCTTCAACCATTACCACTCCCTTTGCCCTTTGCTCCATGACACCTTTGTCATTCAATCTCTCCTGCCCTCTATCCTACCCCAGACCTTCCCTTTGTCCTTCCTCTGCCTCTCCTCTTTCAGTGGCATAAAACCCACCAGGTTGACAGCTTCCTACAGTCCGAAAGGAGAGTCATATACAACTTGAAACATTAACTCTGTTTCTCTCCTCACAAAATGCTGCCAGACCTGCTGAGTATTTCCAGCAATTTTGGTTTTTATTTTGTCACAGGGTTCATTGGATGCCAATAAGGAACAGAAATGATTTTGTTCCTTTCCCTATCCCAGGCATTTGGAGGCTAATTATCAAAATCCTGCGATATCCAACCTGACATCATTGAATTTGACATGTACCAAGAAACAACTTATGGCCCATTTGGCTCAATAGCACATTCTTTATGGACCCATAATTGGAGCCCAGTACACATACCTTTTACTATTATTGCCAGTAGGTATAAAATTTGTATTGTACGATAAGTCTTTTGCTCTGATCTAATCTGCAAAGAGATTAGCTTGAGAGAGCAGGGAGAGCATGTTGTTTACCAACTCATAGTGCCACAGAGTGCCTGGGTTTGTTTCAGTGAACCCCTATTTAACAACCCCCTGATTTCAACATATCTGTCTGGAGGTACCAACTCCTCATTTATTTTTAAAAATTCTTTCATTTTTTTGAGATTTATCAGTGATATCAGTGCTGCAGAATGGAACATTTCCTATTCCTAACTCCCAATGTCAGAATCAAAGACTTCCAGATCAGATATAGCATGGTTAGGTGCAGACTGAACATCTCTTAACTGTGTTCCTCAACAGTCCTCTCCCCAAACTTCAGGACAGCTTCACTTACTGCACCATTATGACTCTCCAAATTCCCATGACAATTAGTGCAAAATTTATGCATGGAGCCTGTAGTCTCTTGGACCTGGATTGATATTGTCCAAGCACATCCACAGAATTCTTTCAGCCATTAAATAGAGGACTGTTTGTGCTTTCAACCTTGATTGAATTTGAGCCCAGGGTACAGGAGATAAAGGAGTGGGTCTATCCCACTCCACCACCTAGTAATCCCTATCCCACATGCTTGACCAGCTGCCTTCTGGTCCTCTCAGAGCACTCCAGCTGTGGACAGCAGATCCTCTGCCCCTCTGCCAGTGATGCCAGAGTCTCAAGTTGCCACGGTGACAGATGACTGTGCTGAACTTGTGCATGCCAGGGCCCACCAGGCCTCAGACAGCTGCCAGGGTCATACTAAGCCACTGGGCAGCAAGATCAGCAGCCTGCCTTCACCTCAGCTGGCAGCGAAGAGGAGCACCAAGTAAGAGCAATCATAAAAGAATTAAGAAAAATTGGATGAGCTTGGGCTTCACAAGTCAATAGATAGTTAAGGTGTTGCTACTTGTGTGTGCCAACATTTGTAATGAAGGTGTGATTTATTTTCTCACTTTTCCATTGATTTTTGGAAGCTCTGTGGGCTTGCAGGTATACCATGGCTCACCCTAAGGGCTGTTTGGGAGGGATCATGGCATTTGTGGCTGTCATCTTGGCCATGCAGAAGCACCAGGTGACACTAGTCAAAGGAGGTGGTGGCATAGTGGTATTGACACAGGACTGGTGTTCCAGAGACCCAGGGTAATACTCTGAGGACCTGAACTTCAATCCCACTAGATGGTGAAATTTGCATTCAATAAAAATCTGGAATTAAAAGTCTAATAAAAACCATTGTCAATTGTTGTAAAAACCCATCTGATTCACCAATGTCCTTTTAGAGACGTTATCTAGTCTGGCCTACATGTGACTCCAGACCCACAGCAATGTGGTTGACTCTTAACTGCTCTGAACAAGGGCAATTAGGGATGGGCAATAAATGCTGGCCTAGCTAGTGACACTTACATCCTATGAATAAAAAAAAGGAGCCTCGGTTTGCAACTGAGGTAAACAGTAACAGTGGAGGCCTTTACTTGCCATCTGGGAGAATGTCTCCCAAGTCTCCCTTGCACCTATGACATAATGGCCCCTCTCATCTTTCAGGATGCTGCAGCTGGTTATCTGAGGAGCCCTTGCGCTCCAGGTCCTCCCACTCTGCAGTGTCAGGTTGTGCAAAGTGCAACAAACCACCACTGGAATAATCCTGAATCTCGTCTTTATGAGGTCTATGGTCTGCTCGATGGCTCAGGTCACCACGTGGCTGGTGTTGTATTTCTCCTCTGCCTCTATCCTGGGTTCCCTCACTGGAGTCAGTAGCCATCTCTTTAATGGGTAAACCTTATCACCAAGAATTCAGCTTTGAAATTATGTGGGGGACAATGAAAAGCTCAGACACCTGGAAGTGCCTGAGTATGTAGGTATCAAGGCTGCTTACAGCTTACTGAGCACATACCTGCAGGATTCTTTAGTGGTGGTCATAGATCAATTGAATGTTGAAGGAATGGATCCTCTTCCTGTTAATGAAGGCCACTGGCTGGCCTATGGGAGACTTGATAGCTACATGCGAGCAGTCTATCACACCTTACACCTGGGGAATCCAGTGATGGTGCTGAATCCTTTGACTCTTTCAAACTGACTGTCCAGATCGGTGTGATAATGGATGTATTGGCTGACACTCCTGTAGAAGGTATTGGTCACCATCTTGATGCACTGATGTGCAGCTGATTGGGAGATGCCACACATGTCTCCAGTGGGACCCTGGAATGAAATTAAGGACCATGGTGACCTTCACTGGCACTGGCATCAGGTGACCACCAATATCAACGAGGCTCAGCTTGCCCATCATTATGGCACAAATAGGTGCAATGTTCAGTGACACTGCTGTCTAAGCATCTGGAGTAGCTCCTGCCCTTCTTTTCCACACTGGCACCTGCTCGCGGTGCCCTCTGAGACCTTCTGCTGTTTCCCCATCCCAGGCTGCCTCTGCAGGCGGCCATGAGGTTGCTGCTGTCTGCATCATCTTTGGCTGCAGTTCCCCCCCATGTTATCTGGTCCTCCTTGCTGGATAAACTGCCTCCAGATGGGCATTGCCAGTCTGAAGGGCCACTCTTCCAGCTACTTGCCCCAACCACCCCAAAACACCCCACCCCCTCTCAGCCCTCTTTCAATGTTCCCAAGTGCCAGCGGCCAGATGGCACGATGGACGCTTGACCCAAAGACTCTGGCACCGGGGCTCCCCCTCCGCACTGCAAAATGCTCTAGCTGCTCTGCCTCTTCCTCTTGATCCACACTGCCTCACCCAATGGTTGCCGAATGCAGCAATGACTTAAGTTGCCCTCTCATTAGTACCCAGATAAACCTGAGGGGCTCTGATACCCCTTGGCCCTCAGCATACTTTTCAGAAAATTGGAACAGGCCCTTAAAATCCTGATCAGTAGTCTTAAGTACCTTTTTCTTTCCAGAACTGTGCACTATTCCTACTTGACTTGTCACCCACCCCTCATAAGATCTCAAGCTGGTGTAATGACATTGGAACTCAGTTCTGACACCATCCCATGTGATCTTACATGCCTGCCTCCATGGCTGTCCACAAAGGGGCTGGAAAAACCTGGCCATGGTTTCTTCTGGCATGACATTCTGCTGATTCTGCTATTGTTGCTCTTGCTGAATTCTGCCATAAAAAAACATTGCATTGGTACACGTGCCAAACCAAGCAAATGTGGTCATGCTTTGCAAATTCTAACTGCTTCCTACTGAGCCTTTTATAGTTCACACATGACCATAGGACCACATGACTGTAGTGGATCATAAGCTTTCAATTTGATTCAAAAGCAGGAACTAGAAACGAAGGGCTGCATGAGCTCTACCAGTCTTGTTTTTTGTTATGTTAATCTGTACTTGTTTCCTGTAGTCGAGTCCTTTGAATATTGCACCTAGTAAAACTAGATTTTTTTTCTAAAGGAGATCTCAGTAGATTTCTCTTTTAAATCTATATTTTAGTTTCTTCCTCAGGATCCTTTTCTTTTTCTGAATGTGTCTGTAGGGCTTTCTTCTCCTTGTGGAGTGGGAATCAGATGAAAGAGCAATGTCCACTACAGGCCTATTCTTCAATGTTAACATGGGATGACTGCAAATCACCAGTAGGAAACATTTAGAGTTTGCAAAGCTTGATCAGATCTGCTTGGAGGAAAATAAATAAGTAGATGAAAGTCTGAAACAGGATATGAGCATTGAAGGAGCAAGGTTTCTTTCCTAGGAGAGCCTGGGGACTTGCAACCCTAGAAAATATGATTTTTGACACATTATCCAGTATGTTTGAATTTACAGCTAAAAGAGAGAAACATTTATTATATTTTATTGTAAGCTTCTAGCTAGTTGCCATTTTATGAATGAATTATTCCTCTTTGTATTTTAAAACTTGATTCTCCCAAAAGTGTTGTAGGGTGCTGGATACCATTTGTTAGGTCTTAATGAAGTCTTTGTAACCTTAAGTAGGTTAACTTTATGTATTTCTTAACTACAAGAACTATGTAAATATATACAGTAAAGCGTTGAGTTTAGGAGCTGTCTCCATGCTTGCTCGTGCACAATGCTCTGTCCAACACTAGAATGATTCCTAGGTGCAGGTCATATGTTCTCTTACATCACTGTGTGGGCGGTACTGTACTTAGTCCCACATTAACCCTATATGTGCCAGACCCTTATACTATAAAAAGCAGCAACCAATCTATTACTAGGAGGAAAGAAAATTTTTGGTTGATCTTCATTTTGACAAATTTACCTGTTGGTCAACTAGGAGTGTGAGTCTGAGTTTATTGGCCACGTGATCATTGCAGTCAGAGCTCTTAAGTTTAGAATTGTAAACATATCTTTCAAATGCTGCAACTCTCTCTCACGAGCCTAGTGGTAATGTGTTTCTAGGGCCGGAATTTTCCAGCCCCTCACGTCGGCAGGATCTTCCAGTCTTGCTGATGTGAACAGAGATTTGAATGGCCTGCCAGCCCTGCCGTGGGGGAACCCGACGCGGAGGAGGATGGAAAATTCCAGCCTAAGAGTCTGAATGTATTCGACCAGAGGAAATTTTTGACTTTTTCATTAGAATTTTGGTTAATTTTAAAAACTTTTACAATTCACATTTCATAGATTTTTAATCTACATTTTGGTTTTCGACAAACCAACCAGACCCAGCTTTTCCCTTCACAGAGGCACCTTGACATGTTTTGCTACATTGGCGATGCTCTGTAAGTAGAGTTGTTGTCGTTTTTGTTGGAGTCCAGACAAAGCTTGGAGGGAAGTCTAAAATCTGCATTCACAAGTGCAGAAATGCAGATAGTGTGCCTAAAATACCAATTCCTGTTACCAAATGTAGATGTTGCAATGTATGTAGGCAGCATTAAATTTATTTGTACAATTGCCTCAAACGGTAGAATAGAAATAACTATTGTGTGCCCATGCAGATGGAAATAGTATAGCAAATAACTTTAACATAGAAATGGATGAAAGGGTAGCATCAAATATACTCACCCTTTTTTTTCCTGGATTGATGCTGAAATATTTGCAAGACTGACCTGTAAAGCAAATGTATAGGAACAAATGGTCATTTCCCCTCCCAAATGTTGTACTTCTAATGAACTTTGAATAACAGAAATATCTTCCACATATTATGAAGCACCAGTAGGACAACCTGGAACCAAAATATTTTCAGCAACATTTTACTAGATTAGAAAATATAACCAAACAATTGTCTAAAAATATGCAAGTTTACTTGAAATTTGTGAAAAATGTTCAGCATTTGCTTCCTTTAAATTTGTACTTGCTTATTTGTAAGTAAAGAAAGGGCCCATAACACAGCCAAGTATGATAAATATCTCTATGGGTGAGGTTAATGGGACAACTATTGAACAATGACGTAGAGGATGAGTTATGGTTAACCTCACGAGTATAGACATTTATCAAATTGTACAGATGGTCATGATATATTGGATATATACCACATGCTTCAAATGTCCTTTGTTTAAAAGAACTCAGTTCCTTATGATAGTTCAGATATGCAAAAATGAAAAAAATGCCTGTATTTCCTCCACACGGGCCAACACTTCAATCTTTCTAATGATTTTGCACTTATTCTTCTCGGTTTTCTCCTCTTTCGATTCTTTTGTCACATGTTACTTCTCCTTATATGTGCACCATGTTTTGAATTGTATTGGTATTATCATTATTAGTTTTGACTTTGATCTCTATGTTTTTCTTTTCATTGCTCCATTTGGTAGCAACCCTATTATTTAATGCATCCAATTGCGGCAACAGAAAACAATACTGAGCTAGAAGGCGAGGGAACCAATGAGGGAGCCTATGTGTGCAGGTAGAGGTGTGGACAGTGATGCAAGAGCTAAAACATTAGGCCAGAGCTCATCTAAGTCTGAACAGCAAATTGGGGAGATAGTCAATACTGAGGAGGATTGCAACAAATTACAGGAAAACATTAATAAACTTCCAGAACTGGCAAATAATTGGCAAATGAAGTTCATCACAGATAAATGTAAGGTAGTACATTTTGGTAGGAGGAATAGGGAGGTCATCACTTGGAAGGTGCGAGTCTAGTGGGGTAGAGGAACAAAGGGATCTCAAAGTATCACTGAAGGTTGTGCCAAAGATTAGAAAGGCCTCAAGAAAAACAAACCAAGTTTTAGGTTTTATTTTTAGATGGATAGAGTTATAAAGTAAGGAAGTTATGCTAAACCTATATCAAACTTTGGTTAGACCACACTTCAAGTGCTGCGTGCAGTTCCTGTTGCCATATTATAAAAAGGATTATGAGGCACTGGAGAGGGTGCAGAGAAGATTTACAAAAGTAGAAATTTGTAAGTATACATATCAGGAAGGATTGACAGGTTGGGCCACTTCTCTCTTGAAAAAAGAAAGCTGGAGTGTGATCTTATAGGGGGTTTTAAAATTCTGAACATTTTGATAGAGTGGATACAGAGAATGTGTCGTTTTGTGGAGAAGAGCATAACGAAAGGCTTTCATTATACAATAGATATCAAGAAATCCAATAGGGACTTCAGAAGAACCTTCTTCATTCAAAGTGAGTGGTAAGAATGTGGAACTTGCTACCATAAGGAGTGGTTGAAGGGAATAGTATAAATGCATTTAAGGGAAACAAGACAAACATATGAGGGGGAAGGAAATCAAGGTGTTTTTTTAATTCAATCATGGGATGTGCGCATCACTGGCTAGGCTAACATTTGTTGCCCATCCCTAATTGCCATTGAGTAGGTGGTGGTGAGCCAACTTCTTCAGCCACTGAAGTTAATGTGGTGTAGGTACACCCACAGTGCTGTTAAGAAGGGAGTTCCACGATTTTGACCAAGTGACAGTGAAGGGACTGCAATATAGTTCCAAGTCAGGAAGGTGTGTGACTTGGAGGGGAACTTTCAGGTGGTGGTGTTCCCATGTATCCTTGTCTTTGTCCTTCTAGGTGGTAGAGGTTGCTGGTGCTGTTGAAGCAGGCTTGGCGGGTTGCTGTACTGCATCTTGTCGATGGTACACACTGTTGTCACTGTGCATCGGTGGTGGAGGGAGTGAATGTTTAAGATGGTGGATGGGGAGCCAATCAAGTGGGCTGCTTTGCCCTGGGTGGTGTCAAGTTTCTTGAGTGTTCTTAGAGCTGTACTCATCCAGGCAAGTGGGGAGTATTCCATCACACTCCTGATTTTTGCCTTGTAGATGGTGGCCAGGCTTTGGGGAGTTAGGAGATAAGTTACCTGTTGCAGAATTCCCAGCCTCTGACCTGCTATGGCAGCCACAGTATTTATACTGTCACGACTCACAGGGGATAGTGCATTGTAATATCAAGCCTCACTGTTCCCTGAGCCACAACATATGTGAAAAGGTTTGATCAAACCCACCAGATTGCCCCAATTCTACCTAACTGTTTAATTTAGGTCAGCAGAATATGAGCAGCAGGTTTGTAAACCTAATAAATAAGTAACTGTTTATTGAACAAATCGTCTTTAACTAGTGGCAAAAGGAAGAAAAATGAACTGCTAACTTCTAACACTATAACTTAAACTCTACCCCCTTCTTAAACCCCTATAAACACACACACCCAAGGCACATAACACATGGATTTTAAGGTTGGGATAGAACTGTTCAATAGCACCAATCCGGGGTACAGGATTTGATGGGTTAATTTTGATTGAAGTCTTCCAAATCCCTTTCAGTTCTTGTTAATAATACAAAGTTGTCTTCCAACACTTTCAGTATTTAGTTCATTGGTTGAGAACTTGCTTTTCAATATCTGCAACAGTGGTTTTCCCCTTTTTCCTTTTTACAGGGGTTTTCAGAGAGAGAGAGAGAGAGCAGGTTATAGAGGTATGAGGAGAAAAGCCAGCTAGCTATTATTGTGGAATTACTGGAATCTTCCACACACAGGAGAAAGAGGTTTTAGATCTTGTTCATTTCCAGCGAGGAGCTATTCTGCATTGCTCCCAGACATAACCTGGTCACCTGGTCAGGAGCCAATCAAAATGTTGTTGCCAGGCAGCTTCCCTGGTCCAGTAGTCCTTTCCGGCACCTTGCTCTGTTCCAGGACTGCAACATTGTGTATATCTCTCATCTTGTTCCAGGGGACATGCCTTTCAACCTGCAGCCATTGTAATTTTAAACCACAGTCCAACAGAAATAAAAAGATGTGTTCCTTACATGCCTCCACCCTTAAAAGAGATGAAACGCCATTTCAAAAGTGCATTTCATCACAAGGTATGTGGCTCATGGACAACAAACCACGAGACTTACTTTCATTCATTTCACCACCACCCCCACCCCCCCCACCTCCACTATACAATCTTCAGCATTTCTTACCCCTTTAACTTACCGGCAGTGTGAACAATCTTTACATTGAATGGTTGAAATAATAGACTCCATCTAAAAAGTCTTGCATTTCGAGTTTTAAACTTTTCAATGAACCCAAGCAGATTATGAACAGTGTAGATTAGTGTTTCTTTGTTATCGTGTCGGACATAAACTTCAAAGTGTTGGAGAGACAACAACAATACTAGAGTTTCTAGCAACAATGTAGAGTACTTCCTCTGATATGGGAACCTAGCGTCTAACTGTCCCAGTATTGTCATATTGCCTAGTCTAATTGTAGGAGGTTCACTTTGGGCACTGTCTACTTCTCCTTCTACCTTGCCTTTATAGTCTCTGTCATCCTCCACTCTACTCCTACCACCTGGCACACTTGCTCTGTCTTATCACCTTATCTGCAATGATATTGCTTCAAAATGTTTGTGTGACATAACCACTTCTTCTTCCTAAGCTCAGGAGTTTCTATCAGGTAGGTGACTTTGCTAACTCTCCTAACTATTTTATAGGGGCTGCTGAATTTCACTTTCAGGAGTTCACCCCACAAAAGCAATAATACCAATACTTCATCTCCTGCTTGGAACATTCTAGTTGTAGCATGTTTGTCTGCCCATTCATTCATTTTTGGCTTTGGAAATTTTTAAGTGCTCTCATGCTCCTGTACCTGCTCCTGTGTGTATTTCTAGAAACATGATCATGTAATCCAACATGGAGGATTCATCTTTCTGGCTTTAGGAACTTCACTTTAATCACTTTTAATGGACCTTTCATTTAATGACCATAGGTCAATTTGAATCAACTAAATCCAGTAGATTCATTCGGGGGACTTCTGGTAGAAAGGAGTAAAAAATCTAATCCTTTGTCCCAATCCTTTGGGTATTCATGGCAATAGGTCATAATCATAGTTTTGAGAGTCTCATGGTATCTCTCTAAAGCTCCCTGTGTCTGTGGATGATAGGCAGTAAACTTTAATTGTTTGATGCTCAAACTGCTGATTATGTCCTTGAAAACTTTAGACATGAAGTTAGAATCTTGGTCAGATTGTATTTCAATTGGCAGGCCATAACAAGTGAAAATGTGCGTTAACTTTTTCACTACCATCTTAGCTGTAATGGTCCTTAAAGAAATAGCTTCTGGAAATCAGGTTGTCATATCCATGATTGTCAGGATATATTGTCGTCCTGCTTTTGTTTTAGGTAATGGTCCTACACAATCTACTAATACCCGACTGAACGATTCTTCAAAAACTGGTATGGGTATTAAAGGTGCTGATTTGATTACATGTTGAGGTTGACCTATTACCTGACATGTATGACATGTTCTACAAAATTGCACTATGTCCTTATGAAGTCTTGGCCAGGTAAATTGCTTGTTTATTGATGCTTGGATTTTCTGTATTCCTACATGTCCTGTCATAGGGATTTCGTGTGCTACTCGCAATATCTCCTTACGATATTTGAGCGGTACCACTGACTGATGAACAGTCCATTCCTCATACACAGGTCTGTGAAGGTGCCTCCACTTCCTCATCAGAACTCCATTTTTAATGTAATAGCACTCTGGAACTCCTTCAGCCTCAGCTTCAGTGTGAGCTGATTGTGCTAACTTGTTTAACTCTGGATCTGCTTTCTGAGCCTTAATTAATGAAGACCTGACAAACACTTCCTTTGAATTATCCTCATCCTTAAAGTAAGTTTCAGCTACTCTAACATCTGCTTATGGTATTACTTTAATCTCTCGTGATGGACTTTGTTTAGCCATTGCTCTGGTCACCATACCCAATGGAAAATATCAGGAACTTGTTCTTGTAATTGCTCTGTCTCTTTAGTCTCTCTCAGACTTTCTGTAATTATGGGTGAAGCTATAATCTTCACTCCTGCCAAATCATTCCCCAGGCGTAAATCAACTCCATCCGCAGGTAATTTCTTAACCACTCCTACAACCACCAATCCAGACAACATATCACACCCCAATTGTATTTTGTACAATAGAACCAGGATATATTCTCCACTCAAATAATAGCAAAATACTGCGGATGCTGGAAATTTGAAACAAAAACAGAAAATGCTGGAAAAACTCAGCAGGCCTAATAGCATCTGTAGAGAGAAAGACAGAGTTAATGTTTCGAGTCCGTATGACTTTTCTTCAGAATTCTGAAGAATCATCATACAGACTCAAAGCGTTAACTCTGTCTTTCTTTCCACAGATGCTGTTAGGCCTGCTGAGTTTTTCCAGCATTTTCTGTTTTTGTTAAACTCTCCACTTATCCCGTTTACCAATACTTTAGCTTTCATTGAACTCTCTGGAGGGGAAACTAGGTCCTTCTCCAGCAAAAGAGTTTGAGTAGCTCCTGTGTCTCTTAATGTAGTTATGGGTTTATCTGCATCATTTGATGAAAAAGGGGTTATCTTTCCTTTATACAAAAACCTTTTATATGTCTCATCTACTTTATTCACTTCACCTGCATTCACAGCAGTGTTTACCTCTAGACCCTTATTTGTAATTAAAGCTACAATTTGATCCGTGGCATTTTTTTTGAGTTCCCTTTTCAGACTCACTCTTACCAAATCCATGGGCTTCCCTCGCAACTTGCAGCATTCTGAGAAAATGTGTCCTGCTTTATTACAATGGAAACACTTAGGCCTTTGAGTTTCACCTCCACCTTCAGTACCTTCCTTCTTAATCTGGGGTGGAGATCTCAAGGTATTCCCAACTATCCATTCTTTACCCTGGCTACTTGCTTTCCTTCCACTCTCCCACTTTCTATCCTTTTCAAATTTATGGGGGTAATGGAAAAAAGGTTTAGTTTTATGGATCAGTTCATAATCATCAGCCATTACTGCTGCCTGTCTAGCAGTTGCAATCCTTTGGTCTTCAACATGGGTTCTTATTACAGAAGGTAAGGAGTTGTTAAATTCTTCCAAGAGAGTGCTCTCTCTGAGAACGTCATAGATAGTTTCAACTCCTAATGCTCATATCCACCTGTCAAAACAACATTGCTTAATCCTTTCAAATTCAATGTGAGTTTGCCCAGGCTGTTTCCTTAAGTTTTGAAACTTTTGTCTGTATGCTTCAAGGACCCATATGCACTCAAAATGGCCTTTTTCACCACATCATAATCCCTAGAAACCTCCTCTGATAGTGAAGCATAAATTTCCTGTGCTCTACCATTGCTCTGCAAGGGCAATGTCCAGTTTTCCTTTGGCCAGTTCATCTGTTGGCCAAATCTTTGGCCAGCTATCTTCTCAAATGAGATAAATAACTATTTATCAACATCCCTTTCCTCAAATTTTGCAAAAGCTTGTACAAATTTAAACATCTCCCCACTGGGTTCTGATCTGGAAATAGGAGCTGCTTCACCTCCTGCTGTCTCTTTTTTAACTGCCAGCATTTTAAGCTTGAATTCTCTTTTTCTCTTTCCTCCTTTTCTAACTTCTCCATTTCTAACTCCCTTTGAAATGCTCTCTCTCTTTCCTTTTCTTTCTCTGCCCTGTCTGCCTGTTCCCTTTGGAATGCCCTTTCTCTTTCCTTTTCTTTTTTCTCTCTGCCCTTTTTCTGCTACGTCTAGTTCCATTTTTTTTTATTTGCAACTGAATTTGAGCCTATTCCAACGAGCCACCCCTTGGAGACTCGGTCTCTTGGGTATTCCTTCCAATTTCAAATGCTGTGGCATCTCTTTGATTATCTCTGCCTTCCTAGCTTTGGCAGGCAATCTTACTCTTAATTTGCTTGCTAATTCAATTAACCTGGCTTTTGGGATCCCTTGTAAAATCGCTAGGGACATCTTTTCCATCTGCAGGACAGCTTTAGCAATGTCCAGTGCCATCTTATTTTTGACAGTACAAACCTGGTGTTTCCTTTCAGCTTTTATTAACTACTAAATCTACACCCAAATCATTGTTGTCCTTTGTTCCAAAACATCCCGGACCCGAGCCCCCAAACTTTGTCACGATTCAATGGGGACAGTGCACCGTAATATCAAGCCCCACTGTTTCCCCAAGCCGTGTCAAATGTGTAAAAGTTTGACCAAACCACCAGATTACCCCAATTCTACCTAACTGTTTAACTTAGGTTAACAGAATATGAACAGCAGGTTTGTAAACTTAATAAGTAAATAATTGTTTATTGAACAAATTGTCTTTAACTAGTGGCAAAAGAAAGAAATATGAACTGCTAACTTCTAACACTATAACTTAAACTCTACCCCCTTCTTAAATTCCTATAGACACACTAACACAAGACATACAAAACATGGATTTTAAGGTTGGGATAGAACTGTTCAATAGCCATCAATCTGGGGTACAGTATTTGATGGGTTGATTTTGATTGATGTCTTCCAAATTCCTTTCAGTTTTTGTTAATAATACAAAGTTGTCTTCCAGCACTTTCAGTATTTAGTTAATTGGTTGAGAACTTGCTTTTCAATGTCTTCAACAGTGGTTTTCCCCTTTTTCCTTTTTACAGGGGTTTTCAGAGAGAGAGCAGTTTTATAGAGATATGAAGAGAAAAGCCAGCTAGCTATTATTGTGGAATACTGGAATCTACCACTCACAGGAGAAAGAAGTTTTAGGTCTTGTTCTTTTCCAGCTCAGAGCTATTCTGCATTGCTCCCAGACACAACCTGGTCATCTGGTCAGGAGCCAATCAATATGCTGTTGCCAGACAGCTCCCCTGGTTCAGGACTCTATTCTGGCACCATCCTGTCTTTCATGGCACACTCTGTTCCAAGACTGCAACATTGTATCTATCTTTCATCCTGTTCCAGGGGACATGTCTTTCAACCTGCAGCCATTATCATTTGAAACCACTGTCCAACAGAAAATAAAAAGGTTTTACAACAATCCAACAGAAATAAAAAGGATTTGTTCCTTGCAATATGGCACGTACAGTTTAGTTTCTGGTCCCCTAGGATTTGATAGTGGGGGATTCAGCAATGGTAATGCAATTGAATGTCAAAGGTTAGATGAGATAAAGATGGGAGGAGGCTCAATTGGAGCATAAACACAGGTATGGACTGGTTGGGCTGAATGACCTGCTTCGGTGCCGCATTACCATATTTCCAACATAATCCTAATGGAGGACTTGTGGTGCAATAGTAGTGCTCCTACCTCTGAGCCAGAAGCTCTGGGTTCAGATCCCATTCTAGGACTTGATGGCCACAGAAGATGCTTTCATAACAGTGCTGAACTGAACCTATAAATCCTTCCAATATGCCTATGATAGGCAGTACGCATAGGAGAGTCTCCTGGTTAGACAGAACCTGCAAAAAGCAATGGCTATCCACTGCTGTATTTTGCCAAGCATAACTATGGACCAACATGTGGATGTCCATGGCTGCCTATGTCCACCTAGGGCATGGTCCCTGAAGAGAGAAAATCCTGTATAAATGGAAAAAAATTGAGATAGGACAGGTGCTGGGTGAATCACTAAAGATATCATGCAAGTTGCGCTCAGCAAGTTAATATTATGGTGTATAACTGGTGTTATATCAGCTCACTCTGATGCTTAATTAATGCTTGCTTCCATTTTAGAAGTAGTACAGACTAGGATGGCATACCAGTGTTGTGGTTTAGAGCTTCTATTCTGGCTGCCATAAGTGCTAGGTTTGCCAACACGGGTAAGGCCAAAAAAGGACCATGCCTTTCCCAAACTCACAGTGAAGGACTGAAAATCTGAAGGGGTGGGGGTGGGTGTTGGGTTTAGCAGGGTGATGTTATTCTGCATTGCCATGTTGATAGCTGCAACATGACACCAGGAAAGACTTGGGAGCACTACTCAATCTATTTTCTCAAATAGCGGTGATGCATAATGTAGGCAAACAGGATGAAATATCAATTAGCAAAAAATGTACATGAATTAACTTTTAGCCCACCCAAGTATCTAATGTAATTTTAATGATGCAGTTTGTCCTGATTTACCCATTTCTCTCCTCTGTGTTCAAAAAGCACAAATACAATGCCAGGTTTTGTCCTGCTATTCCTGTTAACTATTCTTGCAACATCTGTTAAAATTATTTTTGTTCCATGAATCAAATTATAAATTCGACCCTTGGAACAATTTTCTTTTGTTGCAACCAAATATCAAATATTATAACCAACTAAATGTAACTTCCAATAGTTACTTTACCAGCTGTTTAGAAGGACGTCAAAATTGCTTAATGGTCTCATAGCTCAACTCAACTCCCAGATTCTCTTTCAGTGCGCATAACTTAACCTCTCCTTTTGTTGGCAGAATCATTAATAATAATTAACACAGGGTTTGCTCTGACAAAGTCTGCATCCCCATGGATATGGTGAGCTGCTAGTTCCCATCATACAACCCATGGAAGATTGGTATGAACATTTTGGCTAATTGTACTTGATAAAACCCTTAAGTATCCAAGTAAGTCAGATAGGAGGCCCTGTTTATAACCCAGAACTAAATAGTCATAAAATTTGACATATACTTTGTGAATTACAAATTAATACAATCTAACTTTATGCTTGTCACTTTACGAAAATTCCTATATATTTCAATGGTATACAATGCCACTGTTGTAATTTTGAAAGCTAGCACTGGCTGGCAGTGGCGTATGACAAGCTAGCTGAAGCATATGCAAAGGCCACGTTAACTTGTTATATTATTCAAAATGAGTTAGGAACTATATTGCTTTGTGCATGTATACATATGTATGCACAATGCCACACCACTCACTACTGCACTATAGTCTGTGTATCAAGCTAACAATATGTCAGTCCACCACCCACATGGAGAAATGTAAAAATATAAACTCAGTGAAAGCTTCAGTATCTATGCCTAAAAGTGTTATTACTTCAGACTTCAGCGGTCAAGAAACATACCAGGTCCTTAAGCCCGCTTCAGGCACAGGTCCTGGACACATTTTATTACCTATACCATTCTGGTATGTGGGTTACCTTGAATCATAATGAGGGCATGCTTCCTGCACACCACATCGAAGGCTTGAGAACCCATTTAGTGCCTGAAAAATGGGCATGGTGCCATTCATAATCTAGATAAAAGTTTGTCTAAATTCCTCTGCATTGTTAGTATCTAGAACTCAGGTTTTTAGATTCAATCCCTTTGACTCTAACTTTCTTCTCTGGGTCCAGTTTAGTAGCAATCTTAATGCTTGCGTTAAACTTTGTAAATTTTGAATAATTTTGTTAAGTTGTATATCTGTCATACCCCTCAAAAAAAGCATCAAGTTTCTCAGAGAAACATAAACACTGTTCCATTTGATGCTTATGCTTCTTAGGATAAAATAAATTACTACAATCAATGTAATGTTCAAGAATTGTATGAATTCCTCTCAGAATGTATCACTGCTTGCCAAAAGTGGATACGTCCCTGGGTTGAGTATTATAAAACATCAAAGTTTTATGCTTCTTGAAACCGAATACAATATTTGATGCTAAGAAACGATTCTAAAACTCAGATGAATAAACATATCTTCCAATACAAGCCCTCATTTGTTCTTAAGTTGTTAAGAACTATTGTTGCCATCTCACAGCAATCATACACATGCAGGCGAAACTCAAATGAAGATCACTTAAGCTTCCATCCCAACTACCAAGCTGTTTACCTCCCTGGTTTTATTGGCAAGTATCCCCAAGCCTTCACCCTCAACTATTCCCTCCTAATAGCCATACCACCAACTACTCACCCATACTCTCATGCACCTAAATATGTTTTAAAGTTTAATGACAAGCTTAAGATAGTAGAAGATGTTGCCTAGTTCTCAGACACAAGACTTGATGTGTCCTTACTGTGAAAGGCCTTTGACACACATTCTGACCTTTGATACACAATATGATACTAGCAAAATTGCAGTCAACGGAGAATTGGGGGAAAACTCTCAGCTGATTGGAGTCATACCTAGCAAGATGGTTGTAGTTGTTGGAGGTCCAACATCTCAGTTCTAGGACATCACTGCAGGAGTTCCTCAGGGTAGTTTCCTAGGCCCAACCATCTTCAGCTCTTTCATCAATGACCTTCCTTCCATCATAGGGTCAGAAGTGGGGACGTTCGCTGATGATTGCACAAGGTGCAGCACCATTCACAATTCCTCTGATACTGAAGCAGTCCATGTCCAAATGCAGCAAGATCTGGACAATATCCAGGCTTGGGCTGACAAGTGGCAAGTAACATCCCCACCACACAAGTGACAGGCAATAACCATCTCCAACAAGGGAGAATCTAACCATCATCCCTTGCCATTCAGCGGCATTTCCATCACTGAGTCCCCCACTATCAACATCCTGAGGCTTACCATTTAGCAGAAGCTGAACTGGACTAGCCATAAAATACTGTGACTACAAGAGCAGGTCAGAGGCTAGGAATCCTGCATTGAGTAACTCACCTCCTGACTCATCAAATTCTGTCCACATTTACAAGGCACAAGTCAGGAGAGTGATGGAATACTCTCAACTTGCATGGATGTGTTCAGCTCCAACAACATTCAAGAAGCTTGACAGTATCCAGGACAAAGCAGTTGGCTTGACTCATTCCCTCCACCACCAACGCACATTGGCAATAGTATGTACCATCTACAAGAGGCACTGCAGGAACTCACCAAGAGTCCTGAGACAGCACCTTCCAAACTCATGACTGCTACCATCCAGAAGAACAAGGGCAGCACACACATGGGAACACCACCACCTGTAAGTTCCCCTCCAAGTCAATCACCATCCTGACTTGGAAATATATCACCATTCCTTCATTGTCGTTGGGCCAAAATCCTGGAACTTTCTCCTTAACAGCACTGTGGGTGTACCTACACCACATGGACTGCAGCGGTTCAAGAAGGCAGATCACCACCACTTTCTCAAGGGCAATTAGGGATGAGCAATAAATGCTGGCCTACCCAGTGACACCCACATCCCATAAAAAATTAATAATAAAATAAAATTACTTGACACTTAATATTAGTGCTTGCATACAGATGATTAATTCTTCAAAAGCATTTACATATATATGGACATTATAGTCTCCGGAGAAACTTAATTGTTTCTTAATTTCTATATCTGATTTACCATATTACCTTAGATTAGCTTTTCTTATGGAAATACTGCATCACTATAGTCTCATTTAAAAACTATTTATTGTAAACTTGGAAAATGCTAAAGGACAGCTCATCTCATTCTCATGATTGGAAAAACCTATAACGGACTAATTTTAACAAAATAAACTGGTGGATTTGGGTTGGGTGGCAGAGGTGGGAGGTTAAGGACTTAAAAATCAAAATCTTGACCCAAGCCCACCTCCAACCCACCAATTTCTGGCTTTACCTGTGGGGGTAGGGGGTGTGGGGGTGGGGAAGGTGGATGGATGACTAGCCTTTTTAAAAGAGGTGGGTTGGCATTTTACATTTTATAATGAGGCTGTCAGCTTCATTGTTGTTCAGTTTTCCAAATTTAAAACTTGGGATACTTGCCAGTTACATCTAGGTGAGGGCAGCTGGATTCTGCAGGTGAGGATTTATGTCTACTGATTACCTTCCCCATGAATCCATTGACCTTCCCTTCCAGGTCTCTAATCCCCTTCCTGGGGTCTTGATTCCACGCTAACTCGACGCCCTGTCGTCCCAGTGGGACCCTGGGATCGGCAGCCCACCAGGGTTGATCCCTCCCAGCATTGACATCTCAACCCCTTCGCTCGACTCCCTCACCTCCCCACCCACCCAGGGCCAACCCCCATTTGCCCTCTCACACCCAGATTGCTCCCATCCTTGGCCACAGACCTACTTGGTCCAGCAGCCTCCACTGACCTGTTCCCCATCTGACTGGAAGCTGAGCCTGTCAATCAGGCTAAATCTCCACAAGCTGCCAGAAAATCCAGACTTCCAAGTTCCCCATGCTTTACCCGCCTCCTAACAGGTCAGCACAGTTAAAATCCAGGTCTAATAATTTGCTCAGAATGGCTCTACTGTGACTTAAGAATGTTGGAGGGTCTGTGAGCTATGTAATGCCTCCAGACTGGGAATGGTGTTTCACCATATTTTTCAAAATGCAGCATTCGTAAAGGAAATGTTTCTTGGTTCCATCTTTGTTGGCCATATTAATGCACTCAATCTTGGCTCAGTGGTGGCTTATGAGTCAAGGATTCAAGCCACACTCCTGAAACCTGAGCACATAATGTCTATTGGCAACTTCAGTGCAGTGCTGATGGAGTGCTGCACTATGGATGGGGAGGGGGGAGTCGATGCGGGACCATCTTCTGGATGAGGCTGAGCCAAGGCTCCATCTGTCCTCTCAGGTGAACATCAAAGATCCAATGGCTCCATTTTGAAGAAGGGCAGCAGTATTCTCTCTTGTGGCCAACATCTATCACTCAATCAATCTGGAAAAGAGATGATCCTTCATTATCACATTATTGTTAATGCGATCTTGCTGTGTAAGACTGCCTGCTGCTTTTCCTATATTACAGCAATAATTCCACTTCAAAAAATATTTAAGTGCCCGCAAAGCTCTTTGGGACATTCTGATGTCATGAAAGATGCAACAAAAATGTAAGTTCATTCTTTCTTTTCTTTCATCCTCAGCCCAGATGCTGTCGAGGTTTATCAACATTTTTTGCAGCAAGATTTCACTGCTTTCATTGCTAAGTTACAACAGCAATTTACTGACAGTATAGGATTTCATTTACCCTAACTGCTTCGTGTACTTTTTTCTGACCGTATAAGATTTAAAGAAAATGTTTTATTACCTTGGCGCAAACAAATAGTGGTTCAATTTGTCGTAAACATGATGAATCACTGAGAATAAGCAATGATAACAAGTTTGGTGTTTACATTTAAATGGTTCCTGTGATTGAAAGCAAAAGTGTTTCCTGACAAATATTTAGGAATATTCCAAAACATTTTTACTATTATATCAGCTTGTATTTTTTCACTTGATATTCAAGTTCTATATTATAAAAGTATTATAACATTTTGGATTAATCAAGTTACTTTATGGATTAATTTGATAACTTTTCATATTTATCTGCTCATGCAAGTATTGTGGCAATTACAGTAAGCTAAAAGTTATTAATCAGAATACACTTTCCATTTATTCAATTGAAGACCAAAGGAACTAATGAGATTAAAGATGGCTTCTATCAATAGTAGGAAATATAGGGAGTGAAATTGGTCAGCACAAAATGGGCCTATACTGAATTGGCAGCTTGTTGTACACTACACCTGCTTTTATTTTCCATTAACTTTGAAAATAGTGTCAAGATTTTTAATTTCAAACCAAGTAAAGGTGACGGTGAGACTTATGGTAGAGCGATAGAATCACAGAATTGTTATGGTGTAGAAGGGGGCCATTTGGCCCATCCTGTCTGCATCAGCTGTCGGAGCATTTTAGCTTAATGCTAATCTCCTGCCTTTTCCCCATAACCCTGCACATTGTTTCTATTTAGATAATCATCCAATGCCCTCTTGAATTCCTCAATTGAACCTGCCTCCACCACACTTCCAGGCAGTGCACTCTAAACCCTAACTACTCGCTGTGAGAAAAAGCTTTTTCTCACTTTGTATTTGCTTCTTTTCCAAAACACTTTAAAACCATGCCCTCTGGTTCTCGATCCGTTTACGAGAGGGAACAGTTTCTCCCTATCCTCTCTGTCCAGACCCCTCATGATCTTGAAAACTTCTATCAAGTCTCCTCTTAGCATTTCCTCTCCAAGAGAAACAGTCCCAACTTCTCCAATCTTTCCTTATAGCTGAAGTAAAGATGCAAAGAGAATGCTCCACTTGGTGTCAACTTTGGCTCAGTTGGTGACACTCTTGCCTCTGAATCACAAGGTTTTGTGTTCAAGTCCTACTGCTGGGCTTAAGCCCAAAAATCAAGACTGACACCGAGCGAGTACCACACTCTTGGAGGTGCCATCTTTTGGATGAGATATTAAACTGAGGCCTCATCTCCATGCTCAGGTGGATATAAAAGATCCTATTGCAAAGTAGAGCAGGGACATTATCGCCAGTGTCCTGGCCAGCATTTCTCCCTAAATTGCCATCACAAAACAAGATTATCTGGTCAATGTCATATATGCTGTTCGTGGGAGCTTGCTGTGCACAAATTGGCTGTTGTGTTTTCTACATTACAATAATGACTACTCTTGAAAAGTACTTCATTGGCTGAGAAGCACTTTGAGACATTCAGTGGTTGCGAAAAGATCTATAAATGCAATCCTTCCTTTGTCTTGTGGAAAAACTAGAGGCCATCAATATCAGATAGTCAGCAAGAAATCAAATAGGGAATATAGCGAAAAGTCCTTTACCCAGGGAGTGGTGAGAATGTGGAACTCCCAGGGAGTTTTTTAAAAAATTCATTCACGGGATGTGGGCATCGTTGGCTGGGCCAGCATTTTTTGCCCATGTTAGTTGCCCTTGAGAAGGTGGTGGTGAGCTGCCTTCTTGAAGCGCTGCAGTCAATGTAGTGTATGTACACCCACAGAGCTTTTAAGGAGGGAGTTCCAGGATTTTGACCCAGCGACAGTGAAGGAACAGCGATGTATTTCCAAGTCAGGATGGTGAGTGACTTGGAGGGGAACTTCCAGGTGGTAGTGTTCCCATGTGTCTGCTGCCCTTGCCCTTCTAGATGGTAGAGGTCATGGGTTTGGAAGGTGCTGTCTAAGGAGCCTTGAAGAGTGGTTGAAATGAATAGTATAGATGCATTTAAAGGAAGGCTAGACAAGCATATGAGGGAGAAGGGAATATATAGAGAATTATGCTGATAAACTAAGATGAGGAAAGACACAAACATAAGAAATAGGAGCAGGAGTAGGCCATTTGGCCCCTCAAGCCTGCCCCACCACTTAATAAGGTCATGGCTGATCTGCCCCAGGCCTCAACTCCTCTTTCATGCTAGCTCCTCATAGCCCTCAACTCCCCAATATTTCAAAAATCTATCTACCTTCTCTTTAAATACTTTCAGTGATCTAGCCTCTGCAACTCCTGGTGGGGGGGGTAGAGAATTCCAGACATTCACCATCCTCTGAGAGAAGAAATTCCTTCGCATCTCAGTTATAAATGAGTGGCCCCCCTTACTCTGTAACTATGTCCCCTAATTCGAGAATCCCCCACTAGTGGAAACATCTTCTCAACATCTACCCTGTCAAGTCCTTTCAGAATCCTGAACGTTTCAATGTGATCACCCATTATTCTTCTAAACTCTAATAAATAAAGGCCTAACCTGTTTAGCTGTTTTTGATAAGTGAAACCCTTCATCCCAGCAATCTGCCGAGTGAATCTCTTGTGAACTGCCTCCAATGCCAGTACATCCTTTCTTAAATACGGGGATCAAAACTGTACACAGTACTCCAGGTGCAGCCTCACCAACACCCTGTACAGTTGTAACAAGACTTCCCTATTTTTAAACTCCAACTCGCTCGCAATACAGATCAAAATTCCATTTGCCTTTTTAATTACTTGCTGCACCTGCATACTGACTTTTTGTGTTTCATGCACAAGAACACCCAGATCCCTCTGTGCTGCACTTTTTTGGAGTCTGTCTCCATTTAAATAATAGTCTGCCTTTTGATTTTTTTCTACCAAAATGCATGACCTCACACTTTCCTACATGAAAACTCCATCTGCCAAGTTTTTGCCCACTCACTCAACCTATTTATACCCCTCTGCAGATTCCTTTTATTCTAATCACAACATGCCCTCCCACCTATTTTTGTACCATTAGCAAATTTGGATACATTACACTCTGCCCCATCCTCCAAGTCATTAATATAGATAATAAATAATTGAGGCCCTAGGACTGATCCTTGTGGCACTCCATTAGTTAAGTCTTTCCAACCTAAGAAAGACCCATTAATCCCAACTCTCTCTTCTGTGTGTTAACCAATCCTCAATCCATGCTAAAACATTACCCCAATACCGTGAGCTCCTATCTTGTGCAATAACCTTTCATGTGGCATCTTATCGAATGCTTTCAGGAAATCCAAATCCACTACATATACTGGTTCCCCTTTATCAACTTTACTTGTTATATCCTGAAAGAACTCTAGCAAATTTGTCAAACATGATTTCCTTTTCACAAAACCATGTTGACTCTGATTGCGTTAAGCTTTTCAAAATATCCTGCTATTTCTTCTTTAATAATGGACTCTAGCATTTTCCCAACGACAGATGTTAGGCTCACTGGCCTATAGTTTCCTTCTTTTTATCTCCCTCCCTTCTTGAACAGGGGTGTCACATTAGCGATTTTCCAATCCACTGGGACCCTCCCAGAATCCTATGAGTTCTGGAATATTTCGACCAATGCCTCCACTAGCTCTGCAGCCACTTCCTTTAAAACCCTTGGATGCAGGCCATCAGGTCCTGGCAACTTATCTGCCTTTAGTCCCATTAGTTTGTCCATACTTTGTCCCTCGTGATAGAGACTGTTACAAAATCTTTCCTCCCATTAGTCCCTTGGTTATCTGATATCATTGGGATGTTTATAGTGTCCCCCACTGTGAAGAACAATGCAAAATATTAGTTTAAATTATCTGCCATTTCCCTGTTCCCATTATCAATTCTCCAGTCGCATCCTCCAAGAGTCCCATGCTCACTTTAGCTACTCTCTTTCTTTTTATATATCCATAGAAGTTCTTGCTGTTTGTTTTTATATTTCTTGCTAATTTACTTTCATAATCAATTTTCTCCCTCTTTAATAGCTTTTTTGTCACCCACTGCTGGTTCATAAAAAATTCCCAATTCTCTGGCCTACCACTAGTTTTCACCGCTTTGTATGTCTTAATTTTTGATTGGATACTCTCCTTGACCACCTTTGTTAACCATGGGTGGTTCATCTTCTCATTGAGTCTTTCTTTTTCACTGGGATAAATTTTTGATGAGTGTAATGAAATATCTGCTTAAATATCTGCCACTGCTCATCCACTGACCTTCCCCTTAGTCTATTTTCCAAGCCCGCTTAAGACAACTCTTTCTTCATACCTCTGAAATTGCCCTTATTTAAGTTGAGGACACTGGTTTGAGACCCGAGTTGATCGCCCTCAAACTGAATTTGAAATTCTACCATGTTGTGCTCACTACCCCCAGAGGGTCCTTAACTATGAGATTTCTTATTATCTCTACCTCATTACACATTACTAGATCTAAAATAGCCTGTTCCTGTTCCTCGGTTGGTTCTGCAATGTATTGAAGAAACAATCCCTGATGCTCTCTACAAATTTGTCTCCCACGTTACCCCTGCCAATCTGATTTGTCCAGTCAATATACAGATTAAAATCACCCATGATAATTGTAGCGCCCTTCTTACACACCTCCATTATTTCCTGATTTATACTCTGTCCTACGGGGAGGTAATTCTGCAAGGGCCAATAGACAACCCCCACCCTCGACTTCTTTCCCTTGCTATTCCTTATTTCCAGGAGGCTCAGGTGGAGTATAAAAGCTGGCATAGATTGGTTGGGCTGAATGTGCTGTACATCTTATACAATCCTTTGTAAGAAATGCGCCTCCAAAAAGAATTTGAAGTATTGTTCTGTGAAGTTCAGTGAAAATAAGATCAGGTGCAGTGAAAAATCAGTTGCGAATTTGCTATGAGCCCATTTTGCACTTCTGCTTTCGATGATTTTCACTGTTGTACATTTTATGAGATGAAGGGAGGGGTGTTTGACAGCTAGGACAGGGAGTGGTTCTCAGCAGGACCCCCTTCCTGATGCCAGCTCCCTCAATCAGGTACTGAGTGACACTGCCCAGCCTGCCCACCGCTGGTTGAATACCAGCAGCATCAGGATGAGGTTCTCAATTGGTGAAGGCGGGGAAGAAGCCTGTCCACGAACCTTCTTGTCCCAGACTTAATTGGGGCAGAGGTGGGAAGGTGGTGGGGTCCCACCTGATACACTCCCATCCGATTAAATGCCCATCTGCCTCCAAACTCGTCTCCAGGAGGGCATTAAATTCCTCCTCTAATCTCATTAGTTTTTAATGACCTTCAGTTGACATAAAGGAGAATTATATTCTACTGAATTATCACATAACCCTCCTAAATCTTTGAACAAAACTGAAAATTTTGGAAATATGCAACAAATCCATCACCATCTGGAAAGAGCATGGACAAGTTAACATCTCAAGCAGAAACTAGAAGATAAATAACACTTTCAAACAAAACTAAGACTAAGGAAGAACAATGGGCAAAAGTAAACCACATGCAAATTGTGTGACTGCTTTGCGATCCATAATCCTGACCCCGAGCTTCTGATCGCCTATCATTTTAATTCACCCTCCCATTCCCATTCTGACCTCTGTATCCTTGATCGCCCACAACTATTCCAATGAAGTGCAACATAAGATTAAGAAACAAAATCTGACTTTCAATTAGGCGCTTTAGTCTTTAGACTCAACACTGAGTTCAACTATTTCAGATCATACTGCCCCCGTTTTGTCAGACAACAGCTGTTGGTCATGTTCTCATTTGCATCTCCTCTAGGCCCACAGTTCTCTTTACTTGTCCCATTACTACCCCTTTTGGCCTTACCCCATCATTCCATTTGTCAATGGATCTCTCCTGCCCTGCAGCATCTCAGATTTTCCCTTTTGTTCTTTCCTCCACTCCTCCTTTCCATGCCTCTGCACTTGCTTAAAACCTGTTACACTTCTAACATTTTCCAGTTCTAATAAAAGGTCATCAACCTGAAACAACTCTATTTCTCTCTCCACAGATGCTGCCTAAACTGCTGAGTATTTCAACAATTTTCTGCTTTAATTTCAGATTTCCAGCCTCTTCATGATTTTGCTTAGGTAACAGTGGAGTCACGTATTCTTAATTACCATAACAAAGACATAGTTGAGAGGGTTGTATGGAACACCAGGATATGTTGGTCAGTATATCGGGATTGTGACTTGTGTGTATAGCAATGTGACTGACTGCATGAAATAATCCAAATTAACTCCTGGGTTAGTAGGGGACTAAAATAACTATTTGGCTATATACAGACTAACTGTTAGCAGTCCATGGGACAAGACAGTGAGCTATGCATTCCATTATTTAAGATTCTACCTGTAAGTGTAATGGGTGCTATTTTGTAACCTTGGGCTGCACTGTAACTTGAGAATATATCAAGGCATTTTATGCACTTTCAAATAACTTAAACCTCTGTCTATAATTATCAGATATAAACAAATGACCTCCCATTGAATCATTGTGAATCAAGATTAACTACGTTGCAATAAGATTGTGTTCTCATTCCCCAGATGAAAGATTTGAAATGATCGTAACAAACCCAATAAGGTTTGATATTTTCCCTTGGTTTTTAGTAAACTGTTGAAAATCTTTGATTCAATACTTGAGTAAAACATTTGAGGGAAAAATAGAAAATTCCACTTCCTATAATATATTTTGGCACTGGTACAGAAATAATGGCTTATGAATGGTTCATATTTTCCTCTATGTTCTAACATTCCCTAATAAGACAGATATTATTCTCGCTTTTATCAAACATTTCCAATTCATAACATTTTCCTAGTGCCGTATTTCAGTTCCTGCAGCTGCTGTAGCTATCAGCACTCTGCACTGATCAAAGTCCAGAGGCCTCTGACATCACATTTCAGACATTGCTACAAGTCATGGATGATCACACATTCTCCCATACAATGCCAATAATTCATCTCACTTCTAGTGACAGCTGATGTCATATTCAGAAATGACTGCACTGAGGGGGCGACTAGTTGGAGACTTTGAAGTGCCTTACATGTGCATTACTGCCAAACCTATTAAACAAAGAATTACCACAGGCTGGACTATGTAATAGATAGCTCCATATTCTGGAACTCAAAGAAAAATCAGGCCTAAATGTCATTTGCATCAACAGCCAAGATTTACTTTCCAACATTTGCTTCAGTTAAGAGCTCCCTGAATATAAGAATTTTGCTCTCATCATCTTCCTCAAAATGATAACATTTCTCAGCACCTCTGATTTTTCTCCTTTCAGTATATTTACTACATTAATTGGATAACCCTTTTAAAATGACAAATGGAAGCCATATGCATCCTGAGCCTGACTATTACCCACCATTGCCTATCTAACCTGGAACAGCATCTGTGTAAACTATGAGATAAAAACAAAAAACTGCGGATGCTGGAAATCCAAAACAAAAACAGAATTACCTGGAAAAACTCAGCAGGTCTGGCAGCATCGGCAGAGAAGGGTCATGAGGACCCGAAACGTCAACTTTTTTCTTCTCCGCCGTGCTGCCAGACCTGCTGAGTTTTTCCAGGTAATTCTGTTTTTGTTCTGTGTAAACCATGCTCACCTTGTAGTTTTATCTCATGACAGTGCTCATTACATTGATTTTGTAATCTGTGTTACAGTCCCTGTAGAAACGAATAACTTTTAAAAAAGAAATGAATTTCCCAGCAACCAGCAGAAATAAACTGAAGGACAAGAAGTCACATTTCAACAAATAAACTAAAATCAACATAGATCCAAACTACTTAAAAGACAGCCAATACAACCAACTTAAAGAAAAGATAATTTTGCTTTAACTAGTTAACTTAATTGAAATATGCGGCACAACACATTTTTACTTTACGCCACGCTTCTGGCAGATAGAGTCTCAAAGCACTCCCAGCTTCCAGCAGGTTCACTTCTCCCTGCCACACCAGATTGAATCTTCCGGTGTTCTTCAAAAATCATTCCACATAGGCTGAGTATTCCAGGACAGGCTTCCTCCAGGGAGACCCACCTTGGTGACTCCTTCTTCCTTAAATCTCAAAGTCCAGTTAGTGTTGTTTCCTTACTTCTGACCAAAAAATTTAACTCTTACAAGCATGCTGCTTAGCTATTAACACAAATTGAAAAGATAGGCAGATTGGCAGAGGGGGTGGGGTTGCTTTGTTAGTAAGAAATGAAATTAAATCGATAGCAAGAAATGACGTAGGGTCAGATGATGTAGAATCTGTGTGGGTAAAGTTGAGGAACCGCAAAGGTAGAAAAACCATAATGGGAGTTGCGTACAGGCCTCCGAACAGTAGTCAGGATGTGGGGCACAAGATACACCAGGAGATAGAAAAGGCATGTAAGAAAGGCAAGGTTACAGTGATCATGGGGGATTTCAATATGCAGGTGGACTGGGAAAATCAGGTTGGTAGTGGATCCCAAGAAAAGGAATTTGTGGAATGTCTACGAGATGGCTTTTTTGAGCAGCTTGTAGTGAAGCCCACTAGGCAACAGGTAATTTTAGATTTAGTGATGTGTAATGAGGCAGATTTGATAAGGGAGCTTAAGATGAAGGAACTCTTAGGAGGAAGTGACCATAACATGATAGAATTTACCCTGCAATTTGAGAGGATAAAGCTGGAATCAGATGTAATGGTATTACAGTTGAATAAAGGCAATTAGAGAGGCATGAGGGAGGAGCTGGCCAGAATTGACTGGGAGATGAGCCTAGCAGGAAAGACAATGGAACAGCAATGGCAGGAGCTTCTGGGAGTAATTAGGGAGACACAGCAAAAATTCATCCCTAGGAAGAAGCATACTGAAGGGAGGACGAAGCAACCATGGCTGACAAGGGAAGTCAGGGACAGCATAAAAGCTAAAGAGAAAGCATACAATGCGGCGAAGAGCAGTGGGAAACCTGGGGATTGGGAAGCCTACAAAGACCAACAGAACTAAAAAAGAAATAAGGAGGGAGAAGATTAAATATGAGGGTAAACTAGCCAGTAATATAAAAGAAGATTGCAAGAGTTTTTTAGATACATAAAGGGTAAGAGAGAGGCAAAAGTGGACATTGGGCCACTGGAAAATGACGCTGGAGAAGTAGTAGTGGGGAACAAAGAAATGGCAGAGGAACTGAATAGGTACTTTGCGTCAGTCTTCACAGTGGAAGACTCGAGTAACATCCCTAAAGTTCAAGAGAGTCGGGGGGCAGAGGTGAGTATGGTGGCCATTACCAACGAGAAGGTGCTAGGAAAACTGAAAGGTCTGAAGGTGGATAAATCACCTGGACCAGATGGATTACACCCCAGAGTTCTGAAGGAGATAGCTGAAGAGATAGTGGAGGTGTTAGTGGTGATCTTTCAGGAATCACTCAAGTCAGGGAGGGTCCCAGAGGACTGGAAAATCGTTAATGTAACCCCCTGTTTAAGAAGGGAGTGAGGCAAAAGACAGGGAATTACAGGCCTGACCTTGGTTGATGGTAAGATTTTAGAGTCCATTATTAAGGATGAGATTTCAGAATACTTGGAACTGCATGGTAAAATCGGGCAAATTCAGCATGGTTTCATCAATGGGAGGTCATGCCTGACAAATCTGTTAGAATTCATTGAGGAGGTAACGAGTAGGTTAGACAAAGGAGAGCCAATTGATGTTATCTACTTGGACTTCCAGAAGGCCTTTGACAAGGTGCCGCACAGGAGGCTGCTCAGTAAGATAAGAGCCCATGGTGTCAAAGGCAAGGTACTAGCATGGATAGAAGATTGGCTGTTTGGCAGGAGGCAGAGAGTGGGGATAAGGGGATCCTTCTCAGGATGGTGGCCGGTGACTAGCAGAGTTCCGCAGGGGTCAGTGTTGGGACCACAACTTTTCACTTTATACATTAATGATCTAAATGAAGGAACTGGGGGCATTCTGGCTAAGTTTGCAGATGATACAAAGATAGGTGGAGGGACAGGTAGTATTGAGGAGGCGGGGAGGCTGGAGAAGGATTTAGACAGGTTAGGAGAATGGGCAAAGAAGTGGCAGATGGAATACAATGTGGGGAAGTGTGAGGTCATGCACTTTGGTAATAAGAATAGAGGCATAGACTATTTTCTAAATGGGGAAGAATTCAGAAATCTGGAGTGCAAAGGGACTTGGGAGCTCTAGTCCAGGATTCTCTTAAGGTTAACTTGCAGGTTGAGTCAGTAGTTAGGAAGGCAAATGCAATGTTGGCATTTATTTCAAGAAGACTAGAATATAAAAGCAGGGATGTGCTGCTGAGGCTTTAGAAGGCTCTGGTCAGACCACAATTAGAATATTGTGGACAATTTTGGGCCCCATATCTCAGGAAGGATGTGCTGGCCCTGGAGAGAGTCCAGAGGAGGTTCACGAGAATGATCCTAGGAATGAAAGGCTTAACATATGAGGAACCTTTGAGGACTCTGGGTCTATACTCGATGGAGCTTAGAAGGATGAAGGGGATCTGATTGAAACTTACAGAATACTGAAAGGCCTGGATAGAGTGGACGTGGGGAAGATGGTTCCATTAGTAGGAGGGACTAGGACCCGAAGGCACAGCCTCAGAGTAAAGGGAAGACCTTTTAGAACAGAGACGAGGAGAAACTTCTTTAGCCAGAGAGTGGTGAATCTATGGAATTCATTGCCACAGAAGGCTGTGGAGGCCAGGTCATTGAGTGTATTTAAGACCGAGATAGATAGGTTCTTGATTGGTAAGGGGATCAAAGGTTGTGGGGAGAAGGCGGGAGAATGGGGTTGAGAAACGTATCAGCCATGATTGAATGGCGGAGCGGACTCAATGGGCTGGATGGCCTAATTTCTGCTCCTATGTCTTATGGTCTTATGGCCTACACAGCAGTAAATCCATTCTCTCCCTCTCTCTGCCTCTGTGCGTCTATGTCCAAAAAGCAGTTGTCCTCTTTCTGTGTCAAAGGTTTGAAAATGGTCACTTAATTGTCAATGGGTTTAGGTTTGGATTTCTTTCCCCATGAGAACCTGATCACATGGGCCTGGCTCTGGGCAGAGTTAGTATGATCACCCCATCTAGAGCATTCTATTTCACCTTACATTAAAGGAAACATTTTAAAAACATTACCATCTTATAAAGTTCAAATTTGTTACAGCAATAGTTCCCAATATTGTCCAAATGCATTCCTTTCCTTGACATCCATTCGCCTAATCCCATCTGTTGCTTCTTCATTTCCATTCTATCCATTGATGTCAATGGGACTCATGAAATACTTTGATCTAGAAATTCAACAGTGCAGCATCTGCTTTTCTGGCCCTAATAGGTTTCCTAAATTTCCAATATGGTGGACAAGAAGCACAAACTTATTATAATCAGAAGTGCACTGCCTGCCATATTGTCAAAGGTCAAAAATAGGTGCACATTGCCCAGGCCTCAAACTGACATTGAAACAGCAAAATACTGCGGATGCTGGAAATCTGGAACAAAAACAAAAATGCCTGGAAAAACTCAGCAGGTCTGACAGCATCTGCAGAGAGGGATACAGTTGACGTTTCGAGTCCGTAGGACCCTTCATCAGAACTAAGACAACACCCCTTTGTCCTTTTATCTATGACATCTTTGGCAGTCTCTTCTTGGCCTCCACCTATCACTGGCCCCCTATCGAGCTCTACCTGTCCCACCCACCCCCCTCTACCAGCTTATATTTCACCTCATTTCTTTATGTCTCAGTTCTGATGAAGAGTCATACGGAATCAAAACGTCAATTGTATCCCTCTCTATTGAAATAGCATATGGTTTACACCAGGCGTTTTTTTTTTTATTAATTCATGGAATGTGGGCTTTGCTGGATGGGTCAGCATTTATTGCCCATCCCTAGTTGCCCTTGAGAAGGTGTTGGTGAGCTGCCTTCTTGAACTGCAGTCCATGTGGTGTACGTATACCCAAAGTGCTGTTAGGAAGGGAGTTCCAGGATGTTCTTTCCAGGTGCCAATGACGGGCCTAACACATATTTCAGGCCCCCTCTATTGTGTTGTCCTGAGGTGGCTTGCCCACCAGCAGAAGAGGGCCGCTTGCTTATAATGGTCTTCACTTTACGCAGAAAACATTCACAAGCTTTGATAAAATAGAATACATTTGCCGTGCTACCATGTCAAATAGAAGAAAATCTTCCCACTGCTAATAGCTCCCTCATGCTTATGCCCAGAGCACCAACAAGTGATTTTTAATGGTCAACCATGTTCCTCAGCTCCTGTTTTTACATAGATATTGAAAGCCTTTCTAAACATATGAGGCAAGTTATATTAATTTGATAAAAAAAAGTGGACTTTCAATATACATAACGAACTAGAGCAGCTCTTCTGTATTTTTGTTTTATTGCAGGACACATTGTACACTAAATGGTGAAAGGAGAATGCAAGGATCAGATGCAGACAATCCTTTTTCAAACAAATTTCTGTTATTTAATTCTCTATTGTTTCCCTATCTCTATAAAATCTATTTCCAGGTGTGGAATTTTTTTGAAGATTAGTTTTATAGCTGTCCCTTTCTTAATTTGAGTAATTAAGGTATAGATAGAAAGTGCATAATACTGGACACCAGAATGGTTGAAAACAAAAACAGAAACAGAGATACCTGGAAAAACTCAGCAGGTCTGGCAGCATCGGCGGAGAAGAGCAAAGTTGACGTTTCGAGTCCTCATGACCCTTCAACAGAAGTTCTGTTTTTGTTTTGGATTTCCAGCATCCGCAGTTTTTTGTTTTTACCAGAATGGTTGAAGTTAATTGGCAAGGTGATTAAATACATCTGGAAGTGGTTGTGATTGCCAAGTTTGTGGTACCTTCCAACTTTTTTTATACTGAAATAACAAATATTGTTCAGATGTGAGGCCTTGAAATTACATTGTCAGACCTGAGGTACAAATACCTACATGTTTGTTATTTTATTAGAGGCATTAAATGAATTAAAATGGTGGAAGCAGGGCTTACATTAAAATGCCCTATTTTTACAGTTAGACCTCACAGCATCACTTCAAAGCCTAATTCTAGATCTTGCTACTTCAAAGGTTTTCCGAAGAACTTTTAAACTTTAACCGCAAATATGAAACAACAACTTTAGCTCAAGCTCCCAGCAAAGTATTTTTCTTATAACAAAGCAGCTTATTGAAAATTTATAACAATTTTCCACATGTGCCATCAATGGCATTCAGCTATTTGGTAAAAATTTAACTTGTTAGTTAAAATTTACTTTGAAGGGATTTTGACCTGATTGCTGTCCATCTTTTGCAGGGGGTGGTGGTAGACTGCAAATACAAATTGTACATATTCCTTCCAAAACCTGTCCCTGTCATCACCCCCACCCATCAACAATGCCCCCGCCCCTGCCCCTTCTTGCCAAAATGTTGAATTTTATATCAAACTGTACATTATTGCTAGAGTTAGAACAGGTTTGAAATTCAACAAAAAGGGACTTAATTCATGAGCTTGGTGATGGAAGTACCTGGAATCAGATGTCCAAATTATATAAGGACAAAATGCAGTATAGTCAAGAGGCCAAAAGTTAGATCGAAAATACGACGAATATAAAATTAGAACCATCTATTGCAAATTTACTTGCTGAATAAATTAGTATAGGAATACTGGTAGCTGCTTGCATTTGCAGGATTCTATCTTGCCAGGATACTATTTCTAAAATTATATTTCCTGCTTTATCACTATTCTGTGAATAAAAGGATTATCACCCTAAATTTTACCTCCAGTGTCTGTTCAACAGAAAAATACTATCATTTTTCAATTAGCAAAGCTTATCATCTGCCATTCACACATTGGTACACACCACATTCACTTTCACATTATCTTAAATGGTACATGTGTAACACATAAGCAATGAATGTTTTTTAATGGAAGAGTCAGTCAAGATACAATTTCTTACTACTATACAAAGGCAGCCAAATGGACACTAAGGCCTCTTGGCCAAAGCGAGATTAATAAGTAGCAGTACACATATCAATGTATCCAGACAGCTTCTCCCACACAAACCTACTGTGCGATATCAGTAGGTTCCTTGTTTCTTGCACTTTCCAAGGAGATGCACCAACTGGATTTGTCTTCTATTTGTCTTTGCTCAGCTCTGGCGCAACAGCCACCAAAGGGGAAGGAAATGTACTTATTTGCATGCGTTCAATGATATGGCTGCCTAGTTCCCTGTTTTCTTTCCCCCTCACTTTCCTCCCTTCTTTTGCTAAAGGCATTATGCCGTGCATGGTTCCACACACATCAGTATTCTTTGCCAAGTGATTGTTTTTTATGTGTGAGCTTAGAACTTGAACATTAATGGATTATTTGAGCAAGCTGTGCATCACAACCAATGCCAACTCTGTTCTCATCCAAACACACACATTTTTATTACATCCACTAAGTAGCCATCAGGAGCAGAATCCCTGGCTGATTATTTTCCCTTCCTGAGCTGAGGGATGCTACAAACAATTGTTGATACATGTTATGATCCCCATGGGGGAAGCATAAGCCAAAGTAAGTGAAAAGATTTCACTTTCTGTAACTTAATTTAACATAAATGCAAATTAAACATGAATGATAGCGAATGATAGTTCAAATAAAAAGGTAAATTTCACTTTAAATAGTTGAGATTATTAAGATACATCTTATACAACCACAAGCATTCTCCTTTAGCATATATGACATTACGTAGTTCCATAATATGTTGTTCTTTCTTCACGTTGGGTAGTTGAAGTGTCCTATCCAACAGCTTTCATCCCTGAGTTTCAGTTATGACTGTCATCAGTAAGACACATGTCTATGAACCCTCTCTCCCTCGGGTCATGACTGCCCTGATGGCGTGGCTCTCCAGAGTTCCTTTTTTCACCAACCAACCCATAATGCCCCAGTCAGGGTTTGGCAAGTTCTGGTAAAACACACAGCTTTTAGCATATCTGAGCTATTCACTCACGTTTCCAGGTTTTAGAACTTTTTAGCCTGCACACATGGTGCCTTGAAGAACTCATGCATCTGTGTACTGATTGCATTCTGCCTTCAGTTCTCCTCATGTTTGCCAGCCACAGTGCTTTTGTATGTTAGCTTCCTTTGTGTTGGTACTGCTTCCAGGTCAAGAGTTGCCAGGTCACATGGACCAGTATTTCTTATTGTCCAAGAAAATTGCCATTAACCCCTTCACAATTGAAGCAAACTCTTAAAAGTACTTGTTGAACATTTTTAAAAACTATTACAGATTCCACAACCATTTTAAAGAAATTACAACTTTCCTTACTGAACTGCTTCCGGGTCAAAGTTCATCACAATGTACCTTCTGCCCCTGCTGAGATTAGCCAACTCAATATAGAATCATAGAATTATACAACACAGATAAAAGCCATCCAGCCCATTTTGCCTGTGCTTACCCATTGGTAGTGTTGTCTAATTGATCTCACTTTGCTGCTCTTTCACCAACAACCCTGCAATTTTTTTTCCTTCAAATATTATCTAATCCTCTTTTTAAGAGTTACTATTGATTTTGCTTCTGCTGCCCTTTCAGGCAGTACATTCTAGATCGCAAAAAATTCACTGTGTTAAAAAAAAAGCTTCCTCATGTTGCCCCTTGTTCTTTTGCCAATCAGCTTAATCTTTATCTCTTCCTTATTCATTTATATCAAAAGCTTATATGATTTTCAACACCTCTCTCAAATCTCATTTTAACCTTCTCTGATGTAAAGGGAACAACCCCAACTTCTCCAGCCTCTCCACCTAATTGATGAGCCTTATCTCTGGTAGCATTTGAGTACATTTCTGCATCCTCTCCAAGACTTTGCCATCCTTCTTAAAGTGGTGTCCAGCATTGAATAAAATATTCCAGTTGAGGCCTAGCCAATGCTTTATAAAGGTTTAGCATAGCTTTCTTGCTTTTGTACTCTATTGCTAAAGCCAAGGGCCCTATGGGCTTTTTTTAACAGCCCACTGAACTTGCCCTGTCACCATCAAAGATTTGTGCACATACACTGCATGTCTCTCTCTTCCTGCACTCCTTTTAAAATTGTACTATTTAGTTCATATTACCTCTCAGGACCAGGAATTCAACCTGGGACCTTCAGGTATATGACTCGGGGCTACACGTGGAATGCCTATCACCCACTGGGGATTGGGAAAGTTTTTGCTGCCAGTTTTTCATTGGACAAAGATTGTAGCTTGGCTTAGCATGGGGCACCCCGCAGGCTTAAAGCTTCAACAGCTTGGCTACTATGAATCCCAATGCTACATTTGGACATGTTTGGTCGTGTGTGCACTCCAACCAGCTGTCAGCTGAAGAACTGCTTATTTTAGTGGGACTGGGAGCAGGAGGATTGGCACCTCTCACCAATCCAGCCTTGTTGATGCTACTCTAAGATGACCCATGGCCTCCCCATGGACACCTCTACCCCCAAGAATATACTTTTCTGTAGCCTGGCGTCCTGATATATCCGTGGCCTCGAGCCAGCAGGGTTTGCCAGTGTGCTCAATTTTTGGCTGAAGCCCAGTGGTCTGATAAAAATAAATGCCCTGTCCTCAAAGTGGAGCAGGCCTTTCAACAGGCCAACCCCATCATGGCCTCTGAGGTTTTGCTTGTTGCATGTTTTAGTGTACCTGCTTGACCTCCTTCAAAGTTATTGATCTGAATTAGCTCTGTAATCCTGCCTTACCTTAAGTAAATCTATCTGATCAAAGAATGCCTGGTAGTCAAAGTATGATGGAGAGCATTCCAATGAATACAAAGCTTAATAGCATGTTTTAAACATATCATTAATTATCCTTGATTCTTTGACCTTTATGTTAATCCCTTGGATGTTTTCAATTTCATGAAATGTCAAGTCAGCAATTAAGTTCCACCATTCCCATTTTGAAAATGTTGTGCATTTGTATAGAGCAGTGTGAATTGTGCACCCTGAGTGTACAGAGCTCAGAGTATAATTTGTCTTTGGACTTGTGCAGAATACCATTGTGTCTATTTGCTGTCTGTCTAAAATTATTTTTGCTGTGCTAATCTATTGTAAATTATTCTACTTCTAACCCCCATTCAAAATTCCTCTCCATATACTGCAGGGGATTCAACTTCTTGTTCAGGGTTTCAATATGCAAATTGATATAAAAATGCTAATGTGATATGTGTCATGTAAAGACACATCTTTGTTCATTGCCTACCTTTATCTATATTCTATGAAGCTTTTAAAGAAAAATCTAGTTAATTGATTTGTGCTGCAGATATTTAAAGCCCTCTTCTAATGATCCATGTTTCAATGACCTAAGATTAACCCATTTCCTAATTCTTGAAGGAAAGCTTCATTGTTTTTGAGGAAGATAAAGTACAATTGCCAAATGGGAAGGCTGGGATGGAGACCAATGGTATTGAACATTCAATGTCTGATGTGGAAAGGAATCCTCCAAAGAACCACCTCATAAAAGATTGGCAAATATAAAAGGGCACATTGGCCACAGGTATCAGTTATTATCTCCCCTATGATACTATAAGTTTAGACAGTCTGGAGAGAGATGCAGTGGTTTTTGTCGAGGTTCATCCAGAGTAGCTCCGTGACACAGGACTCTGTGCTCCACGGGTTGTTCCCAAGGATACACACCGAGACAAATGCAGTTGGAGCACCATCAACTTGGTGAAAGGTGGTCTTTGGTCTACCCGAAACTTGTTGGTCTTTCATGCAAAGAGTTGTCCCTGACCGAATGTTGCAGACTGGCACATTCCAAGATCTCGGACTACATGCTGAGGGATGCGCTAATGCTTGGGGCAGCCGCTGCAAAAGAGCAATGGGGAAAGCTTGCTTTTAAGACCTTTCAGCCACAGTGCACCGAGGGGCTGGGAATTGTATAGACCCCTCGGGCTGTATGACTCACATTGAATGTATGCAGCGAATATTACAAGTATCACAATTGTATTGAAGCACCTCAGAGTGCAACATGATCTATATAGATAACTTAAAAACCATTGCATTGTCTGACTGTCTGTTATGTCCATTTTGAAATATCTGTAATGTTCATTGATTGTGCTGAAGCACTTCAGGGTGCAACATGATCTATGTGGAAAACTTGAATATTATTGCACTTTTTGTGATGGCCATTTTGAAATGTTTTATAATGTTCTTTCAGATATTTTATAAATAAAATATATTTTACCAAAAAAAAAGAGCACAAGGTGTTCTCTGAGTGCTCAGTGTAATGTATTACAATTATGAGGTTTCTAATATTCTTATGTTTTGGGGCTGTGTCTTTAATTTAAGATGAGATGAAGGGGAGCATGTGACCTGCTCTGAAGTCTGCCCAACAACAGGCCTTGGTGATGTGGCTGTTAAAGATTACAGGGAGGCCTGGGTTGCTTTGCTGGAAAGAAGGTGTAAAGTATTTACACTTGGAGACAATGGCAGCAGCATGTGTTTGCAGATTGCTAGGCCTCAATTTTCACATTTGAAGTGGGTAGCTGATGTCGAGAAAATTCCCGGCTTCATCAACCTGCCTTGAAGCAAGTGCCCAGAAAGATGAGATCTTCCTTGCCTGGGCAGGTGAGGGTTGCAATCAGGTCAGCCGACCCAGGGAAGAGATCAGAGGCCATAGGGGCTGCCAGTTGCTGAGGTGGGCTGTTTAAAAGGCCCATCTCAGTGCTGTTGGACTTCGTCTCAGTTGTAATGAAAAAAGTAAGGCCCTCTGGCCCTCACCCCTCACACCCCATCACCCCTATACATTCCCCATGGCCTATCCATGCCACCTCATGCCCCTCCATCCATCTCCCTAGACCCATCATGCCACTCCGCCCACCCACCATTGTTCTTCATGCCCCCTATGCCAAGCTCATCTTCAAGGCTCCTCGTGGCCCCAATGCCAAGCTGTGGCATATCCATGCCCACTGATCCACTATACATTGTATGAAACCAATGAGCCCTATAGCGACAATAGGGTGTGTAAAAAAAAAACTTTTTAAGAAGTACAGTCAAAAAAAATGTGCTTTTGCTACAGGGGAATAAAACTATCAATCATCCAAACCCTTTGAAGTGTCACGGGCTGAAAGTGAAAGCACTTGAAATCTCTTGATCTTGTGTAAATAAACATTGTGTAATTGACAGCATAGATCAGAGAGCCAGTGCTGTCAATCAAGCAATATATCCTCTGGAGCTCACAGACTAATGCACTTCTGGGCTCTCAGCAAGTGTCATTATATATATTCTTGGCATGGGGATAATGAGAGGCCATGGGGATGGTGGAGGGGCAGAGCTTGGCATAGGGGGCATGAGGGGTCATGGGGGTGGGTAAAGGGGAAGAGCATGGCATAGGGGGCATAAGGGGCTATGGAGCTGGCGCATATCTTGGCAGAGGAGGTATGAGGATGACTTTTTGAACCTACCTTTCAAAAGGATACTTTTCATGCAGACTATGGTTCACCTCTGAGGTGCCAAGAGCCACCAATATTTGAAAAGCTGGACTGACTCCATTAAAATTGCAGAGCACTAGAAAATGCCTATCTCCACAATGGACTGGCCAGATCAGGAGTGCAGGGTGCTGCTTTTGACCCAAATCAGCCCGCCCGCACCCTTAAAAGGCCTTTGTGAGAATCAAAAAGCCCAGGAATGGAGTTTGGAATCCTGTAATTGGGACCCACCCACCATTTTTAAGTCATCCCAGCTCAGTAAAAGTCCAGGCCCTAGTCTCCAAGGTCCCAGAAAGGTGTTGAGAATGCTGGATTGTAAACAGTTATGCTTGAAAGTGTCTATTTACATCCAAGATAAAAGAGAGTTGGGGTCTCAAGTATTGCTAATCAGCATTTTGGCCTGTTGCCATGGAAATGGGCTGTGAGAGGGGACGGGTTTCTAAGACACCCCTGGAACTCAGTATGCCAGGATACAGGAGAGAGAGAACAGCTAGAGGCTGAAAGCAGGAATGCGGGTGAGAGCACCTGGCCACAATAAAAGACCAAATTCATGAGGATTCAAAACGAGGGTGAAAGATGTGAAAGATTCACCCAGCATGTACTAGAGAGAGAACCACCATTAAAAAGCCCTCACTGTGAAAGACAGTTCTGAGGTTAAAAGTTACGAGGCTGGGAATGGGCAGGAACAGAAGTAAATGCTTAGGAGCTAAGAATCACATTGGACTGGGTCCGGGAAAAAGGACAGTGTAAAGTATGCATGTGAAGTGGGTTTTTCAGTTATGTTAAAAGTAAAAGGGACAAGTTCTGTAGTTTAAAGTATAAGCTGCCTGCAACAATAGTGTTTAGTCAATTGTGCTTTTAGTCAATTGTTACAGGAAGACACTTAAAGTGTGAAATTTTGTTGTGACATCCTTTAACTATCAACTGGGAGTTCAAAATTCTTATTTAAAGTTATCGGTCTCTGCAGGGTTTGTCACAAATGAAACTGTTTTGAATGTTGCATGCATTGGTTTACACCAGATGCATTGGGCTGTTGTATCCTGGTTTCAATAGTTAAAAGTTAGTTGGACACTTAACCAATCTTGGAAATCTTTTCTCTATACTACTCCATGACCAGACAATCTTTTCTGCGCAGTTCATATATGCAACCAACAATGGGATTTAGAACATTAAGACATTTTTGGGTGCCACTGTGGTTGATCCTGTTGAGAATCTTTTACTTTATTCATTAATGGGATGTTGGTGTTGCTGGCTAGGCCAGCATTTATTGCCCATCCCTAATTGCCCTTGAGAAGTTGGTGGTGAGCTGCCTTCTTGAACTGCTGCAGTCTAAGTGATATAGATACACCCACGGTCCTGTTAGGGAGGAGTTCCAGGATCTTGACCCAGCAACAGTGAAGGAACGGCAATATATTTCCAAGTCAGGATGGTGTGTGGCTTGGAGGGGAACTTCCAGGTGGTGGTGTTCCCATGCATCGACTGCCCTTGTCCTTCTAGATGGTAGCAATCGTGGGTTTGGAAGTTGCTGTCTAGGGAACCCTGGTGAGTTCCTGCAGTGCCTCTTGTGGATGGTAGACACAGCTGCCACTGTGCATCTGTGTTGGAGTGAGGGAATGTTTATGAATGGGGTGCCAATCAAGTGTGCTGCTTTGTCCTGGATGGTGTCAAGCTTCTTGAGTGTTGTTAGAGCTGCACTCATCCAGGCAAGTGGAGAGTATTCCATCACACTTCTGATTTGTTCCTTGTAGATGGTGGACAGGATTTGGGGAGTCAGGAGGTAAGTTACTCATCACAAGATGCCTAACGTCTGACCTGCTCTTGCAGCCACAGTATTTAAATGGCTAGTCCAGTTCAGTTTCTGGTCAATGGTAACCCTCAGGATGTTGATAGTGGGGGATTCAGCGATGGTAATGCTATTGAACATCAAGGGGTAATGGTTAGATTCTCTCTTGTTGGAGATGGCTATTGCCTGGCACTTGTGTATCCTGAATGTTACTAGCCACTTGTCAGCCCAAGCCTGGATATTGTCCAGATCTTTATTGCATTTGTACATAGACTGCTTCAGTATCTGAGGAGTCACGAATGGTGGTAAACATCGTACAATCATCAGCGAACATCCCCATTTCTGACCTTATGATAGAAGGAAGGTCATTGATGAAGCAACTGAAGATGGTTAGGCTGAGGACACTACCACGAGAAACTCCTGCAGTGATGTCCTGGAACTGAGATGATTGACGTCCAATAACCACAACCATCACCCTTGGTGCTCGGTGTGACTCCAACCAGTGGAGAATTTTTCCCCGATTCCTATTGACTCCAGTTTTACTGGGCCTCCTTGATGCCACATTCGATCAAATGCTGCCTTGATGTCAAGGGCAGTCACTCACCTCACCTTATAGCATCTTATAGGATCCTTACAGCAATATTTCTTCCCAAAGAGCTTTAACAAATAAGATTTACTATCAGTATTATCAGGAAGACTAACATGGCAGACATGACATTGGAAGAAGAAATCAAAAGATAGAAAACTATTTAAGGTAGCAAGGAGAGGTCAATTTAGACAGAATAAAATCCACCTACTCATATTAAAACAAAGTTAGGGAAGAGGTAGCAGAGGCACTAATACATATGTATGAAAAATCATTAGAAAAGGGAACAGTGCCAAAGGATTGGTGGACAGCTAATGTGATTCCTGTATTTAAAAAGGGAGCTAGAGCATCTCTAAAGAACGATAGGCAAATTAGCTTAATGTCAGTATTAGGAAAAATAATGGGATTTATACTCATAAACGGAATATAAAAACATCTAGAATTTGATAATATAAAAAAGCATCATCAGCAAAGATTTCAAAAGGAAAGCTCATGTTTGACCAACCTTATTGAACTCTTTGAAGAAGTAACAGAAAGGATAGGCAAGGGCAATATCATAGATGTACTATATTTTGTTTTCCAATAGACCTTTGATAAAGTGCCACATAGTAGATTCATGTCTAAGGTGAGAACATGTGGAGACAAGAGACAAGTAGCAGAATGGCTAGCAAGCTGGCTACAAAATAGAAAACAGAGAATAGTGGTTAATGTAATGACTTAGACCACCAAAAGGTGGGAAGTGATGTTCCAAAAAGATCAGAGCTGGGGCCACTGTTGTTCACTATTAAGATGAAAGATTTGAGGCGGAATTTTCCCGTTGGCATGCAGGGGCGGGCCTCACATGCTGACTTGTAAAATGACACGCGGTGACGCTGGGTGAATGTCCTGATGTCACAGCGTGCCATCGTGATATTTTGATGGGCGGGCGCATGATGATCTCTGATGCATGCCCGCCATTAATTAACAGGCCACTCAAGGCCCTTGAGGCACCAATTCACGATTTTTCGGGGTCCGTGCAATCTTCAGGTCGTCACATGGATGCAATGGGCACACGGGTTGGACACATTTGTATAAACCTCATCCACAGACAGGATAAGAGGGGTCAGTGGGGTCACGAATGTGCTCGGTCAGATATTTAATTTGGAAAGTTATTGATACTTGCCTGTGAGAACAGAAATACTTCAAAACTCATACCAGCTGCTTGGACAGGACTTACAACCTTCAGGTCAGCACTCTGCAGTGAAGATCCTTTTTGGGGCCTGAGGTTTCAGGAAGCCTTCCCTTAGCCTGGGAATGGTAGTTGCGCTCTCCACTGGAGGCACCTCCTCTGAGGAGGAAGGGAGGGCCAGAAGGGCGAGGAGGCCAGGAATGCACATTCAGTCTCCAGGGGAGCAACCTTTGGGAGGACAGGCGCAGGCACAAGGGGCGCAGGGCCAACAGGAAGTCCAAGGCAGAAGAGGCCACAGAAGACACCACTATCCTGCTGCCAGGGTATACAGGCGGTGAAGCAGCTACCTCAATATGTCTGAGGTGCAGTGCCAAAGGATGTTCCATCTCTCAAAGAAGACAGTCAACTCTATCTGTCAGATGATAGGTCCTGAGACCTCTGCTAACTGTGTGGGTGGACACCCCATGCCAGTGGCTCTAAAGGTCACAGCTGCCCTCAAATTCTATGCCTCTGGCTCTTTCCAGGGCTCGGTGGGTGATCTTTGCGGTGTCTCCCAATCAGCTGTCCACACTTGAATCTAGCAGGTGACAGACGCTCTGCTCAGGCATGCAATGACCTTCATCCACTACCGCTGGGACCAGGTCAGCCAGACACAGTGAGTCAGAGGCTTCACGGCCATTGCTGACTTCCCCCGTGTCCAGGGTGCAATAGACTGTACACATGTGGCCATCAAGGCACCAGCAGGTGAGCCCGGTGCCTTTGTCAACAGGAAGGGCTTCCACTCCATGAACGTGCAGATAGTGTGTGATCACAGGATGCTGATTCTGCAAGTCTGTGCAAGGTACCCAGGCAGCTCCCATGATGCCTACATCCTCAGACATTCCCAGGTGCCGGGGCTCTTCAGTGCTCCAGCCCGGCTGGATGGATGGCTGCTGGGTGACAAGGACTATCCCCTCAGAAGGTGGCTCATGATGCCTCTCCGCCATCCAAGAACAGAAGCTGAGCAGCAGTACAATAGGAGCCTCCACAAGGGCTGTGGTGGAGAAATCAATCGGTCTTCTCAAGATGCGCTTCCGATGCCTGGACTGCTTAGAGGGCCCACTCCAGTACCCCCCAGATCGTGTGTCGCTGATAGTGGTTGCATGCTGCGCTCTCCACAATCTGACGCTGGAAATGGGTGACGCTGTGGATGAAGAAGATGTAGACGCAGTTGCTATGGCTGCACATGATGAGTCCAGCAGTGAGTCCGAGGATGAGCACGCACAGGGAAATGCTGAGGGGGTAGACACTGACCCGAGCATACTGCAGGGAGGCAGGGACACCTGGGAGGCTTTAATCCAATGAACCTTCAGCCAGAACACCACAGATGGACCTCCAACAAAAGCCTGTGCTGCAGCCTCCATTCTTGATACCTGAGTGCTAAATCTGCCTGGATAGGAACATTAACTAAGGGCCTTGTCAATAAAACCGAATGTGACACAACTCACTCATAACATCATGGGTAAAAGAAACACCCTCAGCCATGGTCACATGTCTAAATTTAACAGTATAACAAAATGAGCTTAAGGAAACAAAATGACAGTGATGTTAAACAGCACACCAACTAATCATGACCTCATTGTGGGGCAATAAAAAAGCACCATGAGAAACCCGTGGTGTGTCTAATGTGCCTTACATTTATGCTTTCGGGTGCCACGTCTAGGTGCTGTTCCCTTGCTGGTGCTGGCATCTGAGACAGCCTGTTTACTGTGCTGTCCTGTTGGCCTTGATGACCTTGGCGGCCTGTGTCCTCTGACCTGTGAAGCCTATGCACAGCTGGCATCTCCCCAGTCGGCGCAGCCTCATCGGATGCAATGGTCACTGGCAGAGGGGCAGAGGACCTGCTGCCCTCATCCGGAACGCCCTGAGAGGAACCCGCAGAGACAACAGGCAGCTGCTGACATGAGGTCACTTCAGGCATCCCTGCTCACTGTAGATGGATGGACATTGAGCTGGGAAATTTGGTGCCCATACCATCTCTCACGCTGGCACTGACCAGCTGAGGTCAATGCTAATGTGAGGGCTTGCTGTCTCGAGCGCATCCCCAGGAAGCCCTGATTGGTCTTCTGGAGAATCCTTTCCACGAGAGTCGCCACTCTCTCCATGGAGAAAGCATGGCGCTCGGACATGAGGCTCATTGCATCAGTGATGCTCCGCGTGGACTCCTCCACCATGGAGGCCAAGCTAAGCATAGCCTCATTTATCTCCATCAGATCTTCCCGCACACCATGCTGGACTTCCAGCATTTGCTGCCTCACAGACGACTCCAGAGGTACATCATCAGTCACCAGCTGAGTAAGTGCCTGGTCCTCTGCTGTCCTCCAACTGCTGGCGCCATGGGCACTCTCTGTCTCTATCAGCTCCTCCAGCGACTGTGAAGTGCCAACACTACTGTGCCCCGGGACATTAGCCGATGATCTAATTCCCACCGAGGTGCTAGTATCTGCGCTGGTGCCTGCCTGGAAGAGATGGTGTGACACTGGTGAGTCAGAGACTTCAGGGCCCTCAGTGTGAGAGTTGCCTGTGCCTCTTCCTCCTGGCCCTGCTCTGTTGATGCTGAAAGGAAGAACAGGGACATTTGATTAGTTAACATGGCGACAATGTCAATGTGCATCTCTGTCCCTCGGATCTTTATGCGCTCATCCTTCCATTAGCAATGGTCAAGCCATGTTGCAAACTTCAATCACTGAACATTCAGCACTGCCATGGCTACTGGGACACTAATGGTGACCTCAGTGCTGGGCAAACATACCTGCCCATGGCATCCCAGCCTCGGCAACACTGGTGGACCTGGGCGCATGGCGCATCTCCAGATCGAGGGCCACCTGCTCGAACCGGGTAATGATGGCCAACTGGGCTGGCCCTCCTCCAGTCCTCACCCGCTCGGCGGCATTATGAACATTCTTTTGAAAAGGAGGGAAGAGCATTGATTAGTGCAACGTACCTGGAATCTCTTTGCTGCCGTCCCACCCCAACCAGAGGGCGACATTGCAGGGCTCCAGTGCCTCCTCACCCAGCAGCTGTCAAACACTGACACAAAGATGCCAGGCCTGCTCCCGGCACCCCCTTGGCCAAATGCTGCCTACATCATATTTGGCATCACATGGTCCAAACTTGCAAAACAAGGAGGCACAAGCACGTGGAACACAAAGGAGAGCAGATGGATCGGTGCCCCACCACCTGGAAGCTCCCCTCCCAGCCTGTCAGCACCCTGACTTTGACATGTCCTGGGATTCCAGCACTGCGTCTAGGTGCAGATCCTCCAGGTTGCCCCCAGAACAGTTGTGTGGGTATCACTGTACCACATGCTGAGGGTGCAGAACCCATCTCTTTACCACCCTCTCAGAGTGACCTCGACATGGCCAATATCTGCTCACCCACCCAGAGAAGGACACGTGCCGTCAATGATCCAATGCAGTAACTGCTCTCAGACCTGTGGAGGTGAGGCTGGTGGCTGGTGGGGGGGGAAAGCTGACCTGCTGGGTTCACTGACCAATGCCACCATTGTCCTCACCCTTACTGAGCACAACAGATCATTAAAGCACTTGTGACGCTGGATCCAGGTGCTTTGCATCACGTTGCGGGAGCTCACCACCTCCGCCACCTCCTCCCAGGTATGTTTGGTCATGTGGTGGGGGGGGGGGGGGGGGGGGGGGGGGGGGGCGGGGGGCGTCCTCCTCCCGTCCCTCAGAAAGAGGACCTCCCGCCGTGCTGTTACCTCCTGGGGGAAGGCAGCAAGGCAATCGTCTGAGAAATGAGAGGCACAGTGGCCCCCCCCCCTGCCCTACCCTCCTGCCTGGCCTGCTCACCAGCAGCGCTCTGGGGAGCCCCTCCACTGGCCATGATTCACAGCCTTTCAAAGTCTGCAGGAGGATTTTTAAACAGGCCGCTGGGTCGCCATTGGACCCGACGGTCATAGCAGTCCTGCCCAGGCCTGCCCACTCCCGCTGTCCTCAGGAGCCGCATTTCATGCTGGGCAGGCCTTAATTGGCCCGCCCGTGTAAAATGGCAGCTCGGACCCGATCGCAGATGGCAGTCAGGTCTGTGCCCACCCACACCCGCTCCTGTATGGCCCCGCCCAACAGGCAGGACATTCTGCCCTTGGACTCAACAACTGAAAATATAATTTCAAAATTTACAAACAACACCCAAATTGGGGTATAGTTGGATTGTACCAAAATATAACGAGACAGTAATAATCTTGGAGAATGGGTGCATAATTGGCAAATAAACTCCAACTTCAATGATCAGAAAATCAGGTTCAAATTAAAATTCTTGGAATGCGTGCAGCAAAATAGCAGCTAAATCACCCGACTGATTTTAACCGTCCCAATTTCCACTGGGCAGGTGGGGTGAAAGTGGCTGCTATTATATCTCATTAAGCGGAATGGTGTTGGATTGGGGGGGGGGGGGGGGGGGGGGGGGGGCAGGGTGTGGTGGGCGGGTGGGGGTGGGGGGGGGGGGTTGCAGATGGAGGTTCATGGGGGTAGGGGGGTCCATGAACTCCTCATCAGGAGAAGGCTGGTTTTGCCATGAACATGACTGCAATACCTCAGGAATGCCAAACCCAAATTACTATTGGGTTCAATGCTGTGCAGTTTGGACACAGGCTGTCTCCCTGCTAAATTTGTATGCTTTGCACTACTGTTGTCCCTGAATTTTAAGCAGCGGATCGTAATTTCTACCCCAAAGTATCTGTGAGGCAGTGTATAGCTAGAACAGGCCACAGGCTTCAAGGCTGTGGAGCGATTTGGAAAATGAGGACAAAAATGACAAATTGGATGTTTTGGGCAGGAAAGGTTGATGTGCCTGTGCGGCTTAGTACTGGACTATTTGATAGTAATGGGGTTTTAGGACTGTTAGAATTTGTTGAGGTTGGACAATGGAAAACCAGCCAAGAGAGTACTGAAGCAATGATAGGAACAAATACAGGAAGAGAAGTAGGTAATTCAGCCCCTCAAACTTGCTGCACCATTCAGTTAAATCATGGATGACCATGAACTCAACATTATTTATTTGCCTTTAGTCCACGTCCCTCAATAGACCTCTTTCGATCTCAAGCTTGAAAATATACACTGACACAACATTCACAGGTTTTTGAGAGATTTATGTTGCACCTTGCATGAGAAGGAGCTTCCTGATTTCACTCCTAAATGGCCAACTCTACTTTTAACATTATGTTCTCTTGTTTTGGAGCCTTTCACTTTAGAATTCTACAAACACCGACTAAATCATCCTTCAGCCTTATAAGCTTTTTTAAATTCATTTATGGGATGTGGCATCACCAGCTAGTCCAGCATTTATTGCCCATCCCTAATTGCCCTTGAGAAGGTGGTGGTGAGCTGCCTTCTTGAACCGCTGCAGTCCTCGTGGTATAGGTACACCCACAATGCTGTTAGGGAGGGAGATCCAGGATTTTGACCAGTGGCAGTGAAGGAACAGCGATATATTTCCATGTCAGGATGGTGAGTGGCTTGGAGGGGTGCTTTCAGGTGGTGGTGTTCCCATGCGTCTGCTGCCATTGTCCTTCTAGATGCTAGTGGTTGTGGGTTTGGCTAAATTTATGCAACCTGTTCTCATAATAAGCCTGGAATAATTCTGAAGTTTCTGGGTTGTATCCTTTCCAAAGCCACAGCTCCTAGTCTCACATCCAAAGCAGATGACCTTACACTTCCCTGGGTTGAACTCCAACTGCTATAGTTTTCTCCACTCATTTAGTCTGTCCATGTCCCTTTTTAACACCCTGCTCCCATCTCCACAGCTTATTCGCCCTTCTCAGTATCATCTTCAAATTTGGAAATACAACTCCCTAGTCCTTCATCCAAATCATTCATATATATGGCCGAATGCTGACTCCGACATCCCATAACAATTACCAACTCATTGGGCTGTGTTTTATACTTCCCAGCTGACAGATTTGAAGGTGTAGGGGTGACCTAAAATCCAATGGGCACCATGCTCATTGCCTAACCGCCCAGGGAATTATACTTGAGGTGGGAGGGTTATTGGACCGCCTGCCTGCCCTTGGGCCAACTGGGGACCTTAAATGGCCTCAATCCTTCTGCCGCTGGGATTTTACCTGCAACTTGGAGAGGCCCACATCATGAGGCCTGCCAGCTTTAACTGCATGAACTGGTGGCAGGTGAGGTAAGGGTCTCTTTTATGTGCTCCCTGGCCCCAATGAAGGGCCTTCAAAGATGATGCTCCCCTCTTACCCTCACCACTAGCCTGTCAATCCTGGCGCCCCCTACCCACTTCATTCCCCTTGCCTGGGCCTGCTAGTTTTGTCCTGATGATACGCACCCCCCCACCCAAGAACTTACCTTGCATCTGGCTTTTGGTTCCTCAGTGTTTGAGATGGGATGCAATTCCAGCGGTGGCCACTATTCCTGGTGGCGCCGCTGAGACTAGAGAGCTTCCGGCCATCTGGTTGCTCTTGAATGTGAACCTTATCCCAGATGGTGACGATAGGCCTGCATCAGGCTAATTAATGCCTCTTATGGGGTTGAGCTTGGGTGTAGGTGGGAAGGTGGTGGGGTGGGCACCGACGCTATTTTACATGACCCTGCTGAAAATATGCCCTGCAGAGGCATGTAATTTGCAGCTCTTGGACATTGAGATGGGGGAAGAAGTGTTCAATATTGAAAACTTGGTGATGGTGATGGCGAAAGCATGGATATGAAATCCAGTTCAGTTCAGCATTGAATATGATGCTGAGGTTGAGCACGGTTTCTTCCGTCTAAGTGAGTAGCTATGAAATGGAATAACATCAGTGGCAAGGAAGCAGCGAGTCATTGGATTGCAATCAGGAGTGGAATATAGAGTGAGGTTTTTTATCCCCTTCTCTAGCCACCTGACATGATACCAATTTCTTGACCCATATCTTTAGAGATGTTTGGAACCAGTGACACGCTGTCCACAAAAAGCTTTAAGCTTTGACCTGACAGCATTTCTTCCTTTTAATTGTATCTTCAAACGTTGTTCAATGTCCATCATTGACTTTGTGAGTTCATCTGATGAGTAGTTAAGCTTTATAGACCAGGAAGATCCCAAGCTTTATCAATACTCTCTGGCAAATTATGATCCCCCCTACTGATTGCGCAACATGTTAGAAGCCTGTGTAGTTGTTGGATAATACTAGAGAAGAGGATCAGGGCTGGCTGTGATATTCTTTGTAGAGTAAAGGGTTAACTCTAATGATAGCTACTGAGCATGTGCATAGGGAGCTATGTCACAGTGGTGTCACTTACTGAGAAGAGTTGAGTGTGAAGCATCTTAGAGAGTAGCTCCAGCTATGTCTTGGTCTTATTTAACCTTTGGAAATAGTTAGCATGCAAATAAATGTTTTGAACAAAAGACCATTGCCCCCAGCAAGATCTATTCTAGAGTAAGAAGCCAACGAATCCTGAGATAAGCTCACACTAACAGATTCCCTATCATTGAATTAGTCTAACAACACTCACTGACATGAATCAGTGCACTTGAAGGAGACATGTAGAATTGGAGTCAACGCCTTCAGGGTGGAGGTAAAAGTTGATAAGAAAAAAATGCAGCCTGCCATATTTGATCACTTGGTTAGAATTCCTTGTACCTGTGTGAAACATCTTGAAAGTAATGCCCATCAATTACTTATAACAATGGCCAGGACAAATATTAAACTATTACTACCTGCATATGGTAACTGAAATGCTGCAGTTTTGTGGGCTGCTTACTTGGAAATGACTGCCTGCACATTATTAGAGAAACCATCTGTCAGGAAGGACCACCCGTGGTCTTGGACATTCCCAATGGTGATTTTAATAAACACATTTTGCTGTATATAATTTAACTAGGGTCTATATTGATAAATAATCTGGCTGTTTTTGACAGTCTTTTTATTCCAGTTTCTCAGTGGCACCTCAATTCTATGTGGAATCCAAGCATCACAAGCTTTGAGCTTCAGTCAAAGCCTGATTTATTAACCTTTAATCTGGCTCATTATTCCTACTAATGATTCTTTTTTGCATGTGCTGTAAATGTAGATTCTAAGCAGTAAATCGGAAAGACAAAACTTCTTTCCTGCTCCTTTATTTTCATTCCGTTCCCTGCCAAGATTTTACAAATAATAATCATGAAAATTTACAAAATGCTGGATTTTTTTTAAAGAAAATTATTTGGCTAATAATTCCTGGTTTTCATTTTTTTGATTTATAAACTTTGAGAGTGACTTTCCCCTAAAATTTTTGTTGGCTTGCATTCAAGCTGGAAAATAATGGACTTTCTATGTGTTTTTCTTAAGAGTTTGGAAATCTTAGAACAATAACAGAAGGACAAATCCTTAGTGACCTGACTCACACTGAAACGCCAGTCTCTCTCCTTAGTTCAGGCGCTCTTTGAGGAATTAATAACAGCCAGAGATGTTACCGCCACAGTCAAAATAAACAAAATGCTACAGTGTGCACTGTACCCCAAGATCTCTTCTCCTGGACTTCCTAGGCAGAAAAAATATCACTTCAATACTACTGCCACATTTTTGCAAATGTGTTCATATTCGCACCTTTCCAGTTCTAGTTATTTTTTATCCTTTCTAACTAAGGGGCTGAATTTTACACTCCCTCGCCAGAGGTTTACAGGTGGGGAGGACCCATAAAATTCCACAGATGGCCTCCCCACAGCCCACCCACCCACCTCGACCTCTCCGCAATTTTACAGCAGGACAGGCGAGTCCTGGGCCGGCCAACCCGCTCTTGCCCCAGTTGAGGCCTTTAAGGGCTGCTTCCCGCCCAGCCTCAATTATGAGGCTGGCAGGAGGAGATCAGGAGCAGTGGGGAACCCGGCATGTCACCCTGCTCAGGCCTTGGGTGAGAAGACGGGGGTGGTGGGGCACCTCTGTCAATGGCCTCCTTTCCACATAAGGCACCACCCCCACACAAAACCTACCCCCATGGGTGTTGCCTCCCCCATCAGCCTTTCCGTCAAGCCCTCCACCCCTTCTCTTCCCACCCCTCCTAGGACCTCATCTCCACTCCCTACTGTGAGACCGCCCACACTTACCTGGCCCTGGACTCCAAGGTTTTGAATCTGGGGGCTACTCGTAGTCTCAGTCCTGGCCACTACACTATTGATGCTGCTGGGAGTACTGAACTGCTGGTGAATTAGATTGGCTGGCAGCTCTCTGAGGCAGGACTTCTTCCTGAGTGAGGGGCAGAAGTCCTGTCCTGTCTCCAGCCAGTTAACTCTTCTTGGGGATGCATCCCTCGTGTCTCTTTGGGTGGTAGGGTGGGAAACACAGCCATCGAAAAATCCTGCCTAAGTTGTTTTCCCACCCCGTATGTCCCTCATATTCCACCAAAATCTATTTACCTGAACCTCAACTTCTGCCGTTGTGGACTGGTCATTATGAGACAGAAAGATAGATCTGCAGTGATTTGTCATCTGAAAGCCTGAGCTCAGATGTGGAACTAACTGGGAAATCAGGTCAGTCTTTGCCAAGCTCAACTCCCCTGCACTCTGTTATGGGGCCCACCCTCACACGGGATGAGGGGCGGTGGGAGAATTCCTTGCTTATCAAAATGAGATAATTAAAAACTTTCCCAAACTTTGTCATATAAATGCAAAGTAAAGTTTCCTTCACTCTGCTCCAAATTCATTCTGCAGAAGAATACGTTTTCCATATTATCATTCTTAGCCCTCACTGAGTGAATCTAATCTAAAGCCGTGTAACCGGTGCTGAATCATGAGAAATTTCATGCTGTGAAAATCTTCCCATAAGCAATTGTATTAAGGCTGATCAATCATTTAACCAAAAACCCTTATAGCAATTGCAACATAACCTAAATCCCTGTGGTGATAGAGGTGTTTTTACCCACAGTGCTATCCTTTCTTTCCCCTGGATACTGTAATATAATGCAACTCTTCACAAATATTTCTGTATGGCTTCATTTTTAACCAATTTAATTGCTATAAAGTGCAATTCTTGCATTCACAAATGATTGGCCAGATATGACCTTGGCTTCCATGTATATGTTTTCTGTACCTTAAGTGCCTGTTGAAACTATGACAAGGCATGTGTCTAACACCTCTGTGGCAGCTAGATTGCAATTCCAGCATTAGTGCTCCAACCTACCTGCTGTGCACCGGCCTTGTTGACTGAGAGCCCCATTTATGGAAAATTAGCGTTCTGGCAGCTGGCCAGGGTTAAGGAGGTAAGCATACTTGTGTTCTCCTTGGGGATCCCTCTACCACTTCAGCAGTATTGTCAGAAATGTGGAGGAGTCAGCAGTTCTCCTTTGTTGTCAAGGCTGCAAGATCCTCATAGTAGCTAATTGTTCTTGATTAAGATGTAAGGGTATGGAAAATGATATTTATTTTAAGCCTTTTTTGAATTAATGAAAAACTTTAGTCTTATTCTTTGTTGGCCTATTAAATGGTTAAGTGACATAAACCAATACTTGGTTCAGTTTTGCAGGCCTTTCATTCCCATTTTGTTCTCCTGAAGATGCTGGGCATTTGTTGGGGTGCATTTCCACTGGTATCAGCCTTCCTCACCAAAGTGGGAAACACTTCATTTGTGAACCTAGGCTAACTGATGATGAGGGAACTCAAAAGCCAATTAAATCCCAGTTCTGTTCTCATCCAATGTCCACGTAGCAATATTTTCCAACAGGGATCACTGGTTGTTGAGAAGGAGCAAAAATGGTAACCACTTTTTTATCCCACTTCCCTAACCAAGGATACAGGGGACAATTGTAAAAGTCCCACCACAACCCTAACATCGATTGACTGGAAACAGATCAGAAATGAACCAAAGCTGTAAGGCTCAGTTCCACAGTGAATATTATATTTACTAAGTGAGGCACCAGGAGAGTTCATAGCTGTATCTTTATTGAAAGCCAGAAACCCTTTAACTGATTTTCATAGGCTACATCAAGATTATCAAAAATATAAACTGAATATCATTTAACACCCTGCAACACGCTTCAACTCCTTTAAAACCGGCTTAATACTGAACCTGTCTTTGCAAAGAACATATTTTTCTTCAATGAAACAATGAGGGATAGTTTCCTCTGCGAATAGACCTTTTAAAATCTTTTATTAAACACTAGTGGGCTCACAATAGTTTATAAAATATTTTTTGTTAACTTTGCACAGAAGAAAAAGTAACCCAATGTCCCTTAATGGGCGCATAAAAATAATTTTGTTTTTTGTGAAGGAAGTGAAAACCTGAAACAAAGTGGGGAAAATATTTACAATATCCTTTCCTGGGAAATGCTTTATAGAGAAAGTAGAAATAAAAGTAGACAAGACTACATGCAGCTTGTTAAATATTTTTAATGTAAAATATCATTTATCATATCATGCCAAAGACATATGGCGTCCACATGGCTTGAAGAAATAAAAAAAAATTACTCTGTCTATTTTTAGAAGTTGAACAAATCTAAATCACATTGTTAAAATTGGTCTAATAAGCGCATTGAATAGATATCCCAATGAGTTGGCTTATACACTTGAAATTTATTAATGTTTTAAATTAATGCTGTAATCTCATGATATGAGCCAGATAATGCATCTTTTTAATTGGAGACCTTTTTTTCTCTGTCTCTCCATAGACTTATTGCCACACTACCAACTCATCTAATAAGCAATCTTTCTCTTTGAACAAACATTAATTTCTCCCAGATATTTGAGGTAGTTCTTGAAACATGTTTAATCTATTGTAACTAAAGACCATGACTGAAAATTCTCTGCCCCAATTTGGCAGTGAAAGTATGGCAGAAGGAGAATCCAGGGCATCACTGTTCAAAACCTTTTGACCATTTTCCACAGAAAGGATTTTGAGAAAATAGTTACTTTAAATATGTTATAAAGTATAGTTTATTCATACAATTTTTTTTAGACGAGCTTGCTTTGATGTTGTTTTCTCATAAAGTGTATATAATAGTTTGTCTCTGTGCTTAACAAATACCTCAAACCCCTTACTTGAAACAGAAAATGCTATAAACACTCAGCAGATCAGGCAGCATTTGTGGAGAGAGAAGCAAAGTTAACTTTGATGACCTTTCATCAGAACTGCAAAGTGTCAGAAATGTAGCTATTTCTAAGCAAGTATGGAGGCAGGGCAAGGTGAGGAGTAGGATTGTGTTGTAGGGTGGCCAGTTATACTATTAGTGTTAGAGTTGATCTGCAGATACTTCTTGGTGGAAACATTAAATTTATTTACAATATACTCAGCAGCATATACATGTGTGCTTTCAACTCCAACTCTACCTCTACACTGACTGCTGAGGTAGCCCGCACCACTCTCCTGTTGGTCACTACAGATCATGTGATCTTGCCTAACAAGTATTATTCTTAATGGTACATTACACACTAAATAGAACCATAATTATTAGATTCTTCCTCCTTTAACTCAGCTATACATTTTATATTTACAAGTAAATATTTTACAAGACAACATAATATTTACACTGGGTAAGGAATTTACAAGTGCTGTCCTTCAGGTGGTTTCCTGGTATGTGTGGAATGTCACAGCTCCACAACTTCAGATTCTTTGTCAGGAACCTTCTTTTCTGAAGTTGCCTGAACATCAGGTGCTTCAGTGGGCACTTGCAGTTCTGTATCCTCAACTCTTACAGGAACATCAGACATGTGAGTCCTGGGTTGAGTATCCTCAACAGGAAACGTATATCTGGTCATGGTCACTTGTGGAACCAAATCTTGGTGATTTGTCTCTCTCTTCCTTATGTTTACAGATGAGCTGCCCTTCCACCTACATGTGGTAAGATAAAGGTCCAATCACCGTGCTTATTTCAACCGGTAACCACTTTGGTCCTTCCCCAAAGTTTTTCATGTATACCAGCTCACCCTTGGTTCTGGCTTCCCCGACTCCTTTTCACCTTCCCCTCTAAATTCAACATTATTAAACTCAATCTCATCCTGAGATGGCATTTCTACAATAACTCAGCAGATGTAACACCTGTTGTTGTGTGAGGGGTAGTCCTATATTGAAAAAGAAAACATACTAGCTTGGTTGCCAAGGAATTGTCAGTTAGCTTTTTCATGCCTGCCTTGAACGTTTGAATCGCCCTTTCGGCCAGTCCATTTGAGGAAGGGTGGTAGGTTCAGTTTTCACATGAGTGATACCGTTGAGACTGACAAACCGTTGAAACTCAGCACTTGTAAATGCTATGCTGTTATCGGAAACAGCCACCTCATGTATTCCTTGAATAGCAAAATTCTGATGTAGTTTCTCAATTGTAGCGGCCAATGTTGGTGACTTCACCTCATATACGTCCAACCATTTTGAATGGGCATCAACAATGAGCAGAAATATTGTTCCCAGGAAAGGTGCAGTGTAGTCAATGTGTAACTGCACCTAGGGTCTATCTGGCCACTCCCATGGGTCTAATGGAGCTGTCACTGGCAATATTTGCAGTTGCTGACATTGCACACAGTGCTTTACCAAACATTCTATTTTGCCACCCATCCCAGGCCACCATAGATAGCTGTGTGCTATGGTCTTCATTCAGGAAATTCCTGGATGGGCACTGTGTAGTTCAATTAAAAGTGGCTCCCTCCCCTTTGGAGAAACTATCACTTGTGCTCCCCACAATAAGATGCCATCCTGGCTGGTTATTTCATGTCTTCTGTTGAAGTGCGGTTTCATTCATTTCGTCAGATACGGGCTCCTGTGACCAACCATGTAGCACTTGTTCTCTTACCTGAGGTAGGGCTGGATGCCGACTTTCCAGTTTCTTATTTATTGAGCACATACTGGCAGGGAATCTAAGACATTTAACAGTAAAACAAGTTCCTGTGGAACTGGAACATGCTCATCATTTTCTTGTAAAGGCAAATGACTAAAGGCATCGACATTTGTGATTTGATCGCGAGGTCTCTGTACAAAAATGCATTCGTATGCTGCCAGAATTAAGGCCCATCACTGTATTCTTGCTGAGCCTTGTCCTCAATAAACAATCCTAGCAATGGTTTATGGTCTGAAACGATTGTAAAATGGTGGCTGCGTACGTACTGGTGAAATTTCTTGACACCAAAGATGATGGACAGGCCTTCTTCTATCTGCGAGTGTCCCTTTTCCTCGGTGGTGAGCGTTCTTGTTACGCAGCCTATTGGCCGTTCCCTGCCATTGTCCATCTGATGAGAGAGCACCGCTCCTACTCCATAGGGAGATGCATCACATGTCAGCACCAATCCTTGGATCTGGCATCTAGATTGGACAAGCGCAACAATTGTTTCACCTTTATGAAAGCTTCTTTCTGGGGCACCTCCCTGGACCAACATTGGTTCTTTTTCAGTCGAGAATGCAGGGGGGGCCAGCAATGTAGACAAATTCAGTAAGAACTGCCCATAATAGTTGATCATTCCTTGCAAGAAACATTTTAAGAACTATTCTAAGCTTGCCAAGTGCCCTTTTTCAGTGAATCCTGTCACCTATACATTGTCTAAATAGACTACCACCTAGGGCAGTCCCTGCGGTAAGCTTTCCATTGCTCTGTGAAAGATCATGTATAGTGGTGCAGTTCTTTGTGGGTATTCATTGTGACAAGTACCCGGGAGCCATTATCCAACTCTAATTGTTGATAAGCATGACTCATGTCAAGCTTTTTGTATGTTGTCCCTCCTGCCAGCTTGATATACAGGTCTTCAATTTTTGAAATGAGGTGTCTGTCTAGCTTAACTAATTGATTAACCGTCAGTTTGTAGTCTCCACAAATTCGGACGCTTTGGTCGGGTTTAAGGACGGGGACTATGAATGCTGCCCATTCTGAGAACTTAACAGGCTTTATAATGCCCAGTTTCTCTAGCTTGTTCAGTTCAATGCCAGCTTTTGCTCGCAGGGCATATGGCACCGGTTTCGCCTTCATGAAGCAAGGAGTTGCTTCCGGAGCCTCATGAATCTTGGCCTGCAGGCCCTGGATTTTCCCCAGTTCATCCTTAAAGATGGTGGCATACTTTCTAAGTAGCTCTGGTAGTCCACTTGCTCTCAACTGGAAAGTTTTAGCCCATTCTAACTTAATCTCCCTTAACCAATTTCACCCCAGGAGGCTTGGCCCTTCACCTGCTACCACCATGAAGGGTAACTTTGCTGACTAGCTTCCATGATGGACAGTTACTCTGCTTATGCCTTTTACTTGAATGTCTTCACCTGTACATGTTTTTGGCTTAGCGGCTGTTTCTTTAAACTTAATTGATGTTCACCATTATTCAAATATCTGAAGGTATGTTCCCCAATTACTGTAGTGGAAACTCCCATGTCCACTTCCATTCAAGCAAGTTTGCTATTTAGTTTCACTATGACCAATATTGGTTCTGTCTTTCCAACTTTCAGATTAAACAACGAGTAAATGTGTGAATTTGTTGTTTCAGGCTCTTCTAAATTGTGGATTTCATTGGGCTTCTTCTTTTGTTTACAAGCCTGTGTGACTCTTTCCTTGCATTGCTTCGTTATATGTCCATTTCTGTGACAATAGTAGCATTCCTTTTTTTAAAATGCCAATCGCTAAAAGATTGATTGTTTCCGCCTCCATTAAAATTATTCTTCAATTTTGCTGCAAAGTTATTTTTCTTTATTCTTCGGCTAGCAAGGGCTGCATCCCATTTCTCGGCGGAGTCTCGCTTTTTTTGCGCCTCTTTCGGCTGAGGTTTCCTGCCTGATGAGGAGGACAGTGCCATTTTGCACACCCTGTATTGCTTTTAAATTTTTTACTGCACTTTCCATGGCCAGCGCTATCTCTGGCACCTTCTTGAAATCCAGATTCACTTCGAACTATAATCTTTTCCGAATAATGTCCTCTTTCACACCTCACACTAAATGATCTCTGAACATATCATTCTGAGTCGTATTAAACTCACAATGTTCCATTAGCTGCTTCAAATTTGCCATGTGGCATGCAATTGTTTCACTCGGGGCTGTATTTTGCGAATTAAACCTTTACCTCTGCATCATGACTGAGGGCTCGGGTTGAAAGTGACCGTTCACAAGATCCACCAATTCATCAAAATTTTTCAAATCTGGGGCACTGGGTGCCATCAAACTTCAAATCAATCTGTAAGTTTTGCTCCCACAAGTACTGAAGAGGATCATTCACCTCTTCTCTTCCCCGTAATCTTGTTCACTTGAAAAAAGAATGTGAGGCATTCTATGTATTGAGACCAATCATCTGTGGCAGGTTCAAAGGATCAATTCTCCCAAATTGTGGCATTTTGAGAGAGGATAACTTCTTCAATTCTAACAGAGCTTTCTACTTACAATCACTGGGCGATCTACTTGCCGATTTCTTTTTAACTTGATTTCTTCTGTTCAATCCTGTTTTATCCTCATCACCAGTTTGTTGTAGGGTGGCTGAGTTGTATTATTAGTGACAGTGTTGATCAGCAGACATTTCTTGGGTGGAAACTTTACGTTTATTTATAATATACTCAGCAGCAACTACACATGTGCCTTCAACTCCAACTCTATCCCTACACAGACTGCTGAGGTAGCCTGTGCTACTCTCCTATTGGATACTACAGGTCATATGGTCCTGCCTAACAAGCATTATTCTTAAAGATACATTGCACACTAAGTAAAACCATAATTACTACAGGTTGCCAACTATGATTAAATATACTCCTGGAGATTTTAATCACATGACTTGCCCCCCCCCCCCCACCCCACCATTCCAGCCAGTAGTCGGCCAACACATCCATCCTTGTAATGTACTGCCTTCCTACACCAATTGGAAAGCAAAGAGACTCATTATTCAATTGGGTGATGCTTGAATCTCAGCCAAACAGCACTTTTTCCCCATTTTTAATAATTTTATATCTGGCAAAGAGAAATGTTCAAAAGAAATGACAAAATCCCAATATTTTTTCATGCCCCAATGATTTTTCTCTAGGGTTGTACACAGCAGTATCCTGGAGATTGACCTTCAATCCCTGGAAGCTTCAGGCCAATCCTGCAAAGTTGGTAACAGTGGTGAGAAGGCAGGAGGTCTTGTAGGCCTAGCCACTCAGACCATGAGGAGCAAGAGATAAAACATCATTCCACCGCCATCCCTCCTTCCCCCTGCTCCCTGTGCCCCATGACTGATAGTTGTGCTTTCAGCTGATGACTGTGAAGGCCAATCCTAGAGAGACGGTGACTGTGTAGGCCAATCCTTGGCCACAAATGTGACATATGAAGCTGCCAAGTGACGTTGTATGTGTTGTTTATGGTATTGGCACCTTTTGCCAAGCTGTAGAAGCTACTGGTCATCATGGCGATGCACGCCAGACCAGAGGAAGTGTTGCTATTTCCCTCTTTCGCCAGCTGGTGACTCCCAGGTATGATAGTTGATCTTTAGGGCCTTCATACACTCATGCAAACATCGTTGAAGCAGAGCCTTCACTGGTCATTTGGTCCTGGCTACCTCACCATATGGAAAGTCCTTGGTTATGCGTATATCTCCCATCCTGCAGACATGCCTGGTCCACTAAAGCCACCTCTGTTTGAATCATGTCAACACTCTCAGGAGCTCAACCTTTGAGAGGACTGCCACATTCGTGATTTTGTCCTGCCAGGATATACCCAGAATGTGCTATAGACAGTGAAGAGGGAAATTATTGAGCTTTTTTTCCTGCATTACAGGTGTCATATAAATGCAAGCTATAACCATGGTGTTACCATGGTTATATTATTAGGTGTCCTTCCTTTGCTCCATCACCGGATATTTGCATATATTTAGCATGTGTATTATGCCACATTGAAGCATTATTTTAGTAGCTGGTAATTCTGTAATGACAATTTTCTCATGTTGCTGTAATAATTTACAATTTCTTGTGCTATTGTTGTAAGGATTGGTTCATTTTCTGTAATTCACTTTATTTTCAGTTTTCTTCTTTTAAGTACCAATTCTTTTAAGTAGTAATAAGGACTGACACCCTGGTGTGAGCAGGGGCTTTCATGCATTTAGAAGACCTCACAGCTGGTCCCTATCACCCAAAAAAAAAAATCACCTGATCGGGCATCACAGACCCCCCCCAGCGTTTCCTTACTTGTCACGGTATCGGAGATGTGTCGCAGACATGCCTGGGGATCGACATCCACTACAACTATTTGATGCCCATTTTATAATGAACAAGTTGCTGCTCTCTCAGTTTTTAGTGAGCAAGAAACTTGAACTCCCCATCTTGTAGGACACAACTAAACCAAGGAGTACAGGCATCTGCTGCTTCTGTTAAAATGTAGCTGAGTGACCCAAATATCTTGCCTCTTATTAATAGGTATGGGACAATAAGTTAGTTGTGATCATAAATAAAGGTTTTCTTAAAACCATCATCTCCCTTAATTCTCCCACTATTTCTTAACATCAGTTGTTTTTTATTCTACCTTTTATAAATACCCTGCTCATTTTTAAATACAGCAAATAAATGGAATTTAGTGTTGTGATTGTCAACACGTTATTTGGGAATACTGGGATAGAAATTGACTTTGGCCAGTTTTCAGTAATTAATAAAAGGCATGCAGATGGCGCTACTGAGAGGCTTGAGGCTAGCCCAAAATTGGGTCTCAAGTACAGTTGCCAACCCTCCAGGATTGGCCTGGAGTCTCCAGGAATTGAAGATCAATCTTCAGGACACTGCTGTGTACAAACCTGTGAAAAATCACAGCGACATTAAAAAAAAATTTTTTTGTAATCTTCTTTTAACATTTCTTTTTCCCAGATATAAAAACATTGAAAATGGGGGAAAAAAGGCTGTTTGGCTGATAGTCAAACATCATCCAATTGGGTAATGAATCTTTTTGCTTTGCAATTGGTTTAGGAAGGCAGTGCGTCACAAGGATGGATGTGTTGGCCGACTAATGGCTGGAGTGTAAGGGTTAAAACCTCCAGGAATCACAGTTGGCAATCCTAGTCTTAAGGCTCACCACAATGATTTGGGTGAGCTACTGACACTTGCTGCTTCTTCAAAGGCAGTTCCCCAATTAGGGCATTGGTCCTCGGGTAAGTTCTGGAAGAGAGTGACTGATTATGAGTTGGAAACAGCCTTGAGATGTGCTGCAGAGCTGGCTCCACATATTTGGTGATGGCTGCTGAATAATCCTGCAGCCCGCTCTGCTCAGTTGCTGACCAATTTAGTGCAGGGATCCTGCACCACCTTTACCCTCCATATTTACATATGTAAGAGGCTTAACATTTATTTCAGGCCGTCACCATGGGCACTTGAGCAATTCTATGCCAATGTAGCAGTATCTGTAAACATATTCATCGGAACAATGCTGATTCCCAATACTGACTTTTGCTGCACCCTTTTCGCATTGGTAAAACTGACCCAGCAGGGGCCAAATTTTATCCCACCCTCTTTGGAGTAGAATTCTGGCAGAACAACTTCCACCCACCACTTTGATCTTGTCCCAAACCCAATCCATCTTTTGGGCTGATGCATATTATCGATGCATTACAGACTGTTGGCAGGATTCCCAATTGGGAGGCGACCTTCAGCTCCAAGGGAGATTCCGGCAGTACTGTAGCAGGACCACCACAAGCTTGGACGTGGGGTTGGGGAAGTGGGAACAAAATTAACGGGGAAGAAATGTCTGAGGACAGGAGGAGCTTTGGCCTTGTAGACATAGGAGTAAACAAGGCCTACAGTGGTGAGTAATGGGGATGGAACACAAGGAGAGAGGACCATTAATAGGCCCTCTCTTTCTCTCTCTCTCTCTCTCTCAATGGGGCCACCTGTGGCAATTGTTACTGCTTCCCAGAGCCTGCTACATCCTTTCCCCTGGTGTTTTTCAGAAGCAGCATTAACATAGACAGAGAAAAGATGAATCTTGCAGGAATCTGGGCCTTGTGCTGCCATTTACATGCGGCACACAAGGACTCAAGAATTAGGAGCAGTAGGGCACTCGGCCCCTCGAGCCTGCTCTGCCATTCAATAAGATCATGCCTGATCTGATTGTGGCCTCAACTCCACTTGCCTGTCTTTTCCCTATAACCTTGACACCCGTCAATCAAAAATCTACCTAACTCAGCCTTGAATATATTCAAAGACCCAAAGTAGAGCAAGAGTGGGCAACAGCTGTCCCAGTGTGACCACAGGGAAGAAAATTACTGACAAAGTAGTCAGCCAGCGTTAGGCTTCATTTTGCTTGAATTCCCCATTTCTGCCACAGTGCCACACGAAAGCAGACAGGATAGCAGAGAAGTGTAAACAAAGACTAATTGCAATTAAAAATACGAAATAAAATAAACTGCTTGGTCAAGGTGCTAGAACACTGACAGTTTCTATGGATCTGGACCCAGCATCAATTCATGCTGTTAGAAGAAGGGAAAAAGGTGGAGGCAGTGGGAAAGACAAACATTTCCAGTCTCTTTAATATTCCTTCCAGACGTGAGCTCTGTTCCTGTGCACAGTGCTGCTACATAATTTGTGGAATTCTAATTCCTTCCGCACCCGGAGAGCTTTCGATTGTTTAATATAGACATAGTACTTTCTAATGGAATGACCATCTTTCAATACACTTCTGCTCTGCTGCTCCAGAGTTGGATCGTAAAATAATTTCCTACAAGCAAAATGTTAAAAGAGCTTCAGTATGACTGAAACAAACTGGAGAATGTGGGAGGCGTGAGCAGAGTTCAGAGAGGTCAGGAGAAGGTCAGCCATGGCCAGGAGTTTAGAGGGAAGATAGAGTGAAAAAGAGGGGTCATCAGACTCCTGAATCTCAGGGAAAACAGCTGCATGAATTCTGAGATCCAACTCTACTGCTGCTTTGCAGTGTTTCCATTTAATTACTTGTTCTCCTCCTCTGTGACATATAGGCACAAATTCCATTCAAATTGGAATAAAACACACTTGTTTGCTTCCATTGATTTTGCCCTTAATCTGACTGAAACTTTGGAATATTTCAGTTCTTAAGAAAATCTGAGGGATTATCCTGATGATCTCAGTAGGTAAATGCACCACCCAGTATGAAGGAATGCAGGCTGTCTGGACTCAAATCTGAAGAATTGCCTCCTGGGCAAGTTAGTGGAAGGCTGCCGGCACCCAGCAAACCCTACTCCAGTATGAATCTGTGCTAACAGGATAGGAGAGGAGATCATTGAATTTGGGTGAGGGAAGCAAATGTGCAGAGAAATCTAATTCATTAACCTGCTCAATGCTTATTTTCTGTTATTTTTCTGACTCAAGAGATATATTTCCACAGATGCTCCAGAATCTCACCCGAGTAGTGACTCTTCACATGAACATACTGCAGCTGTCAGCAGGTTGAACTACGGGGACACCACAACTGAGTCTGATCCGCGCACACACTTCCCATTAGGGAATCAGTGTGATCAGGGTTGGGAACTCTGCCTGAATTTTCTTCCCTCCCACGTCTAGGAACACACAAGGCCAGGTATCATGCCTCTGTGTCTGCTGTGTCTCATGTGTAGTAACTTCTGACAAGTCAGAGGTTAAAATTGCGGGGCTACCTCACTGGAGGTAACCTTGTCAGTTTACTTTTCGCCAGCTTGTCAGCATCTGGACAATAGCCAATCCTACCTAATGGTGCTGATCTTACAATTACAACTCAAAATGTGGCGCAAACACTCTCATGAAGCAGATGATATCAACTGCAAGATGGTGTTTAGCAATAAGGACATCTCACTGAGGTAAATTCTGAATCTTCTTGTGACACTTAGCAGAAGGAGAGGTAGGTAACAATACTGACCGTGAACATTATTGGTCTGTGTCAATGACACAACATTCCCCAAAAGAATATGATTTTTTTTAAGAAACCAGTAAAATGTATTAGGCCATTTGTTCACGATTGCAGTGTTCAGCACCATTCATAACTCCTCTGATAATGGGCAGGATTTTCCAATTGTTGGGCGGGTGTGGGAGCGGCTGGGAAACAGTCTGCCGCCCCATGATTGGCCGCTCACTGCGATTTCACGCTGTGGCCAATTAACAGCCAGCCAGGGTGATAAGACGCGCTGAGAAGCTCAGCACTGCCGGGGTGGAGACGGGAGGAGTGTGAGCGCTAAAGTCTGCGCATGCACGTGGGGGAGCATGCATTGAAAGCTCCCTGAAGGCACAGAGCTGCCTCAGGGAACTGAAGAATTGTAGAAACAAAAAGAAAGATTTTTAAAATGAAGGAAACATGTCCCCACATATGACTCAGTCACATGAACAGGCACATATTAAAAATGATGTTTAAAAATGTTTATATTTTTGTTAATTAACGTTGGAAACCTCATCCCTCCCATGGATAAAGAATCCAACGAGCGCTTGGCCAATTCACCCGCCCGCCAACCATAAGGTTGGACGGGCAGCAAAAAGTAGGTTTCAATTAATTGATTAAGGGGCTTAATGGGCCTTTTAATTGTCGGCGGGCGCCGCCAACCGAGTGTGTGATGATAATTTTTACACCTGATTGGGCTGAGCGGCACCTGTCTGCGAGACATAAAATTCTGCCCAATGAAGCAGTTTGTGGCCACATGCAGTCAGACCTCGATGACATTTAGGCTTGGGCTGAAAACTGGCAAGTAAGATTTGCACCACACAAGTGCCAAGCAATATCTCCAACAAAAAGTCCAAAAATCTCCCCTTGATATCAATGGCACTATCATCGCTGAATCCCGCACCATCCATACCTTGGGAGTTACCATTGATCAGACCAGCCACATAAATATTGTGGTTACAAGAGCAGGTCAGAGGCTGGGAATTCTACAGCGAGTAACTCACCTCCTGACTCCCCTATGCCTGTTTACCATCTACAAGGCACAAGTCAGGAGTGTAATGGAATACCCTCCACTTGCCTAGGTGAATACAGCTCCAACACCCCAGAAACTTGCCTAGGTGAATGCAGCTCCAACACCCCAGAAACTCAATACCATCCAGGACAAAGCAGCTTGCTTGATCAGCACGAATCCAACATCTTAAACAATCGTTCCCTTCACCATGGACACAGTAGTGTCTACCATCTACAAGATGCACTGCAACAACTCACCAAGGCTCCTTCAGCAGCACCTGTCAATCCCTTGACTCACATTATCTAGAAGGACAAAGGCTGCAGATGCATGGGAACACCACTACCTGCAAGTTCCCCTCTGGATTTATTTCCATCCCTAGTTGCCCTTGAGAAGGTGGTGGTGAGCTGCCTTCTTGAGCTGCTGCAGTCCATGAGGTGTAGGTACACTCACAGTGCTGTTAGGGAGGGAGTTCCAGGGCTTTGACTGAGTGACATTGAAGGAATGGCGATATATTTCCAACTCAGGACCGTGAGTGTCTTGGAGAGGAATTTGCAAATGATGCATGTTCCCATGCATCTGCTGCATTTGTCAATGTTCCTTCATCATTACTGTGTCAAAATCTTGAGACTTCACACCTAACAGCAGAGTAGGTGTACCAACATGACACAACATTACCCTCTCAGGGGCAAACATCCTGTAAACAAATGGACAAAGCCTTTCCTTGCAAACACTAGTTTAACTGAAATTAACTCATTTATCTCATGCGCATATTCCCCAACCTATTATAATTTGATGAAAAGCTTTTGCTTGACCTTCTGTAGTCCTAAATTTCTTAGTTTTAATTTGTTTCCTGTGGCATTTGAAGCTCTTCTTGTAGGGAAAAATATACCTGGCTCAGAATAATAATCCTAGAAGCTTCAGTGAGGTCACTTGAAGCCTTTTTCCAAACAAGTGACAAAATCCACTTCCTTCATAACCAACTTCCCAATACCCAGAGTTATTATGGTTGTTGCTTCTGTAATGCTCTTCTTGACACCACAAAAATATTTACAAACCTATTTTTAAACTTTTTTTGAAAAGTCTGTGGCAGTCTAGTTAAGGACCAGCTGGTTAGGTCACAGCGGGTCAGGTGGCAGTGGGCAGAGCAGGCACTGTCGATGCTCCACCCAGTGGTACTTCAAAGTTGTGCTGGGATCCTATTGGTTTCATAGGGCCTCAATTTACTTGGGTTAATGAGGCTCCTACCCATGCCCACCAATTGCCACCCATTTCAAGGCACCGAAAAAACGGTGGAGATTCAGCAGCAATGGAGCACTAAGCACTGCACTGGTGCTTTGATTGTGGCTCCCATTGCTGATCCAGCAAAACAAATGGCAATAGGCCACCTCCAAAAGGCGTGATAGGCTGTTAATATTCCACAGAATCACAGCGAGCAAGAATCAGTGCCTTCAGGAGGGAAGGGCAGAAGACTGGAAGAAAAGGGAGCAATTCAAATAAGAGCACTGCACACCAAGCAACGATATAAAGCAAAGATTGGGACATTAGATACTGTAACTCTTCAATTAACCACTTGGTGGTGCTGCAATAAAAATTAAAATTGTAAGTATTCCATGCACTGTTCTAATCATCATTAATGAACCGGTCATTTTTTTTCAATTTTCCCTCTCTCCTCTCATGCTGTGCTGTTTCACAGCCCTCCCACTCATTGCATCATTGAAGTAATTAGTCTTGGTGTCTCGAGGTTAGATCTTGCCCTAATATCCCCTTATGATTCTTTCAAATTTATGCTCCAGTGAAGCGTCTGGGATATTTTACTATGTTTAAAGACATTTTATAGAATTTTCAAGACTCCAGGATTTGAGCGCAAAAATCAAGGCTGCAAAATTGCAGTGCGTTATTGAGGGAATGCTGCACTGTTGGAGGTGCCATCTTTCAAATGAAACAGTAGACCGAGGCCCTGTCCGCTGTCTCAGGTGGGTGTAAAGGGTCCCATGACACAAATTTGAAGAACAGGGGGGTCTGGCCAATAATTATCTCTCAATTAACATCACAATACCAGATTATCTGGTCATCATCATCGTCACATTGCTGTTTGTGGGATCTTACAGTGCAGAAATTGGCTGTTGCACTTCCTACATTATAACAGTGACTACATTTCAAAACAAACTGTTTGAGACACCCAGTGGTCATGAAAGGTGCTGTATAAATGTCTTTTTAAAATAAATACTTAATGAGTGTCAGCATGCAGTTTAGATGCATGAACTAACCAGTCTTTGATCAACACCCACACCTACTTACTATCTGACAGGAGTCACTGGAGAGCAACAGAAACCCTTTCTGATTTTCCTTTTCCTTACTAAATGTCACTGAGGCTACACTACCCAGATCAGCTCCATCAGCATGGACTGAACATGGATAGAACCTAAAAACAAAAAAACTGCGGATGCTGGAAATCCAAAACAAAAACAGAATTACCTGGAAAAACTCAGCAGGTCTGGCAGCATCAAGTTCTGTCGAAGGGTCATGAGGACTCGAAACGTCAACTCTTTTCTTCTCCGCCGATGCTGCCAGACCTGCTGAGTTTTTCCAGGTAATTCTGTTTTTGTTATGGATAGAACCTTCCTGACCTGCCTTTCTGACTTTCAATACAGCACTACATCCTACTTTTATCACTGAAAGATCAAGAAGCCTATAATTCTCTGTTCCCTCTATACTGTTTAACACACTACAGGCTGTTATGTATTTCTATTTATTTGGATAGATGCTTTAAAGTATCTTTAAGGCCAAGCACTGGGTTAAGTGCACGTGTTAAAACACTCGAGCTCCTCACAGTGTTTAGACTGTCGCCAGAACCTCTCTGTTGAGTTGCACTTTTTTATTGATAACTTTATAAAGCTGGTTACTTTATAAACAGCAATGCAAAAGCAGGTCAATGTTTTCCTCCAAGCCAATTACTGCACGTGTTCCTTTGCAATAAGATAAATCTATAAGGCGAAAGACATATATTAGGGTTGGGAATAAGGCATTCATTAAAAGAGCCCACTATCCTTGCAAATGCTCTTGGGACCTGCTATGTATTTCCATCATTTTCTTCTTTCAGATTTTTTATTTGTACTGTCTGTTTGAAACTTTTATTCCTCGAGGCAGGTGACACTTTAGCTTCATAGCCCATTGCTCATCAATGTGACAATGACCAGATAAGGTGTTTCTTTAGGTATTGGTTGAGAAATGAATACTAGCCAGGTCATCGGGGAGACTTCCACTGCCCTTCCAAGATAGTGCCATAGAATCCTTCACACAACTGCTTACCGAACCATAGCTGATGACCTGTTGACACCTGCCATCCAGATTGCTCAAAGAGCCGAAAGGGATAAATTGCAAATAAAAATTATACTTAAAACGATCTCTGGCAGGTTATAGGAGGGAGTGACCCCTGCACTCTTGGGGCTGAATGTAATGGCAGTGGCAGTGGTCCTGACGCAGGCCAGGAAGCTGGAGGGGACAATCCCATCATGGCCACATCCTGAAGCCCTGAAGCAGTTCAATGGCCATCGGGCAATTAACTGCTTTTCATTGGGGCTTTGTCCCTTTAAGGATGAAGGTCCCGCCTCCAAGAGCTATTGGCCAGATGGTGGGCAGCTCCTCAGTTCCTGCAGTGCCACCAGGAGTGGTAACCACTGCTGGTACTAATGCTGGCTAGGAGCAGTCACCATGGAGCCCAGGTAAGTGGGCATGGCTTACTGAGGCCAGTAGCTGCAGTTGGAGGAGGTTGGGAGGTTTGAGGGGGGTGTTGGTATTATTGAGGGCAGGGTGGGAATCTTTCTCAGAGGACAGCCCTTGCTGTAAGGGGAGCCTCCGGGGACCACAGGGTGCTTGATTAGGACCGCCCAACCCCACCCCACCCCCACACAGTACTGAGCCTGCAGAGAGGCCATCAGCTTTTACTGGGCAGTCTACCCACCTGGCATTCGGCCCGTCACTTAAAGGGCTCAATTGGCCTCCAGGCAGGAAGGCCGTCCTTGACTTTTTTCGCCGCTGAAGTCATCGGGCATGAGAGAGTCGAGAAGGCAATGGGCTCTCCACCCCAGCTTCCAGCATGATTCCATGGCTCACCCACCACCCCCGAAACCTCCCACTCTGCTCCCAAGGGCTGCATCAGTTAATAAGGGGATTAACTATCCCCAAAAATGTGAAATTGTGCGTGAGAACACAGTTCACACCCACAGTGCTTTTAGGGAGGGAGTTACAGGATTTTGATGCAGCGACAGTGAAGGAACGGCGATATTTCCAAGTCAGCATGGTGAATTTCCAGGTGGTGGTGTTCCCATGTACCCGCTGCCCTTGTCCTTCTAGATGGTAGCAGTCATGGGTTTCAAAGGTGCTAAGAAGCCTTTGTGAGTTTCTGCACTGCATTTTGTAGATGGTACACACTGCTGCTACTGTGCATTGGTGGTGGAGGGAGTGAATGTTTGTGGATGGGGTGCCAGTCAAGCAGGCTGCTTTTTCCAGGATGGTGTCAAGCTTCTTGCGTGTTGTTGGTGCTGCACTCATCCAGGCAAGTGGGGAGCATTCCACACTCCTGACTTGTGCCTTGCAGATGGTGAACGGGCTTTGGGGAGTCAGGAGGTGAGTTACTCGCCACAGGATTACTAGCCTCTGACCTGCTCTTGTAGCCACAGTATTTATATGGCTAATCCAGTTCAGTTTCTGATTAATGGTAACCCCCATGATGTTGATGGTTCTATAGCTTGAGATAGGTTTGAAGTAAGATAAACAGGAAGAAATCATAAATTAATGCATAATCCCACTCACATAATCTCTAAAATGACTGTCACAGAGCTGCAGACCAGTAAAAATGTTTTATTTAGGGAAATAAATAATAAAGCAGACATAAAACAGAAATACGAAGTGGAGATATTAGCTGGTTGCTACCAAAGTGAAAGTGACAGAATGCTATAGTTCCACCTTCCCCTGTTCCTGTACATAGGAACTGTCCTCACCAAAGCTTGATACTCCAGCCTATGTGAAAAATTTAGCCTGCCTTCTCCCAACACCACCCCCAGTGCGCCCACCCCCACAAAAAAACACTTCTATAAATAAGAACTGCCAAGTACTTGGCAACACTGAAACCTTTACAAAAAGTTCTTTTCCGAATGAATTTTATCCGTCAGTGGTAGGATGGCACATTTATTGCACGTTATAATGAGCTCAGGCACATCGTAATTTGTAATCTTATAATGGCTTTAGAGTAACACTCCCAACGAGGTGGAATGTTTGTTACCGTATTGCTCGAGATCTGCTTTGCTGCATTATACTCACAGCATTTCAGTGTAAGGATTCAGAACAGATGATCTGCCTCAAGGCCATATTTGTCCCCTCAACGCTGTAACGTGTGCCCTGTTTAATGTTTTTCAGGGTAAGCAGCATTTTTTTTGGTTTTGTGCTTCATTTTCTTTCTCTTCAACAAACGATCATTGTTGATCACAGCTCTCCTATTTTTCAATGCCATTCTCTTCCCTCAAATCGCTGGCATTCATCTTGCCAAACATTTAAGCTGTCCTTCAGGCCACTGAACACAGTAAAGGAACAAAAGAATCTTTTTGAAAGATGAAAATGTGTCCGTTTGCCAATCTTTTGAAGATGATTAGCAGAGTCCATTCTCTTGGCTCTTTAAATTTTGCCTTTATCTGCTGTTCCTTTCTTTCAATACAGAGGTTTCTCAATTCCACTCATTCTCCCAGTAGTATCCAAGGAATACTGGTCTTTTTTGGAAACCGTCTCCAGATATTTAAAATTCTCCTCACAGTTTATGTTCTCAGATACTGCTCAATTTAGTCTAGTGCTATGATGCCATTTTGTACAGTAAGGCTCTTGGCGGTTACTTACACACATACCTTTCTGCTGTCCTTTCACACTTTTTGCAGGTTACATAGCAGCACCAGTGATACTTGCAACTACATCTCTCTATAATTGTCTCTGTATATGCATTGTATCCCCGACCACAGCACATCAGGTTACAGCTGTCGCTGCCCACAGAAGTCTTGTTGCACTGTCTATAGGTGAAGCAAATAAGGAAGAGCAGTTAAAAATAATTTCAATTAACAAATGACTACTATATTTACCATGAAATTGGACATGTAAACCATGGAATACATCTACTGATCAGAATGACTGAGTACTACAGTCTTAGGCATGTGTGTGACCCTAAGTTAATAACTGGCAAAACTGGCATTCTCACCTGACAGATCCCAGGCCTGTGCTTTTATCAGAGTTTAGGTGAGACATTACAATTAGTTGCTGTGGCCCTCAACTATTATGGGAGAGGGTGGGTGAAGTTTTGTACTTCTGTACACTAACTCATGATCCCTTTTAGAAAGTACAAGTGTATATAGACTTTTGGTGAAGAGAGAGTTACTCAGCTGTGGTCTGCAGTCAAATTGATTCCACATTTGATAAATCCTAACTGCCAGTCATGAGTTTTATACAAATGTTGCTAAAAGCCACAAGCTATATCTACCATATGGACATCAGGGGCTGATCAAGTAACATTAATATATTTTGCCCTCTTTTCTCCCCATTGTTTTCTCTCTCTTTCTGTTTCTTTTCGCAATTCCTATCTTTGTGAGATTTGAGAATGTTATCACAAATATTTAAGCTTTTAGCCATTCAGTGCCATAGTGTAACCTTGCTCTTAAAAGTATAGACCTCTATAAATGTTTTACGACTCTTGTGAGGCTGTTAGATCAGATCTCAGAGCAGCAGAGATCTCCTGTTCTACTCCAATGAGAGAAAAGAGTAATACTGAGTTACTGACGCAGTGCATATGGTTTGATGATTATTTCCTCAGAAGGGAGACAAGATATATTGAAACTATTGCCCAAAGTGGGTCAGTTGATAAGTTGTTGATTCTCACCATCTGAGCTCACGGAGGAATGGTCACTGGGCAGGGCAAAGAGCTGGAGGGCAGACGGCACTTACAGAATTGCATCCCAGCAGGACTGAATCCCAATGTGGTCAGGAGAGGAATAAATCCATCACTTCTAGTTCAATAGGTAATGAATATATAGAGAAAATCAAGGCAATGAGAGAACCATAGTTGACCTGGCCCCTACCTTTCATGGGTGCCATAGGAGCCTTGCTTTTCACTTGTTGTGCAGTAGTCAGGTGAGCCCACCAGGTAAATCAGTTCACTTTCCCTAACTGGCCTAATATCGAGCTCTTTAGGCACCAGCTGTTTCCTTGTGCCAACATAACGGTGAATCACTCTGGTGGCTGCCAGGTATTTTGACTTCAGGTTCACCGCAATCTTGTTTAGTTCCTGTAATCCCTTCCAGCATGTTTTTACAGAACATGAGCCAGAAACACCATGGCACTTGCACTTGGTTTCCAAAGAATTAATCAATGCCTGGTAAGAGAAAATCATGTTAGCAAGACTAAGTAACAACAGTTTTTTTCCTGCATATAATACAAAGGACACCAATACTGGGTAGAATTATTTAAGTATGGAATAAGGTTAATTTAGACCAGACCATCCACATACCATCTAGCCTCTACTTCACCATTTAATCTCCCAAGGTAGAGGTCTACATAAACCTTCCTGGTCACTAGGAGGCATATCCATCAATTCTCACAACTCCGCTTTCAACTGTACTCGAAACAGCATTCTCTCTCCCTACTCCTTCCCTGGTCCCAGGGACAGAGGAATCAAAAAATATTCGATCATCTCAGATACAGGAACGCTCATGCTGACAAAGCTAGTGATTAGCCTACTCCAAAACACTCACTATAACACAAAATCACACGTCAGTTTGGGTGAAGGTTCAGCTAAAGAAAGTCCTTTGGCTCTATTGATTTCATCTCTCCCGAATACAAACCCACTGTTTGCTACAGCAAAAGGATGTACGTGCTCCAGTGTGGACTTCTGGCAACATGGTTTAATGCTTTCAATGCTATAGCTTAATTTGATGTTTTTAAGTGCAAATCATCATTGATGCAACAATGCTAATGTCACCACTATTTTCTCTACTATTCAACCAAATTAAATTCTGATCTTTGTATCAATCTCAGATGACACATTATTCCTCAGTGACAGTATAACTGGAGATCTAGTCAGAGATCTCTCTGTCAATGTTCTTTTGGATTAAGATATGTCCTTCAAGGCCCACGTGCTGTGATTTTGGATTTTTCTTCCTAAGCTTCTGGAAGCTGCCTCCCCGGAAAAGTACGGCTAAGGACTGATATTTACTGATTTGTAATGGGTGGATTAAGTTAAACTTTCAGGAGTGGGGCTATCCCAGGTACGCTACATATTCTAAGTATGTGGGATGCTCTGGTTATATTGTATATCCTCTGTATGTGGAACTGCTCTGTATACTCTCAGTAGGTAGGGTTGCCCTGTGTACTCTACATACTTTTACAGGTGGAGCTATTGCATTATACAGTGTACTCTTGCCGGTGGGTTGGTCTGAAATGCCCAGGTCATGGATATCTGCTCAATATGTGACTCATACCAGGAGCCATCTCTGCAATGCTCTCCTTGCTGCCTTTTCAACTCCTTGACCTTTGACCCTACATAATTTCAACTCACCCAAACCTCTACTGCTCATATGTCCAAGTTTCATACTAGCCCCGTTTTCACCAAGCTCTATGGGCTCTCATCACTAATGTACTGAATCAATAATCTTGTCATATTCTATAAATTCTTTCAAATTCTACAATGCCTTTCCTAACCACTGTGACCTCCTCCAGCCATTGCTGCTCTCACTTGTCTCCCTGCATCTACCCAATTCTTCCATTCCACCTTCAGCCAGTTGCTTTAATGCTCTTGAACCCCCTCATCTACATCTCTGTTCTCCTTCAAAGCTTTCTCAAAACCTACCTCTCCATAAGTTAAATAACCTCCCCTAACTCTTGCATTTTCATCTGTTACGCAGTTTGGAACATTTCACTAATATATTGGGCGGAATTTTCCCAGAATTGCACAAAAGTGTGGTAGCGGGTGTGTAAAGTGGAGTCCTCTCTGCTGATGAAAATGGAGGGTCACGCCGTACCTTCCCGAGCCTGCCTCATTATATATTCACTCCCGCGAAACACACTGTTTCCACGGCAAGCAGGCTCTCATTTGCCCTTCCGCCATTACTCCGCTGTTACATAACGCCGGTCGCCATCTTTAAGGGGCAGCCACCAACAAAGCGCTCACTGCCACCAGCTCACCACTGCTGCCCAGGAGACATGGCCAGCAAAGGAAGAAAGACTGCAACGATGGGTCCCTTGAGTGACTGCTGGATGCCGTGGAGGCTCGTCAGGATGTGGTCTACCCCCCACTCTGGCCGCAGGATGGACAGCAAAGTCACCAACCCAGCCTGGGAGGCGGTGGCAGCGGTGGTCAGCGCAAACTCCCTAAAGAGGACAGCAACCTAGTGCCGCCAGGGTAAGTCACTCATTTCATCATCCCCAACTCAAAACTGTCACAAACCCATCATACATCCACAGGGCCCTCACTCACTGCCAGTGCAAGTGACATCACCATTCACTCTTTCACACACACCATCATTGTCCTCATCCCATCCATGGGACCACTTACTACCCACACAGGCCAGGCATACTTATCATCTGGAGGAGTCCTGATACACTCTCCCCATCTCTCTCCGTGCAGGACAAACTGGCACAACAGGAGGGAAAGGTGGATGGATGCCAGAGATCAAAGTTCTGACAGAATTTGAAAAAAGAGCCATCCAGCTGGCTGGCGGTAACCGGGACCAGTCCAATGCTGACAGTGAGGTCAGCGCTACTCTACCAAGTGAGGATACAGCAGTGCAACATCCATCAGTCAACCATGCTGTGAGTGATGTGTCCTGTTTCACAGGCCGCTGCCACGCACTAATTATCTCTCCTTGCTTTTGCAGGCACATCTGCCAAACAGTCGACAGAGTCCATGGCCGAGGGCCTCCAATCAAGCCCTAAAGAAACCTCTGAAGAGAATCTGGAGACACCCTCCCTGAAGTCCCGTCACAGCGATTACCCACACCCTCCACCAGCGCAAAGACACATACCTCAGTGGGACTTAGCTTTAGAGTAGCCTCGGATTCACAAATCTGGTGAGCACATCGCACTTTCTGATCCACAGCAGATGGAGGCAGGGACTTCCCAGGTTCCCAGCACTTGGAGGACTGCTGGAGGCCAGAATGTTGCTGATTCCGAGTCAGATGATGAGCCTCTGAACTCGGTCATACCTCAGTTGCTGGAACTGCAAAGGCAAGCTTGGGAACATCAGGAAGGGATGTCTGCTGCATTCCTCAGCTTGCAAGGCACGATGGAGGAATCCGTCTATCTTCAAGCTGAGGTGATAGTCCCGGCATTGCAATGCACCGAGGTCAACACTGGCAGGATGGCAGCCGCCATGGAGATCTTGATCCAGGACATCAGTCCTGTACTGCTGTGCGGGCTCAACTCCATCGCTGATGCCATAGTTGGCCTCCAACTGTGTGTATGTGAGAGGGGTGCTGGGAAGCTCGATCGCATTCCAGCCACCCCTGCCACTCACGGAGTCAGCCACGGGCCCTCGGACACCCATAGGGAGGGGGATCAGCAGGTGCACATTCTGGGGCCATCCACCCAGGTGAATCTGGGAGTGATCGGCCCATCTGAATTCCCTCTTCCTGTGACCTCCACAATTCCAGCTTCACAGGCCGAGGAGGGTGCCACTGCCACACAGCAGGACCCCAAAAGCAGGCTGAGACCCACCAAGTCTCGGTCCTCCAGAGGACACCCACCAAAGTCATCACAGACAGGGCGTCACAGTCAGCAGGCTGCATCCACCTCTGCTGTGGATGTCCAGGGAGCACCAAGACATAGCGGCAGAGTTAGGAAAGTTAGGTAAAAGTAGTTGGACAGCCTGGGCACGAGTGTTAATCAATTGTGCACTGTTCACTGTTATCAATAAACATATCAAGAATGTCTCCAAGCCTATGGCTCCTTGTTCTGATGAGCAGTGTTCTTGTCACTCAGATGTGAAACCTTTCTCTTTCTGCACAAGATAAAAAGCAGCTGTCTCAGTCCACGGCCTCTTCCCTGTGCTCTGTGCAGCCTTCAGACAACAGTGATGGTCCAGCCTCACACTCCCTGGAAACATTACTGATGCTGAACCTTGGTGGTGCTGGTCATTGCTGCCAGAATATAATGGGCAAGCGTCAGAGTTCTCTCATACTCTCTGTGTGCTCTCAGCACCTTTAAGATGGGGCTGACCCCATCACACCAGCATCTGCGACCAGTGATGCTGTGCACCAGCTCCTGAAGGGCTGAAGTGCTGAAGGTGGACGGAGCATCAGATGAGTCTAAAGTTTCATGGCTGCATCTCTGAGCTGGCCCTGATCAGGGAGAGCAAGCTCAGACATTCTCAGAGGCTATGTGAAGATCTATGGAGTGTCCTCACTGCATGCTGTCATCCTCTTCCTGCGATTGAGCGACTATTAGGGTCTCCATGAGAGGTGCATTCTCAGAGGTTTTTGGCGTTGCCATAAGCCAGACTGGAGTCAAACATTAACAACTGCGATGTGAGAATCTATGGGGACACCTCACTGTATGTCGTCATCATCCTCCACAAATCTGGCAGCTATGGGGGCCTCCCGAGCGCACCTGCCTCATCTTGCCTGTGCGAAAGCCTCATCCCTGTCAACATCACCACCGAACCCCCTCACCCTCATCCCCATCGGCGTCCTCCTCATCTGAGGAGACCTCCAGCTCCTCCTCAGCCAGCTTGTCTCCCCATTGAAGTGCCAGGTTGTAAAGGGCGCAGCAGACGATGATGATGAGTGACGCCCTCTGTGGACTATATTGCAGGGCTCCACCAGACCGGTCCAGGCACCGGAACTACATTTTCAGCATCCCAATGGTCTGTTCCACCAAGTGCTGCATGAGCCTCATTATAGTGTCGCTCTGCTGCAGTCTGAAGCTGCCGCATAGGTGTCATCAGCCACAGTATCTGTGGGTAGCCCTTGTCCCCAAGGAGCCTACCCTGCAGTCTCTGTGGACCCTGGAAGACTGCAGGGATCTGCAAGCGACTCAGGATGAAGGCGTTGTGCACACTCCCTGAAACTATGCACATACCTGCAGGATGCATTTCTGGTGGTTGCATACCAACTGCACATTCACTGAGCGGAAGCCCATGCGGTTGATGAAGTTCACTGAGTGTGGCGATGTAGACCTGAGTGCCACATGAGTGCAGTCAATTGCACCCTGCACCTGTGGGAATCCCAAGATCAGGGCGAATCCGATGCACCTTGCATCCTGGCTGTCTTAGTCTGGGCAATATGCACAAAGTTGTGTGCCATGGAGAAGATGGCATCCATGTGGATGCATTTGTGGGTGGCGGATTATGAAATCCCACAGAGGTCACCTGTGGAGCCCTGAAAGGAGCCACCGGCATAGAAATTGAGCGTCACGGCTACTTTCACAGCCACTGGCAGTGGATGCCTCCCATGTCCACTTGGCACCAAGTCCTGCAGTAAGTGGCAGATGTGAGTCACCAGGCGGCTAGACATGAGCTGTTGTCAACGACACTGGTTCTCAGTCATCTGCAGTAATGGCAGGCAACCCTGGGTGTCGCTAGATGCCGACCAGCCATGGCTCACTGATGCTCCACTGTCGTGTGTGGGAGCTCCTGCTGCCCCTTATTCATGAGGTTGCTGCTCCTGCCTTTGCACGTCCAGGTGCCTCAGTCACTCTCTCCTCTGTCTTCTATAGTCTCTGTAAGCCATCAGGTGTACAGCTAAGTCACCAGGATCCATGATCCTGACATGTTTCTCCTGCAGCATGAAAGGGAGAGAGACGTGGTTATCATGACTTTACTTAGCACCTTTCCTGGCCCTGTGTGACTGCCTCTTAATGCTTCCCGGAGAGTGCTGGTCACCCCTCGGATGGGTCAGAGATGAGTGCGCTGCATGACTGCCCTGTCAACCTGCAACATGGGGGACACTGGTCCAAACCCGGATGCTGAGATTTCAAGGGGCTGTGAGTGCCTCCAGCAGTGACTGCTACATGGCCAGTGTCGGTGAGGAGATTGTACAATGTGTGCAGCCCAAATGCTCTGCAGTCCAATAAAGTGGTGACTTGAAGTCCTGGGGATAGGGCTGGGTGGGGGGAGTGTGGGAAGGTATGGAGCACTTGGTGACCCTTTGGTGCCACCATGTTGCTTGCATGGGCGGGTAGGCTAGAAGCCTGACATCCCCTCTGACACTGGCCAGCACTTGCCCCTTATCCCCAGGCGTCCCTGAGGTCTGTAAAAAACAGGCGAGCTGTGGAGAATGCTGTTCCTCACTCACCTCAGATCCCCCAAAGTGAAGGCCACCATGTACACGTTACCTGTGTGCTGTTGTGAAACACGTCGGTGTGCTTTTCTGCTGTCATGGACGGACGATATGACGGGGTTCCAAGAGCCTGGCGGGATGGCCTTTTAATTATATGCTAATGTATTACAATTAGCTTCTCGCTGACCGATGGTGGGAAACACGGCCCACCATTGGTGGGCTAAGCAGGCGATCACAACCTGTCTTCACGCCATATTTTCTGCGCATGCCACCTATCACACCCGCCGCCAGCGGGTTGGGAAAATTCTGCCCATTAAGTGCGGGATATAAGTTTTTGTTATTAGTGGAGTTGTCCTGTTGATATTGTACTCTCTCAGTATATGGAGTACTGCTGAATAACTCCTCTGTATCTACAGCTCTGTATATATAGCTGTGTTTCTTGTCCTGTATAGCCTGGATTTTGCAGTAATAATGATTGTGTCAATATTTGCTGCCATTACTCCTCTGAAACTGACAGTAACTTCTGGAGTCCGCAGTTAAACATGGGAATCCAAAAGTTGCTGTCAGAGATTCTATGCTTCTTCAGAGAGTGTGTTGTATTGCAATCAATTAGAAAGCATTGAACTGACGAGAGCTTCAATTCTTACCCTCGCTGGAAAAACCCTTGAAAAGTTTACATCTTGTCGAACAAGACTATCCATATAAATACTGTGGCTACAGAGCAGGTCAGAGGCTAGGAATCCTATGATGAGTAACTCACCTCTTGACTCCCCAAAGCCTGTGCACCATCTCCAAGGCACATGTCAGGAGTATGGAGGAATACTCCCCACTTGCCTGGATGAGTGCACCTCCCACAACGCTCAAGAAGCTTGACACTGTCCAGGACAAAGCAGCCACTTTATTGGCACCCCATCCACTACTATTTCCTAGTCAGGATGGTGAATAACTTGGAGGAGAACTTCCAGGTGGTGGTGTTCCCATCTACCTGCTGCCCTTGTCTTTCTAGATGGTATTGCTCATGGGTTTGGAAGGTGCTGTGTAAGAAACCTTGGTGAATTCGTGCAGTGCATCTTGTAGATGGTGCACACTGCTGCTACCGTGTGTCGGTGGTGGAGGGAGTGAATGTTTGTGGTTGTGGTGTCAAATCGAGCGGCTGCTTTGTCTTGGACTGTGTCAAACTTCTTGAGTGTTGTGGGAGCTGCACTCACCCAGGCAAGTGGGGAGTATTCCATCACACTTCTGACTTGTGCCTTGTAGATGGTGGACAGGCTTTGTGGAATCAGGTTAGTTACTCTGTATACCTTCAGTATATAGAGCCACCCTAAGCCTATGATAAACTGTCGATGGGTAGCACTGCCAGATTATACTCTGAACTTGACTCTGGACTGAGGGAATCTTCCTAGTTTATAGCTCAAACTCATGGCTGGGGTACAGCTTCCCAGTTGTGGTGTACAATCTCAGTAGTGAATTCAATGCAGTTGCCAATGGTTACACTGTGCAGAAGGAAGAGTTCATCTATGGCATGGGATGAGAATGTAGTAGGTAGAATGACAGCATTTGCTGTTCCAATACCTATTGAATTTGGCCTTGAGGTGCAAATTGACACTAATTTGAAATTGTATGTTGAAGTGAGGCTTGTTTACACTGACACTGATTTAGGATATGTAACCCAATGGATATTAGCACAATCTTTTGATGTGCAGTCTAACCATGGAATATGGTGCAGGGAAAATATGCTTCAGCCTGTTAGCCATTTACCTGTCTGCCAACATCATTGTTGTGCTTGTTCATCAGCCTGTTTGCCTGTGTTCCAGCCCTGTTGCCTTTCACTGGTGCATCTGCAAAAACAGAGCCAAGCTGCAGGCCATAGCGGAGGTTGTCCCCACAACCACCCCACCTGAAGTCAGGCCCGGGAACCTCTGCTGGGATGAGACCACAGGAGCAGGTTGGCAACTCGCCAGAGGCACAGAACCGAGCGATGGAGTGACTGAGCGCAGCAGAAGAGAGGGCGTACACGAAGGATGATTCCCTTGTTCCTGCAATGGATGCAAAACAAAACAAATGAAAAATGCATTAAGACCAGTCAACCTCAGTTATTAACTTAAAAACGTGCTATATATATATATATCCTTTGAATAAAACATTAAACCTGTCTGCCCTCTCAGGTGGACATAAAGAACCACATGCATTATTTTGAAGAGCAAAGAAGTTCTCTCCCAGTGTCCTCAACCCTCAACACCCAACAGTATTAAAAACATTTCTGTTTGTGGGACCTTGTTGTGCGCAAATTGACTTATATTTCCTGCATTATAACATCGACTTCAAGAGTACTAATTTGGGATATCCTGAGGCTGTTGAAGGTGCTAAATAAATGCAAGCACTCTTTTCTTAGAGACCTTTAAACTTGTTTTCGACAACCACCAACTCCCAGATTTTTCTGGTTTGTTACACTAAGTAAAGCATGATTAGTGCCCATTTCTCAACTTATAACGCACTCCTCACAATGGATCCCCTAGATAAGTGCATGTTGCACCACTGATGGTCATCACCTATGTTGTGTGAACATATGTACACAGCTTGTGAGAAAATATACACTGATTCAATTAAAAAAGAAAAATGTAAACCAGGTTTTAACAGAGCCCTTGTGTGTTGTGGATTTTCAGCTACCATGTTTTAATGGGGGAAGCAGTGGTGTAGTGGTATTGTCACTGGGTTGATAATCCAAAGACCCAGGGTAATACTCCAGCTCCCTGGAAAAAATCTGGAATTAGACGTCTAATGATGAGCATAATATCATTGCCAATTGTCAGAAAACCCCATCTGGTTCACTAATATCCTTTAGGGATGGAAATTTGTCATCCTAACCTGTTCTGGCCTACATGTGACTCCTGACCCACAGCAATGTGGTTGACTTAAATGCCTATTGAAATGGCCAAGAAAGCCACTCAATTCAAGGGCAATTAGGAATGGGAAAATAATGCTGGCCTAGCCAATGACACCCACATCCCATAAAGGAACTTTTTAAAAATTAGGAAAAGGCCTAGCTGTTATTGGTAAAGCACCACCCAAGGAGCTTTTTCCCCATTAAGTCTCTGATAATTAATAGCTATAAACAGATAGTCTTTCAGATAATCCGGGCCTACTCCTCATCAATATCCCCTGGTGGCACAAACAAAAACAGAAATCGTCTTCAGAAATGCAAAAAAACTCATTCCAAACTCAACATTAGATCGTAATTATTTTATTAATGGTGTTAAATGTACAAATTGCTGATGTTTGATGCATCTTTCTTATGTATCTGCACAGACGCATAAGTCCACAATATTTCCATGGCAGCTGAAAATGCAAAGTATATTTGGCTTAGTTGTAATTTCTAGCCCCAAGTTCCAGGCAAAAATGTAGGCTTAGGTGAGAGAAGCACCCTCCAGGAATCTTTAACATTAAATGATTAATATTAGGTATTTAGTTGAATCTTTTTCAGAATTGTATAATATTTGAAGTGATTTTCCTGTAAATATTTTTGGCTCCATACACCAGTCTGACTGAAAATGGAAAATGTCAGACAAACAACAGTTGTTAGAAATTAAAAGAGCAATTTGATTGACTGCCTTTTGGTATTTGCTGGTTCATGAAATATAGCTTTTATGTAACTCTGTAAGTTCTGTCCCTGCACTGCTCATTCCTCATTGAGGCTTCTGATGTATTCACATTTAGTAAATCAAAAATGTGCATAGTAACGAAACCGAATGAGCCTATCACAATGTTTTTGCCCTACATGACACTTTGAAGGTCTAGTGCCTTGACATCACACTCCCAGGCATAATAGTTCCTTCATACACTTGAAGTATGACTTTTCAGCATTTATTCACTTGAAATGTGATTGTTGAATCTTACCTTAAAGCAGCCAGGGGAATACTTTCCAAGGAAGACGAAAGGGATAAGTGATGTCTGTGCACTGTGTAAACATTTGTTTTTTATTGCTTTTCAAAAGTTCTGCCAAAACATATCTCAAATGCAAGTAGGATGTATTTGTTCTATTGTAATGTATTTCTTGTTATATGGTTTGATGCTTCAGTTCTTATGAGGTGTTATCAAATACAATGAGCAATACCATGAGCGATCCACTCGTATTTATGAAGGGTACATACAAGAGAGAATGAACAACAGCACACTGACCCTCTCCTGCTATGAATCAGTTATGAATTACACTGCCATGGACCCTTCTGAAGTTATTTCAGAATTTAGCTGAAATTACCTTCTGACTCCAAAAAACTTCAGGATATCCAACAACATCTAATAATGCAGTTATAAAGGATGAGTTGCAAGCAAATTATCATATGAGAATTGGACTGAAAGAGTAAAGAAGACAACCATAAATCAACAGAAAATTTTAATTTGTGATTTACGGTATCACCTGCATCCATTGATTCAACTGCATAGCCTTGAATGGTTCTTTTTTAAAATGTGTCAATGCAATCAAAGGGTGCACGCAATCAGTCAGAGCAAAGATTGAGCGGGATCAGCTGAACCTAAAGATTGTACAGTACTGCTTTCAATAACCGGCCCCTGGACATTCAGCTTTCTTTTAAACTTTAAATACATGAAATACTTCCCTTTCTTTTGGGATTTGCTGTTTGATCCCTCAATATAGGATCTCACAGGAAATTAGGTCACTGGCTCAGGGCCTCATAGGATAGCAGTTTATTTTGAATGGTGAATTAGGGAGAAATTTATTATCCTCATTATAGTGACTTTGTAATTCACTTGCTAATATCAATGGCCTCGCTATCGTGGTTTATATAATTGATAAAGCTTAATGCTGAAGGCAAATCCCAAACTAAAGGAGGCTGCTGTATTGATACAACGCTGATTCCCAATTTAAAAGGTTTGATTTTAATCTACAGGAATTTTAACAAGGAGGTGCCAAAAGCACCTGACAGAATGAGCTTAAATTATGTAAAACCAATTTGCATATATTCTATGGCTTTTATGTAATAAACTAGCTCAAGGTGCATTATAGGGTAGCTGCAGACAGCAAACAGTTGGAAAAATTGCAAAATGTGTCTAAGGGATTTTAGGGATGGAATTCCAAATGACAAAGGCATGATGACTGAAAGTTCTATTGCAGATGGTGGTGCAAAGGAATGCTAAATGTCCTGAAACTGGGGCCTGCACACTAAGTTGTCAGACTGGAGGTGATTGCAGAGGCACAGTAGATGAATGCCATGGAAGCATTTCAAGATGAGGGCGATGATTTTATAAGTGAATGTATTTCAGGATACTAATGCAGCTTCCTGAAATCATGATCATCAACCATCAAGAACAATCTAGTTATGCTTAAGTGAAGAAACTTGTACTTTCAAAGCTCTGGCAAGATGTTCACAAGAGTATTAGCATCTTCTTTTAGGAGTGATCGATTGAATCTTGCAACAAATTCTGGGTCAACTGTGCAGTGATTTTGATAAAACCAGACAGCAAAAACAAAAGTCTGTTCTTTGATTGTTGCCCTTTATAAATGCTGTGCACAGGCAAAGTTGAGCACGTTTCGCATTTCACTCATGCATGACTAAGACCACTTCACTCATGCACTCTTTGTTTTAAATGCCCTGTCTTATTCCAGCTTTGCACAGTGTTAAAGGTTACCACCCTTTTGTTTTATTTAAAAAAACATCCATTCAATGGCAGACAATACAATGAAAGACATTATTCAGAGAAATATCATGAGATGACGCTATCTAAAGAACAGTAGGTGCACAGATACAGTGCTAGTATAATTTTATTTAACCTTAAAAATTAATATTTAACTTGCGGTTATATAACATAGACTATTATAGAACAACACAGAGAAGATCATGAACCCATCGAGTCTGAACGGCCTTTTTGAAAAGCAACCTTGTTAGTTCCCATGTCTGCAATTTTTTTCCTTCATGTATTTACGCAATTCCCTTTCAAAAGCTACTTTGATTCTGCATCTGCCATCGTCTCAGGCAGTGCATTCCAAATCCTAACCACTTGTTGCGTAAAAAAGCTTTTCTTCTTGTCACCTATTTTTTTTTTGCTAAATATTAATCTCTGTCTTCTGGTTATTGACTGTTCAGCTGCATAAAGCAGTCATCTTCATTTCCTTTAACTAAACCTTCAAGATTTTAAACACATTTATCAAACCTCCTGTTAGCCAACTCCAGCTTCTCCAGTCTACTCCTATAGTTGTAATCCTTCATCCCTGGAACCATTCAAGTAAACCTCTTCTGTGTCTCTCCAAAGCCTTCATTTTCTTCCTAAAGTGTGGTGCCTATAATTAGGCACAATAATCCAGCTGGCGTTGAACTAAGTTTTATATAGATTTAACATAACTTCCTGGTTTTTAATATTTTATGTCATATTTACAAAACCTAGGATCACATATGTTTACTAACTGGTTTGCTAACCTGTCCTGATGTCTTTAAAGATTTGTGCAAATGGCACAAAGTCTGTTGCTTCTTGCATCCCCTTTAATGTTGTACCATTTTGCTCATATTGTTTCTCCTCATTCTTACCTAAATGTAACCTCACACATTTTTGCATTGACTTCTGTCTGCCATGAGTCCACCCATTTCAGTTTGTTTATGTCCTCTTCTTCACTGTTTACTACAGTTCCAAGTTCAATGTCATCTGCAAGTTTTGAAACTAGACTTCCAATTCCAAGTCATTAATTTATATCAAAAACCGTAGTACTGAATCCTGGGGAATCCTGAAGCCTTGCACATCTGTCTGGTTTTCTATTACTTAGCCAATTTAGTACTCATGCTGCTCATGCCCCTTTTATCCCATGTGGTTCAATTTTGCTAACAATCCTGGATGGATGTTATCACATTCTAGAAGTAGCACTAAGCAAAAAATAACTTTTCTTTCAAAGAATAACCAGTATCTGACTAGTTGGTCACTTATCCTCCACCCTTTGTAAACTTCAATCTAATATTTTGCTGTTCATATCCCATCCCACACTCAAGCCCACTCCCAATCACCCTTGTCCTTGCTGACCTAGATTAGCTGCCAATCCACAATGTCTGATGTAAAATTGTCATCTTTGTGTTTAAATTCCTCCATGGCCTTGCCCCTTCCTACCTCTATGGCTTCATCAAGTCCTACAACAGCCTCTTAAAACTCCATTCTTCTTGTTCCAACACCCCATCCCATGGTAGGATGTAGCCTTTGGGCCCCAAGATCTCAAATTTCCTTTGTAAGCTCCCCTTCCTTTCAATCTCCCTCTCCAGAAAATCTACCTCATTGATCAAAGTTGAGGTCAACCCACCTAATATCTCCTTCTTTGGCTCAGCATTCAGTTTTTTTGATTAGGCCACTGTGAAGTACCTTTAGAAATGTTTCTCTGCTAAAGATATTAAACAAATGCCAGTTGTGAGTGCTGGATTTTTATAAAAGGCAAGATTTTTTTGACATGATGCCTTTCATGACCACCAACATCCCAAGGCACTTTATTTGACTAATGCAAGGAATGTGACAGGCAATTTGCACACAGCAAACTCCCACAAACAGCAATGTGATAATGACCAATTTGTTTTCATAATATTGATTGAGGAATAAATATTCACCAGGAGAGTGGGGAGACCTCCCCTACTCTGCTTCAAAATAGTGCCAAGGAATCTTTTACATCCACCTTTAAAGTATCACAGAAAAGATTACACCTCCAACACTACCATTCACACTCCACTGCATTATCAGCCCTCACTTTGCAAGTTAAGTCCTAGGGTGGGGCTTGACCCCACAATCTTGCAGCTCAGTGACAGCTATGAAATGAACCACAGAAGCTGCTATTGTTTGGTAAGTTGTTAAACACAAGGCCCTGTCTGTTCAGGAAGATGTTCATGTCTCTCAGGTGGCACTATCTGAAGATAAGCAAGCTTTCCCAATGCCCTGATTAACACTCTTCCCTCAGCCAACAGTGCCAAAAAATTACCTTTCATTGGCTGTTTGTTGGAGCTTGCTGTGTACAATTGGCTGCTGTACTCACACATTTCAAAATAATAATTATTGAATAAATTAAATAATAATTGAGGTTCTATGACATCCTGAACACATAAGGGACTATATAAATTAAAGTTCCATACAGACGTAAAATGTATTAATTATATTAATGGCAGAATGATAGCCAAGTCAGTAGGAGAGGACTCTGCTCTTCAAAACATGCCCTCGGACAACTGAACTCATTGATGTCAACCTTGGCTTAGTGGTAGCTGTCTCACATATTTATCCTAAGGTTACGAGTTCAAGTCTCTCTCTCTATGCCCCAGGCAGTGTGTGTATATAATCTAGGCTGGCACCCCTGTGCAGCAGTGAGGGAGAGCTGCAGTCAGAGATGCTATCTTTTGGATGAGATGTTAAACCGAGGCCTCTTCTGGTAGACCCCATGCCATTATTTGAAGGGCAAGGTGACCTGGCCAATATTTAGCCCTCAACCAATATTATTGAAACAGAATTCTCTCGTTGTTAGTGAGAGTTTACCGTGTGGACAGCCGGCTGCTGTGTTTCCTGTTATTTTAACAAGCTACACTTCAAAATGTAATTCATCGGCTGCAAAGCATTTTGCATGTCCAGGGGTGTGAATGGCGCTATCTTTCTTTCACTAAACCATCGTTCAATGTTATAACAAGTTGTAGGACCGCAATGCATCCCACCATCTTAATACTGCAGCCAGATGTCAACGTGGACCATGCGCTGAAAGCCCTGAGATTAATCCCTTAACGGGAGGACTGTCGCTTACTGTATCACGAAGAAACGTGCTTTACCTCTGTTCAGATCTGGATTGAAGTGGGGTGCCAGGTGGATTGAGGAGCAGTTCCATCTCATGTCTGCCATGGCGTTCTGACACACCAGCCGCGTCTGCTTGGCCGCGAAGACAATGCTGTGCATGAGCTCCAGGTTCCTCCGGCAAAGCTGCTGCTGGTCTGGGACTAAGCCAGCCAGTTTGCAATGTTGAGTCTGGTTCCAGCCTAAAGCGGTGCCGCTGACAGCGATGGCACTGTTAAACAGAAAGGACGTATTATAAGTGTGCGCGTGTGTACACGAGTTCAATTTCTGCTTCATTTGGAACATTTAAAAAGTACACATTCAGCAAAACTTTACACAACTTGTTAAAATCACAAACGAGAGGATGCAAAGCATCTACCAAATCCACTGACTCTTTAGATCCAGTTACCCACGACTTTTCAACTGCATGTTTTAAAAGATCTCCTTTTTTCTCCGCGTATCAACATAAACCGCGATTCAATTTGAAAAAAAAATGCCCTGACTTCTATCGAGAAACAAAAACACTGAAAAATCAGGTTGTTTCGAGAGCTAAACCTGCAGAGTCAGAAAGTTATACTCACAGCCACTGTATAGCGCCGCACAGCCGCCACTGAAACACCAACAGCAGCAAAATGTAGCGAATTCCAATGTCCATTTTCAATCTCGCCGAATAACCAGGCGGGATGCTAACCTGCAGGCACTCCTGATACAAAGCTCTCGGTCTGAGGCGGGACCTGAAAATAAGACAGAGGGAGTTTGTAATTAAGTGGAGGAGCTGCCCTGGCGCAAAGGTTCACCTTTCATTGGCTTTCCAGGGACCGCCACGGGAAACCTTTTTACCTCTTGTTGGAAATGGCTGGGACGATGTGATCAATGTCACGGTGTCCCTCAGTGAAAGGAGATGGACCAGCCAACAGAAACCCTTCCAAAGGATTCAGCCCGCTGCCGGATCTCTGTCCCGTTGATTTTGCCGCAAAAGGTTGAGTTGTAAAAGACACAATCTCAGTTTCCTCTTTTTTTTTGCTTTTTTTTAAAACATTTCTCCCGCTGCAGTTGTCGATACGAAATTCCGGCCTGATTGATTGGGATTTTGCGATTGGTTAAAGAGCTCGGCGCTCGGGAAGCCCGTTTTGCAGTGACAAGGATCTTTCCTCATGAAGTTTGTAAGGAGCCCGGAATCCCCCCTCTGCTTTTATACCTCAGTGTGACGCGAGCTGTCAGCCACTCCAGTCAACCATGTGGATCAGATGGAATGAATGGGGCTGACGGCAGCTGCGGGACATCAAAGGTGGAAGGTTTGAGGTGGGCGGCGGGGGTTGGTTGGGGTTGGTTGGAGAGACGGATTCCTATTCATTTTAATCTTGCGCTGGGCAAATACACACAGTGTAGCTCTTGCCAGCACCAACCCCCATGGGGTTTGCCCCAGGGACTGTCCCGGTAAAACAAACGCTTATTATTGTACGAGAGGAACGGGATCTGACTTTGAAATTCATTCCCAGTTTGCAAAAAAGCACACTCAAATGTATACTCAGCTTTTACCCAGATCTAGCTTACAATCCATCGTTCAATAAGGCGGGTAGCACCCTGCACTGACCCCCTCCTCGTCTCTGAACAGAACCCAATGTTAAGTCTACTTTTGCAGTGCAGCAGACGTTTTTAATACGTACAACCACCTCTCAGCAGTCAAAACCCGAAGAACATTATGCAACAGGTAAACAGCCCACTTCCCCCTCCACCCTCCCCCCATGCTTTACCCGTCCGCTGTAAATTACAATCAGAAAAAAAACCGTTCCTAATTCCACTGCTCCCAGTGCCAAACTGATGGTGTCCAATGTTATATCTCTAATGCCCAACCGGTTTTTCGTTAACGTTTCCTATTTTGAAGAGAGCTCCTCTTTGGGGACGGACAAAAGAGACATTAATAAAAAAACATTAAATCTGTTCCAATATACACGTTTGATCGGCACTGGACCCAGACGGTCTATAAACCCTGATTATCTGCTCCTCAGTCGATTACTATTTGCCTTATTGGCTGTCCTGCATCAATTTTGTGAGAACGGAAAATAGGGAAGGGCTATTTTTAGCGTAGATGCCTCGCTAATCGATAAGATCTGCCGAGTTCAGTGACTTGAGATACTGTATAAGCCAATTAACAGGAATATGAAACGTTATATACCTGTACCGCCCTCCTCTCCTCAGGGTCTATACATATCTGACATATCTGTGTAGGGCCAGAGATTTGCGAGATCTCGCTTTGAAGGATGAGTGCAGTGCGCTGCTCAGATGTGTCGCACCTTTGAAGTGTCTTTGAAATGGAGGTTGCCAAGCTCAGAATTAGCATGAGAATGGCCCAGAGATGAAGCAAACAGCGGCGGCGCTATCGCAATAAAAAGGAGCAGACAGGACATGCCCAAGCATTGAATACACATTAACAATGCCGGTGTTTGTTCCGACCAGATTAACTGTAGACAGGTTGCGAAAAAAATACTTTGTAAAGTAAGGTAAATTTGTTTAGCAGTCCCCATGTGGAAAAGAGGTGTTTAAAACTCGCTCTAGTGTGGATGGTGGAAGAAGAAAATCATTTTATCCTTTCCCATCATTGTCCCTGGCTCTGGTAGTAACAGGAGTGAAAACTTCTACAAAAAGTTATCATGCAAATAGAGTGCCAAAATCTTTATTTCGTGAAAACAATGCTTAGTAATGTAACGCTATTATGAAAATAAATGTATTGATTGGAAGCTAGAATGGTTGTGTAACCGATTGAACAATATAGCATAATAAAAATTCTGGGAAAACCCAGCAGGCATATATCACACATTTTAAATGCTAATGTAGACTGTACTGTAAATGGTTCCCCTCTCTGGTACTTGATGCATCCCTTTCAAAATCACTATCAGCATCCGTTCCTCAAAAACACTACTTGACTCCTCTGTCCTTGCCATCTATAGCTTAGTCTCCAACCTCCAGTTCCTCTCTAAATTCTTGAACATGAACCTCCCAAATTTGCGTTCAGCTTTCCCACAACTGCATTGTTGAATCTCTCCAAAAAGGTTTAAGCCCCTGCAACAATACCCAGGCTGTGGTCAAAGTCACAAGTGACATGCTTTGTGACCATGTAACTCTCCTGAACTTCCTTGAACTCCCTAAAGCCTTTGGTACAGTCAACCCCACCCATCTTCCCCCAACACCACTCCTCTGTTTTCCAGCCCAGTGAGACTTTCCTCACTTGGTTCCACACTTAAGTATCCAGTCATAGCCAGAGTATCACTTCTCTTCCTTCACCTCTACTTACTTCTGGGGTCCCCCAATGGTCAATCTGCCTGCATTTTTCAATCAGTGGTGATGGAATGGCACTTGCCTTTATTGCATTTACAGAACTCACAGACTGTGTGTGGCCTTTTGGTTGGCAACTCATAATTATCGGGCATCTGAAACAGTATGGCATTTTCTACAGGGGATCTGGGACCTGTATGAACAGGGCAAGGCATCCCTTCAACCATTTATATTGAAGAGTCTTCACTGAGAAATGCAGAGTTTAAGCCAGGAAATATAAATGAGAATGTTTAATTCAATGTAAAATCATGTTCAGAAAGCAAAGTAATGCAAGAGAAAAAGACATGGAATTAAAAGAAAAAGATAAAAGTGAATTTTTTAAAAAAAAATTAAAGAATCTCCAAAAATAACTAAAATCTGAAGGGATTAGACTCCAATCTTTTGGAAAGTAAATTTTCAGTGCATAAGAGGTGGCTTGGCAATAAGTAAGACTTAACACTATGTTAAAAATGCACTTAAATGTGAATGGACAAGCCTAACTTTTTCTGAAGTGTTTAGTAACTAGTGGGTAAGTAATGCACATTCATGTCCTTAAAGGTGTTTTAATGACTAGACTATTGACAAGGTGCCAATCTATTGAAGCTTGTGGAGGAGCAAGGTACCTCGGACAGCAGTTTTTGGATTTTCACATTTAACTGTGCACATACCGATGTCAGAATTTTCTGTGATATTCTCATAATAATGGCAAATACTGATAGCTCACTTTTATTATTACCACAAAACCTGGACCCTTGGTTTAAAATATTTCATGGCCTTGCCCTACCTTTCTTTGTATCCAACTCTAGAACTTTCTAATAACTGCTGTTGCTCCAGCTCTGGCTTCCTGTGCAGCACCATTCTCTTCATCAATGGCAGCCCTGCTTTCAGTTGTCTAGAATCTAATCTTTCAATTTCCCCCTTAGTCCTGCACTTCACCACCTCCTTCTCTGCCTTTAAGACTTTCCTTAAAACCATTTCTTTGACACAACCCTGTCACCTCTCCATAACCTCGTTATTTGAGCCACTATCAATTTTTGTCTATGCTTCTCTAATGCTCCTTGGGTGTTTTCTATATTAAAGGTGCTATATATTTATGATATTGTTGAATGAGTTGGGTAGTGTACAATCAATGTTGTGATAATGCCCTAGAGAACTACATTGACCTGACTTTGTGGTCAATGATGAATGAATGGTGATTACCACTCATTATACTTCCATTTCCCACAAAACTTTTCATGGACTTTTGAGCAGTAGCTTATGGTCATCGGGTGTCTGGCATTGTCCATAACAAGTAACCAGGGACTGCGGTGAAAAGGACAAAAAACAATGAGGTTATTCAACCAATCAGATTGAAGAATCTTTGCTGAGACATGCAAGGGTCTAAACCAAGAAGTATAAGTTAAAATACATAACTCAACATAAATTCATGTGCAGACAGTGACTTATAGAGGGAGAAAGAAAGTTGGGATTAAGAAAGAGACAAGAAAGAGAAACGGAAAAAGCAAAATTAAATATTTAATTTTATTTTTAAATACCCAACAATACTAAAATCTTTGGCAATCAGACTCCACATTTGTAAAGGAAAATTTTCAGTCACAGAGATTTGCTTGGTAGTAATTAAGATTTATCACACCATTAAAAATTCACATACATTTCAATGGACAAACCATAACATTTTTCTGGGATGCTTATGTATTTAGTGGAATCTACAGAAAAACTCATGACCTTCCATGTATTTTCAATCCAGATCCCTTGGCAATGTTCTGGTGTAGCACAACTTGTAGAGGGGCTGGGCAAGTTGGACACCAGCCTTCTGATTTACACAGTTAACTGTGTATGCAGATGACAGAAGTTGCTGCCTGAATTATTCCATAATAACAGTGAGCACTGATTGCCTCACCACTATTCTTGCCACAAAAACCTGGGCCATTATACTTCTAAGGAAATTTTTGACCTTGCATTTGAAATTTCTGTCAATACATTGTTCAAAGGGATCACTGTTCATGAAAAACAAAGCCAGAAGAATGGCATGCCACTTTTGTTACAGTGATGGTAATGATCACATTATGATGGCAATTATGCCCTCCTCAAGGGCAACTTAGGGATGGGTAATAAATGCTGGCCTAGCCAGTGAAGCCCACATCCCATGAATGAATAAAAAAAAATGTCACTGTCATTCACATTGTTTTTATTTACATGATTGAATTGGGAATTTGTAACAAATGAAAACAATATGCTAATCTGTTATTGTGTTCTGTTTTGGGCACTCAATTATAGGGAAGACATAAAAACATTGAAAACATGCTGTGTAGATTCACTAGGATGTTAACATGGGCAACGGGTTACTATTATGAAAAATAACTTGAGAAATTATGGCTATTTCCATGAGAACTGACAAAGATAAGGGTAACTTGTAGGGGTCTTTAGGACTGAGAAAGGTTGTTCAGAGTGAAAGATTGTGTCCACTGATTGAAGAGATGATAATAAAAGTGCACTAATTTAAGATAATAAAAAAGCAAAGGGGAAGTTAGAAAAATATTCTTTATGTTGAGGGTGGCTAGAATTTGTAATTCTCTGTCACAAACTGTTAATGAAGCTAAACGAAATCAAGATAGAATTATAGTGTACATAAAACAGAGGGATATTTAAGGTTATGGGGATTGAGCAGAGGAGCAGTATTAGACTAGATAAGTTCACGTGGAGAAAAATATCAATGCATACTTGATGGGTTCAATGGCCTGCTTCCATATATATGGGCCTGAATTTTACACTCCCCCGCTGGCGGATTTGTAGGTGGGAAGTGAGTATGAAATATCGCAGATGGGCTTCCTGCTGGGTTCCCACCCACCCCGACCTCTCAGCAATCTTATGCTGGGGAGGGTGAGATCTTGGAATAGCCACCACCCTTTTCCCAATTGAGGCCCTTCAGTGGCCAATTATTGACCAATTAAGGGCCTTTTCACACACAGCATCAATTCTGAGGCTGGTGGAGGATGTTCCCAGGTGTGGGGGAAGCCTGTAAATAATTGGGTTTAGGCTTTGGATGGGAAGGGGGTGCGGCACCTCTATCAGAAGCCCCTTTTAACTGTAGAAGATCTCACCGACTCCCCACTACTGCATCCACCCCCCCACCCCGCTTAAGTTTCAACAACTGCAGGACCTCCCTCCGCATCACCGGCCTCTCCCCTGATGTCTGGTTCACTAATGCCCTTCAGGGAAGGAAATCTGCTGTCCTTACCTGGTCTGGCCTACAATGTGACACCAGACCCACAGCAATGTGATTGACTCTTAAATGCCCTCTGATCCAGGGCAACAAATGCTGGCCCACGTCCCATGAATGAATAATTTAAAACAAAATCCCCCCCATTGTCCATCCCACCCTGAGGCCTCCCCTACCCTCCCTGCCATGCGAGACCCATAAGTTAACTCTTCCTGAAATCCTGGTACTTAGGCTCGGGGAACTACATGCAGTCCCAGTCCTGTCCACTGCAGCTTCTGGCGCTTTTATTCATTCTGGCTGGCAGCTCTCTGAGGCAGGACTTCCTCCCAAGTGAGGGGCTGAATTCACGCCTGCAGCCAATTAACAATTGCTGAAGTTTGAAATGGCTGCGGGGCAGGCAGTGTCAACTGGGTGTGTTCCCTGCCGGCTTTTTGGATGGCAGGACAGGAAGCCACGCCATTCTAAACGTCCTGGCCATGGACTTGAGCGTAAAAATAAGGGCTGACACTCCAGAGCAGCACTCTCAGTGCTGCACCAACATATGGACCGTCTTTCAGATAATAGATAAGGGGTAACTTGTAGGGGCTTTCAGGATTGGGAAAGGTAATGGTATGTTCATAGTGAAAGATTGTTTCCACTGACTGGATCTCATGGCACTGTTTTGAAGAAGAGCAGGGCAGTTCTCTCTGGTGACCTGGCCGATATTTATCCCTCAACGAGCAACACAAAAACAGATTATTTGGTCACCCTGCTGTTTATGAGACCATGCTGTGCACAAATTGGCTGCCTACAAAACAACAGTGACTATACTTCAAAAGCACTGTGGCTGTGCAAGTCTTTCTTTCTGTAACATTTGATGATGTTGTTGAAAGTCTGATAGCTGTACCAAATGTCCATTCTTCATGTGAGGGTATGGACAGTGAATGTGAATTTTTTTAATATAAAATTGAATGTCGTGATTGCAAAAAGTCTGTTTCAACCCGAGAGAGTGATTGGATGGCCAGGAGGAGTTGGGGGTGGTGGCATGGCAGTGTGGTGGGTAGGGGCGATAATGAAGGTTAGAGTCGGCCTTTTTGCTACACCACAGTAACTGGGGAAAGAATCACAGAACTGTTATGGCACAGAAGGAGGCCATTCAGCCTATTGTGTCTGCACCAGCTCTCCAAATGAGCATTATGACTTAGCGCCATTCTCCTGCCTTTTCCCCATACCCTTGCATCTTGTTTCTATTCAAATAATAATCTCATGCCCTCTTGAATGCCGCGATTGAACCTGACTCCACCACACTTCCAGGTAGTGCATTCCAGACTTGAACCACTCACCGTTTGAAAAAGTTTTTTCTCACATCATATTTGCTTCTTTTGCAAATCACTTTAAATCTGTGCCCTCTCTTTCTTGATTTTGAGCAGGAGCAGTTTCTCCCTATCTACTCTACCTAGGCCCCCCATGATTTATCAAATCTCCTCTTAGTCTTCTCCTCTCCAAGGAGAACAGTCCCAGCCTCTATCTTCATAACTGAAGTTTCTCATCCCTGGAAACATTCTTGTAAACCTCCTCTACACTTTCTCCAATGTGTTCACATATTTTCTATTTTGTGATACCCAGAACTGTACACAATACTCCAGCTGAGGTCTAACCAATGTCTTACATAAGCTCAGCACAACCTCCCTGCTCTTATACTCTATGCCCTTATTAGTAAAGCCCAAGATACTGTATGCTTTATTAACTGCTCTCTCCACCTGCCCTGCTGCCTTCAATGATCTATGCACATATACACCCAGCTTCCTTTGCTCTTGCACCTTTTTAAGAATTGTGCCATTTATTTTATATTGTCTCTCTATGTTCTTCCTACCAAAGTGAATCACTTCACACTTCTCTGCATTGAACTTCATCTGCCCCCTATCTACCCACTCCACCAACTTGTCTATGTCCTTTTGAAGTTCTATACTGTCCTCCTCACAATTTACAATGCTTCCAAGTTTCTTATCATCCACAAACTTTGAAGTTGCCCCCTGCACACCAAGATCCAGATCATTGATATAAATCAGGAAAAGCAAGGCACCTGGGGAACTCTATTACAAGCATTCCTCTAGCCCGAAAAATATCCATTGACCATTACCCACTATTTCCTATTACACAGCTAATTTTGTGTCCATGTTGCTGCTGTCCCTTTTGTTCCATGAGCAATAAATTTTCTCACAGATCTGTTGTGTGGCACTGTATTGAGTGTCTTTTGAAAGTCCACATACGCCACCTCAACAGCATTACCCTCATCAACCCTCTCCGTTACCTCTTCAAAAAACTCCAGCAAGTTAGTTAAACATGATTTCCCTTTTAGAAATCCATGCCGGCTCTTCCTAATCAACCCACATTTTTCCATGTGACTACTAATTCTATCCCGAATAATTGTTTCTAGAAGCTTCCCCACCACTGAGGTTAAACCGACTGCTCTGTAATTGATGGGCTTATCCTTACAATCTTTTTTGAACTAAGAAAGGCTGAAGGATTATGGCCAGTGCCCCTGCAAGCTCACACTATCTGGTTAGAGCAGATGTGAGTAAATGTAGAATCATGCTAACAATCAATAGGAATTTTGTCAACCTCAGACTGGATCTGCCAGATCCTCCTGAGGGCTGGAGATTGTTTCTGTAAAACATTTCTTGCGCCATCTAGATTCTTTAAAATGATGCATGTAAAAAAATTACTTCCACTAACAAGACAAAAGAACAAGATAGGCTCACTCTCACAGTTGCCGATAATAGCAGATGAATGAGTAGTGCGCTCGCATGACTATTCTCTGCTATTTTAGCAGGTCAACATCATTGTTACAATATTGCACAGAGGAATATTGTAAAAACATGTAAAGTATTCATGCATCATTATGGCCAACATAAATAGCAAACCTCATGTTGGTTAAGGTTTTAAAAATAGGAAATGTTTGAAATGAACAGGTTGATCAACATCTAAAAGAGGAAGAGATAAATTAATGTTTTGCTGACATCATCTGATAACACATTAGGTTCCATGCGTACACTGATGACACCCAGCTCTGCCTCATCACCTCCTCTCGATTTTTCCAGTGCCTTTTTGTTGTCAAACTGCTAATACCACATCCAGTCCAAGATGATCCAATATTTCCCCCAATTAAACATTAGGAAGACTGAAGCCATTGTCTTCAGCTCAAGCCACAAACTCCATTGCCTAGGCACTGATTCCATCTCTGATCGGCCAGTGCCTCAGGCTGAACCAAAAGGTTTGCAAACTTGGTATCCTCTTTGACCCTGAATTGATCTTTTAGTCCCATAACCTCTCCATCACCATCTCTGTAATATCTCCTATCCCTGACCTTGTCTCAGCCCATCAGCTTCTGAAATACTTATCCATAAATTTGTCCATCTCCAGACTCAACTATTCAAATGTTCACTTAGCCAGCTTTCCCTTGTTCACCCTCTATAAATATGAGATCATCCAAAATTTCATTCCTCCAACTCTGGCCTCTTTGTGTAGCCCCCCATTTTCTTCACCCCATCATTGGTGGCCATGCCTTTAGCCATAAGGTCTGAATTCCTCCCTAACCTTTCCATTTCTCCACCTCTCCTCCTTTATAGGTAGGACCTAGTTCTTGGGCTAAACCTCTGGAAACCTATACTAATGTTTCCTTCTTTGGCTTGGTGTCAATTTTGTCTGTTTATGCTCCTGTGCTTTGGGATATTTGACTAGATGAAAAGGTTCTTTTTTCAATGCAGTCATTGTTGAACATTCATCAGAATTCATTTAAGGCTTTGTTTCAATAATGTTGACTTAGCAATATCCCCTATGAACTATTGAAAAATAACAATTGTTTATTTGAAATAGTTAAACCAATCTACCCTTCATTCAGATAAACTGCCAAGTACCCCACCTCTTGTCAAGGACATGAAGTCAGTTCCTTCTTGTGAACATAGAATTCCCAGCTGGTTGAGATTATGTAGGCACTTTTTTTTCTACATTCATGGGATGTGGGCATCACTGGGAAAACCAGCATTTGTTGCCCATCCCTAATTGCCCTTGAGTAGGTGGTGGTGTGCCATCTTCTTAAATTGCTGTAGACAATCTGGTGCAAGTGCATCCACAGTGCTGTTAGGAAGGGAGTTCCAGGATTTTGATCCAGTGACAATGAAGGAACAGCAATGTAGTTCCAAGTCATAATGGTATGTGGCGTGGGGGGAATTTCCAGGCGGTGGTGTTCCAATAAGTCTGCTGCCTTGTCCTAGGTGGTAGAGGTTGCAGGTTTGGAAGGTACTGCCTAAGGAGCCTTGGGGAGTTGCTGTAGTCCATCTTGAAAAGGGTGCATCTTGAAAAGGGTACACACTGCTGCCACTGTGTGTCAGTGGTGGAGGGAATGACTGTCTAAAATGGTGGAAGCGGTGCAGACCCAGCAAATTGTTTTGGCCTGGATGATGTCAAGCTTCTTGAGTGTTGTTGGAGCCACATACTCCAGACAAGCAGAGAGTATCCCATCACACTCCTGACTTGTGCCTTGTAGATGGTGGGCAGGCTTTGGGGAGTCAGGAGATCAGTTACTCACTGTAGAAATCACAGCCTCTGACCTGGCCTTGTAGCCACAGTATTTATATGGCTAGTCCTGTTCAGTTTCTGGTGAATGGTAACCCCCAGGATGTTGATAGTAGGGGATTCAGTGATGGTAATGCCATTGAGCATCAAGGGGAGATGGTCATTGTCTGGCACTTGTGTGATGCGAATGTTACTTGCCACATATCATGAATGTTATCCAGGTCTTGCTGCATATGGACACGGACTGCTTCAGTATCCTGGGAGTCACAAATGTTACTGAACATTGTGCAATCATCAGTGAACATCCCTCTGACCTCATGATGGAAGGATGGTCATTGTTGAAGCTGCTGAAAATGGTTGTGCCTATGACACTACCCTGAGGAACTCCTGCAGTGATGTCATGGGTCTGAGATGATTGGCCTTCAACAACAACAACCATTTTCTTTTATGCTAGGTATGATTGCAGCCAGTGGAGAGTTTTCCCCCGATTTCCATTGATTTCAATTTTACCAAGGCTCTTTGATGCCACACTCCGTCAAATTCTGCCTTGAAGTCATGGGCAGTGACTCTCTCCTCCCATCTTGAGTTCAGCTCCTTAGTCCCTGTTTGGACCAAGGCTATAATGAGGTCAGGAGATGAGCTCTTGATTATTGTAAGAGGTTACCATTCACTAATTAACATAACCTACTGATAGTCGTTTGGTAGTATCAAACTTGAGCATTGCTGAAAAAGACATTTTATCGAAGCTTTTTGTCTTGCGCTCATCAGGACAATCGCAAGAATACAAATGTCAGGGGAAGCAACAACTTTATACTGTATTTGAAGAGAGTGTTGATTGGTTGCCAAGCAGACTCTGATTGGTAGAGGTGTTGCCATGGAGAATGCACCGTAGCAGTTAACTGTCAGTCACCATTAACCATTAACTTAAAAATATTCAAAGACTCTGCTTGCACTCCCTTTGGGAGGAAGAGAGTTCCAAAGACTCACGACTTTCAGAGAAAAAAAATTCTCCTCATCTCTGTCTTAAATGAGCAACCCCTTATTTTTAAACCATGACCCCTAGTTCTAGATTCTCCCACAAGAGGAAATATCCTCTCCACATCCATTCTGTCAAGATCCCTCAGGATCTTAAGTGTTTCAAGCAAGCCGCCTCTTGCTTTTCTAAACACCAGTGGACACAAGCCTAAACTGTCCAACCTTTCCTTATAAGGCAATCCGCCCATTCCAGTTATTAATTTAGCAAACCTTCTCTGAACTGCTTCTAATGTATTTACATCCTTCCTTAAATAAGGAGGCCAATACTGTACACAGTACTCCAGATGTGGTCTCACCAGTGCCCTGTACAACTGAGGCATAACCTCCCTACTTTTGTAATCATTTCCACTCACAATAAACAAGAACATTCTGTTAGCTTTCCTAAATACCAGCTGTACCTGCATACTAGTCTTTTGTAATTCATGCACAATGACACCCAGATCCCTCTGAATTTCAGAGCTCTGCAACTTCTCACCATTTAGATAATATGCTTCTTTTTTATCAGCACTAATTACTGTGGTACACCACTTGTTACATCTTGCCAACCAAAAAAGATCCATTTATGGCTACCCCATGTTTTCTGTTAGCTAGTCAATCTTCTATCCATGCCAATGTGTTACCCCCACACCATGAGCTTTTATTTTCCGCAATAACTTTAATGTATCACCTTTCCAAAAGCCTTCTGGAAATCTAAATATGGTACATCCACCCATTCCCCTTTATCCACAATGCAAGTGACTACTTCAGAGAACTCTGATAAATTGATTGAACATGATTTCCCTTTCACAAAACCATGTTGACTCTGCCTGATTTTTCTAAGTGCCCTGCTATAACATCTTTAATAATAGCTTCTAATATTTTCCCTATGACAGATGCTAAGATAATTGGCCAGTAGTTTCCTGCTTTCTGTCTCCCCCATTTTTTGAATAAAGGATATTTGCATTCTCCTTATTTGACCATAACAGGCTTTTCGTTGAAAAGGATACACTTGCCAACCCAGTGAGCACTTAACTGTTTACACGCTGTGATCATAAAAGAACCAATGGGACAGGTTTTCTTGAGGTTAACAAAGAAAGAGCTTAGCTTTATTATACTGAAGCTGATATAAGCAAAATATGAAATACGCACCAACTTTCACACATATGCATTCCAAGTTCACACACATAAATGCAGATGACGGCATGGGGAAGCATAGCTTGGCCAAATTAGAGTCCATATTGTTACGACCAAATGAGAAGGGGTGAAATGACTCCCTTATCCTACCACTCCAGGTCTGACCATAACAGGGTTTTTTTTGTGAATTAAGAGAGGATGTGCTTTGCCAATGCTGCACAAGCCCCACTATTTACGCTTCCAGATTGTGAAGAATTAGTCTGACAGGTTTTCTTAGGCTAAATCAAGAACACGTTTAGTGAAACTATTTCCTGAACTTAAAAAAAATTGGTAATTCACAACCACATTCACTGGGCCCACACACACACAAACTTGTACAGATGTCAGAATAAGAGGTTAGGCTTAAGGATTTTTTTATAGTTTGTGAAGAAGATAAAGTAAAAGAGCGTACAGCTCTTCAGCTAGTCTCGATGTGGTGATTCCACGTCCGGCTGTTTTGCAGCCTGTGACTTGATCTCTCTCCTGCTTGGTAGACAATCTCTTAAAGTACTCTGCTGGCTGTATATTCCAGAGAAATTCTATTAGTCCATGTCTGCTGCAGACATTGTTTTAGAACAAGTAATTGCATTTTGAAGTCTTATCTCAGAAACATTTGCAAAATTTCAAGATAGTGTAAAGCTAACAGGAGGTGGGGTCTTTCAAGTTCCCCAGGGGATTGAGTGTCTTTTTTTTCCATCCCACCTGGTGGAATGCAAGCTGTATATTGTGGCCATCTGCCAGTCTTCATTGCTTTGTTGAAAAAGAGATACATTTGTTGTTGAAGCTTTTCATCTTGCACTCATCAGGACAATTTACAAGAATGCCAAATGTAAAGAGAACATTTTATACTCTATGGAGAGACAGTGCTGATTGGCTGGCAAGTGGACTCTGATTGGTAGAGGCATTGCTATGGAGAGTGCACCAGTTGATGGTGACCGACAGTTAACTGCCGAGCAGTTGTTTGAAATTTAAACCAGGCAGCTTGACTTTAATTGGTCAAGTCATTGCCCCTGAGGAATGAACCAGTGAATGACCGCCATTTATTTTGTTTAGCTGAAACAGACACAAAGTGTGTACATGTTCATTCTGCCTGCAAAGAATGGGGCCCTGCGTATTAATATATGTAGCTTCCAGCACATGCTAATGTGCCACACTGTGAGCTCGACTGACAATCTAGAATTCATTGTCAATGTAATTCTTAGCACACTGAGAATTATTTAGCAAGTGTCCAATCGTGGAATCACACCTAATGCTGGACACTGTTTTGAGTTTTGCATGTTATGGCTGATTGGGTATGGTGTGTAGCTTGCGCATTGCAAACAGCAGAAGGGACATACTGTTTGACACGGTTTGCCAGCCTTTGGGACGTACAGCCTACATACCTAGCATCACATTGGCACTGAAATTCATATATCAGATTCTTCATTTGTGTGATAGGCAGAACAGCTTTTTGGTTTGACGGCAGTATCTGTTAGTGGCAAATACTACTCGTGTTGCTACTTCATCTGTTGTTGAATTTCAGTGCCAGTGTGATGCTAGGTATGTAGACTGTACATCCCAAAGACTGGCAGATTATATCAAACAGCATGTCCCTTCCGCTGTTTGCAACAGATCGTACCAAACCAGCCCATGCTTGCAAAATTTAAAACACAGTGTCCAACATTAGACATGATTCAGTGATTGGACAACATTTATTCAAATAATCCTCAGTGTGTTAACAATTACACTTCCAATCAATTGAAGATTGTCAGTCAGGCTTGCAATGTGGTGCATTTGCATGTACTGGGAGCTACATATATTAATACACAGGGCCCCATTCTATGCAAACAGAAAGAACATGTACACACATTGTGTCTGTTTCAGCTAAACAAAAGAAGTGAAAGCCATTCACCTGTTCATTCCTCAGGGCAAAGCCTTGACCAATCAGAGTCAAGCTGCCAGCTTTAAATTTCAAACAATGCTTGGCAACTATCACCATCAGCTGGTCTATTCTCCATGGCAATGCCTCTACCAATCAGATTCCACTTGCCAACCAATCAAAACTCTCTCTTTATTTGGTATAAATTGTTGTTCCCTTTACATTTGGTATTCTTGCAAATTGTCCTGATGAGTGCAAGATGAAAAGCTTTGAGAAAGATGTCTCTTTTTCAGCAATACTCAACTCCTGTACAACCAAATGACTAGTCTCCATTGTCTTTAGAGGCTTTCAATTTTCTTTTAAATCCAGCCAGAAAAAGAAAAATTAGAATTTGTATCTTTTTAAAAAAAGCACATCCTCCATAAAAAATATAAGAATGGACAATCTGTATTTTGGTGACTCACCTGGTTCCAGCCTGAATTCAATGGATTCAGTGCTTCCAAATTAAGTATGTGGATGACTGAGTTTGTTGCTCTTTGGGAGAAGGAAGTGCTCATTTGGATTCTTTTAAGAAAACTCTGTCTGTAGCAGGGCATCCTTGGATGACCACAGTCAACAAACAGGGCTCAAATCTTACTAGGTGGGCTGGAGAAAAATGGAGGCAGAAGGCACTCAGAATCACACAGGGCAGAAGAAGCCCTTCAGCCCATCGAGTCTGCACCAACACGTGAGAAACACCTGAACTACCTAACTAATCCCATTTACCAGCAATTGGCCCATAGCCTTGAATGTTATGATGTGTTATGACATACCAAGTGCTCATCCAGGTACTTTTTAAAGGATGTGAGACAACCTGCCTCCACCACCTGGCAACACATTCCAGACCGTCACCACCCTCTGAGTAAAAAGGTTTTTCCTCACATCCCCCCTAAACCTCCTGCCCCTCACCTTAAATTTATGTCCCCTTGTGACTGACCCTTCAACTAAGGGGAACAGCTGCTTTCTATCCACCCTGTCCATGCCCCGCATAATCTTGTACACCTCGATCAGGTCGCCTCTCAGTCTTCTCTGCTCCAAAAAAAACAACCCAAGTCAATCCAACCTCTCTTCATAATTTAAGTGTTTCATCCCAGGCAACATCTTGGTGAATCTCCTCTGCATCCCCTCCAGTGCAATCACATCCTTCCTGTAATGTGGTGACCAGAACTGCACACAGTACTCCAGCTGTGGCCTCACCAAGGTTCTATAAAACTCCAACATAATCTCCCTACTTTTGTAATCTATGCTTCAATTGATAAAGGCAAGTGTCCCATATGCCTTTTTCACCACCCCACAAATATGCCCCTCTGCCGTCAGAGACTCCATTTAGGTCTTCTCCCTAAGCTGCTTGTCCTCCGTACTTCTGAGAAAAGATGTGCTTAAAACATACAAAGGGCTTGTTTGTCATGTGACTTTCCTTCTCCAACTGCCAGCAGGATTTTTAAAAAATGCCATTGTCCATGAGATTTGATTAGTAAGCTAACTTGAGCCAGGCTCCCATTATCCCAATTGATTAGCCTCAATGATCCATCTCCAACAGTTGAATACCTCAGGTGGTTGCCATAGATGCCTTGCTAATGAAACAGGAGATGCAAGTCCTTCACACGCCCCTGAAGTCATTGTCTTTGATGGGTTTTGCAGACAGACTGACTTCATCCCAATGTATTAAAATGTGGAAAATATATTGATGCAAATTGTGGTTAGCCACCTTGGGCTGTTAGTTCAAGGCACTTTAGTCTCTGTGTTTTTAAAAAGCTTGTTTTTAAAGGCTCAATTCAGCCTTCCAGCTGGTGGATTAAAAACTATTTGGCATAAAGCACATCTTCATGACACAAAAAGTGTCATGTATCAGAGTTTCCTAGAGAGGGGTAAGATCAAAGCAACACGAGTGTGAATCATTGTGTAACTTTAGAACAAAAATTCTATTTGGGCGGCAACAAATAAATCACATGCACTTACTCCCATCTTCATTCAGTAATTTCTAAGTCCACCAGTGCTGCATTTTGCTGCATTTTAGATATTCTCACTCTGCAGTAAAATCGATGGAATGCCAAGTCCAAGAACTCCTAATAGGCCACATTTCACTGCACTTTCAATGTAAATCCTTACTTTTACTTGTTGTAAGATCTATGCAGTCAAGGCTATTTCTGAGCAAGCAACATCTGGGCAGCAATAGCTTTTGCCATATGGGTGGGCACATTCCAGGCTTAATGTAATATTAATTCATCTAGATAAATGGCCTTGCTTCATAAAGGTCATTGTGTGTACTGACATTTTGTTCAATCCTTGATGCAGAAGGGAAAAATAGGTTGGTCAGAACCAGAGATGCTAGGCCTAGAGTGTGGGATTAATTTTTGGAAGCAATTTTCCAGACCTTAGGATGACTATTTTTTATTTTCTACACTTTTTAAAAGCATAGACGTTGAACTTTTGTTCCAGTCTGTGTACAAGCTCCTAATTTCTATTTTCAGGGGTTCACGTTGTATTTGATTAATTCAGGAATGTAGCGCCCTCTAGGCTTAGTGCACATTACAGCATCAAAAACATTCTTCAACTGTATCATCTAAAAATGCCTTTGAAGCCTTAATGGGCACAAAAATACATAATAAACATTACATAGCAATGGAAGGGAATGTCTGACGGGATGTAAAAAGAAGAGATTGGATGATGGCAATTTCCACAAACTCAAGCAGAAATATGGGAAATGTGTTGGGGTTGGTGGCCAACAGCACAGTTACGCAGGTTTTAAAGAGTGAGAACAGTAGTAAACTGGAATCATCTACAAAGAGATTCTAGAGAATGGAAGTGAAGGCTCTGCCTCATTAGAGGAAGGGGAGACACACAATAAAGACCAGGTTACAAAAACAAAAAATGCTGGAAAAATTCAGCAGGTCTGACAGCATCTATGGAGAGAAAGACAAAGTTAACGTTTCAAGTCCGTATGTCTCTTCTTCAGAGCTGAGGGGAAGTAGAAATGTGGTGAAATTTATACTGTTTAAGGGAGGGGCGGAACAGGTGAATCTGGATGGAAGGCCAGCAAAGGAGAAATTGCGAAAGATGCTATAAACAAAAGGTCAAAGGGTTGTTAATATTGGTGGTTCTGGCTAAAGGAGGTGCTAACGGTGACATTAAGAGTGGAAAGCAGAATGTGATAATGGCCGGACTAGTGTAAACGCTCTGGAAAGTGATAAATAGCCTTAGTGGGCATGGGGTGGGGCGGGGACAGTGGTGGGAAAAAAGATCGAAGAGGCTAAAAGCTGGGGATAAAACAATGAATAAAATGGAAATAAATTAAAAATAATAATAATAGTGAAAATAAGCGGGAAAAATAAATTAAATAAATGTTTAAAAATGTAAAAATAAAAAATAAAAATGAATAAAAGGGGTGGGTGAAATCAGGTGGGGATGGAGGACAGAGTTCATGGTCTGAAGTTGTTGGACTCAATGTTAAATCTGGAAGGCTGTAAAGTGCCTAATCAGAAGATGAGGTGCTGTTCCTCCAGTTTGCATTGAGCTTAGCTGGAATATTGCAGCAGGCCAAGGGCGGACATGTGGGCATGAGAGCAGGGTTGACTCAAAAGAGTGGACAATGCACTGAGGTGCAGTTGGAAAAATATACAGCAGTAGAATGTGGCACTTCTGTATATCTTAACTGGAATGAGAATGTCAGTATGAAAGGTCAGAGGCATGGGCCCATATGCTTAAACTGTACAGTGCTTTGATCAGATCATACCATCAGTGCACAGTTCTGGTCAATGATACCCAAGGCAGATATTCAAGCTTTAAGTACTGTGGGACTGTTTACCACTGTCAGAGGACTGATTTTGAGGAAAGACATGAAATATTTTAAGCATGAAATGAAGTGACTGAGTGGAGATCTCACAGATATAGAATAACATCCATTTCTCTTAATGCTCCTTATATACAGAACACATCGTATAGCACTTCATAACCCAGAAAAAAAAGTGGATGCTGAGCAGTTGGTAGGAAGTAGTAGAATGGAAAGCTTAGTAAATGGAGACACAATTGAAGAAGAGGGTTTCGAAGGTGGGAAGAAAAATAGAGGGAAATAAAAAGGAGTAAGTTCAGCAAATTAAACAGAAGGACCAGGGTTTACAGCTTCAGCATCAGCATTGTATTTGACCTGAGCTGAACTTCTGACCCTGTACCCTCTCCATCACAAAGATCACCTGCTTCCACCTCTGTAATACAATATCTTAAGATATTACAGGGAAAAGCTCAGTTGTAAAAAATTGTTTCCACCCTGCCCCAGCATATCAAACGGTGAAACCCTTATTCTTGCTCTTGTTACCTCCATATACTCTTTTGGTTGGTATCTCATCTTCCACCTTCAAAGCTGCTGCCCACACCCTAACTTGCACCAAGTTCCTCTTACCCATCACCCCTGTGTTCACTGACCTACTTGAGCTCCTGGTCCACCAACACCTTGATTTTAGAACATTCTTATCCTCATGTTCAAATCGCCCCATGGTCATCCCTATCCCTATCTTTGTAACATCCCCCAATCCTCCAAGAACTCCATGCTCCTCCAACTCTGATCCTGTTCATCTCCTATGGTCTCCGCATTGACACCTGTGCTTTCAGCGCTACAGGTCCTAAACTCTGAAATTCCCACCCTAAGTCTCTCTGCTTCTTCACCTCTCTCCTGCCTTTGATCTTTCTTAAAACCTACACCTCCATCAAAGTTTCACTTACTCATCCCTATTCCTCCTCATTAAGGCTTGGTGTCAGGTTATGTCTGATTACATTCCTATGTAGCGCCTTGGAACATTTTCCCATGTTAAAGGCGCTATATAAAGTTCTTGTTATACGATTCAAGGCTGCTACTGTGCTGCTACTGACATAAGAGATTGGATTGTGTGAATTATAGTCCCTGACGGAGTTAATGAGTGTGAACAGTAGTCATCACTGTGAAGAAGGATCACACTTTTAAAAAAAAAACTTTATTCATAAAATATCTGGAAGAACATTCCAAACCATTTCAAAATCACCATAAGTACAATCAGATTCAACTTTTACACATGTATCACAAGGTGCATCAATACAATCAATGAATATTACAACCATTGAGGTGGCTGTGGTGGGAACTAGACAATTGTTCACCTTGTGGATTGTGTCTTTGCAAAGAAGGTCTGGAGAGAGATGCAGTAGTTTCTGTCAAGGTTCATCCTGAGCAGTTCTGTGACACAGGACTCTGTGCTCTATGGGCTGTTCCCAGGGACACACACGGAGACAAACATCAACTGCAGCTGAAGGATCATCAACTCGGTGAAAGACGCTCTTTGGTCTGCCCGAAGCTTGTTGGTCTTCCAGCACAAGGAGTTGTCCCCGATCGAGTGTTGCAGACTGGCACATTCCAAAGTCCAGGACTACGTGCTGAGGGATGCACTAAAGTTTGGGGCAGCCGCTGCAAAGGCCCAATGGGGAAGGGTCACTGTCTAAGACCTTTCTGCCACAGCGCACTGAGAGGCTGGGAACTGTTGAGAGCCCCTCGGGCTGTACAGCTCAAAATGAACGTCTGCATTGAATGCTAATTGTATTATAATTGTATTGAAGCACCTCAAAGTGCAACATGATGTATGTTGATAACTCCAATACCATTGTCTGATTGTCAGCATTGATCATATTGAAATGATTGTAATATTCATTGATTGTATTGATGCACCTTGTGATACATGTGTGATGAAGGATCACACATATGAAATGGTAACTTGTCGTGCTCTATTATGATACGCTCACATTCCACATGTTTTTCATGGGTGTCGAGACAAAACCACTTCACACTCGTGCTAAACTTGAAATGTAAATCAGGTGTAATGATCTGAGTTTACATCTCTCCCAGAGAGTTTAATTCCACTTCTTCCTGACGTGTTCTAGACCTTTATATTGGATTTGGGCTGCATTCACACTATAACTGCTACATCCGCCAGTCACCAGTGCTACAGTGGTATAAATGCAACTTCAAATGTTAATAAACTTGATGTTCATTTTGGGAAAACTGACCAATTTTACACATGGATCTGGATGTTATGAAGCAAAGTTAATGAGCCTTAGTTTCCTCTTATATCTTTTAACATGCTCCTTATTGTGAAGTTAATGAATTGTTTCAGTAACAAGTTTGATGAACTACAATGTGGATAGGATAATTTTGGAGTAAGGGACTTGCTATGCGCAGAACAAATTACGACGTCACGAAAGAAGAAAAAAAATCTCACTAAAAAATTCGGCAGATCTGTATCCGATCCGAAGTTGCCGCCTTGAAACATTCGGCCAATATTTCTCAACAGATGCTGCCTGTGCTCCTGAAGTTTTCCCTGAAATTACAAAAAAAAGACTATTATCTGTACCGTGCGTCTTAAAACGGGGGAAAATGCAAATTAAACATGCATTCGAAAAAAAGAGCTAATGTAGGTTACATCAAAATCCACGCAGTAACAAGTTAAGGGGAAACAAAAACAGAATTACCTGGAAAAACTCAGCAGGTCGGGCAGCATCGGCGGAGAAGAAGAGTTGACGTTTCGAATCCTAATGACCCTTCGACAATTCTGTCGAAGGGTCATGAGGACTCGAAACGTCAACTCTTCGCCGATGCTGCCAGACCTGCTGAGTTTTTCCAGGTAATTCTGTTTTTGTTTTGGATTTCCAGCATCCGCAGTTTTTTGTTTTTGTTTTTGTTTTTAACAAGTTACGGGGCTTCCAGAACATTAAACTAGTAACAAAAAAGTGGTAAACCACATGCTCGTGTGACAGGGTGCTGTAACCACAAAGTGCCGCTCCGAGCTTTATTGTGCAAATTTCTTACCATTTTATTAATACACATTTAATCGTTCCTTGTTGCGTGCAATTTTATAAGAACGCGGTTAAATTCGGATTGCACGCTAAGGTTATCATAGAATCAAATCTCAGAACCATTACAGCACAGAAGGAGGTCCCAGTACAGTCGCTGAGGCCAATTTTCCAGAACAATCACTGCAATATAACAATAGAATGACAAATCCCCAGTGCAACCAATGGAGAGTTTATAGTGGAATATGTTGGCCAAGGGGTAATGTTCTCGCTTAACGTATAAGAGTCTCTGGGTTCAAATCCTAGGCAGCATACCGCTTTTAAAAAAAACTTAAAATTTTATAAAAATCAGTAAGGGATCTTGAAACTGAGTAACCTGGTGTTTAACTTCAAAACATGGGGCTCGTCCGGGATTTGAACCCGGGACCTCTCGGACCCAAACCGAGAATCATGCCCCTAGACCAACGAGCCGACCTACAAAACAATATGCAGTGCTAAAGTTAACGGTACTAAACTGTCAACAGAAGCTTATTCTACTGTATGTTTGAAAGAAACGGATGAACGTGGTCAGTGATTATGTGAAAGGACATTGCAGCTTTGCAGCGCTCACCGTCGAGGTCCGCAAAAGAAAGCTGGACACCTATTTCCGGGCTAGGGCTCAATGTTGCATTTTTAATAATAGTATAAACTCCACCAAAATCTGAAACAGTAGCTTTGCGCTGTTTTTCAGGGATGGGCAGCGCTATCTATGCAGCACTATCAATCCCAGGGACATTATGATACGGCGCTGTCCTCCCCATCATACAGAGGGAGACAGACACCCAGTTGGGAAAAAAATTGCTTGGGGGTTGGACTTGTACCAGCATCCGGTTACTGGGAGCTAACATTACTGCTGGACCTGTCCTGCAGTATAAACAAGGACGTGTTTCAAAACACCGAGGGCAGAGAGGTTCTGCAGTGAGGGTACGGTCCAGGTTCACAGGGCTGATTAAGACTGCAGCATAGCGCATTGCTCTTTACATCCGACAGTGTACTTGAATTCAAGGCAACCACTAATGTGGGAATGATCAAATCACAATCCAAGCATTTTTATAAACTTATGTTCATTTACACACATTGGGGGGGAAGAACTAGGTATTCTTTAACAGTTTAAATGTTAAAAAACTTTGCTTGGGGGAGGTCAGTTAATCCTCCCCTGCCAACATCAGCCAATAACTCTCAGCGAACTATCTGCATTCAGTGAATGATAATGAGAAAATAATATAAAGAAATTGTAGACGGACTAGCAGCACAAGATAATACTAAAAGTGAAATAAGGGAGGAATTCACTCATCGCATTGGCTCGTTGGTCTAGGGGTATGATTCTCGCTTAGGGTGCGAGAGGTCCCGGGTTCAAATCCCGGACGAGCCCTGTTTTGATTCCCTTTACTATGTATCGAGCCAAACAAGGAAAGCAGCACTGTGGAATCTAGTTCTGGGGATTAAATGGAGCAAGTGGAGCACATATCAGTAGAAGAGCAATGGGAAACACAGCCTTAGATTATTATGGAATAGGACAAAGTTTAGTTGAATTTAAAAAAATTCAAGCGGAGAGTGGCTGATTTCAATTAAATTGAATTCACCTAGGGAACATAGCAAACAATAAGGTGGTCAGCAGCAGATTTCAGATGGACATAGATGACATTTAAGGCAGTGAGGTGTAATGTGATCTGTTTTGAAAGAAACAACAACAGCTTACACTGTCTCTAACATACAGGCAGTCCGGGACTTTACGATGTTCAAGTTACAACGAGCGGCACTTAACGATAGTTATAAATCGCCATCCTGTTCAGACTTTCGCACGTTGGTTTTGACTTTACAATGACACACCAACGAACAAGTTCAAACATTCATTGATGCGCATCGATAGTCTGCGCCCCCTTTATCCCTGACTCAGTTGCTGTTCCAATGCCATTAGTACAGGACTCCACTATATTTCTATATGTATTTTTAGCTTATTATGTGATTTTTAAAATGTCAATATGATTGCTATTTACAACATAAGTGCATTAATGTTGCTATATTACTCGTCTATAATTGATTGAGTGCAAAATTCTGGGTTATTTTGGTGAAAATAGGGTGTGGGGATCCCCCATTTATAACATTGCTCATCGGTTCCAAGTTACGACGTTTCGACTTAAGATGCAGTTTTCAGGAACCAATTGTGTCTTAAGTCCGAGGACTGCCTGTAGCAACATGTCCCAAATTGCTTCACAGGAGCTTTATGAAACAAAACATATCCACAAGGTAATTTAGTACAGATAGCCAAAAAGGTTAAGAATGAGAAGAGGTTATAAAAACTAAATGGTATAATTTTAAAGGCGATGCAGGAACGGGGAGATTTGTTAGGTACAGAAATCTTTGAAAGTTGCAGAAAAGGTTGAGAAGCCTGTTTTTAAAAAAACATGGTAATTGTTTTGTTTGGTAAATATAGGCATAAAGTACAAAATCAAGGAAGTCATGCTAGCCTTTATAAATCACTGGTTAGGCCTCAGCTGAAGGATTGCGCCTGATTCTGACCACCACACCTTAGGAAGGGCGTGTTAGCTTTGGAGAGAGTACAGGAGAGATTTACTAGAATGGTTCCAAGGACCAGAAATTACAGTAATGTGAGGCTGGATTTTACAAGCCCTTTGGGGAAGGGCTGGGGGACCGGGAGGCTGGATGGCTGGCAAAATGGTGGGGGAAGGCAGGGCATGATATGCCTGCTGTCCTCCTGCAACCATGCCATCTGGCCAGTGGTGGGAAAGGTGTTAGATGACCCACTCATCTGGAGTCCAGCTGAGCTGCATAAGCTGCATAAGGGCCTCTTCCCACCTCCGCTGGCATTTTAACAGCATTTGTGTCCTCTCCAGCAGAATCCAGGGTGAGGATCTCCTATTCTGATATTCTTTGGCCTACAGAGTGGCCTGCCTGGTAGCAATGGCCACCCCCGCAGCAATGGTGCCACCTGCCCTGAGCGACCCACTCCCCTCTCCTAGCTGGGGCCTGCATTACTGGCCCCAGCACCCCCAGGCACCACTAGCTGACTTTGAGGGCGCACATCCATCGATGAACCCTCATCCTGCAGGTGCTATTGGACCTCTCAGCGGCAGCCACTTAATTGGCTACCACCGCCCGATATGATCCCGGACCCTGCAACCACCAAAGTGCTTTTGCACCCCTCATTTTCAATCCTGAGAGTGGAACCCTGGCCACCACCATAAAATGCAGCCTGTGTAGTGACTGGAGAAGCTGCAGTTGTTCTCTTATGAGCAGAAAATGCTAAGAGGTGTTTAAAATCATGAAGCATTTAGCGAGAGTAAATAAAGATAAACTATTTCCGATTGCTGATTGGCAGAACTAAGGGGGAATACAGAGAAGTGGAATTAATTGGATAGCTCGTTCATAGGAATATACGGAACATGTGTAGGCCGTTTGGCCCCCAAGCCTGTTCTGCTATTCAGTGGAAGCATTTTCCTTTATTCTTTCAATGTGAGCATCACTGGCAAGGCCAGCGTTTGTTGCTCATCTTTAATTCCCATCGACAGGGATCTCACACCTCAAGGGGCAACACCACTAACTCTCACACACGCCCTCAAATCTCCATCAGGCTCTTATCCTCTGGTGCTTTCTTCCTCATCCCATCCATGGCTCTGCTCACCACACAAACATTCCACACAGTGCCATGCGTCCTGCTCACACACTCTCCATCTGTTTTCATGCAGAAGAATCTGGCTCACAACAGCAGGGAGAGGTCCCAGACCGGGGGTGGGAGGGGTGGAGTGGCAAACATTAGGCGCCTCACTCACTTTGAGGAACATGCCATCGACATGCCTGATGAGGACATGGACTGTGCCTGTAGGAATGTGGAGGTCAGCGGTGAACACCCACATGAGGATCCTGTAGAACATCATCCCTTTCTCAATGCAACCGTGTGTGCTCTCTCTCCTGCTTTTGACTCTGTTGCCATGCACTAATTATTTCTACTTTGGTTCACAGGGAGCTCTGCCAAGTGACCAATGCTGCCAGCCAGCCAGCTAGTTCTTGAGCTCCATCCAGATCCGCACCTCCAGCAAAGAGGACATTCCTCCACTGAAGAGCTGAAAATAAGCAGCCTGGAAGACTCATCACAGCGCTTACCCACACTCTCCACCAGTGCAAAGACACACACCTCGGTGGGAACTAGATCTAGATCTAGAGCAGAACAATCTGGTGGTCACTGCACTGACACATGTCGGCAGCAGGAGGAGGCAGGTTCAGCTGATCTCCCTGGCACTTGGACTGACTGCTGGGGAAGGGGGATCTGTGAGGTCCAAGTCAGATGACAAGCCTCTGGGTTCAACTTTCCAACTCATTGTGGAGGGTCAGCAGAAGGCGAGGGAACTCAGAGCTGGTGGAAGCTCTCAGCAGAGTGGCAACAGCAGCCTATAGGTAACTCACCAAGACCTCACAAAGAAAGCATTAGGACTAAGCCTTTTCCTGTCCACGGCCAAAGTCCACATAAACAAAATTTTCAGCATGAATAACTGTTGCAGTCATTAAGATGACTTCCCCCCTTCTAAGCCAAGGGAGGGGGCACAACAAGTCTAACATCTCAATTGAGATAAGATAACTGAGCATGGTACAGAAATCAAATCTGGGATATTCTTGTATGCTTGGCTTGGTAATAAAGTGGAGTTAACTTTAGACACTAGAGAACTGTTCAGGACACATTAAAATCTGAGGTTTTATTTCAAAAACCTCTATGTACTTTAGACTGTATAATGATGACAATGCTTTCACAATGGACAAGACATTGGGACTTGTTTAATTTGGATTCTGAGAGATCAGTGGTCTAGAGAAGCTTCCCTCATTTGCTCTAATAAATCAAGACTCCTTTATCCTTTTTGTAGCAGAATCATAGACCCATGAAAACTGACAAAGCTGGAAAAAACTTGATATCTGATAGGAAAACCTCTCACCTTCTAGCTCCTCTCTGCTTTCAATCTCTCTGTCACAAACCTTATTACCTTTATTTTTCAATATTACTACGGTCATTATTTCAGTGGGTGGAATCTTACAGCCCCATCGTGGCGGAAGTGGGATCGTAAAATGCGGTGAGCCGTGCGATAGTCAGTCCATTGACTTCAGCGGGACCAGAAAATCCCATTGACGGGAGGGGCCATAAAATTCCACCCAGTAAATAGCTCTTCTGTCCCTTGCATGTTCCAAATATGTAGTTCCACACAGTACCTTCCTGCACTTATACTGTTTGAAATAAAATCACACTATTTGAAATCACTCTTTCTCAGCACCTCAAAAGCATCTACATTGCTCAGTCTTCTTCTTGAAATCTATAGGCTTTATAAAGGAGAATACTGTAGTAACAGGAGTAGGTTGTTTACCCCCTTGAGCCTGTTCCATCATTCAACTAGATCATAACTGATCTGTATCTCCATTTAACTGCTTTGGGTTTTTATTATTTAATATCCTCAGCTAACAAAAGCTTACGATTGATGTCATCTAATGACTATTTTTTCATTTTTCTTTCTTCTATTCTTTTGAACCATGGTGGTATTCTGCACAGAGGTCTTATGCATTCATCACGTATGTTAATTTAAAAATGCAGCTATTTCTGTGGAAGCCTCCTGCATATCAGAATAGTTGAAAAGTCTGTCAGCCGCAGCATGGCATGCAGAGATTATGAGGTATCCTTGACATCGTGCAGTGCCATTCCCCTCCATTTCTATACACTCAACCTCGTTCATGTCTACTAGCTAGCAACATTGGTAATGAAGAGGCTCCCTTCAAGTTCCAAAACTGGGCCCCTGTCAATTTGACAGGACTAACATTAATAATTAATACGAGTATGATAAATTATAAACTCAGATCATGTTTCAAGTACTTTGGTTGTCTCCTAATGATGCAGAGGCCCAAATGCTTTCATTGTGCAACTGAAACCTGTCTCATTAAGGATCATGGGTCAATCTAATTCCTCAATATTTCCACAGCATCTGACTTCATTGCCAGAGTGAGGGCAATTAGTTTGATTGAAAATTATTATTTTTATTTTTCTTCAGAGAATGTTTTATAGGGGTTAAATGACATAAACTGGCCAGACTCAGGCATTTGTAACATAAGAAATGACTGGGGTGACTGCAAATGAGAACCATTTTTTCAGCAACTTTATAAATCTTTTCTTCAAAACAGAACCAAAAATGTAGATCACTGTTTTCATTTTCCCTACAACCATCTTGGCTCAAAGATCCAGTATTCCTCTAATAACCCTCTTCCTCTCATAACTACCTCTTGCTCCTCCTTTAAGATTCTCCTTAAAACCTAGCAGTTTGAACAAGCTTTTAATTATCCCCTCATCACAGCTGCCCCTCTGTGCCAGTTCTGTGCACCAAGCTCTTGTGATGTGCTTGGAATGTTTTCCTATGTTAACGGTGCAAATTCTTGTTGTGCAATTGCAGATGCATTATGCAAAAGTCCAAATACTTGAAAACCTCGTTTTAAAGGGCAGCGAAAATTATGTCAAATATATCAGGTTAGTAAAATACTTTGCATGGAAGCACGGGGTTGGTGTGGGGCTGCTTAACTCAACTAACTAGTGAATGGTGTAGTATGATACCAAAGGTGCAGGTTCAATCCTCATGCTGAGTGTGGCCACTTATGGAGGGCTACCTCCTTTCCTTGTCTCATACTTAATGCGAAGTTGTGTCCCTCAAGCTATAAAATCAATTCTCTCTCTAATAGAAAGTGATGTCTATGGTCCCTTGTGGGCTATGGCTAATTACCTTACCTTGTTTAAAAGAATTACTGCACCTTAAAGAATTATTTTCAATATCAATCATTTAAGCAAAAGGCTTAAATCACAGCATTTTAACTGATTTATTTTCCTTCCAACATCCTTCCCTAAATGTGCTGTCAGGGACACAGGTATCCAAGTACCAGAAATGTTTGAGTATCTGGTTTAAGTTGACATTCAAGTGTGAGTTTGATCGTGAGGATTGTCAGATTATTCAAAGGTGCGGGTTTCACAGTGCAGCTCAATCCTGTCTTTGTTGAATGTGCTCAGACCTGTCCTTGCCAGCAAAGATCACTAAATAATGATCAAGAGCGGAATCCCTACATTATTTCCTTCTGACATGGAACACTAAAATCAACTGTAATATCTCCACTGGGTGAGGCTGGTGAACTAAGCAGAGACAGAGGCCAAAGACTTCTAAACCTTTATTCATTTATTATCTCACATACGCTGAATTTTACTTGACCTTTTACAGAAAATGTTGTTGTAAAGCTACAGCTGGATGCCATGCTTCTGAATGAATTCATTCCAATTAAACAGCAGTGCTTCCTGTAGTGCAGTGATGGGCAGCCTAGGCGAGGGAGTGGGCCGCATGAGTGGCCCCCCTTCATCTCAGTGGGCCGCAAGATTGAAATCGGGCATGTACACCAACCATGACCCCATGAATAAGAATTAGTGGGGCGTGCCGATTGAACGACTGCAGCACTTTGATTGGGTGCAGAGGGAGCGCACGGCTCTCACAGACAATGGCACCTCTCTTCCCGTGCCCTTGCTTTGCATATCTATCACTTTCATTATACCAGCAGGAAAAAAGCTATGTGGACGGAAACCAGCAGAATCTGGCAACGCTGCGTGTGGGCAACGGGGTCTTCAACTGGCTTGTGAAGATATACTAAACTTCATTGCACATATGATGGAAAGATGTACTGACATTGGAGGCATTCCAGAGAAGTTTCACTAGGTTGATCCCGGATATGGAGGGATTTTCTTATGAGGAGAGGTTGAGTAGGTTGGGCCAGTACTCATTAGAGTTTAGAAGAATGAGAGGCGACCTTATTGAAAACATAAGATTCTTAGGGGGCTTGACAGGGTAGGTACTGAGAGGTTGTTTTCCCTTGTGGGAGAGTCTAGGAGCAGAGGACATAATCTCAGAGTAAGGGGTCATCCATTTAAGACAGAAATGAGGAGGAATTTCTTCTCTCAGAAGGTAGTGGAATTCTACAGAGGGTTGTAGAAGCTGGGTCATTAAATATATTCAAGGCTGAGATAGACAGGTTTTTAATCAGTAAGGGAATCAAGGGTTATGGGGCAAAGGCAGGAAAGTGGAGTTGAGGATTATCAGATCAACCATGATCTCGTTGAATGGCGGGGCAGGCTCAATGGTCCAAATGACATACTTCTGCTCCTAGGTCTTATGGTCTTATGAACTGGAGAACATCGACTAATTTTCTGACTGTTCCTAGGACTGAGGGACTCACACAGCAGATTGGGGAATCACCTTGAGTTCTGTCGTTAGGTCAGGCGTTTGTTTAGTAGATTTGGCTGACCCGTCAAAAAATATATTAAGAGGCCATCACCCTTCAACTCCACAGCGTGACTCATTTGGTTGAAATGCTGACCAATATAAAATGGAGCCAAATGGACCTAGGTAGGCTCAATCCTCATGGCATGCTGTATGATTCCTCAATCTGCTGTGTGAGTCCCTCACTCACAGGAACAGTTAGCGAGGGAAAACTGAATGGGTGGAGAAGGCATTACACTGTTTTGGGTGGGTGGCTGATGGGATTTGTGAGCCAATCTTTTTGTGTGGCCTGTGTAAATGTAAACTTCAAATAAAAACAGAAAATGCTGGAAACTCAACAGGGCTGGCAGCATCTATGGAGAAAGAGACAGAGTTAACGTTTCAGGTCAATGAGAACTGGAAAAAAATTAGTGATGTAACAGATTTTAAGTAAATGGAGAGGCAGACGTCTGTGATAGTGTGAAAGGAGGAGTAACTAAATGACAAAAGGAATGATAGTGCAAGGACAAAAAGAGGTGGCACTGGGTTAAGTAAAGCAGCAAAGAATTAGGCCTTGAGGAGAAGTAAGTGGCAATAGCAGTATCATTACCAATAGCTGCTGTCTGAAAAAAATGGGAGCAGGAATTGTGATCTGAAATTGTTGAACACAATGTTGATTTGTGAAGGCTATGAAGTGCCTAATTGAAGGATGAGGAGCTTCAATTGAGCTTCTTTAGAACAGTGCAGGAGGCCAAAGACAGAGAGGGCTGGATGGAAAACAAAAACAAAAATACCTGGAAAAACTCAGCAGGTCTGGCAGCATCTGCGGAGAGGGATACAGTTAATGTTTCGAGTCCGAATGACCCTTCAACAGAACTAAGTAAAAATAGAAGAGAGGTGAAATATAAGCTGGTTTAAGGGGAGGGTGGGACAAGTAGAACTGGATAGAGGGCCTGTGATAGGTGGAGATAACCAAAAGATGTCATAGACAAAAGGACAAAGAGGTGTTGAAGGTGGTGATATTACCTAAAGAATGTGCTAATTAAGGGTAGAAAGCAGGACAAGCAAGGTCAGGATGGAAGTGGGGTGAAAATTAAAAAGACAGGCAATTGGAGGCTCAGGGTCATGTTTACAAACTGAAGTATAGGGCAGACCACCTCATGAGTAGTGAATACAGTATGCTAAATTGAAAAAGTACATGTAAATCACTGTTTCACGTGAAAGGAGTGTTTGGGGCCTTTGGCAGTGGGAAAGCGGAAGGTAAAAAGGCAAATGTTGCATTGGCTGCACTAAGAGGGGATTGGGCTGTGGGAAGGGGAGAGGGACATGGTGTTGGGAGTGATGGAAAAGCGGAACAGGATATCGAGGAGGGAATGGTTCCTTCTGATTGTTGAAAGGGGAGCTGAGGGGAAGATTAAATTTGTGGTGGCTTCTCTTTCTGCTCCCCTACCATTACCTCTGGCGCCCCCCAAGGATCAATCCCTGCCCCCCTCCTATTTCTTATCCACATGTTGCCCCTTGGCGACATCATCTGAAAGCACAGCATCAGTTTTCAAATGTACATTGATGACACCCGGCCTTACCTCACCTCCACCTTTCTTGACTGCTCCACTATTGCTAAATTATCAAACTGGTTATCTGACATCCAGTGCTGGATGAGCAGAAATTTCCTTCAATTAAATATTTTGAAGACTGAAACCATTGTTTCCAGTCCCTACTCCAAATTCCATTCCCTAGCTACTGACTCCATCCATCTCCCTGGCAGCACAAGGTTGTTTGCAACCTTGGTGTCACATTTGTTCCTGAGATGAGCTTCTGAAGGCAGAGATGTGAATTCCTGCCATCACTAAGACCGCCTATTTCCACCTCTGAAATGTCGGTCACTTGGCCTTGTCTCAGCTCATCTGCTGCTGAAAGTCTCACCCATATCTTCATTACCTCTAGAATCAGCTACTTCAACGTACGTTGGGGATCTTCCATATACTATCCTCCATAAATTAGGGGTCATCCAAATCTCTGCTGCCTGTGTCTTAACTCGCAGCAAGTCCCATTCCCTGTCATCCCTGTTCTCACTGATCTGCATTGGCTCCTGATCAAGCAACGTTTTAATTTTAAAATTCTTATCCTTGTTTTGAAATTCTCCATGGCCTTTCCCCTCCTCCTGTCTCTGATCTCCCCCAACCCCACACAACTCTTCAAGATATTTGCATTCCTCTACTCTGGCCTCTTGAGCATCCATGATTTTAATCGCTCCACCATTGGTGGCCATGCTTTCAGTTGCCTGGGCCTGAAGCTCTGGAATTCCCTCCCTACACCTTTCCATCTTTCTACCTCACTTCTTTCCTTTAAAACACTTCTTAAAACCTATCTCCTTTGACCGAGTTTTTGTCATCTGATCTAATGGGCAGAATTTAATAGTCACGATTATGGGCCTGGCCACCATCTGGAGAACCACTGCTCCAAGAGTCCCATCAGGATTAAGTCCCTGTTAGGCAGCTCACTGGCTGCCATCAGGGTTCCCAGATCTGTGGGGTAATTTCCCACCATATTGGTTGCTGCTGACCAATCAGAAACCAGCAGCTCTCCAGCACTGGCAGCGCCACCAGGTGGCCACTGCCAGTACACAGGAGATCCAAGGATGAGCATCATCACCAGAGCTCTTGGACAAAGGTGAATGGAGCAGGATTGCTGGGGCCAGTTAGTGAGACCCTGGCAATTCAGGAGGGAGGGAGTTTATTATGAAGTGCAAGGGATAGCTTCCACAGTCCCTTCCTTTCCCTGACAGTCCCTTCATTGGGCACAAGATGCCTGAGATAGAGGAACCCCCTCCCTCCACGCTGCAGGCAGACCTACCAGGTTTTACCTGGCAGTTCATCAACATGGCATGTTGAATGCTAATGGTGGTGGGACAAAGCCCTTTAGTGGCCCTTAAGCCCTGGCCACTTAAGGGCCTCAACTGGTCTCCAAATGGGAAGGCCACCTTCGACCCTTCCTGTCGTGGATTTAATTGGGGGGAGGTTGAGAAGGTAGCTGAGTCTCCATCCTGCACCTTCCTGCTCCTTTGTACACCTCACCCCTCCCAACCTGCTCTCTAGAGGGGCGGGGATGTCTTAAAATTCCACCCAATATCTCTTTATGTGGCTCAGTGTCATACTTTGTTTTATAATACTACTATGAAGCACACTGGTACGATTCATTACCATAAGACCATAAGAACAAGACGTAGGAGCAGAAGAAGGAGATCACTGCTGATCTGATGATCCTCAACTCCACTTTCCTGCCTTTTCCCCATAACCCTTGATTCCCTAACTGATTAAAAATCGGTCTACCTCAGCCTTGAATATACTTAATGACCCAACTTCTACAGCCCTCTGCGGTAAAGAATTCCACAAATTCACTACCCTCTGAGAGAATAAATTCCTCCTCATCTCTGTTTTAAATGGGTGCCCTCTTACCTTGAGATTATGCCCTCTGGTCCTAGACTCTCCCAGAAGGGAAAACAACCTCACAGCATCTACCCTGTCAAGCCTCCTAAGAATCTTATGTTTCTATAAGGGCACCTCTCATTCTTCTAAATTCCAATGAGTACAGGCCCAACCTACTCAACCTCTTCTCAACAACCTAGTGAACCTCCTCTGGACTTCCCCCAATGCCAGTATATCTTTCCTTAGATAAGGGGACCAAAATTGTTCACAGTATTCTAGGTGTGGCCTGACTGATGCCTTCGATATTTTTAGCAAGAATTCCCAAATTCCATCTGCCAAGTTTTTGCTCACTCACTTAACCTATCTATATCTCTCTGTACAGTCCTTGTGCCATCCTCACCACTTGCCTTCCCACCTATTTTTGTGTCATCTGCAAACTTGGTGATAGAACATTCACTTCCCCATCTAAGTCATGAATATATATTGTAAATAATTGAGGCCCCGGCACTGATCCCTGTGGGACTCCACTAGTTACAGGTTGCCACCCCAAAAATGCCCCCCTTATCCCAACCCACTGTCTTCTATTAGTTAGCCAATCCTGTAGCCATGCCAATAAACTACCTCCAATACCATGGGCTCTTATCTTATTAAGTACCCTTAAGTGTGGCACCTTATCGAGCGCCTTTTGGAAATCCATGTATATTACATCTACTGGTTCCCCTTTATCTATCCTGCTTGTTACCTCTTCAAAGAATTCTAATAAAGTTGTTAGGCATGATTTCCCCTTCATGAACCATGCTGACTCTGCCTGATTAAATTATGTATTTCTAAATGCTCTGCTATTACATCCTTTATAATAGACTCTAACATTTTCCCAATGACAGATGTTAAGCTAACTGACCTATAGTTACCTGCTTTTTGTCTCCCTCCCTCCGGTTGAACCTTTAGGCTTTTAATCTATCTGTTAGTAGATGTTGATAAAATGTTTCCCCTACAATTATTTCTTAATTTTTTTTTGAATAAGAGTGTTACATTGGCCATTCTCCAATCCTCTTGGATTTTTCCAGAATCTAAGGATCCTTGGAAGATTACTACCAGTGCATCCACTATCTCTGTGGCTACTTCCTTTAATATCCTAGGATGCAACCCATCTAGGAGACTTATCGGCCTTTAGCCCTATTAATTTCCCTAGTACTTTTTCTCCAGTGATAGTTATTGTATTTATTTCCTCCAAACCTTTTGCCCCTTGATTATTTAGTATTTTTGGAATGCTATTGGTATCTTCTACCATGAAGACTGAAGCAGAGTATTTATTCAACTCATCTGCCATTTCTTGGTTCCCCATTATTATTTCCCCAGCCTCATTCTCTAAGGGGCCTATGTTCACTTTGACCTCTCTCTTCCTTTTTATATATTTAAAGAAGCTCTTACTGTCCATTTTTATATCACTTGCTAGTTTAGCCTCAAAGTTTATTTTCTCCTTTTTTTTGGTTATCTTTTGTTGGTTTCTAAAACTTTTCCAATCCTCTGGTTTAGCAATAATCCTTCCCACATAGTATGTTTTTTCTTTCAATTTGAAACTGTCCTTAACTTCCTGGGTTAACCAAGGTTGGTTTATCCCCTTCCTTGAATCCTTCTTCCTCACTGGGATATATCTTTGTTGTGAGTCATTAACTATTTTCTTAAACGTCTGCCATTATTCATCAACCATCTTTTCTGCTAACCTGCTTTTCCAGTCCACTCCAGCCAACTCTGCCCTCATTCCATTGTAATTACCCTTAGTTAAGTTCAGCACACTTAAACATTAAAGGCAGTGTATAGATATAAGTTGTAATTGTTGCTGAAGTAGTTTTAGAACTGGAAGATCCACAATTGACAGGATCTTCTTAGCAAGAGAAATGCTGTGAACAAAGGAGACCACTATATATTGCCTTCCTCGATCTCACCAAGGCATTTGACCATGTGAGTACAGATGGCTATTTAAGCTGCTGGAGAAAATTGGCTGCTGACCAAAGCTGCTCAATCTGATCTCCTCTTTCCATGAATACATGATAGGTAAGGTCAGCTATGCCAGGGCAACATCCTTTTGAGATGTGCAGTGGGATCAAGAAGGGTTGTGTTCTGGTGCCGACATCCTTTGGCAACTTCATCACTTTGCTGCTACCATCTACCTTCTGTTCATTTCAGAGCTGATGGAAAGCTGTTCAACCTTGTTCACCTGAGATCCAAGACAAAGGTGCTCCAAGTCCTCATCAGAGAGTTGCTCTCGGTAATGATGCCACACTAGCATTCCCCACACTGGGAACAGCTGCAGCAGCAAATGGACAGACTCTCTTACACCTGTAAAGAGTTTGGTTTGACCATCAGCATCAGGAAGACACATGTCATGGTCTAGGATGCTGCCATACCGTAAGCAGCATTGACAATGCGACGATGGAGGTGGTTGATAATTTCACATATCTAGACTCCACAATCAGCAGCAATCAGCAATCTGTCACTTGATGATGAAATCAACCACACACATTGCAAAAGCTGCAGCTGTTATGTCCAAGCTGAGTAAGAATGTGGAACAATAGCAACGTAACTGAGAACACCAAACTACAAGTCAACAAAGCCTATGTCCTCAAGCACACTCCTGTTCGGTGGTGAGACCTGGACAACATAGGCTAGACAGGGGAAAAGGCTGAACAGTTTCCACCTTTGCTGTCTCAAATGTAACCTTGATATCCCTTGGCAGGACAAGGTCACCAACTCAGAGGTCCTGGAGGATGTTAATTCCATCAGCATACACTCATTGTTAAGCCAACAATGTCTGCACTGGCTCGGCCACATTTATTGGATAGATGATGGCCAAATACCCAAAGATGTTTTGTATGGTAAATTGGCCACTGGGTCATGACCTCCTGGGTATCCATACTTTTGCTACAAGGACACCTGCAAGTGAGATATGAAGATGGTGCACGTTGACCCTGACAATTGGGAGACAGTTCCTGATGGCTGGGATCTGAAGGCTGACTGTTTGGAGGGGGAGATGGAAGAGGAAAACTCAGCTGGCTGAGAATGGGGCCCAGAGAAAATAGAGGCCAACAAATCGTTCACCTTCTTAGCCCACCGTCGCCCTCTGCAGAAACTGTGGCAGAGACTGCCATGCCAGAGTGGGGTTCCTGAGCCACACCAGGCAATGTCTAACACAGAGTTGACCACCACAGTGCAAACCATGATCTCATGAGCTGGAAGGCTCTAACAAAGCTGTTGAAGTATAGTCAAGGGGTCTCTAGGAGTTTTATAGTAGATACTGGTTGACAGCCTATCCCCAGAAAAGGAGATAGATGCTAAAATAAAAACAAAAACTGCGGATGCTGGAAATCTAAAACAAAAACAGAATTACCTGGAAAAACTCAGCAGGTCTGGCAGCATCTGTGGAGAAGAAAAGAGTTGACGTTTCGAGTCTGTTGAAGGGTCATGAAGACTCGAAGCGTCAACTCCTTTCTTCTCTGCCGATGCTGCCAGACCTGCTGAGTTTTTCCAGCATTTTCTGTTTTCATTTTACATTTTCAGCATTTACAGTATTTTGCTTTTTGTATAAACCTAAACTTGAATACATTTACTATAATTAGCAAATCTATATTTATAATTAGATGCACTACAATTAGGACATCTATTTAAGTATTTGCATATGTTCTTGTCTTTGCTATTTAGGCAAATGGAAAATTGAGCAACGAGTTTTTTAGATGTTGGGTAACTGCAAGTTCAGACCAAGTTGTTTAGTTTTCCAAAGGATGTTGCATTGAGCAAATTAACATGTAAGTGCAAAGTCCTTTTACAATGATTTTCACACTTCAAAAATTGTGTTGCATCTCACGCTTCTTTTTTCTGATCTTTACTCTTAGTCATCGAACAATGACCTGTAATTACATTACAAATGTGTCCGAATATATCAATAACTTAAGTCATTGAGGGTGAGAATAGACTTGTATGTCACTTACTTCAAAGGGGTGTTTAGTTATGTCTAGGATGCTGCCCAGTGAGATACGTAATGTTTACAGTAACACCTAGAGTGAAACTGATACATGATTCATCACATGGAGCAGTCTAATTCACTAAGACTTTCATAGAGACTCAGCTATCTCACCACTTAACCAAAATTCTCTAGACAATGCCCAGCATTCACAGACAATTAAGCATTCCTTCAAATAATCAACAGCAATTTCCATTCATCTAGAACTTTTAATGTAAAGTATGTCTCAAAGCAATTCATGAATAGGAATAAGGAAAGTGGCTGCAGGAAGGCAGAGGTTAGTAAAGATGATTAAAGAGTTGACCAGAGATGGACTTTAGGAAAGTTTGTTAACATTGTGTGCGTCACTTTTGAAATGTGTTATGGAGCGTGGGGGAGGGGAGGTTTGGAAGGAGAGATTTGATGTAGTGAAGTCTGGAGAGGGCAAGTGCTTTTTACATTGCATGGAATATACAGCACAGAAACAGGCCATTCGGCCCAAACAGCCCATTCTGGATTTTATGCTCCACTCATCCCATCAGCAGCTATTAGTTGTTGTTGAAAAGAGAGGCATTTTGCTGAAGCTTTTCAACTTGCACTCATCAGGACAAACGCAAGAATGCCAAATTTTAAACAATCACAACAATTTATACTACAGGACAAAAGGATGCTGATTGGTTCACAAGTTGACTCTACCACACAATTGAGCAACATTGTGTATGAATTTCAGTGCCAGTGTGAGGTCGAGTGCATAGGCAGTATGCCCCAATAATTAGCTGATCGAATCAAACAGCATGTTCCTTCAGTTGTCCATAATAGGCAGTGTACAGACCAAAACAAAAACAGAATTACCTGGAAAAACTCAGCAGGTCTGGCAGCATTGGCGGAGAAGAAAAGAGTTGACATTTCAAGTCCTCATGACCCTTCAACAGAACTGAGTGAATATAAGGAGAGGGGCGAAATATAAACTGGTTTAAGATTGGAGGGGGATGGGGGTCTGGGAAGTGGGGTGGGGTGGGGGGAGAGATGTGGGGGGGGAGTTGGTGTGGTTGTAGGGACAAGCAAGCAGTGACAGGAGCAGATAATCAAAAGATGTCACAGACAAAAGAACAAAAGAACACAGAAGTGTTGAAGGCGGTGATATTATCTAAACGAATGTGCTAATTAAGAATGGATGGTAGGGCACTCAAGATACAGCTCTAGTGGGGGTGGGGTGGAAAGGCTAGCAGGGCACAAAAGATATAGATTTAAAAATAATGGAAGTAGGTGGGAAAAGAAAAACTATATAAATTATTGGAAAAAACAAAAGGAAGGAGGAAGAAACAGAAAGGGGGTGGGGATGGAGGAGGGAGTTCAAGATCTAAAGTTGTTGAACTCAATATTCAGTCGGAAGGCTGTAAAGTGCCTAGTCGGAAGATGAGGTGCTGTTCCCCTGGTTTGCGTTGGGCTTCACTGGAACAATGCAGCAAGCCAAGAGCAGACATGTGGGCAAGAGAGCAAGGTGGAGTGTTAAAATGGCAAGCGACAGGGAGGTTTGGGTCATTCTTGCGGACAGACCGCAGGTTTTCTGCAAAGCGATCGCCCAGTTTACGTTTGGTCTCTCCAATGTAGAGGAGACCCCATTGGGAGCAACGAATGCAGTTGACCAAGTTGGGGGAAATGCAAGTGAAATGCTGCTTCACTTGAAAGGAGTGTTTGGGCCCTTGGATGGTGAGGAGAGAGGAAGTGCAGGGATAAGTGTTGCATCTTTTGCGTGGGCATGGGGAGGTGCCATAGGTGGGGGTTGAGGAGTAGGGGGTGATGGAGGAGTGGACCAGGGTGTCCCAGAGGGAACAAACCCTATGGAATGCTACCGGGGTGGGGGGTGGTGAAGGGAAGATGTGTTTGGTGGTGGCATCATGCTGGAGTTGGCGGAAATGGCGGAGGATGATCCTTTGAATGCAGAGGCTGGTGGGGTGATAACTGAGGACAAGGGGGTCCCTATCATGTTTCTGGGAGGGAGGAGAAGGCTTGAGGGTGGATGCGCGGGAGATGGGCCAGACACGGTTGAGGGCTCTGTCAACCACTGTGGGTGGAAAACCTCGGTTAAGGAAGAATGAAGACATGTCAGAGGAACTATTTTTGAAGGTAGCATCATTAGAATAGATGCAACGGAGGCGAAGGAACTGAGAGAATGGGATGGAGTCCTTACAGGAAGCGGGGTGTGAGGAGCTGTAGTCGAGGTAGCTGTGGGAGTCGGTAGGCTTGTAATGGATATTGGTGGACAGTCTATCACCAGAGATTGAGACAGAGAGGTCAAGGAAGGGAAGGGAAGTGTCAGAGATGGACCATGTGAAAATGATGGAGGGGTGGAAATTGGAAGCAAAATTAATAAATTTTTCCAAGTCCCGACGAGAGCATGAAGCAGCACCGAAGCAATCATCGATGTACCGGAGAAAGAGTTGTGGAAGGGGGCCGGAGTAGGACTGGAACATGGAATGTTCCACATACCCCGTAAAGAGAAAGGCATAGCTGGGGCCAGAACGTACAGTGTACAGACGGTACTCAATCAGCCCGCACTTGCAAAACCCAAAACAAAACATGGCTGTTAAATGTGATTCCATAATGGGGCAGCACTTGCTGAACTTGCTGCAGCTGAGTATGCTAACATTCAATTTAATTTAATCAGTCAAGCTTCTAATGTGGCTCGTTTACGCTTGCTAGAAGTGACACCCATTCATATGGAGGGACTCATTCTCTGAAAACAAAAACAATGTTCGAACCTTGTGCCTTTTTTGAATTACCTGGGAGCTTGGGAAGCCTACAGTTCCCTGTTGCTTTTCCCATGGCAGTGCCCCAACCAATCAGGGTTGACTTGCCAATCAATCAGCACCCTATAGATATTTTTTAGATGATTCAGAGACTGATATGAATGTGGTTGTACTCCTTGCATCATGAGTATGAGGTTATGAGGGTCTTGTCTAATGCATGGGAGAGGCATTATCTTGCAAAGTCTGAAGTAAAATGTCTGAATTTAAGCTGGAAGGTGTGTTAATTCACCAAACATGATCTAACCACAAACTGCAGTTCAACCTTTAAGAACTCAGTAGTTTTCATGATTTTTTAAGCAGGTGGTTTTCATTTTACTTGGAAGCTGGAGCTTAATTACAATGTGCAAATGCATAGCTACCAACTGCACATATTTGGGCAGGCAATACAAGCTTCTGTTCTCTATTCACACTACTCATTCTACAACAACAACAACAACTTTAATTTACATTGCACTGTTAACATGATAAAATATCCTGAGGCACCCCTCACTGATGTATTATAAAATAAAGATTGACACCAAGCCCTATAAGATGACATTAGGGCAGATGGCTAATAGCTTGGTCAAATCGGTTTTGAGGACTCTTTTAAGGGAGGAGAGAGAGGAGAGACGTGTGGAGAGGGAAATCCAGAGTTTGAGGCCTTGGCTGCTGAAAGCAAAGCCACCAATAGCGGAGCAATTAAAATCGGGCATTCTCAAGAGACGACAGTTGAGGAGTGCAGATATCCTGGCAGGTCTGGGGCTGAAAGAGATTGCAGAGATAGTGGCAAAGCTATGGAGGGACTTAAAAACAAACATGAGAATGTTAAGGCATTCAATGCATTTCTTAATTGGGAGCCAATGCAGATCTAGCACTGATGGATAAATGGGACTTGGTCTGAGTTGGGACATGGGCTGCAGAGTTTTGGATGATCTGAAGTTTACAAAGTGTAGCATGTGGGAGGCCAGTCAGGAGTGCATTGGAATAGTCAAGTTTAGAGATAACAAATTAGATGATTTGAGGCAGGGGCGGAGTTGGGCAATATGATGGTGGAAATAGGTGGCCTTAGTGACAACACTGATATGTGATTGGAAGCTTGCCTCGGGGGTTAAGTATGACTCTGAGGTTGCCAATTAAATAGTCTGATTCAGCCTCAGACAATGGTCAGGGAGAGGACTTGAGTCGGTGGCTAGGAAATGTGACAGGAGACTGAAGACAGTAGATAGGTAAGAATGGAACTGAGTGAGTGCAGTCCAGCTGGATAGCAGTGTAGAGGTGTTGGAGTAAGATGGTGCAATTATCCCTGGCCTTGAACATTCTACATTGCCTAATACACTGCTATGGGATAGTGCCTGATCTACCAATCGAGAGGCATGTTAAAGAAGGAACCTAACAGCACACACAAGAGATTTAAAGTATTTTTCTATATCTAAAATGGAAACCTTTGATCTAAGTCACCCCTGATAGGGAAGGCTGTAATTCTCAAGATGATGCTTTCCATGTATGCAAGCATTGTGACTTAACACTCTGCAGACTGATGGCTGGTATTTGATGTGATTCAGGCCTTGATATGTACTGGTTTACTTATAAAATGCAACGATCATCATGGGGTCTATGTTATATTTAAGGCCAGAATTTCCAGCTTGGCGAATGGGGACGGGGCCTACTCGCGAATGCATAAAATGACCGCACATCATTTAGGTTTTCAGTTCGGCGGGCGCACAGCCGAATCGGCTGCACGCCGGCCAAACTGTCAAAGGCCTATTAAGGCGATTGAAAAATTAATTAAACTAATAAACTGAGCTTCCCATCCAACCTTAAGGTTGGCGGGCAGGCGAAGAGCCCGGGCGGCTTTCACATTTTTCTAGGATCCTCATCCACGGGCGGGATGAGGTTTCATGAAGTGTATATAAATTGAGTAAAAATTTTTATAAAAATTCATTGACATGTCCTAGCTCATGTGACACTGTCAGGGAGTGCTCAGCGCTTCCAGCCGCACATCATGTAAAATGGCAGCGCTGATCCGATTGGGGGCACCGATTGTCTGTGCTTGCACCCCACTCCACACACCCCACCCCCACCCCCTCACAATCCCCCCCTAACGGGGGGAAAATTCTGCCCTAAATGTTTTTCATTGGTTTCTCGATCAGGACTAATGTGATCATTACATTTTCTGACATTCCGATTTATTCACCCCCTTGTGCTTCTGCATTCTGAGTGCAATCTGAGAACTCATCTATTTTTATTCCCATTGCTTCTGTTTGATTTGTTGTTCACTGCAAATGATAACAGATCTATTGCCAGTGTGTCAACTGTTTTTGTTACAGGACTGCAAAGTCTCATGTTAAATGCTGATGTTAGATGTCCAGATTGCCAGCAGACTCAACATGGCTATACAGAATCCTAAGAGTACTGCAAACTTCTTAATCTCCCTTTATGTTTATATTTGTTCGGGTCGCAGTAGTTTTTTTTGTGCTACTGAAGTAAAGTGTAATAAACTTGAGAATGCAGGATGGGTTTCTTGTAAGGAAGAGTAAACTTTATTAACAGACTTCAGAAGAGACTATTTGCTTTTTCCAAAACCAAGGATAAAAATCTCCACCCCTAAGATTCCCCATGCTTAGGGCTGATTGGTCTATACAGTCACATGATCGCCATAACAGAAATGGTTTAACTTACAATCATTACCTACAGAGACAGAACTTGTATTCACAATGAACCATGTCACAGCTTCACAACATCTTAATATGCTTCACATAATGAAATACTTTTTGGATCGCACGCCTTGCCATGATGAAGGCTGATTCAGCAGCCATTTTGTGTCAGCAAAGTTCCACAAAGCAGATGAGATAAGGGCCACTTAACATGTTGTTTGGTAACCGGGAGATCAGGAGAATGCCCCTCTTGACATTTTAGTATGGGATCTTAAACATCCAGATAAGCAGGGCTGTCTTTACAATATTTACTGTTGCACAAATCCTCCCAAATTTTCAATCCATTGAGATTTGATTTTTCCCTTTTAAGTAACAGGGTTATGAATGTGGTGCGTTAAAAGGTCGGGGAATATTTCTCGATGTTTTATATGCAGCTGAATCATCGTTCCATTTGTGTTTTAGGTTCCATGACAAATAGTCAGCAAACGAATCTTACACCTTGCAAAAGGTGTCTTGCCCAGACCTGGCAATTGTTTCTTCAGTCACAATATCTACTGAGGTGCATACTCAAGCCTTGCTTTTCCCTATATGCTATAATTCCCCATGTCCCAGATTTCTTGGCTCCAGGTTTCTCCTGCCCACTGGTGACAAGTTTCGCCCTGAGTCCTTGTGCACCTAATCTTCTGCTCGGTGTCCTCTCAGTATTTTGCAGAGTCCCCAGCTCTAGTCTTTTTTTTTCAATTGCAGCTTCTGAGCATCTGGCTGAGTTTAGCTAATTCATCATCGACTGGAGATCAAAAATTGAAACTTTTTTTTACTGGCTCAGTAGGGGACCTATATATCAGGGATCTTGTTAGTTTCTGCTCATTCTGGAATACAGCCATGCAGAGTTGCAAAGTTCCAGCTGATCTTCAGTCAGCTCACTGATCACAACCAGGTCTAATAGTTGCTGTGCCCCTAAGCTTTGGGCTGGGGTATATGCCTGACTTTTCTGTTCCTGGTCAGTAGTCAGAGATCCTGCTGGATAGTTTGTTTGGTGTGGATGAAATCAAGGATCAAGCTGTGATGTGATGCCCCCTAAAGTTGAATAGTCAGCTGACACTCAGGACAGGATTTTCCATCATGCTTTGGGACCCCCAATGCTGGGGCCAAATAGGAGCCCTGAGCCCACATTTTTTTGGAGACAGATGTGCAGTGCCATTTTCCTGGAGGTGGTCTGCTTAGAGGATGGGGGTGTTGGGCTCCTGAATCTAGAGGGCCGATAGGAGGCCATCCAGCATGCAAAGATCAGCAGCCCCACTGTGGGCGCTGCTGAAGTAGGTAGGTAGGGGCACAAGGCTCCTCCATTCCTACTCACCGGCCATAATAGGGGATATAAGAAGGAACAAGAAACTTAGGACCATCAGGTCAGACAGCAGGAGGAAAGCCCAACACCGTAACGGGCATTTCAACGGTTAGGCCACTAACTAGCACAGTGCCTTCCCCATTGAATTGTGGCTCTGCCTCCAATGCCCCCAACCCAGAATGCCGCAGGGAGGCTGCTTCCATTGAGTTGACGGCCTCTGCACACGAGGGGAGGGGGCACTTGATCACCAGCAAAATGCCAGTGAGCCCTCTAAATCACCCCTGTTTGGTGTCTTAAATATGCAAATTGGCTGCCTGCCTTTGTGGTGCGGGATAGCTGATCCATTTCCCAAACTGCCCCAGGAAACATCCCCGGTGACGGGAATATGTTGGGCAGACATCCTGATAGGGCTCCCTGCTATCATTTCACTTGTCCCCTACCTCCAAGCCTACCACCAGGGGCCCAGGAAAATTCTACCCTCAGTGCCCAGGCTCACATATGGAGATTGTTCAATTGGTCACAATACTGGAAGACCTTTGGCAATCATGAAACCATACTCCAGCAATGCTTATAGCTAGAGAAAAGGGGAGGAAATGGTGGAAAAGTAAAATTCTAACCATTGAAAAACATATTGAACACAGTGGAGGAGGCCGGTGTGGGGCAGGGGGAGGGCTAGAGTTTGACTTCTGCCGAAAGGGGCACAAAGTTGGTAGAATAGCAGTGCCAGCAGTCTGAAGCTGGCATCAGGAGGCCAAAACCATTTTGGAAGGGCAGGAAATTGGATTTCCTTGATTTGGCTGGCAGATCAAGCTTAGGAAGGGGAGCCAATCCTGGAGCGGGTACAGCGTGGGCTGTCAGTGGTCTGCAGTATTTTGGTGCAGTCACCCCTTGCCCCATAAAACCTCTCGTTAAAAAATGTTATGCCTTTTCCTGAGTGGGATCTAGCCTTTGGGATTCTTGCCTTTGGGTCAGAAGAGTTAGGATTCAAGTCCCGGTCTCCGAATTTAGCCCACAATTTAGACTGGCACGCTAGTGAGGGGGCACAACATTGTCAGAGGTGCCCCCCTTCAGATGATATGGTAACTGAAGGCCCTACCATCCTATCCGGGATGTAAAAGGTCCCATGGTACTTCTTCAAAAAAGAGCAGGGGAGTTCTCCCTCATGTCCTGCCCAATATTTATCCCTCAACCAATGTCATAAAATTAAATTGTCCGGTTATGATCGATGATTGCAGAACTGCGTTGTGCCACAATCCTGCATTACAACATTGACGGCACTCCAAAGCAGCTCATAAGCTGTACAGTAATTTGGGATGTCCCGAGGTTGTGAAAGTTGCTGTATAAATACATTCAGAAATGTACCACTGTGCATTCATCTATTTACACAATTGGTTTGAAATGGTCTTGACATCATAGAACAAGTGATTGCTTCTGCTGTTCTAGTGCCTCATTGGTTGATGCGGACCCTAAAATGATACCACAAATGATTGTTTGTAAAATAATTACAGGCGATGCCTGGGATTCTACAGAGTTGGCTCATCGAAGATGTATTTTCCCTTTTCTCACTCTGATGTTATTTTGCCTCCTACATGCCTGTCTAAGAACCTCACATTTGCTTTGATCTATCCCAACATGCAGCAGCCTATGGCTGATGCTAGGGTCAATCTGAGTCATGGAGTTACTGGATGTTTTACTGGAGACAGTGATGTTGCAGCACAGAATGGAAAATAAAGCCCTTTTTGGGTGGTGGTGCTTCGCCTGTCTACACAATGAATTACTGATGAGAGGCCTGTGGCTCATTTGTTATGTGGTGTAAATATGCCTCTAGGTCTGAAAATCCACACTATCTAACCAGTCGCATGCAGTGCCTGAACTGGCCCGTAAGTATGGTGCTAATATTTGGGGGTGGGGGGTTGGGGGTTGGGGGGGGGTGGGGTGGTGCGTGGTGCGGGGTGGGGGGGGGACGGGTGGTAAGGGAGTGATGCACTAAGATTGCCCCATCAAGACATGAAGACGAGGCCTCCCATCAATAAGACTGATCAAAAAACAGTATGAGAGTAACTCCTTGGGTTCTGCCGGTCTGGTATGAGGCTGGTGGAACCGCCCAGAAAAAGCATTTCCAGGAACGTCTAATTTGTCTTGTGAGGAGGAGTAGGACTTACGTTCACCCCCACCTCTCAAGGCAAATAACAACAAAGGGATGAGCCAGGGGTGGGACTCTCAACTCAGGGGCTGAGTTGGGATGTAGCATATCTGTGGAGGATGGTGTATGTTGATAACTCCAATACCTTTGTCTGATTGTCTGCATTGATCATATTGAAATGATTGTAATATTCATTGATTGTATTGATGCACCTTGTGATACGTGTAAAAGTTGAACCTGATTGTACTTATGTGATGGTGATTTTGAAATGTTTTTGAATGTTCTGCCAGATATTTTATGAATAAAGTATATTTTTCAAAAAAAAAATATCTGTGGAGGATGGAACTTTAACTGAATTGAAACATACTGGTCCTCGGAGGGATCTGAACCCTTAATTGTTTTCAAGAACATTTAATGCCTAAGGCTGCAGATCGGGCTTGAGGCATTGTGAGGCTGGGGACTTGGTGGTGGTGCAGATATGACCTAATTTGAGATCCTTCCAGTGGATTTCTGCCTTCCAGAGTGGAGAGTATGTGAGAAAAGCTGTAGAGCTGATACACTTTAAGTTAGACTACTAAAGGACCTTTGATGACATTTTACACAAAACTGCTATTTAAATTTAATGGATGGGATTTCAAGGCAAAAATTTGGGAATGGGCAAGAAATTGGCTGAAAGACAGGAATTACCTGTGAAGGGAACAATATTGGGTTGGAGTTGTGCAGGAGATAATGTTGGGACCTATGCTGTTTTTAATATAGATTAATGGCCTGGATTCTGAAACTATTGTGAACTGAAGGATGTGATTGCACTGGATGGGGTGCAGAGGAGATTCACCAGGATGTTGCCTGGGATGAAACATTTAAGTTATGAAGAGAGTTTGGATAGACTTGGGTTGTTTTCGTTGGAGCAGAGAAGACTGAGGGGGGGACCTGATTGAGGTGTACAAGATTATGAGGGGCATGGACAGGGTGGAGCAGCTGTTCCCCTTAGTTGAAGGGTCAGTCACAAGGGGGCATATGTTCAAGGTGAGGGGCAGGAGGTTTAGGGGGGATGTGAGGAAAAAGTTTTTTACCCAGCGGGTGGTGACGGTCTGAAATGCACTGCCTGGGAATGTGGTGGAGGTGGGTTACCTCACATCCTTTAAAAAGTACCTGGATGAGCACTTGGCATGTCATAACATTCAAGGCTTTGGGCCAAGTGCTGGTAAATGGGATTAGGTAGGTAGGTCAGGTGTTTCTCATGTGTCGGTACAGACTCGATGGGCTGAAGGGCCTTTTTGCACTGTGTGATTCTGTGATTCTGGTCAGATTTGCAGATGTTACCAGACTGGGGGAAAAGAGAGATAGTTGAAGCTAAAGAGGCAAGTTACAAAATGAGCTGGATGGAAGATTTAATCGGGGAAACATGTAGGAGATGAAATTCAATATGTATAAATGGAAGAGCAAACACTAGGAGAAAAAGAGGCAACCTATACACTCCCAGAATGGTGTTGAATAGAATCATAGTGGTTACAGCACAGGAGGAGGCTATTTGGCCCATTGTGTCTATGTTAGCTCTCTGCAGGAGCAACTCAACCATTCCCACTCCTCTGCCCTTTCCCTGTCACCCTATAAATTCTTTTCCCTTCAACTGTTTACCCAGTTCCCTTTTGAAAGCCACAATTGAATCTACCTCCACCACACTCTCAGGCAGTGCATTCCAGACCTCAACTGCTCATTATGTAAATAAGTTTTTTCTCACGTTGCCATTGGTTCTTTTGTCAATCACTTTAAATTGGTGCCTATATAAAAACAAAAAAACTGCGGATGTTGGAAATCCAAAACAAAAACAGAATTACCTGGAAAAACTCAGCAGGTCTGGCAGCATCGGCGGAGAAGAAAAGAGTTGACGTTTCGAGTCCTCATGACCCTTCGACAGAACTTGCGTTCGAGTCCAAGAACTCGAACACAAGTTCTGTCGAAGGGTCATGAGGACTCGAAACGTCAACTCTTTTCTTCTCCGCTGATGCTGCCAGACCTGCTGAGTTTTTCCAGGTAATTCTGTTTTTGTTTTAAATTGGTGCCTTCTGGTTCTCCATCCTTGCACCAATGGGAAAAGTTTCTCTCTATCTTCTCTGTATAGAACCCTCAAGATATTGAACTTTTCTATCAGATCTCCTCTCAACCTTTCTCCTCTAAGCAGAAAAGCCCCAGCTTCTCCCATTTACCCACATAAATGAAGTCCCTTGTAAATCTTTTCTGCTCCACATCCTTCTTAAAACGTGGTACCTAGAATTGAATACAGTTCTCAAGTTGAGGCCCAAACTGTATTTTATAAAGGTTCATCCTTGCTTTTATACTCTATGCCTCTGTTTGTGAAGGCCATGATCCCAAATGTCTTTTTAACCACTTTCTCAGCCTGCTCTGCCACATTCAATGATTTGGGCACAAATACCTGCAAGTCCCTCCGTTCCTGCACCTCATTTAGAATGAGATGAAGTAAAGTGAGAGAAGACTCGTGTGGGGTATATACACTGGTGTGAATCTGTTGAGCTGAATGACTATTTTCTGTGCAGTAAATCCCATGGGAGAAACTGTTGACTACTGAAACAAGTATTGGATTTTCTGCTCCCCCACCAGCATGTTTGGGCAAGGGGCTCGTTAAATCTAGCGGGCAGCCTGCCCACCACCTAACTGCCTGCTCCTGCCCCCACTGCAATTATACCAGTGGTGAAGGGGGGAGGTGGGGGTTGGGGGCTTGGGTGGTCCAAACGTCAGTAACTAATGCCCACAAAGAGGGCCCTGATCCCACCACTTCCAGTGGGAGAGGCCCAAGTCAAGTGGCCAGCCCAGCAGGTTACCCTGTGGGTGGTGCTGGCGGGCAGGAGAGGTTTTTCTGTAATGGGGCCTCTGGGCTCGTTGCAGACAGTCCCACAATTACCCTCCTCACATGGCAAGGCCCAAGCACCCATTCCCTTGCCCCCCCCTTGCCAGGGCCTACCAGCTTGGTACCCAGCAAGACCCCCAAACATAGCTAAATTATTCAGCACAGCAGGGCTGAAGTTCTGGAGAGCTGTCAGCCTCTGAGCAGCTCTCTGAGGGGGGACTTGCCGTCTGTGAGAGTGCAAATCCCGCCTCATTAAATGGCTGTGAGGAAGCAGGTGTTCCCCTTGGCAGACTCCCACCCTGACTTTTTAGCTGGAGGTGGCGGGGAACCGGTGTCTTGTATAATTCAGCCCAAGATGTTTTCTCAAATGGGCCATTTGGACCTCCCCAGCCAAGTCTATCTTGTAATCTTGCAAAAGATTTGGATACAATGAACCCCATAGGCTACAGTTGACATTACCAGACAATCACACACACTTTGCATGTGTCTCTGCTGAATGCCTTTGTTTTGTATGGAGTTCTGGCCGCACCCATGAAAAGTAGCCTGATTGCTCAAGCTGTTTATCCCCAGGTGTCAGGAACTTCAAAGTGTGTCATATATAACAAAGGATAGTCAAGTTACTTTGATATCTGGTTACACTGGCACTTGTTTATTTTGGATTTTTGAGGGACTGATGTCCATAAACTGGCTCCCTGGCTTTATATTACAAAGTAAATCTTCCTGTTCATAGACTATGCCTTTAATTGTCCCACCAGATTAAGGTTTGGATTTTGTCGTATAAAAATAGAATTTATTAGTCTCTGAGAATAAGAGCTAAATAAGCGGCAGTATAAAAGCAGCTTAAGTCAGGGTCCCGGGAGGGTGGTGATCAAATGGAGAGCCACGAACATCTTGTGCCACTTTCTATTTTCCTTTCTTCCTGCAGCTGCTGCAATTTAAGGCCTGTTGGAAACCAGAGTCTGGTGATTGATGGCCTCAAAACGATGGAATCTGGCTCTACGTGTTTAGAGATTAAGTAAACATTCTGCATCGGTTTGCAGGATCTTTGACACCTTCAAGAGTACGTGGATTCCCGGATCCATATTAGAGAGTGCCGTTGACAGTAAGAGTATTGTAGTCGTGCCATCCATGATCCTCCTTCCACATACAAGTGCCAACTGACTGAGATCACAACCCCCGATTTGAATGAAGGCATCCAGTCAGCATTAAGCAACTTCATGTGAACAGGAGCACATACTTCACAGCAGCTAATTATGCCACCCAGCTTATTCTTATCTGACTTTTTCTCCTGTTCTTTCCTCTGCTGAAGGTGCTGGCTCATACTGGGCTATGGTTCAACAGACACAGCCTCACTGCAGTGTTCAAGGGATAATACCTCATTTGTGAGTCTAAACACTCAGTGCGAACAAAAATATAGACAGCAGGAAAATTTTAATTGTGAAGTTTGTGATAAAAAGATCAAGACCAATGGCGAACTCACAATCTGACAAGTGTGGGGTGTATCAAATAGACTATTTTTTTCTTGTTAATTTTCTGTTCCAATTTTTCCCCTCCTCTCTTCACCTTGAAGGAGCATAGTTGCACCATGCTGACTGTCATCTAGTCCCTCGATTAAGAAATGTGTGTAAATCTTGATAGCGACTATTGGCAGCTTATTCCACTCAGCTAGCCAATTCTGATCCTGTGCTGGCACAGAGAATAAACAGTGACACAGGCTGCTTGGGCCAAATAGACTGTTTCTAGGTTATACCTTCCACGTATTTATATAGATTTTCATCAGAAACATTGACCCCAAGAAGATTTTTTCCACTCCCTTCTTCTCTCAGGGATCTAGACCAATGGTTGCATGCCTATCTTTGTACCAGCTTAGATGGGTCCTCATCCCATTGCAACAGGTCTGATTCCAACAGCTTCCCTGTTTGTCTATTGGGTAAAGGCAGACCACTTGGTGTGATACTCAAGAGCACAATCGAGGTCCTCAGATCGATAAGTGAATACTGAGTGTCGAGCAAATCACAGGGTCACAGGTTTGATCTTCAGCCTGTACTGAATTAGCAGATGGACACAGAAGCAGTTGTGGCATTGCAATTGACTGTGTCCCTGGATTAATGAGGGGACAAGATTAAAGAAGGTTTCCTGCTCCCAACTCCTTTCCAGCAATCCCTGTTATTTGGTTAATAAAAACAGAAAGTGCTGGAAAAGCTCAGCAGGTCTGGCAGCATCTGTGGAGAGAGAAACAGAATTAATGTTTTGAGTCCAATATGACTCTTATTCAGAGCCGTCATATTGGACTTGAAGCATTAACTCTGTTTCCCTCTCTATAGATGCTGCCAGACCTATTGAGCTTTTCCAGCACTTTCTGTTTTTATTTCAGATTTCCAGCATCCACAGTATTTTGCTTTTATCCTGCTGTTTGGTTGTTGGAATGAAGACAATATTAGACTTTGCTGTGACAGTATTGGGTGAGACACTGGAGCATTCCTGTACTCAAGCAATAAGTCAGTGGGTTAAACATGAAGAAACAAACTTGGATTTTTATAGTGCTTTTCACATCCTCAGGATGTTTCTAAGTGGTTGCCAATGAAATACATCAGAAGTGTTTCCAATATCCTTCCAAGAATAAAAGATGATGGACATGCAGTAAACAAATCAATTTCAGAAGGGGTGTCTTCATATGGCACACCTTTGCTGATGGCTGAAGAGACCATTCCTTGAGACAGAGCTTCTGCTACAAGTGCTGCACATGAGGCTATAAGTGCTGTTATGGGTTGTTGTTTTCAGCATTGGCATCTGTTGCCAAGTCTCTGTAGCCACTGGTCATCATGGTGGTGCACATCAGCCCACAGGAGATGTCATAATTTCCCTCTGTCATCTGCTAGTGACTCCTAAGTGCAATAATCAATGTACAGAGCCTTTATGGCACACTTGCGAACATCTTTGAAGCAGACCTTTGAGTGTCCTACTAGACGCCTGGCCCTGGCTACCTTGCCGTACAGAAAGCCCTTGGGCATATGACCGTCTTCCATTCTGTGGACATGCTCGAGGCAATGAAGCTGCCTCAGTTTGATGATTGCTACCAAACTTGGAATCTCTGCCTTTGAGAGGACTGTTGCATTCATGAGTCGACACAGAGATACCCCTGAGTGTTCCCAAATCCTTGGAGAGCGCGGTCTGCATGGGTACTGGACAGCAGCGCAGTCTGTCATCAAAAAACGAAGGTAGGCACCTGTGATGCTATGTGACTGAATTCTCATCGAGTATCTTCAAGAGAGAAAAGGGGAAAATTAGAAAAAAAGAGAACCATTTGAATATGCATTATAGAGAATGCCATGCTCTTGAACCACAGTAAAATTCAATATGGAAGAGCCATCATTTGAGAAGAAAGGCATGCACAAAGAAGCTCACTAAGGAGGCAGTTTGAATTCCCTTCAAATTCCATCAGGTAAACAACCCTTTTGTATTGAGAAGTTGTGGCTTCAGAAGAAGGCATCCCTTTGAAGGTTAAGCTCATGTTCACACATAGCAATTGATCGAACCCTCTGGCTACCAGCAACAACCCTTCTGAAGAGGTTTTGTTAAATTGACAAATATGGGGTGCTCTTCTCTATTTAGCTTCATTGGTTTCAAATTAGAAATGTACTGAATAATACTGATCATAATAATAGTATGGAAACAGTACTGATTTTTTTTCTGTTTTGAATACAGCCGATTTAGGGACCAACATTCCCTTTAAATTTTTTCATCCATGCGCAGAATGAATTCTGTTATGTGTACCAATATCAAGGTAATATGCAGATGTGTGCCACCAATAGAAACAAAAAAAAAACATATAACATATTATTAGAAAGTTACCATAGGCATGGAGGGATAAGAAAGAATACCAAGCCCAGCCATTGGCACGGTAACACGTTAGTCTACAAGTTACCACATGCACTGAACTCAATTTGAAAATGCACCGTGGTGGCATTTGAACTCATGACATCTAGGTTTTAAGCTCAGTACCATAACCACTACACGACTATTTATTAGTTTTTATATTGTAGTTTGTAGTTTAGTCATTTGACAGAAGGGAAGTTCAGTTGGTAGTGAGGCTCAAGACAAGACAAGCATCTTTTGTTTCAATTGTGACAAGCTCCAAACAGAATGAGCTAAGGAGGCTTGCCATTTGAAATGATAGAAAATGTGGAAAGGCAACTTTTACTTTTATCAGCTTATTGAATGTTTTCTTTACTTAAAACTACTATAAACAATGAGGGAAAATAGCTCAGTTGTTTCTTCACATCAACAAACATACTCCGGCAGAGGCGATGTTTCTGTGAACTTGGAGAGAGATTGGCTCTTGTGAACCTACCGTTTTTTTAAGATTAAAAATCGATGTACTCTGAGGTAATTGGTTCTCCATTTTTAAAGTAAACTGTCCCTGACAATGCATACAAAAGTGAATTGGGGAGAGGTAATATGGAGTATGCATGGTTTAACATGTCCCATGAGATAACCTTACAAGAACCTTAGCATTATTATTTGGAGCACTGGGTTAGGAATTCAAAACTTTTCACAAACTCCCTAGAAATGCCCTTGTGTTTTTAATGTGTCGAGTGCCTTTAGGATCAATCTTCCTTTAATAATTTTACAAAACCAGCTGCAGCAGAATGACTAGACCATTGGCATTAACTGACCCAAAAATCCTCTTAGTAACTCTTCGTAACTTACTGACTCTTATTAATTCTTTCAACTTATTCCCAGCTTGCCATCTCGTTCCAGCTCCCCACTTCTCTCCCTGACGCTCCCACTCACCACTTCCATCCTGCTCGCTGCTTCCCTGCTCAATCCTCCCACTCACCGCTTCTTTCCCTGACCCTCCCACTCACCGCTTCCAACCCAATCCTCCCGCTCGCTGCTTCCCACTCCCACCCTCTCGCTCACCACTTCCATCCTGCTCGCTGCTTCCGTCCCTGACCCTCCCACTCACCGCTTCCTTCTCTGACCCTCCCAATCACTGCTTCCCTCCCCAATCCTCCCAGTTGCTGCTTCCCTCCCCAATCCTCCCACTCGCTGCTTCCCTCCCCAATCCTCCCACTCGCTGCTTCCCTCCCCAATCCTCCCAGTCGCTGCATCCCTCCCCAATCCTCCCACTCGCTGCTTCCCTCCCCAATCCTCCCACTTGCTGCTTCCCTCCCCAATCCTCCCACTTGCTGCTTCCCTCCCTGACCCTCCTGCTCACTGCTTCCCTCCCCAATCCTCCTCCTCGCTGCTTCCCTCCCCAATCCTCCCAGTCGCTGCATCCCTCCCCAATCCTCCCACTCGCTGCATCCCTCCCCAATCCTCCCACTCGCTACTTCCCTCCCCAATCCTCCCACTTGCTGCTTCCCTCCCTGACTCTCCTGCTCACTGCTTCCCTCCCCAATCCTCCCACTCGCTGCTTCCCTCCCCAATCCTCCCACTTGCTGCTTCCCTCCCTGACCCTCCTGCTCACTGCTTCCCTCCCCAATCCTCCCACTCGCTGCTTCCCTCCCCAATCCTCCCAGTCGCTGCATCCCTCCCCAATCCTCCCACTCGCTGCATCCCTCCCCAATCCTCCCACTCGCTACTTCCCTCCCCAATCCTCCCACTCGCTGCTTCCCTCCCCAATCCTCCCACTTGCTGCTTCCCTCCCTGACCCTCCTGCTCACTGCTTCCCTCCCCAATCCTCCCACTCGCTGCTTCCCTCCCCAATCCTCCCAGTCACTGCTTCCCTCCCCAATCCTCCCACTCGCTGCTTCCCTCCCCAATCCTCCCAGTCGCTGCTTCCCTCCCCAATCCTCCCACTCGCTGCTTCCCTCTCCAATCCTCCCAGTCGCTGCTTCCCTCCCCAATCCTCCCACTCGCTGCTTCCCTCCCCAATCCTCCCACTCGCTGCTTCCCTCCTCAATCCTCCCAGTCGCTGCTTCCCTCCCTGACCCTCCCGCTCACTGCTTTCCTCCCTGAACTTGCTGCTTTGCTCCTGACCCTTCCACTTGCGCCTCTCCCTCTTGTCTACTTATTGCTCACCATTTTCCTCTCCCAACCCCTTGCTGTGAGCGAGGGTTCAGGAGAGGGGCAGGGAGAGAGAGGAAGTGAATAAGGGAGCGAGAGGGACTGTGAGTGGGAGGGTAGATGAACAGGAGGGTCCCCGACCAGGCCACAGGAAAGACAAGTGCTGACATAGCTTCAGGCTCCAGGAACTGACACGAGTGAATTTCAACTGTTAATTTCACCTGATTAATCATGCTAGGCTTTGCTTTTATCTGTTAATTTCCTGTCGTGGGGGAGTCTATCTGTTCTTTTCTCATGGGATTGAGTGGCAGTAAACCTCATTTAACCATCAGTATATGCACAGTTGTAATAATTAAGTATGTGGCACTTGATGGACAGTTGCGCGCCTGTGCAGGTGTGCAGCTTAGAGGGAACACTGCTAGAGACCAATGGTATCATAAAGGATAGAAGCATAAAGGCTTGCATTTATATAGCATCTTTCATGACATCAGGATTGTCCAAAGTGCTTTACACTTTTGAAATGTAGTCACTGTAATGCAGGAAAGCTACAAAAATGTGAATCTACTGTTGAGTTAACGCTGCCTATTCCTGGCAAGTAAATCTGGGAACCGAGTTTCCCTATGCTTACACTCCAATCACAATTAGATTGCTACAGTACATGGTGACAGAATACTAAAAGAAAGCTGCCTACAGAGGTCAGTCATTAGGCAGGAACCATATAATGACAAGCAAAAGCACATTGTGATTCAATTTCTTTTATCCTGCACAAAGCTACATTTTAGATTATATCAAATAGTTTCATTGAATAACACCCATTGGTTTGGCAGGCTGCTGAGATGGCCCATTTCTTGATCCTAGATTCAGTACAGTTAAAAGCAATGTCATGAAAAGCAGATTACAGCCATGAATTACTTATGGGCATATTGAAATTTTTAAGGTAGGCCTGTAGTTTTTAAAAGAAATACAAGCAAAGACATTGAGCATAATATGGCTGACCATCTAAAGTGACCACTTTCTGGAAAATACCTATATGGATTATAGTTGACCAACTGGTCGTGAGACAACATGAAATGTCACACCTGAAAAGGGGTCATGGCTTTCTTCAAGCAGGGACGCTTGAAAGGGAGATAGGAAAGATGTAAAAACTGAACTTTGATATTCTGCAGTTGTGGAGACAAAAGACTGATTTATACATCTCAGCAGTCACCCAAATATCCATCTCCTGTTGATTTATAGCTCAGAATGCGTAAAATGGTCTGAGATGAAAAACAAATGGACTCTGAGCACAGACATGCCATCCTCTTCTCCTCCTGGAAATACACAGGGAAAAATTGGTTAAACACTGGCTGCAGAACAGTGTTGGTGAGTGACAGGAGCAAGAAGAAACTCCAGCCAGTCATCCCTGCAGTTTGCAGGTGAAGTCTCTCTCTCTCTGTTGCTGGAAGCAAGGCTCAGCAGAAGCCACAATCAAAAAGGAAATAGGGCAGCCTCTTCAGCTACCCTGCAGTATCAAGTGCCTCCAACCGACTGAGAATATGCCAAAGTCAGCTCACTAGAATCAACCTAATGGCCGCAATATACTGCCATCAATGCCTCATGTACAAGCCAAGGACTGATTTGTATATTTTTAAAATTTTTATTTGGACTCTTATCTTTTCATTTCTGACCTGTGTGTATGTGTGTTGCACTTTTATTATTTTTCTTGCGTTTTAGTAACTAATAAACTTACCCTTTATTTGACTCCAGAAAGCCTGGTTAAATTGGCTCCTTAATAAAAGTAATTGCATTTGGACTGGAAAGAGGTATCCACAGGGAAAAGGTTTTTAAATTAACATAAGAACTTAAGAAATAGGAACAGGAATAGACCATTCGGCCCCCCGAGCCAATAAGATCATGGCTGATTACCTTGTGTTTCGATTTCCACATTCCCATCTAATCCGATAACCTTTGATTCTCTTGCCTAACAAGGATCTATCTACCTTTGCCTTAAAAATATTCAATGACCCCCGCCTCCACCACCCTCTGAGGCAGAGAGTTCCAAAGTCGCACAACCCTCCTGGAGAAAAAAAATTCTCCTAGAGCAGAATTTCATAGTTTGTGTGCAGGATGGGGAGGACCCGACATGCAAGCGTGTAAAATGACACGCGATGACTTTGGGCGAGCATCCTGATGTCACCCCACGCCATTGCGTTATTTCGGATGGCGGGCACGCTATGAGTTTGGAGGCGCTCCTGCCATTAATTAATGGGCCAGCTAAGGCCCTTGAGACAGCAATTGAATATGATTTTCCACAGCCCGTGTGATTTTCAGGGTATCACATGGGCGCAACGCGCAGGCGGGTAGGCCACATTTTTAAAAACCTCATCCACAGGCGGGATAAGAGGGGTGAGTGGACTCACTAATGCAAGTGGTTAGAACTTTAGTTTATTACTTTCTGCTACTTGCTTGTGTGAACAGGACAACTTCATTTCACTTCAGAGCTCTTTTGACAGAAATAACAGGCTTCAGTTCAGGACTCTGGAGGAATCAAAACACTTGGGGCCTTCCAGGTATCAGACAGCCTTCCCTTACTGTGAGAATGGGGATTGTGGACTCTGCTGGAGGTACCTCCTCCTCTGAGGAAGAGAGGGCCAGAAGGGGCAGGAGGCCAGGAGTCCATATTCCATCTCCAGGGGAGCCACCTGTGGGAGGACAGGCGCAGGGCCAGCTGGTAGCCCAAGGGGGAAGGGGCCGCAGAAGGCGGCACTATCCTGCTGCCTGGATTTACAGGTGGCGATGCAGCTGCCTCAATATGTCTGAGGTGCAATGCCGAAGGAGGCTCCGTCTCTCCAGAGAGACAGTGATCTCCATCTGTCAGATGATCGGCCCTGAGATCAGCTCTGACTGTGTGGGTGGACACCCTATGCTGAAGGTCACTGTGTCCCTCAAACTTCTATGCCTCTGGATCTTTCCAGGGGTTGGTGGGTGATCTTTGTGGAGTCTCCCAATCAGCTGTCCACAGTTGTGTCAAACTGATGACAGAAGCTCTATTCAGACGTGCATTGACTTTCATTCACTACCTCAAGGATGAGGCCAGCCAGGCAGAGCGAGCCAGAGGCTTTGCCACGATTGCTGGCTTCCCCCACTTCCAGGGTGCAATAGACTGCACACATGTGGCCATCAAGGTACCAGGAGGTGAGCCGGTGCCTTCGACAACAGGAAGGGCTTCCACTCCATGAATGTGCAGATAGTGTGTGATCACAGGATGCAGATTCTGCAAGTCTGTGCAAGATACCCAGGTAGCTCCCATGATGCTTACATCCTGAGATACTCCCAGGTGCTGGGGCTCTTCAGTGCTCCAGCCCGAGTGGATGGATGGCTGCTGGGTGACAAGGGCTATCCCCTCAGAAGATGTCTCATGACACCCCTCTGCCATCTAACAGAGGCTGAGCAGCGGTACAATAGGAGCCACGCCTCCACAAGGGCTGTGGTGGAGAGAGCCATCAATCTTCTCAAGATGCGCTTCTAATGCTTGGACCGTTCAGGGAGCGCATTCCAATACCTCCCAGATCATGTGTCACTGATAGTGGTTGCATGCTGCACTCTCCACAATCTTGCGCTGGAAAGGGGGGATGCAGTGGAGGAAGACAATGTTGACACAGCTGCTCTGGCTGCAGACGATGAGTCCAGTAGTGAGTCAGAGGACGAGCACAGTCAGGAGAAAGCTGAAGGGCTAGACACTGACCCGAGCAACCTCCAGGGAAGCAGGGACACCCAGGAGGCATTGCGCCAATGCTCCTTCAGCTAGCCTACCAAAGATGAATCACCAACACATGCCAGGGCTGCAGGCTCCATACTCAATACCTGACAGCAACATTTGCTTGGTCAGCAACATGAACCATGTGCTATTTCAATAAAGCTCAATGACAAACAAGTCACTCATAAGATCATGTGTTCCCCTTCACCTGCAGAACTAATGACGCACCCAGAGGCTTGTTGAGAACCAACATATTTAATGATTTGCAGTTTGACATACAGAAATCAAAGTAAATGAAAAGGTGTTGAACAGCACAACAACTTAACAGAAACTTAAAAGTAGGGCAAAAGTAAACCATTAATGATAAGCCTGTGTGGTGCCGAAGGTGCTTTAAGCTTACCCTTGTGGGTGCTACTTCTAAGTTCTCCCCCCTCGCTGGCACTAGCATTGGAGACAGCCTGCTCACTCTGCTGTCCTGTTGACCTTGATGACCTTGGCAGTCGTCCTCTGGCCCGTGGAGCCTGTGTTGGCCCTGCCTGCCACCTGGATCAGGATGCGCTCCTCTTTCCATTATCAGTGGGGATCCCATGTTGAAGGCTGAAATCAATATACAGTCAACAGTGGCATGTTTGCACTGACAGACATTGTGACCTCAGTGCAAAGCACTCTTACCTCCCAGTGGCACCCCAACCTCACACAGCTGGTCGATCTGTGCGCATGGCACCTCTCCAGCTCCAGTGCCTCCTGCTCATGTCTGGTGATGATCAGAAGGTGGGGCTGACCTCCGCCAGTCTGCAGCCACTCAGCATTATTGTGGGCTGTCTCCTCCTGAAAGGAGAGAGGAGCATTGATTAGTCCACCCTGTACCTGCGTTGCCATTGCAGCCTTGACACCCCCACCTGAGGAAAACCTTGCAGGGCTCATCTGATTCTTAACCCTGGAGCAGCAATTCACTCACTCCTAGCAGCCAGGACTGACCCCCTTTGCCCAGATGCTACCTCCATGACATTTGCCACTCACATTCTAAGTACTTCCAAACCCACAACCACTGCCACCTAGAAGGAAAAAGGCAGCAGATAGATGGGAACACCACCACCTGGAAGCTCCCCTCCAAGTCACTCAGCATCCTGACTTGGAACTGTTTCGCCATTCCTTCACTGCTATTGGGTCCAAATCCTGGAACTCGCTCCCTAACTGCACTGTGGGTGTACCTGCACCACATGGACTGCAGCGGTTCCAGAAGGCAGCTCACCATCACCTTCTCATGGGTAATTAGGGATGGGCAATAAATACTGTCCCAGCCAGCGAAGCCCACATCCTGTGAATGAATAAATAAAAGAACAAAATTCTGAGGTGCGTGGTGGAGGAGGAAGGGGTGGGGGGGGGTGGTGGGAGGAGCCAACCTAACTGCTGTGCTAAGTGACCCATGCCAACACTTTACTCACTCTTCCCGATCGCAGGAGGTCATTAAACTGCTGGTGGCACTGCACCCAGGTCCGTCTCACCACATCATGGGAGCTGCCCCGTGATGCACCTCCTCCCAGGCCCATTTTGTTGGGGGGGGGGGGGGGGGCCTGGTTGGGGGGGGGGGGGGTTGCGTGCGGGGGACTCCTCTTCCCATCCCTTTGGAACAAGGTGCTGCCACCTCCCCGAGGAGTGCAGCGAGGCAGTCATCAGAGAACCTCTGGGCCGACTGCCCTGCTGACCTGCCCTCCCGCCTGGCCTGCTTTCCAAAGTGTGGTCAACTATCTGAAATCAGTGGCAGCCTTAGGATGGCCTCCTGCACCGTTTTTGAATAGGCCGCCGGGTCGCCACTGGACACAGTGGACATTGGCCTCCCACTGCTGCCTGCCCCTTTCCGCTGATCTTGGGAGCAGTGAATTATACTGGGCAGGCCTTAACTGGCCCGCCCACGTAAAATCACGCTGCGCGCCCGATCGCGGGCGGTGGTTGGGTTCCCGGCTGCCCCTGCCCACTCGCGCCGAACCCACCCGCCAACTGAAAAATCCTGGCCCTAATCTCTGTCCTGAAAGGGCGACCCCTAATTTTAAAACAGTGCCCCCTAGTTCTGGGCAACTAGGGATGGGCAATAAAAGCTGGCCCGGCCAGCGAAGCCTACATCGTGTGAATGAATGAATAAAAAAACAAAACTCCGAGGTGCAGGGGGTGGAAGGTCAGGGTGGGGGCCAACCTAACTGAGGGAGAGGAAAAGAGGAAAGAGGAAACATCCTTTCGACATCCACCTTGTCAAGGCCATTCAGGATCTTGTATACTTCAATCAAATCACCCCTCACTCTTTTAAACTCCAGTCGAATCAAGATCAGTCTGTCCCACCTTTCCACATAATGCAACCCACTGATTCCAGATATCAATCTAGTAAACCTCCTTTGAACCACCTTCAATGCATTTACAACCTTCTTTAAATAAGGAGAACAAAATGATGCAGTCTCACCAATGCCCTGTTTAACTGAAGCAATCTTGTTACGTCCAGCTGAAGGGGTTGGATAAAGAGGGGGGCCAGCTCATTCCTCCTCAGCCAGGATCGTAAGAGAATTGGAGTCCAGTCCTGGTCGTAACAAATTGGGGATCTCACCCGGGAATTTAACAAATTGGTGACCTCTTCCGGGGACCAGTCATGGCAGCAGATGGGACCATTGGAATAGATGTAGATGTTACCTCAATGTTCTTTCTCTTTTTGTTTTTGTTTGGTTCAGGTGTGATCCATCTCTTCGGTATTGGTCCCTTCCCTTCTTCAAATGTTGCTAGTTATTTATGAAGGAAGTATTGTTCTTTGGACTCTGTGCTGCCAAACATTTATTTACAATATTCAGTTTTCTTGCTGAATTCTCTTCCAGACAGTGTACCGGAGATCACTGATTTGCATTGCATCCCTTATCATTGACGTTGGGAGATCAGCAGTTTAGTGGGAATGGGATTGAGGGCACAGGAGATGGGTCTTATGGTCATGGTGAACTCAGGCCAAGAGGGGGGAATCAGAGAGAAACTAGAGGAAGGTGAAATTTCAGAGCTGGATCAGGGGGAAGCATAAAAGCAGTAGCAATATAATACAAAAGCAAAATACTGCAGATGCTGGAAATCTGGAGAATACTGGAAACACTCAGCAGGTCAGGCAGCATCTGTGGAAAGAGAAATAGAGCTAATGATTCCAGCTATTAACGTATCATCAGAATTATTTAATTCTATCAACAATTTAATACAACTGATTTGCCACAAAATGCATCAATCAAATAAAAATAGCAAATCCAACAGGGATCTCCCAAGTGCATTTTTTAAAAGCAGCAGCTAATATAAATCAGGTAAACCAAAATATATTAATTAAAAAGAAGGGATGAGAGGAGAAAGGGAGAGATAAAGAGAGAAATTAAGAAATTGCACTTATATGGTCTTTCCATGGCCGTGGGACATCCCAAAGCATTTACAACTAACGAAGTACTTTAGTATAGACTCAGTTATAACGTCGGAAATGATTTGAGCACAGCAAGATTTCACAAGCAACAATAAAATAATGACCAGATTCTTTTCCACTTGACAAGTAATATTTGATTTTTTTCCCCCCAGCTTCCGACTGCAGGGTTAAACTTATATAAATATAAAAAATTAAACTGGACAAAGGACAGAGTAAATGATAGTTGTTTCACAATATTTTCAATCTTTAGAACTATCCAGGGACCTTAATACCTGTTAGTAATTACGTAGCTGTGCTATATGGATATCAGGAACATTCTGGGAAACAGCCTTTTAACTTTCATCAACCACCAAGGTTCTGAAGAAACAAATCTATTTGCCTATAGGAGACCAAGGCCTGGGAGTGGAAGCTCTGTCAGGAACTGCCTGCCCGCTGCTCTCAGATCACAGGTATGCCTCTTAAAAAAGGAGAGCAAAGGAAAAATGTAAAGCAAAGCACATGTTAAGCATTGAAGGAGATCACAAATGGGGCAACTCGATAGTTCTCCAATGCTTAGGAAGCATTTAACTTTCATGACAGAGATTATGAATTAGAGAAGACCTCTGTTCTCCTCCATCAATTTTTGGGACTTTAACATTATCACTTTTAACTCATTCAAAACCCATGCACTTGCATCGAGTTAAAATTGAGCCACCTATGTTCCATGTCAGTTAGTTGTTTTTATTATTTCAGTCTTTTTAACTATCTCTGTTTTATCTGGAAAAGTGACAACTTCATTTGACTCTTGAATGAAAATGAGAATGGGTATAGTACCAATCCAATTAATTGCCAACACTACCTACATTTAATTTGTACATTGGAGCTACTTCATGCTCTAAATCTATTATAGGATAGTTTTTTTTTAATTTAATGTTAACAGAACAATTATTAGATTTTACCCATGCCCTGAAACTTGCTCTTGGCTGTAAATGTTTGGATTAAAGCAAGCTAGGCTGGGTGCTTTGATGAGTACTAGTTTTGATATTTAAGAGAGGTAGAGTGCAATTGCATTTTTAGAATAGAGCATTCAAGAAGTGGGGTGAAATCTGGCACCTAGCTAGCAGAGACCAAGCAATGTTTATATTACTAATAAAATTGGTACTATGTAAGGGGTTTTATTGTTAGAAGAGGTGGAGTTCAAAGAGCATGGTAATACAATGAGAATTTACATTTAATGAGATGTGCTGGATATAACTGATAGCAGTTTTTGTATGTGCAGAGCAGAGGCAATGTAAGATCAAAACAGCTGGAAGCCTCCGACTGTCTCCATAGGAACCAAAGTGAAAAGAACCTCATTTTGAATTTGTAAGGTGAAAATGCTTTGCCTGGTGTCTGGTTAAGTCTATGAGTGCTGTTGCCTTAATAGAGGTTGGTTTGGGAATTTAATAAAAGTTATGATAGTAGTAATTTATAGTCATGTGTATATATTTAGCTTGTGTAAATTAAATAAATGTTTCATTTAGTTTGATATAAAACCTCTCGAGAACTGGCGGTTTGATTCTTGAATTTAGAGCTGCATCTCAAACATAAAAAAGTAAAAATATAGGTTATGACAGTTGTTTAAAGTTTTCCCCTGGGATTTTTAAATAACTCAGCTTTAACAACTGCTTGATCATAACACCTGCAACATAAAAAATTACTCAGGATTTATTTTGTTCCCATACTGTTAATTGTTAATTTCTCCCATTTAAACCAGTTATTAAAGCACTCCAGTGAGCTCGCAGAGTTCCAATGATGATCCAAGCAGCCAACATAGGATGGCATCTTTTGATGAACTCTGTAGTTGGTCACCACACCAAGTCTGTCTGTGCTGGGTACCTAGGACCAGAAGCAGTAATGCCTGGAGATCATCATCTGGGAGGTTCAAGAACACCATAGAAAGAAATAACTTACATTTATATAGTGCCATTTATGACCTGAGGACTTCCCAGAGTGTCTTACATCTCATGAGGTACTTATTGAAGTATAGTCACTGTTATACTGTAATAGAAAAGAGAAATACTGCAGACGCTGGAAATCTGCACATGAACATCAAAGGCTAGAAATACTCAGCAGGTCAGTCAGCACCTGGGGAGAGAGAAACAAAGGTAACATTTCAGGTGGATGACCTTTCATCAGAACTGTTTACAACCTTGATAAAATTACAGGATGCGCCACTGTTTCTGTGTAAGTGCTGCTGGCAGGCCACTTACTTGAACCTTGGTGAGGAACTGTGCAAGGAGGCAGCACCTCAGTAATGATGTGATCCCAGAACTGCGTCAGCTCCTGAAACCACTCCTGCAGCTAATCATCCATCACTGTGAAATAAAGTGAAAGTAATCGCTGTGCTGCCAGGCACCTGCAGGAGGTTTACTCTGATTAGCTGCCATGCAGTTTAACATTGCATCTTTGAGGTAATAGCAGTCTTCTTTTGCCATCTATCAGCAGATATCAAGTTCAGTGCTGGAATACAACACCTGCTGGAGAGGCAAACCCAAATGTATTAATCATGTGGCATTCCACATTTGCAAAGATCAATTGATTGTCTTCACCATATCATTCATGCACTTAAAGTCAGTTCCCTTCCTATTGCCAACAGAAAGGCTTACTGCCCTCTCAATGTTCATGCAAGTTACTGTTCATTTTTGGAAAGCTTGCACAATGCACACAATTCAAGAAGCAGAGCTGTTTGAAATAGGATCACAGAAATCTTGGCTCTGGAAGACACAAGTCTGTGGAATCTTAAACCGGTCAGGTCAGAGCCTACAACACTGGGTTTCAAGTATGTTAGAGCAGGCCTTTGGCCTTTTAAAACAACAACTGCGATGTTTAGACAGCTCTGGTGATGACTGGCGGTATAAACCAGAGCAAGTTGCCATAATGATTGTAGCAAAATTGGCACTGAAAGACATATCTGCAAATCAGCAATTTGTTTCCTGAGGTGTCTGTGCTATCCTTTCTGAAAACAGAATATAGATTTTCACTAAAATTGCCCAGCTTTGAGCACAAAATGATTTTTTCTATTGTTTGCTTTTTTGCATTAACTTTCCATTAACAATTGTTCATGAAACACTTCAAAGTTGTCAATGAATGCTTTTATTAAGGTAAGAATGCATGTATTTTTCAAACAATCTGGACAGTGTAATGAGCTAATATGTGTGTGACTGCTCCACAGTACTGCTTTATCTTCCTGCTCCCGCAGTCTTTCTGTAAAAAGATGACACAGTTTGAGCAAATGGTGGAATTAAATATTAGTTTAACATAGAAAAGCAGAGTACTTTTTGTTCTTTATCATTCATTAGTGAAGTAAGCCTTCCAGTGTCATACTCCCTCTATCAGCACTCCAACTTACACCCTACACCTGGAATGCCACACTATGGTATTTAAAATGCTGGTGTGGGTTAACAGCTGATACTCATCATCCATTATTGAAAATTTTTCTGATTAGTTGATTAGTTGTACATTGGCAGTAATCATCAGAGCTCCAACAATAAATTCTGCCCACAAAATTCAGCTGCATAGCGCTGCTGGTGCCAGTGCTATGGAAGCCCAGCAGCCGAATTGCTTCCAGTCACTGTTAGTGCGTGGCTGGTATCGCTGGCAAAAGCTGCATTTATTGCCCACACCTGACTTCCCTTGAGAAAGTGGTAGTGAGCCACCTTTTTGAATCACTGCAGTCCATATGTTGTAGTTACACCCACAATGCTGATTGGGAGGGAGTTCCAGGATTTTGACCCAGCAACAGCAAGGGAATGAGCAATATGTTTCCATGTCAAGATGGCCTGCGACTTGGAGAGGAACCTGAAGATGGTCTGTGACTTGAGGGGAACTTGCAGGTGGTGATGTTCCAGCGAACCTGTTGCCCTTGTTCTTCCAGGTGGCAGAGGTCGGGGGTTTGGGAGATGCTGTTGAAGATGCTGCGGCAATTTGCTGGAGTGTATCTTGCAGATGGTTTTTGTGATGTTAATTGAAAGATAAATATTGATCAGGACATTGGGAATAACTCCCATGCCCTTCTTTAAAATAGTGCCCCGAGATCTTTTCTATCCACCTGGGAGGACAGATGGGGTCTCGGTTTTATGTCTCATCTGAAATATGGCATTTCTGACAGCGCAGCACTGCCTCAGTACTGCACTGGTGTCAGCCTTGACTTTTGTGCTCAAGTGGGACTTGAACCCAAATCCTTCTGACTCAGAGGTGTCAATATATCAGGCAAAGCAAAGTGATAATGAAACAAAATATAGGTTGAGAGAGGTAAAAATGGATACAGCAGAATAATACAGGAGGCAGGAAACATGGAGAATCTAGCAAAGGGAAGGCGCCCGTGGCCCTTGGGAATGTGGTGAAGGAACGTCAGGTAAATCCCATTCAAAGCTAGTCTGTACTGCGTTAGTTAGCAGAAGTAGGATACAATAATTGGTTTCATATAACTATATAACAGTCACCATCTTATAAGAACTTATCAGTAAAGTACTTTGAGACATTTTCAGAAATATTATAAGGCATTGTATAAATTCAAATCACTTTTATTTCCTTTGTAAATACTATTTTTCCATTGTCATAGTTCCCACGTAAATAATGACCAATACAAACAGAAAATGCTGGCAATACCGAGCAGACGTGTGCTGACAGATATCAGACAGTGATGGCTGCCCATGGGATTGGAACCCATCAGCAAGCAGTCCTTCAGGAGAAGAGGGGAAGGGGGAGACATTTTCTTTATTCCTTTGCTCTCTCCTGATTCATTTTATTTTCCTTTTCCCTGAGATACAATTCCATCGATAGCAAATAGCCTTCAGGACCATCCCGAGTGGCCATTAAATGTCAGCCATGCTTTCATAGTCGCACATTCTAGCTCAATGTTTTAAATTCAATTTAAATTAAGAATCCAGGAAGTCTTGACTGACATTTGGGACTGAGCTACCTGGTAGAGAAACCCCTGAACATTAAGATGCCCATTAAGCCATCGGCTGACCTTCTAGAGCTGTCTTGATCTGCAGTTTTTAAAAAGTTGTTCATGGGATGTGATGTCCATCCCTAATTACCCTTGAGAACAGAGTGGTATTTAAGAGTCTGTAGGCCAGACCAGGTAAGGACAGCAGATTTCCTTCCCTAAAAGGGTACTAGTAAACCAGATGAGTTTTAATTCCAGACCTTTTTTTATGATTAGTGAAGCAGATGAGTTTTTATCATTAGACTTTTAATTTCAGGCTTTGCTTATTCAATTCAAATTTCACTACCTGCTATAGCAGGATTTGAACCCAGGTCCTCAGAGAATTACTATAGTCATGTGGAGTACTAAGTCCAGTGACAATACCACTATGCCACCACCTACTCACCTCAGATACTTTGGCAATGTTTATGGCCAATAGACATTGTCATCTGTGACTTCCAAACAAATACATGTCTGCATGGCCTCTATTGCTGCCTAATGAAACATATAGAGGTGGTGCAATAATGAAGGTTCACTACATTGATTCCTGGTTTGAGAGGGTTGTCCAATGAGGAGAGATTGAGTAGAATAGGCCTACGTTCTGTAGAGATTACAAGAATGGGAGATGATCTTACTGAAACACATGCAATTCTTAGGTAGCTTGACAGGGTAGTTGTTGAGAGGCTGTTTCCCTGGAAACTAGGAAGTAGTTAGCCTAGAATTAGGGTTCATATTCTCAGGGTAGGGTGTTGGCCATTTAGGACTGATGTGAGGAAAATTTTTCATGCAGAGAGTTGTTGGAATTCTCCACCTCAACCAACCCATGATGCTTATGGGATAAATTATATTATTAAACTGCTTGCAGTACACGTTTCTGTAATATAAATGAGGCATTGACATTGCAGTTCTGGGTTTGCAGATACATTTGGTCCTCACTCTCACATATGCTATTGTGAATACACTTTAACAGTACCTTGTCCAAGTTACATTGCAAACTGATTGAGTGAGAACAATAGGACCTTGCATGGCACTGTCATGGGCATGTCCTTAAAGATTGGTAAATTAACAAGTTATAACAAAGAAATAACTCAGCGGGTCAGGCTCCATCTGTGGGAAGAGAAACAGAGTTGGCATTTCCAGTCCATGACCTTTCATCAGAACCACATTGAGCTAATGAGAAGAAATGGACAAAAATCACAAGTCTTTGTATGAAAATGAGTGTTGATAAATCAGCCAGCAATTAAATTGAATTGATTGGAAATGATCCCGATTGCACTCTCACTCAGCAGTTTTGTGCTTGGATTTTAAAATCTGGGCTGGCAACTTGAAGGAGTTTGCCAAAATCAATCTGGGCAGCAGTGTAAAAATAACAAATCTACAAGTTGCAGACAGCGCATTCAACAAATTCCCATGAACAGGAAGCTTGCTTTGACAGAGCTTAAATGTCTAATATGTTACGACGAGACTGTCTCTTTCCAGGAATTTTTCCTCCCCTCGGTGCTATTCCTCTTCCAATGATTGATTCTGTGACAGAAAGATGAAAATAACTGGTGGGACAGTAGTGTGTGCTGGAAAACCATGCCATTTCTCTCAGGTTTCCTGGCAACAGACCATAGGCCACAACTAAGGAAGAAAGACAAGTCAGTGTATGGAAAAAGGTCTAAAAAATCAACTGAAACCACATGATGATTCAGAAGCCACAACAAAGTCTAGATCCTTAGCAAGGGAGCTGTCAATGTTCCCGTAATGGCTCATTGGTAGCTCTGCTGTCCCATCTGGAATTGAGCCAAACTATTGAAGTTTTCTCCCAACCATTTTATTGCTGGCATCAATTACTTGAATGTCCTTCATCACCAATGAACTGCTATACACATAAAGCATGAAGCTTAGGATGCTTTGCTATCAGGCCCATGAAATCCTGTGACCCTCTTCCGCAGTACACTCCTGAAAAAAAGCAACAAGGTCAAATAATGTAATTAAAAAAAAGACTTGCATTTATATAGCATCTTTCACAGCCAGCAGACATTCCAAAACACTTTCCAGTCAATGAAGTATTTTCGAAGTGTGGTCACTGTTATAATGTAGGAAACACAGCATATAATTTGTCCACAGCAGACTCCCATAAATAGCAATGTGATAATGACCAGATATCCTGTTTTTTGTGATGTTGATTGAGGGATAAGAGCAGGCTCTTTGGTGAAGAAAGGATATGACTTGACTGCAATTTCTTACCCACCCCATTCAAATAGGCTGCTGATACTTGCTGTCCATGCTCATGATGAAGGCAGAAGATATATGTGAGGTGCCACAAAGTAGCCATGACCGATGACACTGTACCCTTTGTGGCTTAATTAGAAGAAGAGAGAAATGGATAAAGAATGTGCAGTAGATGTAAATAAGAGATTTTACATTACATTATTAACAGGGATGTCTTTTTTTATCTTCTTCAACATTCTCTGCTGTTGCTGGGTTCTGCATGGGTGTCTGGAAGTGAATCAGTAAGTCGCGCAGATGAAGCAGCAAGTTCCAAAGTGACCTCGGCAGACTAAGAGAGTGGGCAAAACTATGGCAGATGGAGTTCAATGGAGGGAGTGTGAGGTAATCCATTTTAGATTGAAGAAAGACAAATCAGAATATCATCTGACTGTCTTGTCAGCTGTGTTTCAGGCAAAATCACCCTCACCTCTGAGTCAGACAGTTGTAGGTTCAGGCCCCAAGTTTGAGTATAGATTTCAAGGCTGACTAATAAACTTGGAAAGCAAGACTAGTTTCTTGTAAGAAACAGTAAAATTTATTTACAAACTATGAGTAAGGCTGCATGCTTGTTCCAAGTCCAAGGCTAAAAAGCTCCACTCCTAAGATTCCCCACACTTAGGGTTGATTCATCTGTACAGTCACATGATCCCCATAACAGTAAGAAATGGTTTAACTTACAATTACTACATTCCTTCCCTTTTTATTTTGTTTTACCCTCCTATTTACAAAAACATCTTAACCCATATTATATACAATTATACACAGTTCATGCCATTATAAATTTACTCTTTGAGGATATTTTCAGATTCAGGTAGAGTGACGCAACTCTACAACTGAAGGTTCTTCCATTGGATCAACTTGAACAGGTGAACAGGAGCTGCAGCTTCAGGGACATCCCTAGACAATGGCAGTTCTGAATTACTTACTTCGATAAAGGCATCTGGTATGTCTAATTCTTTGTCGATCTGGTACCTCAGGAGTCACAGTTTCAACCTTGATTTCAGGTGGATTAACTGGTTGTTGGAGGGTTTCTCGACTTCTGAGATGATCTATGTGTTTCCTAACCTGTTTTCCATTTCTACCTGATAAAATAACAGTCCTGTTTCAGAGACAATTGTATCAGGGACCCATCTCGGTCCAGTTGCAAAGTCTTGGACAAAAACTCTCTCCAACAGTAAACTCTTGAGTAAAAACAAAAATAGCTGGAAAAACTCAGCAGGTCTGACAGCATCTGCAGAGAGGAATACAGTTAATGTTTCGAGTCCGTATGACTCTTCATCAGAACTAAGAAATATAGAAATGAGGTGAAATATAACCTGGTTGAGGAGGGATGGGACAGGTAGAGCTGGATACGGGGCCAGTGATAGGTGGCGGCAAAGAAGAGATTGCCAAAGATGTCATAGACAAAAGGACAAAGGGGCGTTGACGGTGGTGATATTAGCTGCGGAATGTGCTAATGATGACATTAAGGGTAGAAAGCAGGACGAGCAAGTGACAGATAGTCCTAGTGGGAGTGGGGTGGAGGGAAGGGATCAAAATAGGCTAAAAGGTACAGATAAAACAATGGATGGAAATACATTTAAAAATAATAGAAATAGATGGGAAAAGAAAAATATATATTAAAAAAATGATAAATTATTGGAAAAGGGGGGATTGGAAAGGGGGTGGGGATGGAAGAGAGAGTTCATGACCTGAAGTTGTTGAACTCAATATTAAGTCCGGAAGGCTGTAAAGTGCCGAGTCAGAAGATGAGGTGCTGTTCCTCCAGTTTGTGTTGAGCTTCACTGCAACATTGCAGCAGGCCAAGGATGGACATGTGGGCATGAGAGCAGGGTGGAGTGTTGAAATGGCAAGCGACAGGGAGGTCTGGGTCATGCTTGCGGACAGACCGAAGGTGTTCCGCAAAGTGGTCACCTAGTCTGTGTTTGGTCTCTCCAATGTAGAGGGGGCCGCATTGGGAGCAGCAAATGCAATAGATTAAATTGAGGGAAGTGCAAGTGAAATGCTGCTTCACTTGAAAGGTATGTTTGGGCCCTTGGATGGTGAGGAGGGGGGAAGTAAAGGGGCAGGTGTTGCACCTTCTGCGGTTGCATGGGAAGGTGCCGTGGGAGGGGGTTGAGGTGTAGGGGGTGATGGAGGAGTGGACCGAGGTGCCCCAGAGGGAACAGTCCCTGTGGAAAGCCGCGGTGGGGGGGGGGGGGGGGGGGGGGGGTGGGGGGTGGGGGGCGGGAGGGGAGTGTGAAGGGAAGATGTGTTTGGTGGTGGCATCATGCTGGAGTTGGTGGAATTGGCAGAGGATGATCCTTTGAATGCGGAGGCTGGTGGGGTGATAAGTGAGGACAAGGGGGCCCTATCATGGTTCTGGGAGGGAGAGAAAGGTATGAGGATGGATGCACGGGAGATGGGCCAGACACTGTTGAGAGCCCTGTCAACCACCGTGGGTGGAAAACCTCAGTTAAGGAAGAAGGAAGACATGTCAGAAGAACTGTTTTTGAAAGTGACATCATCAGAATAGATGTGACGGAGGCGAAGGAACTGAGAGAATGGGATGGAGTCCTTACAGGAAGCAGGGCGTGAGGAGCTGTAGTCGAGGTAGCTGCAGTAGATGGTAGGCTTGTAATGAATATTGGTGGACAGTCTATCACCAGAAATTGAGACAGAGAGGTCAAGGAAGGGGAGGGAAGTGTCAGTGATGGACTATGTGAAAATGATGGAGGGGTGGAAATTGGAAGCAAAATAAATACATTTTTCCAGGTCCAGACGAGAGCATGAAGCAGCACTGAAGCAATCATCGATGTACCGGAGAAAGAGTTGTGGGAGGGGGCCAGAGAAGGACTGGAACAAGGAATGTTCCACTTACCCCATAAAGAGACGGGCATAACTGGGGCCCATGCGGGTACCCATAGCCACACCTTTTATTTGGAGGAAGTGAGACAAGTTTAAGGAGAAATTGTTCAGTGCAAGAACAAGTTCAGCCAAACGGAAGGGAGTAGGATTGATGGGGATTGTTCGGGCCTCTGTTCGAGGAAGAAACAGAGAGCCCTCAGACCATTCTGGTGGGAGATGGAGGTGTAGAGGGATTGGACGTCCATGGTGAAGAGGAGATGGTTGCGACCAGGGAACTGGAAATTGTTGATATGACATAGGGTGTCAGAGGAATTGTGGATGTAGGTGGGAAGAGACTGGACAAGGGGAGAGAGAATGGAGTCAAGATAGCAAAAAATAAGTTGCGTTGGTCAGGAACAGGCTGACATGATCGGTCTGCTGGGACAGTCCTGTCTGTGGATTTTGGGTAGGGGGTAGAAGCGGGCCGTCCAAGGTTGGGAGACTGAGGTTGGAAGCTGTGGAGGGAAGATCTCCAGAGGCGATGAGGTCAGTGACAGTCCTGGAAACAATGGCTTGATGTTCAGTGGTGGGATCATGGTCTGGGGGAGGTAGGTGGAAGTGTCTGCGAGTTGATGCTCAGGCTCTGTGAGGTAGAGGTCAGGTAAACCCTTGTCCTTTACATCATGATTCTCTTTATGACTCCCTTGGTTTCTCTCCACCTTCCCCTCTAAATTGTGGAATACTAGACTCAGTCTCATACTAAGTCAGAGGCTCATTAACAGTTCTAAAGTGTTAAACCAGTGGTCGCATGAGGAGTTGTGCAATAGCTGAACAGATACTTGAAATTCGTGTTTTTAACATTCCCTCCGATAGTTTCTTCATGCCTGTTTTAAAGGTTTGTGCTGCTCTTTCTGCGAACCCATTGGACAAGGGATGATACGGTGCTGTTCTGAGATGTTTAATCCCATTTAGGTTCACGAATCTTTGGAATTCAGTGCAATGAAAGCACTATCATTGTTTGACACAATAACTTCAGGTAAACCATGAACACTGAAACTCTGGCGCAGTTTTTCAATGGTTGCAGATGAAGTAGGTGATCTCACTTCAAACACAACCATCCACTTGGAAGGTGCAAAGATAATCACAAGAAACATAGTACTTAGTCTATATGTAGTCTGACCCAGGATCGACCAGGCCACTCCCATGGATGCAGTGGAGCTGAAACAGGCAACTTCTGCTGTTGCTGGCACTGGAGTCAGTGTTTCACCATTTTTTCTCTATTACTGTCTTTACCTTGCCACCAGATATAACTTCCTACGAGCATCTTCATTTTCAAAATACCAGAATGTGCACTATGAAGTTCTTCCAATAGTGGTTCTCTTTCTTACACAGGGACATTGACTCTTGCTCCCCATAACAAGATACCATCTTGACAACTCAGTTCAGATCTACATACAAAGAATTGTTTTAATTTTTCAGAGACTTGTGCATTTGACCATCCTTGCAATAGCTGTTCATGGATTCTTGCTAAAATTGGATCTCGATTTGTCCAATTCTTTATGGGCAGAATTTTCCCCCCATTGGGGGGGAAATTTAGGAGCGGGTGCGTGGAGGCGTGCCAATTAAGGCCCGCCCAGCATGACATCCACAAGGAAGCGCTATGCACTCCCTGTGCGGGCTGGGGGGAGGGGGCCGTGGATTTCCCTGAGCCAAGAGTGCGCTATTTTGCGAATGCACTAAGTGCTGCCTCAGGGAGATTGGCTCCTGTCTGAAAAAATTTTTAAAACAGAAGAAATAATTTCCCTGACATGTCCCCTCATGCGACACTGTCATGAGTTGGGACATGTCCATCACTTTCATTGACAATTTTATTAAAAATTAAAAAACCTACATGAAACCTCACCCCACCCGTGGATGAGGTTTCATGCTTTTTCTTAAGCCCACCAGGGCTCTTGGTCTGCCCGCCAACATGAAGGTTGGATGGGCAGGTCCCCGCCTACCTGAAAAATTGAAATGAGGCGGAGTGACGTTGGGAGTTCTGCCCAACATCATTCCGCGTCATTTTATGCGTCGGCGAGTGGGCCCCGCCCCCTGCCCACCGACCGGGAAATCCCAGCCTATCTGTCACGCGCAGACTGGCAAGGAGCCCAGCCCGTGAAATTTAACGCAAGTACTTGCTCTTGAGGTACTGGAACATGTGTAATACTATCTGGCAAAGGGAGACGACTGAGGGCATCTGCATTTGCTATATGCATGCCTGGACAGTACATAAAAGTGTACTTATATGCCAACAAAGTTAAAGCCCATCTTTGAATTCTAACAGAGGCTATCGGTGGGATTGCCTTATCTTCACTAAACAAACCTAACAGTGGTTTGTGATCTGATTCTATGATGGAGTGTTGACCATGCAAATATTGATGGAACTTTTTTACTCCAAATACGATAGATAAGCCGTCTTTTTCAATTTGTGAGTAACCTTTCTCGACTACACAAAGGGTTCTGGATACATATCCTATCGGCCTTTCAGATTTGATTTCTGTTTTTTCTTCTTGTGTTTGCCACAGGATTTTGTCTCATCATTCATTTTGATTTCACAGTCGGCCAAATTTTTCTCTGATGAGATCTTAACTTGGTTCATTTCGGGGATTGAGTTACCTATTCACATCTTGGAAAGTCCCATGACTTTTCCTTCCAATGCCTCTTTTGTCTCAATCAACTGATTCTTCAGTTCTTCTGTTTCTTTTTTGTATCTTTTGGCTTCCTCTTGGAACATCGAATATTGTTGGTTTTTTCCTTCCAACTGTTTCTTCAGTTGGTTCAGAGTGGCACTGTATTTGTTTAGCTTCTTTCCCCATGGAACCATCTCTGACCTGAGGGATCCTTGCTTCCTGTGAAGGTCCTTCGATTCTCCTGTCTCTATTCCAAAAGACACCACCATATATCACCTCGTTAACTCAGGGTTTCTTCCTGTTCTGACCTGAAAAATTTCTGACCAGCTCAGTTTGACTTCTTTCAACCAATCACAGCCCAGAAAGCCAGGTCCTTCTCTTGTTACAACAGTTGCTAGCAGCTGAGCTGTCTGTTGCCTGTAGGATACAGGTACAGATGTGATGTCTTTCACCTGTATTGATTCTCCTGTGTATGTTTTTATCTGAGCAGCAGTTTTCTCCAAACTCAATGACTGGGTACCTTCTATGAGGTATTTAAAGATGTGTTCTCCCACCACTGTGGTCGATGCACCTCTGTCAACCTCCATGTGTAGAGGCTTTCCATTTACTTGAAGTGTAACAGGTTGGTTCAGTTTTCCTGGACTTCAGATTGTGTAGGGAATAAATGTCAGCCACAGTAACCTCTGACTCATCTATTTTTTTTGAAAAACATACTTGATTCATAAAATACCTGGAAGAACATTACAAAACATTTCTAAATCACCATCACAAAAAGTACAATCAGACTCAACTTTTACAGATGGATCACAAGGTGCTTCAATACAATCAATGAATATTACAATCATTTCGATATGTTCATTACAGACAATCAGACAGTGCAACGGTATTGGAGTTATCAACATACATCATGTTGCACTCTGAGGTGCTTCAATACAATTATAATACAATTATTATTCAATGCATACATTCATTGTGAGCCTGAGGGGTCCATACAATTCCCAGCCCCTCAGTGCACTATGGCAGAAGGTCTTAGACAGCGACCTTTCTGGCTCATCTATATTGTGCACTTCATTTAACTTGACCTGATGTCTGAATGGCTGTCTTGATCTAGGCTTGCACTGTTTTAGAACATGCCCTTTTTTGTGGCAGTAGTGGCATTCTGCCTTTTTAAATCTACAGACTTCGGGTGCATGGATTTATCCCACAATGGTAACAATTTAACCTCTGGATTACTGGTGAGCTGCTTCCAGTATTTCTTTTTATTTTTCTAGCTGTAGGGGCTGTGTCCTGCTTCGTGGTTGCCTCCCTGGTCTTTGTGCCATGCCCAGCAGCAGGTGCCCGCCCTAACTGCAGAACAGCGCCTTGTTGTACACTCTGCAAAGCCCACAAATCCCTCTCAGCGCCCTTCACCACCAGCGCCATCTCCATGGCACGGCCCAGGTTCATTCCAACATCTGCAAGCAAATAGCACTGATTGGTGTCACCGTCCACGCCGCAAACCAGATGATCTCGCAACGTCATCCAAAGCACCGCTGAATTCGCAGCGCTCCGCCAACTGCTCCAACCCTGCAATGCTCTCCTAACCCCCACATGACCACTGAGGGCCCAGGCTGAAAATGTCCTTCCACAAGGTCCACCAGCCTGGAAAAGGACCTGGAATCCGGTGTGTCCGGAGCCGTCATGCCACAGGTTGGATCACATGCCCTGCTCTCGCAGACACTTAGGATAATTGCCTTCTGTTTCTCCTCCCCCGTTATTTGGTTACCTACAAAGCAAGAACCTAATCGCTCAATGCATTGACCCCAGCACTCAATGGATGATTCGCATGGGTCAATTCTGCCAAAGAGTGGCATTGCTGGTGAGTATACTTCTCTTCCTTCCATTAAAATATCAAAATACTCACACCCACGAGGCAAGGTGCTGCGTCGGTGCTACTTATCCTCGTCATCAATTGAAAAGCAGGACTAGTTTCTGCTAAGTAACAGTAAACTTTATTTACAGAGTACAGATGAGGCTACATGCTTGTTCCAAGACCAAAGATAAAACGCTCCATCCCTAAGATTCCCCATGCTTAGAGCTGATTCATCTGTACAGTCACATGATCCCCACAACAGTAAGAAATAGTTTAACTTACAATCACTATACTGACGCTGCACTGAAGAAGTGTGACATTGTTGGAGGTGCTGTCTTTCATTTGGGATGTTAAACTGAGGCCCTCTCAGGTGGACATAAAATATCCTTTAGTGTTCTTTCTAAGAAGAGCAGGGTAGTTATTGCCATGTCCTGGCCAACATATAGCCCTCAATCAACAAAATGGCCTGGTCATTGTCACATTACTATTTATGGGAGCTTGGTGTATGCAAATTGGCTGCTACATTACCACAGTGATGAAAAAAGTACTTTTTTGGATGTAATCGTGGTCGTGCATGAATGGTGGTTGTGAAAGGTGCTGTATAAATGCAAGAGTTGCTTTTTAAATGTTTAGAAATGAGAAACTTTGGGGAAGCAGAGGGATTTGGATGTCATGGTGCATAAATCACTAAACGTTGCAGCAGTTACAGAAAAGGAATCAAAAGCACTAATGAAATGTTGGCCCTAATCTTAAAAGGGATGAATGGAAAGTGGAGGAAATTATACTTCAGCTCTTCTGGGCACTGCACTTCAGGATTGATGTATTGGTCTGAGAGGGAGTGCAGCACATCTGTACCAGGCCTAAAGGATTAAATTCAGAGAACTTCAAAATAAAAACAGAAAATGTTGGAAACATGCCTGGCAGCAACAGGGGAGAGAGAAACAGAGTTAACATTTCAGGTCTGTGACCTTTCATCAGAACTAATTGAAGTGTTTAAAATGATAAAAGGATTTGATAGGGTAGGTACAGAGAAACTATGACATCGGGTAGGGGAATCCTGAAGAAGGAGACGCAATCTTAAAATTAGAACTGGGCCATATTCAGGAGTGAAATGAAGAAGCAAAATAGTTGTGGAAGTGCATAACCCTCTCCCCCAAAATGATCAATTGAAATTTTCCAGATTGAGGTTTGACAAATTTTTATTAGATAAGGGTATCAAGGGATATGGAACAAAAGCAGGTAATTGAAGTATAGATCAGCCATGATCTAACTAAATGGCGGAACAGGCTTGAAGCGCTGAATGGCATTTTCCTATGTTTCAATGGTAGCTCTGCAATTCTTTACTCAAATGGACATTCTTCACCTGTGAGACTGGACATTGTGTATTGGACATATATTGCCATTAGGGAGTCTATCGTAGCCAAGCGCAATCCTACCCTCATCTGTCAGCTGCATGTGTGTTTCAGCAGGGTGAGTGGATAATGATTGGGGTGGGGAAGAGCGTACCATTGAGTCATTTTTGCTTTAGGTGGCTCAATTGGTAGCAGTCTCGCCTCTCAGTCAGAAGGTTGTTTGTACAAGTCCCACTCTAGGACTTGAGTGCAAAAAAAATCTAGGCTGATACTCAAATGCAGTTCTGGGAGTGGCCCCATCTGCTCTTTCAGGTAGATGTAAAAGATTCCATGACACTATTTTGAAGAAGGGTAATGGAATTAGCCCTGGTTTCCTAGCCAATATTTTAACATCAGGAAAACAGATTATCTGGTCATTATAACATTGCTATTTGGGGGAGCTTGCTGTGTTCAAATTGGCTGCAATTTTTCCTACATTACAACAGTGATTACGCTTTAAAAGTACTTCATTGGCTGTAAAGTTTGGGATTGCCTAGTGGTCGTGAAAGGCACTATATAAATTCAAGTCTTTCTTGTCTTACATGTACATTTTAATGGATTGCATGCAAATGCTATTAACATTCAGGATTTCATGCATCACATGCATGAAAATATTGTTACATTTTATTTTTATTGAATATTCAACTGCAAGCACTGACAACACAAAGTATTTTTTAGTAAATACTTCAGCAACATTTGCCGTGAATAATCTCCAGACACCCCCAGTAGTTGGGAGAGTCATTAATTGAGCCTTATGGGGCAGGAAGATCCTAAGTGTTATCTCTGTTTTGTACAGACCATAAGACAAATGAAGAAGAGCTTGAAATGCCAAGAGCAAAAAGAATTCTAAAAAGTGACATCCAAGAAAAGAAGATGTCAGTATTTCGGCCATATGATCAGAGTTGAAAAGCTACAGAGATCTCTTCTAGAGGGCAAAGTGGTGGGCAGTGGAAAGAGGGGTCGACCTAGATGTAGTTGGATGATGGATGTCACAGAGCGGTTTCAGATGAGCTACAGTGGATATGTGAGGAAGGCGCCAGGCAAGCAAACGTGACATACTACGCAACAGGTCTCCTGGCAGGAGTAACTATAAAAAGTACAGGACAGAAATTCCATTGGTGTTAAAGGCCCAGTTGCATGTCCTTAATGCTGCACCCAGCTAAGATCAGCTAAATCAGCACAGAATGTGGATCAGATCACCTGTATGGTTTAGATTGTCACTGGATGAACTCATGGAACTTTCCTTTCTTTACTCTTTAATAATCCTATTCTAAATTCAGTATTAAGGTTAGTCAACAAACAGTATACTCACTGTGGGCTTTGGGTTGACTTGCCAGTCCCTGAATGGGTGTAGGAGTAGTTGTTTTATTAAATAAAGAGTGGGAGTTCTCTTGTGTTTTGCGGTGAACTGCAAACCTGCTTTCCATTATCTGAGAGCTTCATCCATCACTTTAAATGAGATACATTGTATCTGGGTATGAAGCCTCACTTAGGGCTGTGGCTGCAAAAAGTGGAAGACCGATGTTTCATTCACTCAAGATCATATTTCATTGGCTGATGTAAAGCAGCATCAAGCCAGAAAGTCTGCAAAGATTTTCAATATCACCATTGCCCCTTGCAACAGCGGTGTTCTGGGGTAAGTAATTCATATTACCCTCAGATGGTGCTGGAACGATTTACCATAAATATCCACAAATAAGGCAACACCCAGAACCTCAGCCCCACAATATGAGCCATTTCACAGAAATTCCCTCCATGCCATTCCATCTCATATGGAGGTGTATCCTGTACGGGCTGCTGCTGCACACCCTTCAATTCCTCGCCCTCATCACCATCCGGACACGCTGTGGCATTTCGTCCTGCCAGCGGAGCTGGTGGGAGCCCTTGGTGGGAGGCTCTCTATGTGGGAGTCCTGCCTTTTAGCATCGGGGATTTGGTGTGTAGGGTGTTGCACGCAGGAGTCCCGTGCAATAAAAAGTTAAGTCATGGACTTCCAGGCCGCCTGTCTTCTCTCTGGCCTTGAGGAGTCCATGATCCATGTGCACATAGGCTGCCCAAAATTGCAGCTGCTTTTTGATTATTTGAAGGGGCTGCTCCTCATGTTTTGGTTTTACTTCAGCCCCACGCTCCAGATCCTTGACCACCCAGTGCAGAGGGGATGGGCAGAGTGGTGGAGCTCCTTGTTAGTCTGCTTCTGGGCCTGGCCAAGGTGGCCACGAACAGGGCCAGGCATTGGGCAGTTGAAGGGGTTGGTCAGCCCAGCTGTCTGCCCCTCTTTCGCAGCAATGTCACACCTGGTTGTCCTTGGGGAGGGAGCATGCAGTGTCCATTGGTACTCTTGAGGTCACGAACAGTGGGCAACCCCTCAGGGGCTGGAATGCAACTTCAACCCAGGGAACATTATTTTAATTGAATTTGTTAAGTTTCCTTTAAAGTTTTTTTTGCTACAGTGCCCCTTTAAGAGGCTGTTAATTTGTTCATTTGAATATTAGTTCATTTGTTTATTTTATTTGATATACTCAAAAGAGTGTAAGGCAACACCCCACCTGAAAGATGCCCCATTAGTTATCGCTACACACAGAGGAGAAAATTTGTTTTGAATACGTGCAGAGTGTTCTGTCACTAATGCATGCAGACCAAAAGCTAGAGGAAAATAGGTAGGAGATTGAGAGCTGTAAAGAGGGAACTGCTGCTCAATAAACAAGAGACTGAGGTCAGACCAGAAACAGATGAATCAATTCCCAGAGTGAACTACACCTAGGGTTGCCAGCACCCCCGGAATGGCTGGGAGACTCCTGGAGTTGCCCCCAACTCCTGGCAGCTATTAAAAGCAGTCTGTGAGTTTTAAAAACTATATGAGTCCCTTATTAATTGACCGACTCCCTCCCAGCAGCAAAGAATCCATTTCACTGAACGGCGTTTCACAGGCACACTAGGCAGCGCTCCTGTGCAGGTGCAGCCAGTGTGATGACATAGCACATTACACAGCGGCCGTGCACGTGTACTGAGTTCATGGACATCGTTGCTTGCTGCTCTGTGCCAAGTGTGGTGTGAGCTGACAGGGGACTCAGCGCTTCTGCCAGACCTGCTGAGTTTTCCAGCACTTTCTGTTTTTATTAGTCAATGACATTCTTTCTAAGTGTAGTCATGGCTGTAATGCAGATAATGTGGCAATCAAATAGTGCACAGCAAACTCCAACCAGTGCCAATGTGACAAATAAGCAGGTAATCTATTTTTTTCAGTGGTATTAGTTGAGGGATAAATATTGGCCAAGATATCAGGTGTATTAGCCTGCCTGTCCTTCAATAGTGCCATGGGATCTTCTAAATCCACATGGGAAGGCTAACAGGACCTCAGATTAACATAGAGATAAAAACAAAAAAACTGCGGATGCTGGAAATCCAAAACAAAAACAAAAACAGAATTACCTGGAAAAACTCAGCAGGTCTGGCAGCATCGGCGGAGAAGAAAAGAGGACTCGAAATGTCAACTCTTTTCTTCTCCGCCGATGCTGCCAGACCTGCTGAGTTTTTCCAGGTAATTCTGTTTTTGTTTTTGTCCTCAGATTAACATCTCAGTCAAAAACGATTGGGACCTCATGGAATTGTAAACCTACTGCATAAGTTTGTATGTTGATGGCTCTGACACAATTCCACACACAATAAATGCAATGGGTTTGCGCAGGTTTAATATGTTTTTTCCCATGACTAGAAGTTTTTTTATTAAAAAAAGAGGAAGAAGTAATGTACTATAATAGAGCTTCTGTGAAAACATGACTTGTTCTTAAGCCATGTCCTGAATATTAATTTTGGCAGGCCTTATTCATTAATCTTACACCAGGCTTTCTCATTGAGTACAGATATGCTCTAGCCTGGGCTTAATCATAATGCTGTGTTCTTGATGAATAATGTGGCAATTGGCAGTGGGTGATGTGGATTTCTGCGCTAAACATGTGCTCTTACTTCCACTGTATTTAAAGCAGGGCAGGAGAATTCCACTTGCCAATCAGTCCAATTTCCAGTGAAACTTATACCCGATGAGAAGTCCAGTTCATGGGACAAGGCTGTTTATTTGTGGGGTATACCAGAGCACAGCCCAATTCTACCCTCACCCATTGCTCATACATGCAGGCTTTCCAATACAGTTTAATGGACAGCAATAAAGAATGGTAACCCTGGTTGAGCTTTTCTTAACCGATAATCCAAATACAATGAGGCCAGTTGCAATGTCCCTAGCCCTCTCTTGGCTGAGATAATCTAACTCAACAGGATGGGTCCATAGTTAATACCACCCATGGGACATGAGCACACTGATATCACACACACATGAACACAAGTCTTTCCTGATCTTGCCTCAATATCACACAGTCCTCAACAGTAGGGAGATATACTTTATTACTAATGAGGATTTTTTTTTAAAAAAAGCTCTACTTGCCCTGCAGTAAACATTCAAACATTCAAGACCTGCTGAGTTTTTCCAGCAATTTTTGTTCTTGTTTCAGATTTCCAGCATCCGCAGTATTTTGTTTTTATTCAAATATTTCAATAACTTTGGTTCAAACCAGAGATTTTTGAAAAGGTTTTAAAAGCTTCCTCAATGACTCAGTGGAGAGAAGAGCATGATGCTCTTAGTCTGCACTGAGTTAGCTGATCTGAGTTGGGATAAGATCGCTACAATTGACTTCAGCCCTCCTGTGCGAAAGAAGGGAGAATCCAACAAGCCTAATTCGCATGATTGCGATAACAGTGGCCCCTGCTGGAAACTTTGTGACTATACAAGTCAGATGAGGCCACAGTTGCATTTAGCCACAATTCTCCTCCGCCCATTGGAAAAATGCTTGCTGACACAATGCGTAGGCTGGTACATGCTTTTTGTTAGTGTCGTGCCATGGGGGATTGTGTGTGCTATTTAGTGTGCCCAGGCAATGTGTGTGGTATTAACTGTGGACTCATGTATTATATTTAGAGCGATTGCATCAGCTTTTGAAATGGATATATAATGGCCTGGATTTTGCGATCAGAGGAGAAGCGACAGTGCTCGCAGCAGGCCTCAAAGGAAATGCAAACTTACCTAATGCAATGGTGGGGCTGAGAGGCAGGATTCCCTCATGGCGGGGGCCTGCAGAGTTCTCTAACATGGACAAAAAGTGCAGCTCACATGGGTCAGTGAATAGAAGCCATGCCCACAGAATCCGTCAAAACGAAGCTGCAACAATACCTATCATCATAAATTTATCTCATAAAGTCAGGTACATTTGAGCAGAACCATTTTAAAAAATCATAAATTTATAAATATTTTTAATAAGTCAGATAAATGGTATTAGAATAATGTTAAAAAGCTTTCAAATTAAATTATTTAATAAGTCAGATCCCTCCCACAACTATTTTAAAAGTTTGTGTCTTTCAGTACCAGTGTGCTTGTTGGAATTTTAACTTCTTAGGCAGTCCCTCAAGATCAAGGATGACTCATTTCCCCTCTGGCTCGATAGTTACTGCAATGGCTGATATGCGAAGGAACTGAGAGAATGGGATGGAGTCCTTACAGGAAGTGGGGTGTGAGGAGCTGTGGTCGAGGTAGCTGTGGGAGTCGGTAGGCTTGTAATGGATATTGATGGACAGTCTATCACAAGAGATTGAGACAGAGAGGTCAAGGAAGGGAAAGGAAGTGTCAGAGATGGACCACGTGAAAATGATGGAGGGGTGGAGATTGGAAGCAAAACTAATAAATTTTTCCAAGTCCCGACGAGAGCATGAAGCAGCACCGAAGTAATCATCGATGTACCGGAGAAAGAGTTGTGGAAGGGGGCCGGAGTAGGACTAGAACAAGGAATGTTCCACATACCCCATAAAGACACAGGCATAGCTCTTTAGTTCTGTTGAAGGGTCATGAGGACTCAAAACGTCAACTCTTTTCTTCTCCTTCGATGCTGCCAGACCTGCTGAGTTTTTCCAGGTAATTCTGTTTTTGTTTTGGATTTCCAGCGTCCGCAGTTTTTTGTTTTTATCTCTGGAACAAGGAATGTTCCACATACCCCATAAAGAGACAGGCATAGCTGGGGCCCATGCGGGTACCCATAGCCACACCTTTTATTTGGAGGAAGTGAGAGGATTTGAAGGAGAAATTGTTCAGTGTGAGAACAAGTTCAGCCAGACGGAGGAGAGTTGTGGTGGATAGGGATTGTTCGGGCCTCTGTTTGGGGAAGAAGCTAAGGGCCCTCAGACCATCCTGGTGGGGAATGGAGGTGTAGAGGGATTGGACGTCCATGGTGAAAAGGAAGCGGTTGGGGCCAGGGAACTGGAAATTGTTGATGTGACGTAAAGTGTCAGAGGAATCACGGATGTAGTTGGGAAGGGACTGGACAAGGGGAGAGAGAATGGAGTCAAGATAATGAGAAATGAGTTCCATGGGGCAGGAGCAAGCTGACACGATCGGTGTACCGGGACAGTTCTGTTTGTGGATTTTGGGTAGGATGTAGAAGCAGGCCGTCCGAGGTTGGGCGACTATCAGGTTGGAAGCTGTGGGAGGAAGATCCCCAGAGGAGATGAGGTCAGTGACAGTCCTGGAAACAATGGCTTGATGTTCAGTGGTGGGGTCATGGTCCAGGGAGAGGTAGGAGGAAGTGTCTGCGAGTTGACGCTCAGCCTCCGAGAGGTAGAGGTCAGTTATCTCACTACACTCCAACCCTTTGATTCAAATTTAGGGTATTCGAAAAGAGAAAGCTGTGAAAGTTCAATTTCTTGACTAGATAATCAGATTCAAGTAAAGGGAGGATGTTCAAATTAAACTAGTTGCAACAGCAGTAAACTGCAGTATAAAAAAAAAACAGCCCAAGCAAGCATTATGCCCCTGGCACACATCAATGAAATGAAACAGAATAGAAGCACCTAATGTCTTTTGAAACTTGCACATTCATTAACTGCTAAAAATTATTTTTCTTTCAAATTCTGACAGCATTGCCATGAATTGCACTGCAAAATCCAGGCCTATATTTCATGTACAGATAGGTGGTGCTCTGGACCAAGTTTCTGAAGTCTGTCTCGCATTTCCATTGCCCATCTTAGATATAAAAACCCTATATTCATTAATTAACCACAGGCAACAACAAGGGAAGTTTACGAGTAGAATATAACAAGGAATGAACAGGGATTAGAGATAAAAACAAAAAACTGCGGATGCTGGAAATAGAAGTTTGTCCATGTTCACCATGTTCTCTCTCCTATGAGCTTCCTGCTCCCCCTATCCTCTCTTAATCTCTGCCTCCAGGTAAACTCCCCAACCCATATTCACTGCCATTCCCTTGACCTTGCCATTTCTCACGAGGCCTTGCTACCCATTGTGCCAATCATAGATCAGGCTATCTCTGATCACTCCCTTGCATCAGTCTCCTCCCACATCCACCTTCATCCTCCCAAACCGACTTCCTCCTGTGTCTGCCTTGGAAATCTCTCTCCTCATTCACTTACAACTGCACTTTCAAAGTCACAAATGTCAAACCTTTGGCCCTCCATTCACCATGACATTTCTGCAGCTACCAATCACATCCCCGCCTCCACATTTGATGCTCTAGTAAAACCATTATTCTGTCTCACACTGGCCATTCCCTGATATGGCCTTCATCTCCACTCTCTTAACTCCAAGGGACATGAACTTGAAAGGACATGGTGGACAACTGGCTTAGCCATTTACTGCTGAATGCAACCATTATTGTGTTCTGCATCTCCTGACAAAACTGCTCACTTCTCTGGATCATCCTGAAATGCAAAGATAGCCCCTGGCTACTTTTCTCAACCGAAATTGTCTTCTAACACCCCTCTTCCCTTTCTCCCACCTTCTCCTCCAAAAACAAGTATGAGGAGCTCATGTACTGCTTTGTCCCTAAGATTGAGACCAACCAATCAGTTGTATTTGCCACTTCCCTCCCTTCCCCTAGCCCACCAGGTCACTTCTTCTAAGGTTCATCGCTCCCCTAGCCCTGAGCTTACATCTCTAGGTTCTCTCTTAACTCTCCTCTGCTCTCTCTGAGCTCATCTTGTCCACGAGATCCTTGCTCTCTCAATCCTATTCCCATTAAACTGCTGACCACCCAACTTCCCTTTCTATTTCCTATTTTATCTCACACTGCTTATGGTTCTCCCTCCTCAATCACTGTCCCGCTTCCCTTAAAATCTGTTGTCATCACCCCTCTCCTCGAAAAAAAATCCTTGACGCCACCATCCTTGAAAATTACTGCCCCATCGCCATGCTTCTTTCCTCTCCAAAGTACTCTTCAATCAGGTTTCTGGGCCAGTTATGTACTGAAATGGCTCTTACCAAAGGCACAAATACAACCTATATGACAGTGGCAAAGGTGCGCTTTCCCTCCTCATGACCTGTCTGTAGCCTTTAAGTCAGTTGACCACACCATTCTCTTCCAAAACTACTCCACCGTCACCCAGGTGGGTGGGGCTTCCATCACATGGTTTCATTCTTTTGTCTAATCATAGTCAAAGAATCACTTGCAATGACTTCCCTTCTTGCTCCTGCTTCATTACCTCTGGGTGTACCCCCAAGGATCGATACTTGTCACCCTCCTATTCCTCATCAACATCTGCCCATCGGCGACATCATATGAAAATGCATCGTCAGCTTGCACATGTATGCTGGTGACATCAAGGTCTACCTCAGCACCACCTCTCTCAAAGTCTCCACTGTGTCTAAATTGTTAGACTTCTTGCTTGACATCCAGTTTTGGATGAGCAAAAATTTCCTCCAGCTAAATATTGGGAAGATTGAAGTTATTGTCTTCCATTCCCGCCACAAGTTCCATTCCCAAGCCACCAAAAATCTCTCTCCCTGGCTTCTGTCTGAGGATGAACCAGATTGTTCGAAAACTTGGTGTTGTATTAGACCTTGAGATGAGCTTACAAACAACTATCTGCACCGTCATTCAGACCGCCTATCATAATACCGTAATCTTCGTAACATCACCCTGCCACAGCTCAAGTGCTACTGAACCCCTCCTTCATGCCTTTTTTACCTCTATAATTGACTATTTCCATGCACACCTGGCCCGCCTTCCATTTTCTAGAATCATTGGATGGTTGCAGCACAGAAGGAGGTCAATGGTCCTGTTGGGTTTGTGTTGGCTCTCTGCAAGAGCAACTCAGCCAGTTCCATTCACTGCCTTTTCCCTGTTGCCCTGCAATTCTTTTCCCTTCAGACATTTATACAACCCCCTTTTGAAAACTCCAGTTGTATCTGCCTCTACCTTACTCTCAGGTGGTGAATTCCAGATTCTAACTACCTGCTGTGTAAAAAAGGTTTTTTTTCTCATGTCACCATTATTTCCTTTGCCAATCACCTTAAATCAGTGTCCTCTGGTTTTCAACCCTCCCAGCAATGCAAACAGTGTCTCCCTATCTATTCTGTCTGGATCCCTCATGATTTTGAACATCTCTATCAAATATTCTCTTAATCTGCTCTTTCCTAAGAAGAACATCTTCAACTTCTCTAATCTATCCACCTAGCTGAAGTTCCTCACCTGGGGAACCACTCTTGTATATTTTCTTTGCACCCTCTCTAATGCCTTCACATCCTTCCTGAAGTGTGGTGCGGAGAACTGGACACAATGCTCTAGTTGAGACCTAACCAGAGTTTTATAAAGATTCATCATTGAAGAAGTATTGCTCTTCTCTCCAACAGGATTTCTGTCTCTCTCTTTTGCCTTGTTCACCTTCATTGCTTTCAATTTCTCTCCTGGTGTTTGACAAGGTGTTTACTAACACCCACTTTCACAGTCATATTTCCTTCCTCAGTGACTGTCTCCATCTCCGACTTACCCCACGTGGATTTCAACTGAAGTTCCATCCCTCATATTTCGAACCCACCCAGGATTACAGGTATCTCCGGGATATACAATGCTCCTCGGACTGCTGTTCTCGTCGCATCCTGAGATCCACACTCAGTGCCATGCACCGCCATATGAACACACTTGACCTCTCTCTCCAGCAGCACCGCTGCACCCTATTTCTAAGCTGCCTGTGCCCCCAGTTTCATTTTATTCTTCGTCTCATCTGACGCCTCAACAAGAAACTTTGTCTCTTTCTTTCAGGTGCAAAGGAATGCAAGCTCCAACAACTCATCGACACCAATGCCCATCCAGGACCCTCCACCCCTACTTGTCCTTCTGTCCCCATCCCGTCTTCCAATCCCAGCTCCGGCTGTATATTCGCCATACCCCCTGACCTTCCCCTCTCCGACGCTGAATGTTCAGTGCTCAGCAAAGGACTTAGTTTCATACCCTTACACCCTCATCTCAATGAATTTTGGGCTCGGTGCAATGCTGAACTCTTCTTCCACCGCCTCCGTCTCCATGCTCACTTCTTTGGGCAGGAGTCCTCTCCCCATTCAACGGATCTTTTTACCCACCTCCAATATTCTCCTTCCACCTGGACCCCTCCCTCTGGATTCTTACCTTCTCTTGATCTTTTCATTGGGAACTGTCGGCGTGACATCAGTCATCTCAATTTCTCTCACCCACTCTAACCTGTCTCTCTCTGAACCTGCTGCATTCCGTTCTCTCAGGTCCAACACTGACATTGTCATCAAACCTGCTGACAAGGGTGGTGCTGTTGTTGTCTGGCACACTGACCTCTACCTCGTAGAGGCTAAGCGTCAACTCGCAGACACTTCCTCCTACCTCTCCCTGGACCATGACCCCACCACTGAACATCAAGCCATTGTTTCCAGGACTGTTACTGACCTCATCTCCTATGGAGATCTTCCTTCCATAGCTTTCAACTGCATAGTCTCCCAACCTTGGACGGCCCGCTTCTACCTCCTACCCAAAATCCACAAACAGGACTGTCCCAGCAGACTGATCGTGTCAGCCTGTTTCTGCCCCACGGAACTCATTTCTCGTTATCTTGACTCCATTCTCTCTCCCCTTGTCCAGTCCCTTCCCAACTACATCCATGATTCCTCTGACACCCTACATCATATCAACAATTTCCAGTTCCCTGGCCCCAACCATCTCCTCTTCACCATGGACGTCCAATCCCTCTACACCTCCATCCCCCACCAGAATGGTCTGATGGCTCTCCACTTCTTCCTCAAACAGAGGCCCGAACAATCCCCATCCACCACTACTCTCCTCCATCTGGCTGAACTTGTTCTCTCACTGAACAATTTCTCCTTAAACTCGTCACACTTCCTCCAAATAAAAGGTGTGGCTATGGGTACCCGCATGAGCCCCAGTTATGCCTGTCTCTTTATGGGGTATGTGGAATATTCCTTGTTCCAGTCCTACTCCGGCCCCCTCCCACAACTCTTTCTCCGGAACATCAATGATTGCTTCGTGTTCTCATCTGGACCTGGAAAAATGTATTAATTTTGCTTCCAATTTCCACCCCTCCATCATTTTCACATGGTCCATCACTGACACTTTCCTTCCTTGACTTCTCTGTCTCAATTTCTGGTGATAGACTGTCCACCAATATTCATTACAAGCCTACCAACTCCCACAGCTACCTCGACTACCGCTTCCTGTAAGGACTCCATCCCATTCTCTCAGTTCCTTCACCTCTGTTGCATCTGTTCTGATGATGCCACTTTCAAAATCAGTTCCTCTGACATGTCTTCCTTCTTCCTTAACCGAGGTTTTCCACCCACGGTGGTTGACAGGGCCCTCAACCGTGCCCAGCCCATCTCCCGCGCATCCGCCCTCACACCTTCCTCTCCCTCCCAGAACCATGATAGAGTCCCCCTAGTCCTCACTTATCACCCCAGCAGCCTCCTCATTCAAAGGATCATCCTCCGCCATTTCCGCCAGCTCCAGCATGATGCCACGACCAAACACATCTTCCCTTCACCCCCCCCCTGGCGGCATTCCACAGGGATCGTTCCCTCCAGGATACCCTGGTCCACTCCTGCATCATCCCTTACACCTCAACCCCCTCCCACGGCACCTTCCCATACAACATCAGAAGGTACAACACCTGCCCCTTTACTTCTCCTCTCCTCACCATCCAAGGGCCCAAACACTCCTTTCAAGTGAAGCAGCATTTCACTTGCACTTCCCTCAATTTAGCCTACTGCATTCGCTGCTCCCAATGCGGTTTCCTCTACATTGGAGAGACCAAACGCAGACTGGGTGACAGCTTTGCGGAACACCTTCAGTCTGTCTGCAAGCATGACCCAGACCTCCCTGTCACTTGCCATTTCAACACTCCACCCTGTTCTCATGCCCACATGTCCGTCCTTGGCCTGCTGCATTGTTCCAGTGAAGCTCAACCCAAACTGGAGGAACAGCGCCTCATCTTCCGACTAGGCACTTTACAGCCTTCCGGACTGAATATTGAGTTCAACAATTTTAGATCATGAACTCTCTCCTCCATCCCCACCCTCTTTCCTATCCCTCCTTTTTTCGAATAATTTATATTGATTTTTCTTTTCCCACCTATTTCCATTATTTTTAAATGTATTTCCATCCATTGTTTTATCTCTACCTTTTAGCCTATTTTGATCCCTTCCCCTCACTCCACCCCCACTAGGGCTATCTGTACCTTGCTTGTCCTGCTTTCTGCCTTTAATGTCACCTATTAGCACATTCTTTAGATAATATCACCACCTTCAACACCTCTTTGTCTTTTTGTCTATGACATCTTTTGGCTATCTCCACCTATCACTGGCCCTCTATCCAGCTCTACACACCCCCCACCCCCCGCAACCCCCTTAATTCAGCTTATATTTCACCTCTTTTCTATGTTTCCTTAGTTCTGTTGAAGAGTCACATGGATTCGAAACATTAACTGTGTTCCTCTCCGCAGATGCAGTCAGACCCGCTGAGTTTTTCCAGGTATTTTTATTTTTGTTTTGGATTTCCAGTATCCACAGATTTTTGCTTTTACTTTTTTATCATAACTTTGTTGCTCTTGTACCCTATGCCTCTATTTATAAAACCCACGATCCCCCCACGCCTTTTTAACCACTTTCTCAATCTGCTCTGCCACCTTTAACAATTTAAGTACATATATCCTTGGGTCTGTTTGTTCCTGCACTCCCTATAGAATTGTACTCTTTAGGCTATATTGCCTTCCCTCATTTTTCTTGCCAGCATGTGTTACTTCTCACTTTTCTGCATTAAATTTCCTCTGCCCATTCCACCAGCCTATCTTAGTCCTCTTGAAGTTTATCACTATCTTCCTCCATGTTCACAATACTTCCAAGTTTGGTGACATCTGCAAATTTCTAAATTGTGCCTTGTATGCATAAGTCTATGCCATTAATCTATGTCAAGAAAAACAGAGGCCTAATATCAACCTCTGGGAACCCGATTGAATATCATATCCTTCTGTCTGAAGAACAACAGTTCACCACTACTCTGTTTCCTGTCACTTAGTCAACTTTGAATCCATGCTACCACTTTCCTTTTTTATTCCACAGGCTTCAATTTTGCTGGCAAGTCTATTATGTTGCATTTTATCAAATGCCTTTTGGAAGTTTGTATACATCACATTAACTGCATGACCTTCATCAACCCTCTCTGTTATCTCATCAATAACTCAAGTTATTTTAACACAATTTGCCTTTAACTGCGCAGGCTTTCTCAAACTATTCCACACGTCCTTGTGATGGTTCATTTTACCCCGCATTATTGTCCCTAAAGGTTTTCCTACCACTAAGGTTAGAGTGACTTGCCTGTAGTTGCTGGATTTATCCTTATAACCTCTATAAATTGGAGTTCATCCAAAACTCTGCTGTTCATGTCCTCACAACAAGTCTTGATCATCTCATCACTCCTATGATTACTGACCTCCATTGGCTCCAGGTCAAGCAACACCTTGATATTAAAATTCTTATCTTTGTTTTCAAATCTCTCCATGGCCTTGCCACCCCCCTATCTCTGTAAGCTCCTCCAGGGACACGACCCTGGAAGATAACTGCAATCCTCTAATTTTGGCTTCTTGAGCATCCCTGATTTTAATTGCTCCATTATTATCTGTGCAAATGAACTCTTAAAACTAAAACATTAGAAAAAAATAAAGATATGAGGCAAGTTCATTGCCATTTTATTTGATCTGAATACCAAATTAAAACACGATAAAAGGGGAGCTACAAGGATAACATCATGAGGTACAGTAATATCAATGCAATGGAGCAACTATAAGGAGGAAGCAACACTCACTGACCATTGTGGCTATTCCTTTAAGGAAGTAATAGGTAATTTTGTAATAACAGAACAACCAATGCAAAGGACATAAAACAGGATGGTGTCAACCAGAGTTTCTTCCACTATATTGGGGAGTTTAGCTCAATCATCTCGCAAGGTTAGCCAGAAAGTTTGCAGATATTTTCCCTGAGGTGATCAAAAAAGGCAGGAAATGATAAGGACAGATTGTACATGGACTGTACAAGAGTTTGAAGGGCCAAATGGCCTTTTCATGTTGTATGCTACCTTACGATCTCAGAGCACAGGAAATTAAAAGATAATTTTTTTTGTACATTTAATTGCAAATATTTTCTCGTTTTCAATTTCCTATACTGAGAAAATAAAGTCATTTGACACTCTACAATCCGTTCTATCTTCAATTCCTCTGATTTTGACATTAAATCTAATAAGTATTCCTGCTGGATGTAATCTTAGATTAAGGTTTAACCTTGGTAAAATCTGAAAATGTCAACATCACACAGATGCTTTCACAGAGGGAGTTAATCATCTTCTCTGTTCCAGCAGATCACATTGATGCACAGCGCATCTTCAGTCTTCTACATTTGGTGCAATTAGCTGAGCAAATGTCCATGACCGGCATGGGGTGAGGCATCTCAGAGGCTAATTGCTTTCTTAAAGCTTTTCCTATACCTCTCTACCTTTCTCTCTTTTAAGATGCTCCTCCAAACCTACCTTTAAAGTAAACCTACATTCTCTGTTATATATTTAATTCATTATGTCTGTGTGTGTAAAATTTGCAGTCTATGAACATTGTAACATTTAAAGGTACAGGATGTTCCAATGCTATTACAGTGGTTCCTGCCTAATAACAAGGGTGGGAACCTCTCGGAGTGTTTTGATAGGTTCCCAATGAGGGTCAGTGAGCAACTCTTCTTCAGGGAGTCAGTTTGAGGTGATCTGCCAGCCAAGGAGTGTTACAAACAGGGACAGGAATAGGCTCTGTTCAGTAAGTTAAAAGAAGGGAGCAACAAAATAGGTTCCAAGTTAAAGAGACAGCTGCAGTTAGCAGAGTGATTCTATACTGTGGGCCACTGGGGCAAAGGTATCCCTTTGGAGAGGTGGTGTTCTGCTTGGCACAGCCATAAATCTGAAAGCGTGCTTTGTTGTATCACTCGGGAACCTAGAGATTAAAACCCTGCGAATTGGACCATTGTTAAAGCCATCTGAGTGGGAGAGATGCTTGGAGAGAAGTTCAAGGCAGGATCTTCAAAGGTGGAAATTGGAAACCCTCATGAGAAAGACAAAGCTTCAGCGAGATTGGTTGAATCACAGTGGAACTGACGTCTAGATGGTTTCTTGAGAATTCCATAGACTTTCTCTTGGTGCGTCTATCATTTACTCTGTACTGTGGTGTGTTCAACCAGTTTATCTGTTAATTCACATGTGTGTCATAGTTAGCCTGAATGTTAGAGTATAAGATAAATATTGTAAATTGCTTTATCTTTCTGAACTTGTATAGTAAATTTTGTTTTGGTTTGTTCAAAACCCATGGAATCTTGTGGCTTTATTCCAAAAACAGGTGTCTTGAATCTCAACCTTTAACTACTTTAAGCAAATCGTTACAGGTCCCTAACTGGACCTCCCCCCATGTCCCAGGGTCTGGCCAAGGATTGTAACACTGCTTGCTCAGATCAAACCCATGATTTCTACCATCTAGAAGGGCAAGGACAGCAGATGCATGGGACCACCACCACCTGGAAGTTCCCCTCCAAGCCACTCACCATCCTGACTTGGAATTATATCACTGTTCCTTCACTGTCACTGGGTCAAAATTCTGGAACTCCCTTCCTAACAGCACTGTGGGTGTTCCTGCGCCACATGGACTGCAATGGTTCAAGAAGGCAACTCACCAACACCTTCTCAAGGGCAATTAGGAATGGGCAATAAATGCTGGTCTAGCCAGCAACGCCTACATCCCATGAACGAATAAATTTTTAAAAATCTTTTTTCACCTATCCCAATATCTCCTTACGAAACTTGGTACCAAATTTTGTCTGATAATGCTCCTATGAAGTGCCTTAGAACATTTTACAATGTTAAAGGTGCTATATAAATGCAAATCGTTGTCGTTATATGCCTAGTAGGAGCAGAATTATTCGATATCGGTCAGAAGCAGGAACTCTGGTTGTTTGTTTTCTCCTTGCACACTTAATAGTATCATTGTCCTAGCTGAGATGTACTAATTTAGCACAGGCTGGGACCTTTCTGATCTTTATGACTTTTTTCACACTGGACAATGCATTTAACGACTAAGGAAATTTACTTTCATTGCTAAGTGAATGTGTGATGATGGTGCAAGACAGACAAGTGTGACACACCATGACAGAAGATCCCCTGGTAGGAGTAGCTCCAAACAACAGCAGCTGCACATAGATACTTCCCGTCTTGTGGGGAAGTTTGCACTTTGTCCTCAATCAATTCCCTGAGAGGAAAAACTCACAAAGTGCAGAACTGCAGGCAGAGACAGCCACAATCTGCTACTCCACCAGACTAGTGGACACTTACGTCCTGAGCAACAGCATGCCTGTTTGGGCGTTTCAGAAGAGACAGTGAGGAGCTGGGGCGGTGGGTACAGTGTGCCAAAAGTGGTAAGCCAAAAAACATATAAACAGCTAGTTAAACAAGTCAATGTATTGTGTAATACAAAGATTTTTCAAAGAAATTTAAAAAAATTCCTGCATCCTCCCCTCCCAAAACACATACGATCACAAGTGCAAAATACTGCAGATGCTGGAAATCTGAAATAAAAACAGAAAATGCTGGAAATACTCAGTAGGTCAGAAAGGATCTGTGGAGAGGGAAACAGCATTAATATTTCAGACCAATGACCTTTTATCAGACCAATGGAAGGTCATTGAGCTGAAACATATGATCATGAATTGAAAAGAAATCCCCTGGATATAGCTGATGTAGCTGTATCCGAGAATTGATCAGACTCTTCTTAGCATGCTTTACTTGTAAGAGAACAAAGAGTTCTTTTTGTAAGGTTCCAGTCCCAAACACTAGAGCATTGATAGGGAAAGGTTTTGAAAGACAAGATTGAAAATATTATTCAACAAATAGTTGAGCCTGCTGACATGATCACCATAAGTGTCTCATGGTCTGATGGTCACTCTGTGATGGGAAGTCCGTGTGAACACACACATGTGAAAACAGACATGCATACTTACTCGAAGATGTGTACACATGCACACATAACTCCGCCTAACATTAGTATACCGAGGACAATTGATGGCCTTTTGCTTCTCAGCTGAGATCCACTAATTCAGCAGACACCAGAGATTGAGCCTAGATTTACTGCAGTCATGTTTATTGTAAGTGATTAACGATAAATTAAAATGATGAAAGTTTATTTGAAGGTGCTGATTCATGCATAGAAACAGTGTGATAGACTCTCTGGTATCTCACACAAATGATCGTTCTTGATTGTATCTAGACAATAAGAGGAAGAGTTTCCTCCTATGTTCATACGTACACTAGGGATCAAATCTTTGATCATCCACATCAGTTTGGCTCAATTTGATACTGGCCATTGGCTTTTACCAACAAAGCAATGGACCAATGGGTTAGTTGTTATAATGGGAAACACTATTTTAGTTGGTTCCATTAGGTTAAGAATATGTCAATGATTCATATATTCCACATTAAAACAATGTGCCGTCAATGTTGTTAGTGAGATATGAGGGAACATCTTGCAAATATTGATCATAATAAGATTGAAGGTTTCAAAGGGAGAAGGGAGAACCACAAAGCAAGGTTTTAAATTTATGTAAGACAAATTAAAATTGATGAGAAATTAACTGATTGTCGTAAGCTGGCTGAGCTGTTAACGGATAAACCTACCAACAAACATCCAAAGAAGTATTTGCTAAAATACAAAGGCTTTGCATCACCCTAAGAAGCAAATGTTCCATCTGCGTAGTTAATTAACCATGGTCAACAAATGAGGCAGTATCAAACCTCCAAACCCATGACCTCTACCAGCTAGAAGGACAACAGGAACAGGTGCATGGGAACACCACCACTACAAGTTCCTCTCCAAACCACACACCATCCTGATGGGTAGCTTTACTGCTGTTCCTTCACTGTCGCTGGGTCAAAATAATGGAACTCCCTTCCTAGCAGCACTGTGAGTGCACCTACACCACTTGGACTGCAGCCATTCAAGGTGATGGTTCAAGGGCAATTACAGATGGGTAACAAATGCTAGCCTAGCTAGAGATGCCGACACCCTGTGAAAAAATATAAAGATAAAGAAAAAATTTGCAGAAATGTGAAGAAAAGTGGAAATTAGGTGGACTGAAAATTATAGAAAACAATAGAAGGTTAATGGAGTTGAAGGTGCAGATAAGTCATGATCTAATTGAATGGTGGAATAGATTTGAGGTGCTGAATTTTTTAAAATTCATTCATGAATGTTCCTATCACCTTTCCAGATCATGTCTCAGATTTCTCCTTTCAAACCTGAAGAGCCTATGTTTCTCTAATCTTTCCTCACAGCTAAAACTCCTACCATTAGGAGTCCTCTTTGTGGTTTTACTGTCTAATTCTCCAGGGCTTGGATGTGTCCCTTGTGACTCAGAATCACGCTTGTACAAATATTGGCTTGGATTTGCACTGAGATTAATGGTAGGACTATCTGCACAGATTATTGATTTTTAATACAACTTCTGGCAGTTAAATGTAGAAATCTGGAAGTTTCTATCAAAGTTATCCTGCTACTCCACAGGTAGTACCTCACCAGTAGACTCAGCACTGAAATTAATGTAGCAGCATGAAGTTGTGATACATACCCATGGTTAACCACTAAAAATGGCAGTAAATGTTAGGGCTGGTACATTCAGGTGTAAGTGAATTTTTAACAGCCCCGATAAGTCATAATTATAGCCCAACAGCCTCTGTGGCCCTGAAAATTTAATTTTATAAGTGTAGAATCTCATTCCTTCAGAATTTAATTAGTGTTGGAGATTTTAAAATATTAAAACCAATTTTAAAATTTTTTCTTTCTCTTTTATTTCTTTCACTTAATCCCAAATTTCCCTCCCTTTCTTTATGTTGCTTTCTGAACATGATTTAAATCAAATTTATACTTTCTGCTTTGGACTCTGCAGTGGGTATTGTAACTTGGAAAAGTGAGTGGCTTTTGGAATGGGCAGCTGGTTAAAATGGCTGGAATTGGTGGTGTTTTGGGAAGCTTGCAGCAACCCACTGGCTTCCACCTTTAATTTTAGCGCATTAGTCGGAGTGCGGGAAAGCCCATGGGAGAGGTGGATTGTCAATTATAATGTGTAAAGGGCTCATTAAGAGCTGCTTTAGCTATGGATTTGAATTTTAACTGTGTTTGCATGAATTTTCTGGGCTTTGTGGAAATCAAGGTGAGAGTACATGGGGATTGAGGAGGCTGAACAAGTGACAGACAAAAAATCTTTTAGGTACTGAGACCTCACATCTGCTTCCTTGCCGAAATGAAAGGCTTTTGTTCACAGGATTTATTCTGAGTGTGTGCTTTCACTGTGTTAGAGGTGATTTCCAAAACTTTGGAGATCATTTCTAACACTTTGGAGCAAGGTGCCCTCTAATTCTTTTGGAGCATAGGCTCCTTTTAATTTTTTTAGCTTAGCCGCGCATGCATGGTAACATAAAGGGGCTGACTTGTGCACGGTCTGTGTGGGAACTTTCAGGTTTTGGAGCTGTGAGGGCTCTGCCTACACCTGTGCAGGGGCAGACTTGGATATTGGGACATGAGGCAGCTTCTGGTGCTTTGACTGTGAGGCTGGGGTGATAGTTGGTTTGCGGTGGAGGTGGTGAGCAACAAGTGAGAAGTCAAAGCACTTTGAATAGACTTCCAACTTCCCTCTTCACCTCTCTCCATCTTTCCTCTCACGACCCACCCACACTTCACTGCTAGCGATGAGCTGGAGAGCACCTTGCTGTATTTTAGTGAAGGCCAAGATGAGATCTCCATCAATCGTGTTTAAGGTGTGCGCTCTGAGTTTGCAAGGTATTGGTGAGGGTCAGCATGCACTCAGTTTCCCGCTGCAACTGATGATCCATGCAGATGGGCACTCTTAGCATGCACATAGAATATGAAGGCCTGTGACATTATGGCACTCTTGTTAAAGACGGACACCTCCAATGGTGGATGGTCTGCATGAGACATGTGGCGCTGCATCCTCAGAGAGTGGCTTCCTCTCAGAAATCTTTGCCCTCATCCTGCAGCACCTCCTGAGGGATACTTGATGGGTCTGTGGGAGATGAAAGACATGATTTACCAACTGTCAAGATAAGAAGGTGTTAAGTTATCATTGTGCACATGATCATATTCTGCAGTCTGCTGACATCAAGTTAACATGAGTGAGTGTTGTATGCTATGTGGCTGTGAGATATTTAATTCTGTAGCTGGGAGTCCCCATCTCCAATGGCAAGGCAGGTTGAGACTCAGCCTATCTCCAGCGCTTACTTCTCTACAGATTTCAGCATGGAAATTGCTGGAAGACCATCTCTGGTTTTTTTGCCTCTCCTTGGTGTTCTGTGATCTCTCTCCTCCAGTAAGGAGGAAAAATTGAGACCACAGAAACATAGAAACTAAGAGCAGGAGTTCGAGCCTGCTCCGCCATGGCTGATCATTCAACTCAATAGCTTGCTCCCACTTTCTCCCCATATCCTTTGATCCCTTTTGCCCCAAGAGCTATATCTAACTCCTTCTTGAAAGCATACAATGTTTTGGTCTCAACTACTTTCTGTGTTAACGAATTCCACAGGCTCACCACTCTCTGGGTGAAGAAATTTCTCCTCATCTCAGTCCTAAATGGTCTACCCCATATCCTCAGACGGTGACCCCTGGTTCTGGACTCCCCCATCATTGGGAACATCCTTCCTGCATCTACACTGTCTAGTTCTATTAGAATTTTACAGGTTTCTATGAGATCCCCACTCATTCTTCTGAATTCCAGCGAATATAATCCTAACCGACTCAATCTCTCCTCATATGTCAGTCCCGTCATCCCAGGAATCAGTTGGGTAAACCTTCGCTGCACTCCCTCTATAGCAACTACATCCTTCCTCAGATAAGGAGACCAAAACTGCACACAATATTCCAGGTGTGGTCTCACCAAGGCCCTGTACAATTGCAGCAAGACATCCCTGTTCCCGTACTCGAATCCTCTGGTTATGAAGGCAAACATACCATTTGCCTTCTTTACCGCCTGCTGCACCTGCAGGCTTACCTTCAGCGGCTGGTGTACAAGGGCACCCAGGTCTCGTTGCACATTCCCCTCTCTCAATTTATAGCCATTCAGATAATAATCTGCCTTCCTGTTTTTGCTACCAAAATGGATAACCTCACATTTATCCACATTATACTGCATCTGCCATGCATCTGCCCACTCACTCAGCTTGACCAAATCACACTGAAGCATCTCTGCATCCTCCTAACAGTTCACCCTCCCACCCAGCTTTGTGTCATCTGCAAATTTGGAGATATTACATTTCATTCTCTCATCTAAATCATTAATATATATTGTGAATAGCTGGGGTCCCAGCACCAATCCCTGCAGTAACCCACCAGTCACTGCCAGCCATTCGGAAGAAGACCCGTTTGTTCCTACTCTTTGTTTCCTGTCTGCCAACCGGTTTTCTATCCATCTCAATACACTACCCCCAATCCCATGCACTTTAATTTTACAATCTCTTTTGTGGGACTTTGTTGAAAGCCTTCTGAAAGTTCAAATAAACCACATCCACTGGTTCCCCCTCATCAATTCTACTAGTTACATCCTCGAAAAATTCCAGTAGATTTGTCAAGCATGATTTCCCTTTCATAAATCCATGCTGACTCTGTCCGATTCTGCCACTGTTTTCCATGTGCTCAGCTATTAAATCTTTTATAGTGGACTCTAGAATTTTCCCCACTACCGACGTCAGGCTGACTGGTCTATAATTCCTTGTTTTCTCTCTGCCTCCCTTTTTAAATAGTGGGGTTACATTAGCTACCCTCCAATCTGTAGGAACTGTTTCAGAGTCTATAGAATCTTAGAAGATGACCACTAATGCATCCACTATTTCTAGGGCCACTTCCTTAAGTACTCTGGGATGTAGATTAGCAGGCCCTGGGGATTTATCGGCCTTCAAGTCAATCAATTTCCCCATCACAATTTCTCTACTAATACTGATTTCTTTCAGTTCCTCCCTCTCTCTAAACCCTGTGTTCCCCAACATTTCTGGTATGTTATTAGTGTCCTCCTTTGTGAAGACAGAACCAAAGTATGTATTTAGTTGGTCAGCCATTTCTTTGTTCCTCATTATAAATTCCCGTTTCTGACTGTAAGGGACCTATCTTTGTCTTCACCAATCTTTTTATCTTCACATTCCTATAGAAACTTTTACAGTCACTTTTTATGTTCCCTGCAAGCTTACACTCATACTCTATGTTCCCCTTCTTAATCAATCCCTTGGTCGTCCTTTGCTGAATTCTAAACTGCTCCCAATCCTCAGGTCTGTTGTTTTTTCTGGACAATTTGTATGCCTCTTCCTTGCATCTAATACTATCTCTAATTTCCTTTATAAGCCATAGTTTGGCCACCTTTCCTGTTTTACTTTTGCGCCAGACAGGAATAAACAACTGTTGCAGTTCACCATGCGCTCTTTGAATGTTTGCCATTGCTTATCCACCATCATCCCTTTAAGTAACGTTTCCCAATCCATCATAGACAACTCGTGCCTCATACCATCATAGTTTCCTTTATTAAGATTCAGGACTCAAGTCTCAGAATCAACTACGTCACTCGCCGACTTGATGAAGAATTCTATCATCTTATGGTCACTCATCCCCAAGGGGCCTCGCACAACTAGATTGCCAATTATTTCTTTCTCATTACACAATACCCAACCAAGGATTGCCTGTTCTCTCGTTGGTTCCTCAATGTATTGGTCCAGAAAAACATACCGTATACACTCCAGGCATTCCTCCTCTACGGTATTGTTACTAATTTAATTTGCCCAATCTATACGCAGATTAAAGTCACCCCTAATTACAGATGTTCCTTTATTACATGCATCTCTAATTCCCTGTTTAATGCCATTCCCAACATCACCACTACAGTTTGGGGGTCTATATACAGCCCCCACTAATGTCTTTTGTCCCTTAGTGTTTCTCAGCTCTACCCATACAGATTCCATATCGTCGGAGCTAATATCTTTCCTCACTATTGCATTAATTTCCTCTTTAACCAGCAATGCAACTCCACTACCTTTTCCTCTTTGTCGATCCTTCCTAAATACTGAATACCCCTGGATGTTCAGTTCCCATCCCTGGTCACCCTGCAGCCATGTCTCCGTAATCCCGACTATATCATACCTGTTTACATCTATTTGCACGATTAACTAACTCACTTTAATGCGAATGCTCCTCGCGTTAAGGCACAAAGGCTTAAGGCTTGTCTTTTTAACATTACTTGTCCCGTTCCCACTATTTTTCACTGAGGCCCTGTTTGATTCTTGCCCTTGATTTCTCTGTCTATCACTTTTCTTATTCCCCTTTCTGTCTTTTGTTCTTGTCTTTGATTCCCCCTCCTCTGACTCCTTGCATAGGTTCCCATCCCCCTGCCATTTTAGTTCAAGCCCTCCCCAACCACTCTAGCAAATATTCCCCCTAGGACATCAGTCCTGATCCTGCCCAGGTGTAACCCGCCCAGTTTGTACTGATCCCACCTCCCCCAGAACCGGTCCCAATGTCCCAGGAATCTGAAACTCTCCCCTTCACGCCAACTCTTCAGCCATGTATTCATCCGATATATCCTGCTATTTCTACTCGGACTGGCATGTGGCACTGGTAGTAATCCTGAGATCATTACCTTTGAGGTCCTACTTTTCAACTTACTTTCTAACTCCCTATTTTTTGCTTTTAAACCTCATCCCTTTTTTTACCTCTGTCGTTTGTACCAATGTGTGCCACGATCACTGGCTGCTCACCCTCCCCCTTCAGAGTGTCCTCCAGCTGCTCTGAGACATCCTTGACCCTAGCACCAGAGAGGCAACATACCATCCTGGAGTCTTGTTTGTGGCCACAGAAATGCCTAGCTATTCCCCTTACAATTGAATCCCCAATAACTATTGCATTCCCACACTTCTTACTGCTCCCCTGTGCAGCGGAGCCAACTGCAGTGCAATGAATTTGGCTGTTGCTGCTTTCTCCTGAGAGGCCATTTGCCCCAACAGTATCCAAAGAGGTATATCTGTTTTGCAGGGGAAAGCCACGGGAGATTCCTGCACTGCCTGCCTAGTACTCTTGCTTTGCCTGGTGGTCACCCATTCCCTTTCTGCCTGTGGACTCTTAGCCTGTGGTGTGACCACCTCTCTATACGTGCTATCCACGATACTCTCTGCCTCACAGATGCTCCTCAGTGTCCCCAGCCGCCTCTCTAGCTCCAAAACCTGGGCTTCCAGGAGCTGCAGCTGGAGACACTTCCCGCACATACGCTGGCCTCAGGAACTGGAAATGTGCCCGGCTTCCCACATAGAGCAGGAGGAACACACCACGGCTTTGAGCCCTCCTGCCGTGACCTGCCCCTTTAAATTAAATTAAACCTTTTGGAAGATACTTAATATCAATTACTCTCAGGCCCTTCTTCCCTGCTCCTCGTTGTTACAGAATATAGCCCCTACAAACAATGAACCACAAAATAAGACCTTAAAAACTATAAGCTATAAGCTATAAAAGTAGTAAATGCTTACCCAGCCATACTCATGGCATTCAAAGGATCATCTCGTTCCCTCCTCACCAAACTCCCTCAGTCACCCCTGCTCTCCCGGCTTCTCTTCAACTCCCGTCTCTTCTCACACTCCTCTTCAATTCCTGACTACTCTCGCGCTCCTCTTCAACTCCCAACTCCTCTTGCACTCCTCTTCAACTCCTGACTCCTCACGCACTTCTCTTCAACTCCCGTCTCCTCTCGTGGTCCTCTTCAATTCCTGACTCCTCTCGCGCTCCTCTTCAACTCTCAACTCCTCTTGCGCTTCTCTTCAACTCCCTGCTCCTCTCTCACTCCTTTTCAACTCCCGGCTCATCGTGCGCTCCTTTTCAACTCCCGACTCCTCTAGGTGCTGCTGACTGCCTGTCCCAGAGTCCTCCTCTCGTTCTCTCCTCTAGCTGCCGCTGACTGCCTGTCCCAGAGTCTCCTCTTGCTCTCTCCTCCCAATGAGTGAAGGTTATGGAGTGTGTTGCATGGATGGATCAGCAACATTTTTGTGGAGGAGTCACTGTGAGAGATAGGTGTGACATTACATACTTGACTGTGTCATGCCACTCACCTTTCCAGACCTGATTAGATCATTAAACCTCTTCTGGCACTGCATCCAGGAGTGTGGCACCACAATTTTCAGCTACTTCTCACACGCCTTCTTGTTGTGTTGTGGCAGGATTCATTCCCCCCCCCCCCAAATCAGGATCACCCTGTAGGCCCTTACAGCCTGCAACATCAGCTCTAGGGAGGCACCAGTGAAGTGAGGTACTGTTTTGCAACACAGTGTGTTCATTGCTGCAGTTTCTTGCTCTGTTGAAACACCTGACCAATCCTTCAAGTTTCACCCTAGCAGGATCCCTTTAAATATTTCAGTGGACGTCAACTCATAGATGTCATCATCATGGTCACACTTGCCAATTTATTGGGAAACCTGACATCAGATGCAAATACAATGGCTGTGTTAGAAAGCCACTGACAAACGCATTGCTGAATGTTCCAGGTGCCCTACTCGCTTCTGGGCTCCCCCACTGCCAGCAGGCCAGAAAGTTAAAATCCAGCCTGTGTTGGCTCAGTACAGACTCTTCAAACTGATTTGTGTCACATGTTCTGCTTATACAGGCCACTGATCCCCTGTAAAGGACATCACACCAGGTAATAGACATGATGGTAAGTTGCTAGTCAAAAGGCCACGACAGCTCCATGGGTAGTGGTCAGCATGTTGACCAGTTCCACTGCTGACTGCAAAATCTGGGTCATTGTGTGATTGATGATTTGCACCCACTACACCTCGGTTTTAAAAGGAGAATCCCAGATGAATTATTAGGAGTGAAATAACCCTGATAAATCTAGCACCAAACCTGCAATATTTTAGTGTGTATCTGTTTAACATGTTTAATTTTGTTTTTAAAATGGAAGTGAAGTTTCTTTGGATGGATTGTCACGCTTACGTAGGATCTAATCATCCTTATGTCATTTTTTGTGACTGGCGTAATTTGACTTCTGCCTTTTAAACTCACATGCTGGGGGAGGCAAAAAATATCACCTGGCTGAAAATAAGATTCCTTTCCATTAAAGCAATGTTCCCTGAGCAAATGAGATATGTTCAAAGAGGCCCCTTTGTCTTAAGAAAGACATAATATGGACATCCCATCACTAACTTCTGACTCTATGAATGCATTAGAAGTACCCCTTTCCCAAGATGAAATACTAAAGGCAATTAAATCCATGCAAAGGGCCTGATGGATTTCCAAAAGAATTTAATAAAAAAGTTATCACAGCTTTCTCCATTACTACTGTTTCTGTTTTCGGAATGCTTTCTCTTTAAAACGCAACCTCCTAAACTGCGTGAGGCATCTTTGTCTATTCTTTTAAAGAGGGATAAGGTTCCTCTGCATTGCATTTCATACCGGCCTATCTCCCTTTTAAATGCAGATGTCAAGATACTAGCTAAGCGCCTTAGCCCACCGTCTTGAACCTGTCCTTCCGTCTATTATCTCTCCTGACCAGATGGGTTTTATACAGGACAGGCAATCCTCTAATTTAAGGTGTCCTTTCAAAATTATTCATACACATTCAAATACTCATCTCCCTGAGTTTCTTATAACTATGGATGCAGGGAAGGCTTTTGATAGACTGGAATGGGGCTACCTTTTTTTAATTCTTCAAAAATTTGGATTTGGACCCATTTTTATGAAATGGATAAAACTATTGTATTCCTCACTGATTACTTCAGTACATGGAAATAATATCCACTCTTTGACCTCCATTGAGGTATCAAGCAGGGCTGTCCCCTTTTCCCCCTCTGCTTTTTGCTATTGCTATTGAGCCCCTGGCACTTTCATTGTGGAGCTGTGGAGATATACAGGGGGATATACGTGGTGGAGTTGAGCAGTGTGGCAATTATGGTTTTAGGTAATGTGTGCTATAACTTTAAGACAAATGTTATAAAGGAAGATCACATGATTTTGTGTAACCAGAAGAGTAGCATGGGCTACCTCTGTTGTCAATAGTTAGAGTCAGAAGTATGGAGAAAGGGTTTGAAGTGAAAGTACACATGTGTAGCGGCTGAGTACCTTCATAAATAAACAGTTCCACCTAAGAAGTATCTGCTGATCAACTCTATCTATAATACCAACTCAGCCATCCCACAACAAGCATGCAACTGGGATTCAAAGGTCTCAACAAACTGGTGACGAGGAAACTGCGAGGATCGAAGGAAGACACAATGAACTGCCATCGAGAGTAAAGTCACTTAACAGAAGAAATCGAGAGAAACTAAATCAGGCTGTACCTCGCACAGTAATTGTGAGTAGAATTTCCAAATCGTCAAAATAATCCCCCCACAAAATGCTGCAATTCGGAATGATTGATCCTTTCGATCCAGCCATGGATGATTGGTCTCATTATACTGATTGCCTCGCGTTCTATTTCCAAGCGAACGACATTATGGGAGAAGAGAAGAGGCGGGTGATCCTCTTATCTAAATGTGGGAATAAAGCTTATGGCTTCATTCAAAGTTTGGTGGCAACCAATGCCCCAGATTCAAAAAATTTTGATAAATTGGTGGATCTTGTGAAGGGTCATTGCCAGCCAAAGCCCTCAGTAACAATGCAACGGTTCAAGTTTAACTTGAGAAATAGAGCCTCGGGTGAGACAGTTGCTTTTTATGTGGCAAGTTTGAAACCGTTAACAGAACATTGCAAGTTTGGTACATCTCTAAATGACATGCTGCAAGATCGTTTAGTGTGTGGTGTGAATGAGGACACAATTCAGAAGATATTACTGTCTGAAACAAATTTGGATTTTAAGAAGGTGCTAGAGATAGCACTGGCCATGGAAAGCACAGTAAGGGATTCAAAAGCCATACAGGGAGCACAAAATGGTGCTGTCCTCCACGATGGGAGGGAAGACCCAACCAAAAATGGCACAAAAATGCAAGACTCTGCTGAGAAGCGGGAAACAGCCCTTTCTGGCAGAAAAATAAAAAGAAACAATTTGGCAGCTAAAATAAGGAATAATTGCAACAGAGGTGGAAACATGCAATCTTACAACGATTGGCAGTTTAAAAAATTCAAATGTTTGTCATCGAAATGGACACAAAATGAGACCGTGCAAGAAAAGAATCAGGCAGACTTTCAAACAAAAGAAAAATCCTGTGGGATCCACAATGGAGAAGAGCCTGAAGCAACAAATTCAGATATTTATTCATTATTTAATTTTAAGGTTCGCAAGGCAGAACCAACATATGTAACCGTGAAGGTAAATGGCAGACCTATTAGAATGGAAATGGACACAGGAGCTTCCACTACAGTAATTGATGAACACATCTTCAAATATCTGAATTATGGTGAACATAAATTAAATTGAGAAAGGACAGATGCCAAATTAAAAACTTACATGGGTAAGCACATCCAAGTCAAAGGCATAAGCAGAGTTACTGTCCATTATAGAAGCCAATCAGTAAACCTAGGCTTCATGGTGGTAACAGGAGAGGGGCCAAGCCTCCTGGGATGAAACTGGCTAAAGGAGATTAAGTTAAAATGGTCTAAACCTTTCCAACTGAGAGCAAGTGGGTTACCAGAGCTACTACAAAAATACACTTCAGTCTTCAAGGATGAACTTGGGAAGATCCAGGGGGTTGCAAGCAAAAATTCATGTGGATCCAGAGGCAAACCCACGATTCACAAAGACAAAACAAGTACCTTATGCACTTCGGGAAAAGGTCGACACCGAACTGGACAGATTAGAGAAACTGGGCATTATACAACCTGTGCAGATCTCAGAATGGACAGCACTAACAGTCCCCGTATTTAAACCTGACCAAAGTGGAGACGACAAATTGACAGTTAATAAAATGGCTAAGCTGGACAAGACATCTCATATCAAAAATCGAAGACCTGTATGCCAAGCTGGCAGGTGGAACCACCTACACGAAGCTTGATGTGAGTCATGCTTATCAACAATTAAAGTTAGAGAAGGCCTCCTGGGAATTTGACACAATTAATATCCACAAGCGGTTGTACCAATATACTCGATTGCCTTTCAGCGTCTCCTCAGTTTGCGCCATCTTCCAGAGAACAATGGAAAGTTTACTGCAGGGACTGCCCCATGTTGTAGTTTATTTAGATGATGTTCTGGTGACAGAACTCTCTGAAAAGGAGCATTTGGTAAGCTTAGAAGAAGTCTTAAAATGTTTCTTGCAGGCTGGAGTGTGTTTAAAAAAAGAAAAATGCCATTCAAAGTGAGTAAGGTAATCTATTTGGGTCACGGGATAGATTCACAGGGCCTCCACCCGGTTGAGGAGAAAGTGAGAGCCATAATAGAGGCTCCTGTGCCAAAGGACACCACCGAGCTCAAATCATTCTTAGGAATGATCAATTATTATGGGCGGTTCTTACCCAATTCGTCTACAGTGCTGGCCCCTCTGCATTCTCTACTCAAAAAGAACCAACATTGGTCTTGGGAGGCGCCCTAGAAAGAAGCTTTCATTAAGGTGAAACAATTGTCGGACTCATCCATTCAATGATTGCAACATTATGACCAGAGGGAAGAATTGGTGTTGATATGTGAGGCATCCCTCTACAGAGGGGGATCAATGCTCTCCCATTAGATGGATGATGACACGGAACAGCCTATAGAATATGTGTCAAGAACACTCACCCCAGCAGAAAAGGGATACTCTCAGATAGAAAAAGACCTGTCAATCATCTTTAGTGTCAAGAAATTTCACCAATAAGTACACAGCCATCATTTTACTGTTATTTCTGACCACAAACCATTGCTATGATTGTTCAGCGAGGACAAAGCTATACTACCCATACCCTTGGCAAGAATGCAACATCGGGTCCTGATCCTGGAAGCATATATGTATACTTTTATACATAGGCCTTGCAATCAAATCGCAAATGCTGATGCACTTAGTTGTTTACCTTTACAAGAAAATGATGAGGATGTCCCAGTTCCACTGGAACTTGTTTTATTGTTAAATTTCTTAGATTCCTCACCAGTATGCGCTCGACAGATCAGAGACAACACAAGTTGGGACCCAGTCTTATCTCTAGTGCGAGAACAAGTGCTTCATGATTGGTCACAAGAGCTTATATCGGACAAAATGAAACTGTACTTCAACAGAAGACATGAAATAACCAGTCAGGATGGTATCTTATTGTGTGAAGCACAAGTGATAGTACCTCCAAAGGGAAGAAAGCCATTGTTAATTGAACTACATAATGCACAACTAGGAATATCCCAAATGAAGACCAAAGCATGCAGCTATCTATGGTCGCTTGGACTGGATGGAGAAATAGAGAGTTTAGTGAAGAATTGTATGCCGTGTCAGCCACTGCAAAAGTTACCTTCAAAAGCTCTGTTACACCTTTGGGAGTGGCCAGGAAGGCCATGGGTATGTTTACACATTGACTATATGGGACCTTTCATGGGAACAATGTTTTTTGTTCATTGTTGATGCCCACTCAAAATGGATGGACATACATGAGGTGAAGTCAGCAATGTCTTCTGCTACAAGTGAGAAGCTACATCAAAGTTTTGCCATCAACAAACTACCAGAAGTAGTCGTTTCTGACAAAGGCACGGCATTTACGAGCACTGAGTTTCAACTGTTTATCAGCCCCAGTGGTATCATGTAAAAACTTCACCATAACACCCTTCCTCAAACGGACTGGCTGAAGGGCAGTTCAACCGTTCAAGGCAGACATAAAAAAGTTAACTGAAGATTCCTTAGCAACTGAGCTAGCACGCTTTCTTTTTCATTATTATATTATTCATTTCACACAACAACAGGTGTCACACCCGCCGAGTGTTGTTGAGACGTCATCTCAGGATGAAATTGAGCTTAATAATGCCGAATTTAGAAGGGAAGGTGGAAAGGAGTGAGGGAAGTCCAAACACTAGACACAATTGGAATAGTCATGAGAGGAAATTTACTGTGGGAGAGACAGCATATGTGAAGAGCTTTGGAGAAGGACCAAAGTGGTTACTGGGTGAAATAAGTGCAGTGACTGGACCTCCATCATGTGGAGATGGAAGGCCGAGTCATACAGAGACATGTGGATCATCTAAGGAAGAGAGAAACAAATCACCAAGAAATGAGTCCACCAGTGTTCATGACCGGGTCAAGGTTTCCTGTTGAGAGAACTCAGACTAGTACAGATGTGTCAGATGTACCTGCAAGAGCTGAGGAAACATATCTGCAGGTGCCGCCGAAGAACTTGATGTTCAAACAACTACAAAAAAGGTTTCTGACAAAGCATCAGAAGCTGTCGAGCTGAGATGCTTTACACGGCAAAGGAAACACCCAGAAAGATTGAATTTGTAAATTATTTATCTGTGCAAGTAGTTTACTATTTTGAGAAAATTGTAATTGTAAATATAAGATGTATTTCTGAGTAAAGGGGGAGGGATGTGGTAATTATGGTTTATGTAATGCATTGTATACCTTTAAGAAGAATGTTATAGAGGAAGATGGTCTTGTGTAACCAATAGAAGAGTAGCATGGGCTACCTCTGTAGTTGGTCCATAGTTAGAGTCAGAAGTATGGAGGTAGGGTTTGATGTGAAAGCACACGTGTAGCTGCTGAGTACCTTCATAAATAAACAGAATGCGATCCACCTAAGAAGTGTCTGCTAATCAACTCTATCTAGAGTACCAACTCGGCCATCACAACAAGCATGCAACTGGGATTCACAAGTCTCAATAAGCAGAAACTGTCCCTATATGCTGATGATCTGCTTCTTTACATCTCTGATCCAGCCTCATCTCTCCTACATATTTTCTCTATTCTTGAGCAATTTGGCCATAGTTCAGGTTTTAAAATTAATTTGAAAAAGAGCACAATTTTTCCTATTAACTCTATCGCAAAGAGTTAGCTTCTTTCTTCCTTCCCCTTTAAGGTCTCAGTAAACAGTTTTAAATATTTAGGCATTTTAGTTACTTGATCCCTTGGAGACATTTTTAAACTCAACTTTGACCTTTCGTTGGAATCTACGAAGCAGGACTTAGCACATTGGACTAGCTTACCCCTTTCTCTAGTTGATCATATAAATTGTGTAAAGATGAATATTTTACCAAAATTTCTATACTTATTTCAACGCATTGTATTGTTTATTCCCAAGAGTTTTTTTGTTGCAATAGAACAATGAATTTCTTCCTTTATTTGGAATAAGAAAACACCCAGAATTCGTAAAGTTTTCCTTCAAAGTCCCAAGCATTTAGGTGGTTTGGCACTGCCAAATTTTCTGTTTTATTATTGGTCTGCTATTATCCGTAATATTTCTTTTTGGCTTCATTTGGACTCAGAAGTTTAGCGTGGGTGCAATTGGAGGCAGCCTCCTGTCAATCTACAGCTCTGCCTGCTCCGTTGTGCTCCTCCATTCCTTTCTCAACAAGTCACTTTTCTTCAAGTTACTTAGACAGTTACTTAAGTTTTGGATCCAGTTCAGAACACACTTAGGGCTGCAATCTCTCTCTTTGTGCAGCCCTATCAATGTAAACCATTTATTGACACCTTTATTCAGAGATTCTGCCTTTCAAGCCTGGCACGCGAGAGGCATCGTCACCCTTGCTAGCTTATACATTGACAATATTTTTGCTTCTTTTGATTCTCTCTCTTGGAAATATGATCTGTCCCACACACACTTCTTTCACTATTTACAAGTCAGAGATTTTACACGCAAAAACATCACCCAGCTTCCTTTGCTGCCCCCTAAATCACTGATAGATATTATGTTAGAATTGAATCCTTTTGTTCGGGGGTTCATTTCCAAATTGTATTCTCTCATTTTTTCACTACACTGCCCTTCACTTTCTACCCTAAAAGCTCTTTGAGAGCAAGATTTTGACTCAGACTTATCAGAAGATAATTGGAAGCCTGTTCTCTCTCAAGTACATTCCTCATCTGTATGTGCAAGACATGGGTTGCTACAATTCAAAATCTTCCATCGTATCCAACTATCCAAGGTGAATTATCTAAGATTTATCCAAATTTTAATCCAACCTGCGACAAGTGTCATACTGCCCCAGTTGCTCTAATTTATATGTACCGCTCGTTTCCTAAATTGGCTTTGTTTTGGACACAAATTTTTAGATCGCTCTCACATATTTTCAGTAGCAACGTTGGACCTTCTCCTATTACCGCACTCTTTGGAGTGGAACCCAATGGCATCCCAAACAAAAACAGAATTACCTGGAAAAACTCAGCAGGTCTGGCAGCATTGGCGGAGAAGAAAAGAGTTGACGTTTTGAGCATCCCTCTTACAAAAATTCATACTGATGCACTTGCCTTTTCAACAGTATTGGCTAGACACATTATTCTATTAAGCTGGAAACAGTCTGCCCCGCCTTCTTTTAATAATTGGATACGTGATCCTATGCAGAATCTTAAACTTGAGAAAATAAAGGACACTATAAGAGGCTCCACTGATGGATTTTATGTAGCTTGGCAACCTTTCTTAGATTACTTTGAGGAACGAAGGCTCTCTACTTTCATATATCTGACCCTAATTAGGTTGTATGTATTATATCAGGTGAAACTATATCTCACCTATGATTGTTGTTGATTTTATTATTTATTTTTTGGGGGTGTTGGGGAGGGTTTTTTTCCTCTTTCTTTTTTTCTCCTTCTTCCTCCTACTTTTCTCTTCCTTTCTTTCTCTTTCTCTTCTAAATGTAGGTGTATTGAATTATCGCTTTAATTGCCGTAAGCTTTTTTTGTGTGGTTACTCGTTATGACTTTTGTTAAAAAAATTTTAAAAATAGAACTAAAAAAAGAAAGATCCTGGACAGACACATGAAATTTGACTTTTCAGACATACTTTGAACCTTTTTAGAAAGCACTTTCAGAAAGCACCCACTGGAGATCTTCCCAAGCTGTTGAAGCACCTCCTTACATCGCCACCTGACCATCGCTGACATTCGCTCTCATGGTAGTGCCATCTCACACCCATTCCTCCCAGTGCCCTTCCACAAATGTTGTTTCTCCATTCTCTCAAAATAGTCCACACACTCATTGGCATCGTCATTGTCTCTTTGCAAAAGAGAGGGAACTGCAGCAGGGAGAGGCAGGGAACCTCAACACTCTGATGTGCTTTCGTTATGCTAGGATTTTCCAGCACCATTTATGCTCAAAGTAGTGTAAATGCATTCATATTGAGTTAGCTGATATGAGTCAAAATTGTACTGCAGGCATAACATGGGTTTCTGTGTCCCTAGGTTAAAAAGGAAAAAAAAATCAAATAGGTTCCTGCTCTCAGTATCCACTCTGTGATGTCTACTGGAAAATATGCATACTTTGGAAAAGTTTGGGTTGAGCTATGATGTCCCACATGATAGAATATTCCTATGTTCACTCATGTGAAGAATGCTTACTCCAGTGAAGTGCTAGAGCTGTCTGAGTTTGACTTGTAGGTCAGAATTCGCAATGCCCATATGTGCAGATACACCACTGATACAACCTGCTCCTGTCCACCAAGCACATGCGCACATAACACATGTATCTCCTGTTCTGCCAGTGCAATTTGGTAGGTTTGCCTATAATGACATTATGTCTTGGTTCCATTCGTATTCCAAAATATATGAACATACAAAATAGGAGCAGAAGTAGGCTATTCAGCCCCTCAAGCCTTCTTCAACATTCAATAAGATCATGGCTGATCTGTTTGTGTTTCGAGTTTCACATTCCCATCTACCCCTGATAACCTTTGACTCCCTTGGCTAACAAGAATCTATCCACCCTGCCTTAAAAATATTCAGTGACCATGCCTCAATTGCCTTCTGAGGCAGAGAGTTCCAAAGTCGCACAACACTCAGAAAAAAAAATTCTCCTCATCTCTGAATGGACGACCACTAATTTTAAATCAGTGCCCCCTGGTTCTGGACTCACCCAGAAAAGAAAACATCCTTTCCACATCCACCTTGTCAAGACTATTGAAGATCTATATACTTCAGTCAAGTCACCCCTCACTCATCTAAATTCTTCTAAACTGCCTCATCCTAAACAACTATTTGTCATGTTCAAATCCAGATAGTGAATGTCAGTGAGCTAATTCAGTACCTTGGTCATTCCAACCAAACTCAATTCTATCCTTATCAACACCTGCACAGGAAGTCACTAGGAACAGTGGCTAGTGGTCAGGAGCAGGTACCTGATAGATTATTCCCTTCCCTATCCTAAGGGTGCTGAGGCTAACAGTACTACTCTAATTATTGCCCAAGTTGAGGTAGTTGGCTCAATGCAGACCGAGGAATGAATCTGAAACTCCTTGTTCCGAACAGTTTTGTGCTACAATACTCAGTACATTTATTTACTAGGTTATCAGGGACATATTAGATACTAAAATGGTTTCAGCTAGTTCCTGAAATTTTTTTACTGGTGAGGCACTCACTTTTAAATCATTCACCCACACAAACAGTGAGTCATGTTGAATCAGTTACTGAATACAAAAGGTAGTTAGATTATTGTCAGCTGTTTCAGAACGTCTTTTGTGCCCATACAAGGAATTCCTTGAAATAGATCTGAGAGGGAAACTCCAAGTTCTTAAGAACTTCCATCTAACGTATACACTTTCTTGTAACATTTAGTTCCTTTAACAAATTAATTTTTATCAATTCATTTTCAGAGTAAAGAAATTCTCAAGCCTCCTAATCTATATATTTCTGTTTGCAAGACAGGAATCCTTTTCAAAACATATTTATTGTGTAGGTTGAATGATAATGATACGTTGGTATTAAGAACTCACTATTATCTGAGTGTAGAAATTGCGCAGTGAATCTTGGAATTTCCCTTAACCTCTTCATGACTGCAATCTCATGTTTGGAGTGCTTAAAATATTACATAAAATTTTCATGGTTTTCTGGTACTTCACAGTGTCCAAACATGCTACACAAGTTGAAGCTTTGAGAGGAAGAGAGGATAGAAAACAAATGTTTTTTGTTCCCTTTGATCCCTTGGTGGGCTAAAGGACATTGATTGGTGCAGTGCTAAACCATAGCTGAGCATTCTGGATTCAGTGTCAGATCTGCATCGAATTTGCTGATCTCAGCTGTGGCTGCTGTAACTCAATTGGCCTCAGTGACCTGCAGCAAGGAAAGAACAGAATTGGCTGGACATTTCATTCCTGATTGTTAAAAATCAGCTTCTGCTGTAGAGAAATGAATATGTGTGGATATGAGGTGAGAACAGGACCAGATTGGTTAAAATATTTTCCATAGATAATTAGACACTTAGGAATGAATTTGAACTTTCAGACTCACTCATGCAAGATCACTTGCATTGTTCCCAGCAGCACTTTGGGAACTTGAAAGTTGTAGCAGCATTCTTGTCAGTGCTTGCTTTCTAATACAGCCACTGCATTTGCATCTGACTTCCGCGTTTCCCAACCAATTGGAGTGGGACCCAAACTGGACTTTTTCAGTTCCGCTATTTAAAGGGACCTATAAGGATCACACTTGAAGGATGGTACAAGTGCATAGACAGAGTCAAAACCTGGATAGTTGCAATGTGGCAACGCAACAATACACTGCAGCGATGTATCTCTGGAGACGATGATGCGGGTTTTAGGGAAATTCTATTTCCTGCGGCCAGGAGGAAGGAGGCAGGTAAGGCTGGAAGTGGCAGAGGAGGTTATCAGCAGGAATTCGGTGCCTTGGTCTTTGATACAGCATCACAAGATATTCTTATGACCAGGGCAGGAAAGGTCAGTTACATGGCACATTCATGTAAGAATCCCCTAACTCTGCCTTCCCCAGCCTTCTCCTGTACATCACTCCTCAGACCGACACACCTCACTGGATCATCCATCCCTCGCTGTTGAAGCACCTCCTTACATCGCCACCTGACCATCGCTGACATTCACTCTCATCGTAGTGCCATCTCACACCCATCCCTCCCAGTGACCTTCCACAAATGTTGTTCCTCCATTCTCTCAAAACAGTCCATTTCTCACACTCATTGGCATGGTCGTTGTCTCTTTGCAGAAGAGAGGGAACAGCAGCAGGGAGAGGCAGGGAACCAAGGATGGCATACAGTCATCTCTACATTGAAAGCTGCAGTGGTGGATACACCATAGATACTTTGGTTCTTGGCATCTTTGGCGTGGGAGGTGGAGAGATGGGGAGAGCCTCCCAGCTACCCAGTGACAAGAGTTAAATATCACAGTCACTTGGTGTACAATAATCACTCCCGCTGGCAGGCAGGCAAGCAGGCAAGCAGGCAATGAGAAATGGTAATGTGCACAATGGTGACTTTGGATCATCTCAACTTGATGGTTCAAATTCATGTCATTCAGTCCCACAAACCCTTCAAGTGTCCCTGAGGAGGAGGTCCAGGAGGAGGGTGCAGACTCCTCAAAGGAGGTCACTCACTCTGAGGAAACATTGTCACAGGACTCAAGCGCATCCTCCACCATCTCATATATGCAGACCTCAGTGAAGGTGAGACAAGGCAGGTAATTGGGTTGTTACAGAGCCAATCACACTCCACAAGTGAGCAGGATGGAGATGGATAGAGCAATGGAGAATCGCCATTGGAGAGCACTGGACCCTTCAGTCTGTCTCCAGCTTGAATGCCATGATATCTACCTCCGTGGAAAGAATGACTATCTCCTTGAAACATCAGACATGGCAACGGCCTGCACACTCAGAATGCACCCTACTGAGGGTTGAGGAAACCGTCAACTTGGCTGTTTGGCACTTCCGTGAAGTGAGCAAAGTGCCCTCCAGTTCTTGGCTATCAGAGAAGTATAAATGGGCAAGGAGAGGATAGATGGAGAAAGGGGACATAGAAATGGGGACTCTGCTCAAAGGGCTTCCACTTCTGACCCCTTGTGTCCCGCTCTCCCACTCAAGAGTTCCACATGCGGCCTCCTGTCCCAATAGCCGAGCCTGCCCCTGCATTCTTTGGTGGCGGGGCTTTCCCAGCTTCCCAATCCCAAAGGATGTTGGCCAAGAGCAGCTGAGCAGCCATGGCAGGGATAGGAGCAGTCTGTCTCTAGCTCTGTTGAGAACATAGGAGTTGCATCATGAAGGGGGAGTAGAAAAAGGAAAGTAAAAGATTTATAGTTGCACAAGCATTGTATTTAACACTGTGTTAAAATGTCACCTGTGTTTCACGTTCATGCTTGATAAAATGTATTTCACTGCCCCATTGTCCTGCCTTGGTCATTTTTGCCTGCCGCTTGCCAAGTGGCCTTTTGCCTTTTGAAGAATGGTAAAGAGTTAAAGATAAGCAATGGGTATAGGTGCGAAAGATGAACTGTTGCTTGTGCAATTGCTTTTGAGATTGGGATGAAGCTTTAAGAGGGGACTTATGACAGATGTCAGGTTGATGGTGCAAGGGAGAATCAGGCAGAATATAAAAAGTACAGAGAGGAAGTGAAAAAGGAAATAAGTGGTGTAAAGAAATGGTATGAGAATCAATTGGCAGCTAACATAAAAGGCAATCCAAATGTCTTCTACAGGGCAAATTTAAAACAACAGTGCTGTCAGAGGAGAGATGGGGTTGATGAGGGAATCTATTGATGGAGGTAGAGACATGGCTGAGATGTGGAATGAGTATATCAGTGCTTACAAATTATATGTAGATATAAAACGGAGTAGATAATTAAAAAACATTCATTTTTAGGAACAATTAGGTTGATTTCATGATTTTATTGCCACAAAAAACAATATATGATCTTATATTATGAAGATGACTAGATTTTTGTCTCAAATGCAAACTTTCTGTCTTAACTGGAAATGTTTTTGCATGTAGAAACCTCTGGAATATTTGTAACATTGGTTTTCCTCGCAATGATCCAGGTCAACTTAGACGTAAAGCTAAAAGCAAAATACAAGCTGGCCTGTTAAAATTTATAAATGTCCCATTGTAGTCTCCTGTATGTAAACATATAAACTAGCTGATAGGATTGATTGGTGACCCAGGCAGATTCCAGATCTGAAACTCGAGCCATTCCTGTGCTAGACAGTCAATCTCCCCAACTCCCTCCTGCTCTATTGTTGCCCTCCTTCCTGACCTCCTCCTCCTCAATGGTGGCCCTTCTTCCCAACCCCTTCCTGCTCTATTGTTGCCCTCCTTCATGACCTCCTCCTGCTTGATGGTGGCCCTCCTTCCCAACCCCCTCCTGCTCTATTGTTGCCCTCCTTCACGACCTCCTCCTGCTCAATGGCAGCCCTTCCCAACCTCCCCTGCTTAGTGGTGTCTCTTCCTAACCTCCCCTGCTCAATGTGAATCCCCTTCCCAACCTCCTCCCCTGTTCAATGGTGGCCCTCCTTCCTGACCTCCTCCTTTGGTGATGACCCTCTTTCTCAACCTCCTTCCTTGATGGTGGCCCTTCCTTCCTGACCTTCTTCTGCTCGCTGCCCCTCTACCAAATCCTTGGGCGTGAGCACTCCAGAGAGTGGAGTTGAGCAGGAGGAGATCAGGCAGGGGTCAGAAAGGGCCGCTACCGACAAGTAGGAGGAGGCCAGGAGGGAAGGACCACCATTGAGGGAGGAGCCTGGGGAGGAGAGCCATCTTCAAGGAAGGAGGTTAAGAGAGGTCACCATTGAGTGGGAGCCTGGGAGGGGCTTGGGAACTTTTGCTGTGGAGAGCAATTTGCGGATGCTTGTGACGCAAGAATGCATTACACATCATGTGGACATAACTTGATGCAGAGGCAGGTGCTTCACCTTGTTTACCTTTACTGTGCCCTCTAGCGCTAGATTCCCCTATGAGGGGAAACACTCAGCATCTACCCTATCAAGTCCCCGCAGAATCTTATATGTTTCAATAAGATCACCTCTCATTCTTATAAACTCCAGTGCCTAACCAGCTCAACCTTTCCTCATAAAACAATTCCTTCATCCCAGGAATCAGCCTAATGAACCTTCTCTGAACTGCTTCCAATGCCAGTATATCCCTCCTTAAATAAGGAGACCAAAACTGTAAACAGCCCTTGTGATGTGGTCTCACCAACTCCTGTTCAGTTGTAGCAAAACTTCCCCATTTTTATACTCCATCCTCTTGCAATAAAGGCCAATGTTCTAATTGCCTTCCTAATTGCTAGCTGTACCTGCATGCTAACCTTTTGTGATTCATGTACGAGAACACTCAGGTCCCTTCATAACACAGCATTCTGCAGTCTCTAATTAAATAATATTCTGCTTTTCTAATCTTCCTATCAAATTGGGTAACCTCACATTTTCCCACATTATTCTTTGCCAATATTTTGTCCACTCACTTAACCCATCTATATCCCTTTGTAGTGTCTTTGTGTTCTCCCCACAGTTTGCTTTCCTACACATCTTTTTCTTGCCAGCTAATGACCCTGTCCCTTTATCCAAGTCATTTATGTAGATGGTAAATAATTGAGACCCCGGTACTATGGCACCCCATACAGTTTGCCAATCTGAAAACGGTCCATTTATCTCAACTCTCTGTTTCTTGTTTGTTAGTCAGTACTCTATCCATGCTAACATATTATCCCCAGCACCATGAGTTTGTGTAGTAACCTTTCATTGGGCACCTTATTGAATGCCTTTTGGAAATCCAAGTACACCACACCCAATGGTTCCGCAATATCCACCCTGCTTGTCACATCCTTCAAAGAACACAATTTCTCTTTCTTAAAACCATGTTGACTCTGCTTGATTGTATTATGATTTTCTAAATGTCCTGCTACTATTTCCTTTTAATGGATTCCCAGTGACAGATATTAGACTAACTGGCTTATAGTTCCTTCGTTCTGTCTCCCTCTTTTGTTGAATAGGGGCATTATGTTTGTGGTTTTCGAGTCTGCTTGTACCTCCCCAGAATCTGAGGAATTTTGGAAGATTACAACCAATACATCCTCTATCTCTGCAGCCACTTCTATTAAGACCCTAGGATGCAGGCCGTCAGGCCCAGGTCACTCGTGAATCTTTAGTCCCATTATAGGATATGAAAGCAAGGTTCTGGACAAGCTGCAATTTCCAGAGCATGGAGAATAGAAGGAAAGCTGAAGAGTATTAAAATTGTCAAGACTGAATGAGACAAAGGCGAGGGTTTTAATAGCTTGGGCTCAGGTGGATGGTGTAACAGAGGTGGAAGCAGATGGTCATTGTTATGGAGAAGATATGGGAGGAAGGATGGATTGCAATTATGAGGTGAGAAATTCAGCTTGGGATCAAATAGGATGCCAAGATTGCAAATAATCTGGTTCAGCTGACTACAGTTGCAAGACAAGTGGATGGAATTTGTGGTGAATGCTAAAGACAACGACTTTAGTCTTCCCAATGTTTAGCTGGATGAAATCGTGGCTCATCCAAGGCTGGATGTCAGAAGAGCAGTCTGACAACACTGAGACAATGTAGAAGGGTCAGGAGAGTTGGGGAAGTGCTACAACTGAGCCAAAATTGACACTTGTTACGAAATCTTGTGACCACTGTATTCTTCACAAATTTCCTGATGACTAAGATCTTCATGGAACTTGATGAGTATCTTTCCAAAATGCGATGTTGTTTTTGAAATAAAATACCTTTCACTTTTAGTAAGAAACTTACTGACATGTTACACAATATAATTGCAATCAAAATAGGAGATCCACATCACTATAAGCATACAGAGAGCTAGGTATAAAATGAGTTAAATGTAAGATTTGTTAGTGGGTGCTGTCTCCTGACATCTTTCATTTATCTCATTTTCTGCCCTTTACTTTCCTCTTCCTGTCAGGGCACTGTTAGTACTGTAGGGCTCCAAGAACACTGGTTATTCTCTGGAACCTCATTCAAATGACCATTATTTATATGTGAACCTAAACATTGAGTTTTGATGAGCTATTTGACCAGAAGTGGGGTAGTGCCTTTACCTGCATACTTCATTATTGAGCAATTATTCTGGAGCGGGTATGCGCTCCTCCCTTTTCTCTTCTCTTCCAAAGTCATAAGCATTTAGGCCAGTTGCAGTGCTCGACTCACCAAGGCAGCTCTGGGAACAGTACCCACTTAACCCTAGTCGCCAATTACAAACATCTCTACATTCAGAATATGGTTCTAACATACCCTAAAAGCAGAATACACTAAGTAAATTGGTAAAGTACCAGAACCGCATAGGAGTGATCTCCGAATAAGTGTGCCATTAGTATTTATACAATCCAAGACTCTAACTCAGTAAACATACAATAACACAGAAAAAGGGATCAAATGCTTTTTTTTCCTAGAGTTACCTTTGCACATGCATATCTAGTTATTAAGATTTTCTCCATTAAATAGCGTCCTTAACAGGAATTGCTCTTAACAGGATTAATCTTTTGAAGGAATTTAGAAGCAAGTTTTGTATGCTAGTAACAATTAGATTTTTATTGGGTTTTAAGCATCTATATTATCACAGGGCAGAGATAGGACAGAGATTTTTTCAAGATAAGGAAAGAGGATGTTATAGTTCTGGTACACTTCCATGTTGCAACTGAATGCACGAATGCTTTTTAATGATAAACATGGGGAATTTTGTGCCTGTATTTTGTATGTAGGGAATTCCCATGGAATTTATCATAAAATATTTTATTTTCTTTGAAGTCAGAATTTTAATTGCAATTTTTTTTCCCTGTGGTAATTTCCTAAATGGTTACCAAAGTATTAGAAATCAGAAATATGGAACTAAGTACACAATGGATGGAAAGTGCAAAATAGAATTTAATAGGCTCTAAGTGCATGTAGGTGTACGATAGACAAAGAACACCATTCGGATGCATACAGGCATTTTGAGATTCTGAAAACTTAAAACCAAGATCATCAGAAAACTCTTATGTAAATTAGCGAAAAATTTCCATATATATCACCTCAGGGAGATTGAATCACTATTCAAAATATTAAATACATGGATTCAAAATTTATTTAAACATGTCCCCTCATGTGACTGTGTCACATGAGATATGACATGGTTTTATAGTTAGGAAAAATTTTACACTTTATTAGTAAAAGCTTTAGGAAACCTCATCCTGTTCGTGGATGAAGTTTTCTAAAAAACGTGAAGGCCGCTTGACCTTTTCGCCTGCCCGCCAACCTTAAAGTTGGAAGCGCAGCATTAACAATTACATTAATTAGTTCCTTAATGGCCTTAATAAGCCATTTACATATTGGCAGGTGAGCAGCCGACTCTGGTGCATGCCCCCCAACGTAACATCGCAACACAGCGTGGTGACGTCGGGACGCACGCCCAATGTCATCGCGCATCATTTTACGCATCGGCATGTCAGGCCCGCCCCCACATGCCGACTAAAAAATCCTGCCCATAAATAAGCGTTTCAGCAGCAAATGAGCTGAGAACTGAGGTGAGGTCAGGCAATGTTATGGAGTGGTCTTAGTGGTGGCACGAATATGAGGCAGGAAGCTCATCCCAGAGTCAAATGCAGCACTAAGGTTGTGAACAAACAGGTTTTATCTCAACTGTTGCCAGTTGTTAACTAGGGCATGTAATTTGGTGTGGGGACAGAAAAAAATGGCTCCAGCCTGCCCAATATTTAATCGGAGGAGCTTTCTGCTCATCCAGGACTGAATGTCGATAACAAAAACAGAATTACCTGGAAAAACTCAGCAGGTCTGGCAGCATCGGCGGAGAAGAAAAGAGTTGACGTTTCGAGTCCTCATGACCCTTCGACAGAACTTGAGTTCGAGTCCAAGAAAGAGTTGAAATATAAGCTGGTTTAAGGTGTGTGTGTGGGTCTCTCTATCTCTCCGCCCCCCACACACACACCTTAAACCAGCTTATATTTCAACTCTTTCTTGGACTCGAATTCAAGTTCTGTCGAAGGGTCATGAGGACTCGAAACATGAACTCTTTTCTTCTCCGCCGATGCTGCCAGACCTGCTGAGTTTTTCCAGGTAATTCTGTTTTTGTTTTCGATTTCCAGCATCCGCAGTTTTTTTGTTTTTATCTGAATGTCGATAAGCAGTCTGATAACATAGCAGTGGGAGAAGTCGAGAGAGGCGGTGAGGAAGAGCTGGGTGTTGTCAACATACACATGAAAATGTGACGCTGTGCTCTTGGATGATGTTGTCGAGGGACAGCACGTTGATGGGAAATAGGAGGTGGTCAAGGATCGATCCTTGGGGGCACCAGAGGTAACGATGCAGGAGTAGGAAGAGTGATACTCAGGATGCAATTGAATAGACAAGAATGGAACCAGATGAGGGTGGTCCTACCCAGCTCGAATTTGGTAGTGAGGCGTTGGAGGGCGATAGTGTGGCCATCGTATCAAAGGCTACAGACAGGTTGAGAGGGCGAGGAGGAAAAATTTATCTTTGTTACAATCACATAGGATGTAATTTGTGACTCTAGAGCAGCTGTTTCAGCCTTTTTCCAGTGGCGTACATAAACTTGTCTAGAGACATTTAAACATTGAATTCAGGGAAAGATGGCTGTAGATTTAGGAGGTGACAACATACTCAAGGACTTTGGAAAGGAAATGGAGGTTGGAGATGGGATGGAGGTTTGTAAGGATGGTGAGGTAACAGGTGACAGATAATGTGACAGATGAGGCTTGTTCAACCATCTGCTTAAAATGTTTGGAGTGCTTGGCAATAGTTTGAGTCATGAGGTGTTTTCTGCACAAAGGGACGGTGATACTTTAATTTCATTCCAGTGAGTGCTGAAAATACACTTTCACACAGGGAAGTTTTAACAAACAGTATCAAAACCTTGTCTGAATTCTTGAGGTGCTCAGCTCACATTTGAACCTAGACTGCTTTTGTTGGAACCAATGTTCTCGCTAAGCTGCAATGAAGGTACCATGTAGGTCTTGTTCCATTTAAATATTATGCATGGCTCCTTTGCACTTGCAAAAAACTTAAAGGGACCATGCATTGAAGAAACTGGCCGGCCATTACAAAGACATTTTGAAGGGCGGATTGGGTGGAATTCAATCTTGAGTCCACCCCACCATCAGTTAAGGTGCCCAGGACAAATCTGTGGCATGGACACTGCAGAAAGACTTGTGAAAGAGTAGTGGACATAGCCATTTGCTTTTTGCTCGAGACAGAACAGACGTCTCCCGCCACTTTCACCTAAATCTAAAAGAACAGGCCCATCTGTTTAATGTGAACCTACTATTCATAATTAAGGCATCACTCCAATTTTAATCATTCCTTCCTTTTTGACATTTCCCAGAAACGTTGTCAGACCACAGTACCTGCAAATTGCAACACATCCACTTTTCAAGTGAACGTTTCTCTTGCAGCAGTTGAATTATTTTTACTGCATCCTAATGTACTTAGCCACATCTAAAAATAGGATTGCTTACCCAGCCCAGTTGAATACTTTGTTTCCTCTAAGTAATACCATTTCATATTAAAATATTTCACATTTTAATGACACTGTGTTTCTTTACCAAGCTAAGCATTTCAGATTTAAATTGGGATTGGTGCATGCTTCATAAAAATGAGCAATTCTACAAAGAGACCAGGTTAGTCAGTCTGCGAAGTTGGTGAAATGATTCAAGATTTTCTCAATAAAATGATGGTTTTCAAAACATGAAATAATTTGAATTTCTCCTAAAAATTTAGTAGAAGTCAAAACCAGTACCCAGAAAGATAGGGGAAAAGGTTTGGCAAAAGAGGGGAAAATCTTTGGTAACGACTGTTGTAATGGTGTTGCATGGTTACAGAATTTGTCTGCTAAGGAAATCTTCATTGTCTTCTGCATGTTAACAGCAAATCTTTATTAATAGCTTGTAACTATATACATATATAGTAAAGCATACAGGGAAGGAGCCATCTCCATGTTTAGATGTTAACACGTCTCTGGCCAACACCACACTGACCCTAGGTATGGACCATTTGCCTTCTTACATCACTATGTGGGCAGTACTGTACTCAGTCCCACATTAACCCTGTATACCCTTGTACTACAAAAACAAAGAAAGATTTATTTTAAAAGTTGAATAATCACAGAAATATTCTAGCACCTTTGCAGTCTGCCTCCACCAACTCCTGTAACATCTGGTAATATTCAGTAATATTCTTAACTGCAAGTCTTCTTTTAATTTTAAACTATCCTTGCAAAACAAGTGGCAGCTCAACTTACCAAAAAAATCAAATGCTGCCGACAAAGCCAAGTGACTCTTTTATTTAACTGCCCACAGTGCCATCAATGTTGGTGACTGGGTGTGCAGTTTCTAATTTGGTGCAAATCACAACAAGTTAGTGAAAAGGGAGCAAACAAACAAGGAAGCATGCGAAGGACAGCGCGCATGAAGGGCGCATGCAAGAAGATCCACCATTTGGCTGTGTAGCCCCCAGAGATGTCTTGCAGGGTCCTGACACCCAATGGAAAAATCAGCCCAATGCCTCTCCTGACCGTCTGGTGAAGCTGAACCCTGAGTTGCGCAACTTCAATGTCCTGTTTGGCCCAAAGCTGAGCTTTGAACTTCACCTCTGATCAAACATCCAAGGCTTCCAACTCTATGTCCATCGGCACATTTCCCTTACCTTATCCCACTACCACTATATCTCTCATTCCTGGCCTTGGAACATCGCAGCTTGATTTCTCTTAGCTCTTGAGCTTCATCCTTCACAAATACCAACTCATTCAGTTCGCAGCCACTTGAAGCCTGCCCAACACTAAGGCTTGGATTTAATGAAGCCCGTCATGGCTGGAACCATGACGACGGGGTTCACTTAATTGTAGGAGATTGTCAATCTCCCGGCAGTGGGAAAACCACCCCGATTAAGTCGGAGGGCAGAAGGGAATACCCAACCAGTGGCAGTGGGATGTCAATTAGGCTGATTAATGAGTCAATTGACACCCCTTATCCCAGAGCCCAACGCAATTTAGTGGTGGCTCAGGGATCAAACGGGGACTGCACAGCTTTCCCCTGCCCTCAGAAGGCTGCCTAGAAAACCTTGTCAGCTTTGCCAGCAGCCCCCCAGGGGGGTCCCCCAAATGAGGGAAAACTATGCTTGATCAAGACCTGGCATATAATGCCAACTTATTGGCCTCATCCAACAACTGATGGTATTAACCCAGCAGTGGGCAGGAGGCTTGTCAGGAGGTGAGCACGAGCAAGAAACCCTTGCAGCGTTGCTTGCGGGCTCCCAGGGGATCAGGCATTCAGTGCCTGATCGAGGGATCCATCATCATGAATGGGCGGCCCTCTGAGAGCCACCCTACTGCCCTTGCTCCCGCCACTCCTCCCCCATGATCCTCACCCCATGACTCCCCATCCCACCGTCACTCACAAGTGGCCTGGGATCCAGCAACCATGCTAGGCCTTGTGTGGGTGTCATACTCACAGCAGCCATCACCTCCTTGGTGGCGCTCCTCTGATTGGCTGGCAGCTCTCAGCATGTCGGATCTCCACCACCTCCGCCTCCCCCCCACCCCACCTCCCACTCCCCAGCCCCCAGGGGTGTTAGGCTGTTTGATCCTGGGTGAGGCCTGCCGCTGTCCAGTTAAGTGCCTGAGTTGCACTGAATTTTGCAGGCCATCTCTAAAAGGGGTGATGTGGGTCTCACACCAGCTCTCCAGCTGGCTGGCAGGACCCCTGTAGCCACCATTAAATACCGGCCTAAGTTCCACTCTGCTGGCCTTCCTATCCTTATCATCCTCCAGCATCTCCCAGTACAGTCATTTGAAAATTCCTAATTCCTTGGTGCCCTTATTCCATGTACCCTTTCTTTGCAGCTTCCTTGAACTTGTACCCTTTGTTTTGTTTTTCTGACTTTGATCTTTTGTGTATCTTTCCTTTCACACTTTCCTTTCCCAGTTGACCATCGATGGCAGAACTTTAATCTATCCGAAACTTCCTTTCGACAGCCATCTGCCTCTCCAACTCTCTATCTCGCTCTCCTCTCACTCCCTAAAACCTACCTCTTTAACCAAGCTTTTGGTCATCTGACCTAATGTCTCCTTATATGGTTCAATGTCATACTTTGTTCTATAATACTCCTGTGAAGCACTTCGTGATGTTTTGTGTCTTCAATGTGCTACACAAATATAAGTTGTTGTTGCATACCTACTTACTTTCAAAAGCCTCCCAATTAATTCTGCTTTACCTTTGGTGTCTTTCCCTAAACCTGCTCTGAAACTTGTGCTCAGTGACTGGGCCCTTTTTGCAATGTGGCCTGGAATGTTTTATTATGTTGAAGCATCATACTACACCACCTAATAACTTGTATTCTTTCTCTCCCAAGGTCTACAACGAGCTAAGATGGGACTTAATTCCAAACTGTAAAGAATTAGAATAGATATCAATCGGTGCAGGGAATCAAGTTGCACCATAATTATTGGATTAAAAACCCATGCTAGTCTGCCACTTGATCATATTTAAAAGTACATAATATAAATGGAACATGAGGAAGTGAATAAAGATCATACAAAAGCAAAATATTGCGGATGCTGGAAATCTGAAACAAAAACAAAATATGCTGAAAAACTCAGCAGATCAGGCAGCATCTGTAGAGAGAAACAGAGTTAACTGGCGGAACCTTTTGCCCCTGCGGGAGATGAGGAAGGAGGCGGGAAGGCCGGAAAACTTGGTGGGTTGGCATCGGGACCGATACCTGATGCTTTCCCATGTCCATTGGAAGTAACTTTTGAGTGGGACCTTCTAGACCCACCTCCACTTAAGACCCTTAAGTGGCCAATTAACGACACTTAAGGACCTCTTTCCACCTCCACCGCTATCTTTCCAGCTCCATGTGGGCTTGCAGACATGCAGCCTGCACGACTGATAAAACGAGCATGGTAGCTAGGGGGCTGGGGAGTCCCTCGGTCTATAATAACCGTCCCTCGGTCTATATTAACCCATGCATGATGAATGGCATGGAGATCAGGCATGGAGGTGGCCACTGACAGCCATTCCCCTGCACTTGCTTTTGACCTCTCTGCCCCCCTCTTCCCTCTGCACCCCCCTCCACCTTCCCACCTTTACTTGCCTTTCTCCTGGGTCCTGGAACTCCAGCAGGGTGCTATTCCGACAGCAGCCACAGCCTCCTCCATGGCGCTATCAATCACAGGAGCTCCCGGTCTCTGATGGACTTGATTCTGGAGGGAGGCCTGCTGATGTCCCTTGTTCTGCCTGACTGGCATAAGATCCGGCAGGCCTTCCAAAGAAGAGGCAGCAAGGGCCTGTCGCCGGCTATCCAGCTGGCTGGTGGGACCCTCGCTGCCAACGGAAAATTCTGCTCAACATTTCAGGTTGAGTGACCTTACATCAAAGCTGATGAAAGACCACATGACCAGAAACGTAAACTCTGTTTCCCTCCACAGGTGCTGCCTGACCTGCTGAGTTTTTCCACCATTTTTTGTTTTTGTTCAAGTGAGTAAAGATATGGTCAACACCACAGTAAAAGGTTGAAACAAAGTTATTTACCACAGCTGAGACCATTCTTTAGAAACAGGAACCCAGTAAATTTCCCCTCCCTCAGCTGTTTTTCCCTGTGACATTTCCTAGCTTCACAACTTTCCCACTCACTCAATTTCTTTTGGGCAAAAACAATGTTAGTCACAGTGTCCAGTGATCGTGAGCCTTAAAAAAAAAACTAGAAAGGTTCCAGCTTTAATGACAGTTTTGTGCTGGGTTATTTGCTGTCAGTCAGGGTGCTGGTGGAAGTGATTCGATTAACCTCACTATCCACAGACTAAAATCACCATAATCCCTCTTCTAATCGCTATCCAGTAACCCCCATGGAAAATGTACATGTTTATGATGAGAAGCACTGGAAGGCTGGGGGCAAAGGAATTTAGGGGTTGAGTACGTAAGTCACTAAATGCAAGAACAAAGGAGCAAAAATAAAACCGAAAAACTGAAGGGATGCTGAGCGAGGTTACAGTCAGATTAACAATGATTTTATTGAATGGCAGAGCAGGCTCGATGGGCCAAGTGACCTACCCCTGCTTCTAATTCGCATATTCGTATCATGAGAAGAATTAACATATAAAAGCAAGGAAGTGCTGTAATAATTATATAGAGTTACGGTGTCAGTATTTTCCGAAGGAAGAGGTAGTTGGTTGGGTTTCTCCTAGGTCATCAAATCCCACTATAGCATTCCCTCATTGTTGTAATGTGCCATTAAGGGATAGCAGCATGCAATTGCTAGAAGGGAAGTGTGTAATGTGATCCAGTCTCAGTTTCACTTTGGCCTCTGAGCAAAACATAGCACATACAGCTCTGCTACTGAGGTCTTCAAAGAAACCTGTTGAAATATTCCTTTTGTCATCATTAACAAATCTCAGGATTTCAACTCAGTCGCTGGTCTGAGCCTTTTGTTTGTTTGGCCTTTGGGTGATTATAATAGCTGCTCCACTACAGAAAAACACACCACTCTTGTTGCAGCATGGCTGCCGAGGGGTGGAACTAGGAGCATTGGAAATGCCTACCTCAAACAGCTGGGCATTTCATCTACATATGTATTCCTTTGTGACAGTGTCTGTGCTGCACATCATTTCTTGCAACGGTGTAGGATGCCAGATGTGAAATGGGCAGCTAGGGCCACTAATTGGAAATACATGAAAAATCATGGAAAGGAGAGTAAAGTTAAGACAAGTGTATTTCAGCATTTTAAAACAGTTTTTTTTCATTTGCATTTTCCTACTGGCAAAAGGCTATCTCAAAGTTTTATGTCAGTTGGAAATTATCTATCTTTTGTCCCCAACATTGTGACTGGCACGAATGACATTTTTGCTAATTGAAATTCCTCTATCTGAGGTGTTTGGAAGATGACCGACAAAGGGATGCCAGAAATCTCCAACTGCATGGAAGGCAGGCACTGTGTGACCAACCCATTACTACATACATCTCAGCACCTGCAGACAGATCAGTCAGGATGACATGCTTTGGAAGACAATTATTGTAGGCAGAAATTTCAATTACCAAAAGAAGACAGGGCTTACGTGTAAATGCCTGACTCTTTGAAGTTTTCTTAGAAGCACTCCAGCCACAGAAGCTGTGCCAGGTTGTTCATATTGCTTCTCAGTGAATTTAAGGCAGGGAGCTGCTCCCAGAAGATCTGCTGTGGCTGAGCCCTCCTGCAGAGTGCTAACCTGCTCTCTGCCAAGTTGCCCCTGCTCTCTCCAGTCTTCTTTGCTGCCCCATGCTCTCATCCTCCAGCCCCAAGTGCAGGCTATCCACGTCTACAATAAAATTGTTTTCAAGGCAGACATAAGTGGTCAAGCACCAGTTCAAAGTTGTCAGTAGAAGTCAGAACTAACTTGTTCAATGCAGAAAACAGACAAATACAACTCAGAACTTAACCAGCCTACAAGTGCATGACCCTTTGTATGGTGCTCCTGCAGGGTTATGGTGGCTAGTTAGCACTGTGATTTGCTTAGCAATTTGCTCACATCAGATAAAGAGACGACAATGAGAAGGGGGATGGGAAATACAGGACTGAAGGTGTTGTATCTGAATGCACGCAGTATACAAAATAAGGTAAATGAGCTTGTGGCACAGATTGAAATTGGCAGGTATGATGTGGTGGGCATCATGGACACATGGCTGCAAGGGGATCAGGACTGGGAGCTAAATTTCCAAGGATATAAATCCTATCGAAAAGATAGGCAGGTTGGCAGAGAAGGTGGGGTTGCTTTGTTAGTAAGGAATGAAATTAAATCGATAGCAAGAAACGACGTAGGGTCAGATGATGTAGAATCTGTGTGGATAGAGTTGAGGAACCGCAAAGGTAAAAAAAACCATAATGGGAGTTATGTACAGGCCTCCGAACAGTAGTCAGGATGTGGGGCACAAGATACACCAGGAGATAGAAAAGGCGTGTAAGAAAGGCAAGGTTACAGTGATCATAGGGGATTTCAATATGCAGGTAGACTGGGAAAATCAGGTTGGTAGTGGATCCCAAGAAAAGGAATTTGTGGAATGTCTACGGGATGGCTTTTTGGAGCAGCTTGTGGTGGACCCCACTAGGGAACAGGAAATTCTAGATTTAGTGATGTGTAATGAGGCAGATTTGATAAGGGAGCTTAAGGTGAAGGAACCCTTAGGAGGAAGTGACCATAATATGATAGAATTTACCCTGCAATTTGAGAGGAAAAAGCTGGAATCAGATGTAACGGTATTACAGTTGAATAAAGGTAACTACAGAGGCATGAGGGAGGAGCCGGCCAGAATTGACTGGGAGATGAGCCTAGCAGGAAAGGCAGTGGAACAGCAATGGCAGGAGTTTCTGAGAGTAATTTGGGAGTCACAACAAAAATTCATCCCTAGGAAGAAGAAGCACACTAAAGGGAGGACGAGGCAACCATAGGTGACAAGGGAAGACAGGGACAGCATAAAAGCTGAAGAGAAAGCATACAATGCGGCGAAGAGCAGTGGGAAACCAGGGGATTGGGAAGCCTACAGAGACCAACAGAGGATAACTAAAAAAGAAATAAGGAGCGAGAAGATTAAATATGAGGGTAAACTAGTCAGTAATATAAAAGAAGATTGCAAGAGTTTTTTTTAGATATATAAAGGGTAAGAGAGAGGCAAAAGTGGATATTGGGCTGCTGGAAAATGACACTGGAGAATTAATAATGGGGAACAAAGATATGGCGGAGGAACTGAATAGGTACTTTGAGTCAGTCTTCACGGAGGAAGACACGAGTAACATCCCCAAAATTCAAGAGAGTCAGGGGACAGAGGTGAGTACCAAGGAGAAGGTACTAGGAAAACTGAAAGATCTGAAGGTAGATAAATCACCCGGACCAGATGGATTACCCCCCAGAGTTCTGAAGGTGATAGCTGAAGAGATAGTGGAGGCATTAGTGGTGATCTTTCAGGAATCACTGGAGTCAGGGAGGGTCCCAGGGGACTGGAAAATCGCTAATGTAACCCCCCTGTTTAAGAAGGGAGTGAGGCAAAAGACGGGAAATTACAGGCCAATTAGTCTGACCTCGGTCGTTGGTAAGATTTTAGAGTCCATTATTAAGGATAAGATTTCAGAATACTTGGAAGTGCATAGTAAAATAGGGCAAAGTCAGCATGGTTTCATCAAGGGGAGGTCATGCCTGACAAATCTGTTAGAATTCTTTGAGGAGATAACGAGTAGGTTAGACAAAGGAGAGTCAATGGATGTTATCTACTTGGACTTCCAGAAGGCCTTTGACAAGGTGCCGCACAGGAGGCTGCTCAGTAAGATAAAAGCCCATGGTGTTAGAGGCAAGGTACTAGCATTTATAGAAGATTGACTACTAGCATTTATAGAAGATTGACTGTCTGGCAGGAGGCAGAGTGGGAATAAGGGGGTCCTTCTCAGTATGGCGGCCGGTGACTAGTGGAGTTCCGCAAGTGTCAGTGTTGGAACCACAACTTTTCACTTTATACATTAATAATCTAGATGAATGAACTGAGGGCATTCTGGCTAAGTTTGCAGATGATACAAAGATAGGTAGAGGGACAGGTAGTATTGAGGAGGCAGGGAGGCTGCAGAAGGATTTGGACAGGTTAGGAGAATGGGCAAAGAAGTGGCAGATGGAATACAACGTGAGGAAGTGTGAGGTCATGCACTTTGGTAGGAAGAATAGAGGCATAGACTATTTTCTAAATGGGGAGAGAATTCAGAAATCTGGAGTGCAAAGGGACTTGGAGTCCTAGTCCAGGACTCTCTTAAGTTTAACTTGCAGGTTGAGTCGGTAGTTAGGAAGGCAAATGCAATGTTGCCATTTATTTCGAGAGGACTAGAATATAAAAGCAGGGATGTGCTGCTGAGGCTTTATAAGGCTCTGGTCAGACCACATTTAGAATATTATGAGCAATTTTGGGCCCCGTATCTCAGGAAGGATGTGCTGGCACTGGAGAGGGTCCAGAGGAGGATCACGAGAACAATCCCAGAAATGAAAGGCTTAACATATGAGGAACGTTTGAGGGCTCTGGGTCTATACTTGATGGAGTTTAGGAGGATGAGGGGGATCGGATTGAAACTTACAGAATACTGAAAGGCCTGGATAGAGTGGACGTGGGGAAGATGTTTCCATTAGTAGGAGAGACTAGGACCCGAGGGCACAGCCTCAGAGTAAAGGAAAGACCTTTTAGAACAGAGATGAGGAGAAACTTCTTTAGCCAGAGAGTGGTGAATCTATGGAATTCATTGCCATAGAAGGCTGTGGAGGCCAGGTCATTGAGTGTATTTAAGACCGAGATAGATAGGTTCTTGATTGGTAAGGGGATCAAAGGTTATGGGGAGAAGGCAGCAGAATGGGATTGAGAAACTTATCAGCAATGATTGAATGGCGGAACAGACTCGATGGGCCAAATGGCCTAATTTCTGCTCCTATGTCTTATTTATCACTTAGCTAGTCAGGTGTGGGGCAGACCAATTTCCCAAAAAGTTCATACAAGCATGGATCTCCTATTTAAATATATTAATGAGCCTTACTGGAGTGCACTTTGGATATCAAAGGAGGATCTTGATTCATTATGACAAGTGGCTCACTTTCGGCATGAAACGAACGTTTGCATGTCACCCGTTACATTAGACTCGAGAGCTGAGTTTTCATCTGGGCACGGTTTGGTGTGAAATCTGATTTTCCTCCACATTCCTGACTTTGCCGGACTTTTTGAGGGTCGTGGATGCCTAGCTTGCAAAACATACCCTCAGCCCCTGCTGAGGTCAGGTTTCCCAAACTGGATTTCCTCCCACTCATCATTTTCATCTGGGGGTGCTGAGTTTGAAAGCTCCTTAAAAGCACGCCAGGTTTGAGAGTTTGCGAAGAAAATGGAAAGCCTGCTGTGGAGTTTGGAACTTTCTGAAAGGTATTTGTAAAATATTTTGACACCTTCAGATGTCACTATTAAATGCTGTATTGTAATGTAGATATGTTTTTAATGCAATGATTCATCATAGGGATCTGTCCTCTAAAGGCAAGTTGACCCTTACATTGGCCAGCATTGTGGAATTGTTCATATGTATTACAGTACCTTTATAATAGAAAACTACCGTAATGTATTAAAAAATGTTAAAAAAAAGTCCTCTGCTATCATGATTTAATAGGCCTGGCAGATCTGGCTGTTTAAAAAAACCCTGCTTCTGAATGTAGAAAAAAATGGTTTGCACTTGCCTCATCCATTGATTGACAGATACTGAAATGGAAATGGATATCTGCTTCATCAGTGGAGCTGGAAACTTTTGTTATGACAGCTGTTCTATTCTGAATGCTTGGCTGACTTTCAAAAGCATCAGCTCAGCAGGTGATCTTATTGATCCAAGAATCACTGAAATTTCTTCAAGCCTATAATAACAGAATATGTCTTTGATGTGTTTCTTGTTTGTTTGCAAACTTTATAGGTGATGAAAGGATTACAACTTTTTTCCCCTTGGGTTTTTTGGTCTAGTATCAATGATTATGAATTTGAATTTAGAGATTTCTTAGATTGTTAAGGGTTTAATGTTTTTCCAATGATTTTAAAATAATTCCCATTGCTATTACAGACTCCCGAGAACTGTACATAGTGCATACTGGGTGAGTGGCTATGGAGGATACATGAGGGCATAGAGGTGGCATAGGGAATTGAGGAGGCAAGGGGGAATGTGAAGGGGCATGGGGAATTTGGAAGACATGGTGTGGAAAGGTGGAATGTGAGCTGGCATAGGGTGGCATGAGGGTGGTGAGATACAGGGGCCTTTAAACAATGTTGGGAGTTGGGCTGCTGTGCGGAGAGCTGAAGCAGGCCTTCTAATCGGCCCGTCTCCACACCCACACACTTCATGTATTCCATCACAACGCACAGCCCAATCCATGTGTGAAAAGATGAAAATCCCCCGTAAAGTCACACAGGGGCTGGGTGTGCATTTTGTGAGCTTCAAAAGTGCACACGTTGGGTTTTCTTGAGCCCAGACAAAAATTTGGTCTGTTTGGTGACTGTCTTATGCCTGAAACAGGCGCGGTGTGATCTAATTTATAGGGAAGGATATATAAACACAAGAATGCACCATCAATTGCTTCTGAAACAAATATGATTTCTCCCAGTACTAACAAGCCTCTAGATCACACTCACACCATCTTGGGCATGCAGTGACAGATGAGTTAAATTGCCCAATGTCAGAAATAAGGACATCCTCCTTCCTCTCTTATCAGTTTGTGTCCTAGCTGCTGAGTCACAGAGAGATTCTATATCATGGGGATCCTATGACACATTTTATACCCTCTTGAATAAAAACCAAATATGCAGAGGCGCGCTGGGAGAGGGAACTCGACACTGTAACCACACTTGGAAGTTATGTAATGCTGAAATATCCTGGGGTCCGACTTCCCCTTACTTTCTAGAATTGGAATACTGTCATCTCTTCAAGATAATGAATACGCTGCATCATTATATGTGACTTATGGTCAATAAATCTTTGGAGATACGCAGGCTGGGAGGAAACAAATAACCACAATTTCTTAATGTCGTCTAAAATTAACAAAAGGAATTTTTTTTTTTTGATTCATTGCAACATGTAGACTAGTGATAATGAGCTGTAAAGAAATGATCCCCACCAACGCTCCACATTTCACAGCCAGAGTCAGTTAAGAACAACAGGAAACATTAAAAGGTTTTGCTGGTTCTCTCTTATTTTTACTTTTTGCTGAAAAATTATTCCATAAAAACAACTAAGTTTTGGTGGGACAATGTTGTTCAAAAGTTGGAGTCTTGTGGACTGTGGTGGTAGAGTAAATGTTAGAGATGCATTCTTCCTGAAAGCAGGAGTCATCTGAAGTTTCAAGTTTCAGTTTTTTCCACAACTGAATGACATTGTGGATACATTTTAATGATGGATTTAAGCTGCAACAGGACAAAGGAAAAAGGGTGGGCAAGAAAACTTTTACAACATCCCAAAGTGACATTGGAGAGTGTGAAAGAGAGGGAAGCGCAGTCACTATTGTAATATAGGGAAACTCAGCAAACAATTTGCACACAGCAAGGACCCACCAACAGCAAAGAGGTAAATGGTCACCTCATTTATTTTAATGATTGGTTGAGGAATAATTGTTTGCCAGACTTGCCTGTTCTTCATATCCATCAGACAGGACACACACGACCTTAATTTCAATATTCCAGCTGAAAGTTAGCATCAGAACAACCTTCTGCTTTAGAGGTGGAAATGCTCTCAACTGAGTCCAGGCTGGCACAAAAAAGGTCACACAAAAAAATACAAGCAACAAACACACAAATGACCTGTAAAGAGCTAAGACATGGATCAGGAATTGTTAAAAGGCCAGAAGAATATGTGCAGCAAATGAAAGGAAGCCTAATGAGAAAAATGAAAGAAATAAAAGACATGTACAAGACACCAAGATGTGATTAGAACTAAAGTCACATAAGTAAATGGAATGAGAGGTATCAAAAACTGGTAAAACTAGTCAACACCAAGAATGCAGGCCACCTCACCATGACAGTGTTCTAAAGGTGCGTGGGAATATGGGGGAAGGGTGTCCCCACCATGAGCGCAAACTTACTCATCTGCCCCGTCCCTAAAATCATTCAACCGACTTTTGTATTGGAATTATGGGTTCAAGTACCAGTCCTTCCCAGCCATTGGTCAAGCTGCTATCTTGTGCAGTGGGGGCTGACTCACTGAAATTCTTTCAAGTGAAAGCTCGGCCTGTTTCTGATTTGTACGTCCATCATCTCTTACAAAAGATAATGAATTCAGGGCTGGGAAACTCCCCCAGCGGCGGAACAGCAATGGAGCATGGCTGTCCCATTGTGACTCCCCACTATTTTACAGACCACCCCTACCCCCACCCCCTCCCTACCTCCATTCCTGCCAGCTGGGGACCAATAAAATTCAGCCAATAGTTTCAGGTAGGATGGAAAGTGTACATATTACAATACACGAGGTTTCACAATTATGTGGGGCAAGTTGTATAGACCAACTAGTCTTAACCTGCCTGTCATTGTTTGTATGTTCATAAATTGATTTGTTCTGTCTTCAGTGAACTCGTTTGGTCATGTAGGAGGTATGCTTTCTGCTAGATGATGTGACCCTATTATAAGAGGAGGAAACAATTTGGCAAGTGTAAAGGGTTAATATCAGAAGCATACATGGTATCAACATAATAATGATGTCAGATACATGATTGAGAAGTAAGAGAGATCTCGAAGGAAGAGAAACTCCAACCTCGTGTAGAAGTTCAAATGTATAAATACTTGCTGTAAGTAAAGAGTAATGGTTTTGAGAAAATACAGACTCAAGCAGCATACTTTGGGAGAATAGACAATCCCCAAAATCCCTGTCTAGAGCCTGACCACAACATGGTGGCAGTGAGTAAAAGACCAAGCAAACCTTAAAAAGAAGATACAGGGCGAGCAAGAAAACAGGTCCTCGAAGGAAGGACAAAAGAAAGAAATGTAAAACTCACCAAGACATCAGAATTTCGCAGGAGCAGCAGATATAAGCTGAGACACAGGCCCAAAGCAGCAAGAAACATGAACAATTCCAGGGCTCAAAAGAAGAATTGCATCTACACTCCCAGAACCATTTAGCGTGCAAAAAGCTTGCAACAGGCACAGAACTGGGAGAACGGGGAAAAAAAAGGTGCATAAAGTACCGAACTGCTTCAGGATTACACAAAAAAAAATCAGAAAGAACAGGTCAGTTCACTACTTTATGCAGTATGATCTATTGCTGAAGACTTGATTGCAAGGCAGGGGTTGATGAGACTTTAACTTCTTATGAAGAAGTCCTGCAAGCTTTTAACTCTAATTTCAATGTCTGTTGGAACTTAATAGAGAGGGATAAGTTTAATAAAAGAAAGAAAAGACCAGGCAAAAGCATGGATTCATTCATCAACGATCTCTATAGGCTGGCAGGAAACTGCGATTACAAAACTGTAAAGGGTGAGTTAATTCACGACAGAATCGTAGTCAGGATCCTAGACGAAGCATTATCAGGTCTCTTACAGCCAAGGGAGGATTTAACACTATTGAAAGCAGTGCAGATTGCGAGGCAAAAGGAACTCAGGAAACAGAATTGGGTATTTGTTTGTGGGGAAGGAGAGGTCCTGTGGAGTAGATCAAATGAGACCATTCAGTTTGTAGGTCATAAGAGGGAAAGCATGCCAAAGCTTAAGTCCACCAAAATGAGGAAAAGTGCGTTACGCCAACCATCATTTTGAAATGTCTTTGGTGTGCGGGAACAAACTGCACAATCAAGAAGGATATCCAGCAGCGGGGCAAAGTGCCACAATATTCAAACATAGGCCATTTCCAAAGTGTTTGCCGCTCAAAAACACTGACAACCTGTATAAAGAGGGAGAACATTTTAAATCAGAGCCATATGCAATAAGTGGAAGAAAGAAGCACAAGCAAAGGAGATCAACTTCCTGGAGGGGGTAAATGACACTGAAAACAAGCATTCGAGTATTAAACTTGAAGTGGATGGACACCCCACAGAGTTTAAACAAGACACAGGAGGAGGGGTTTCTGTTTTATCAGATGAAGCCAAATGGCTCAAACAGATTACATTACGATCCTCATCTATTAAATTACAAGGTCCTGGTGGGACAACTTTAAAAGTAAAAGGCCTAATCATAGCAAAGTTGAAGTATAAAGACTGAGAAATCCTCGAACCTCTTTATGTCAATGTCATCCAAAATCAAGAGTGCTCTCTATCAAGTAGAAAGGTATGCCTAAAACTGAAATTAATGTATAAAGTGGACAAAGTTGCTGATGAGAAGTACAGCAATACATTTCAAAATTAATTTCCAAAATTGTCTACCACCCTAGGGAAGTTAAAGAGCAAGTACCATATCACCCTACAAGCTGATGCTAAACCAATTTGCCTCTTTACACCGAGGAAAGTCCTTCATTTACTCTTGGGCAAAGTTAAAGGTGAATGTGAAAAGATGCAGCAGCAAGGGGCTATGTCACCAGTCACCATGTCAACAAAATTGTGTTCAGGAATGGTTACGGTCCCAAAGTCAAACAACTATAAGAATCAGAAACCTTCTCCACCGATGCTGCCAGACCTGCTGAGTTTTTCCAGGTAATTCTGTTTTTGTATAAGAATCAGCTTGGATTTAACTGACATAAACAAGTCAGTGGACATGAGATCCACCCAATGGCCTCAGTGGATGAGGGCCTTGCCAAATTAGCCAAGAGTGCTTTATTGACCAAATTGGATGCAAACAGCGGATTTTGGAAGTTGCCTCTGGACAAAGAATCCAGATTGTTGACCACATTTATAATGCCATTCAATGATTATTGTTTCAATAGATTTCCCTTTGGAATAGCATCCGCTCCAGAAATTTTACAGAGAACAATTTCTCACAGTCTAGAGGGAATGGAAGGAGTAACATGCCATATGGACAACATAATTTTACATGGCTCCATGAGAGAAGAGCATGATCGCAGAGTCAGAGCAGTCCTGAGAGTCTTACAGGATGCAGGCCTAACATTGAATGAAAAATATGACTTTGCCAAACATATGATCAAAGTTTCTAATTAACATAGTACAAGCCACTGGAATCATAGCTGATCCATAGGAAATGAAAGTAATCTGAGAATTTCTACAACCCAGGATCATAACTGAGCATCAAAGATTCCTCAGGATGGTCAACCAAATGGCCAATTTCCTACTAAATTTAGCAGAGGTCAACAAGCCTTTGAGACAGCTTTTGAGGCAGGTCAATAGTGGTTCTGGAATGTGGGCCAGCAAAATTCTTTCAAAAGGATTAAGCAATTTTTCATCTCTTCTGAAATCTTGGCACAGTACAACCCAGAGTTACAGGCCGAAATAGCAGCAGATGCATCATCTACAGATGTGATATTGATTAGCATGCCAAGACTAATTGTCATGAATTCATAAGTGAAGAAAATTCACTGGAGTGAGGGAAGCGCAAATTTGGCTGCAGTACAGTTTCTATTGCTCTGCACCCAAATGGTCATCTTTCATATGTGGACAGGCTATTTGACCATGTGGCCTGCACAAGGGAGGCTATACCTAACTCAGTATGGACCAGTTATTAAACCTGACTTGCGTGGTTCAGTGCCATTTGAGCATCAGTCTCTGAGGATCATATCACCATTAACTGTTACCAATTGTTTTAATAGACATAAATGATGTTTAATTAGGATGAGCAAGATACATAAGGACATGGGAAAAGTGAGGAATGTATAAAGTTGTTCAATCCATCAAAGTTTACCCCTCTTATAACTTTCTTATTGAATCATCTAATTATCTTTTTAATGTCTATTTTTTTTCCCTGAACATACAAACAAAATAGGAGCAAAAGTAGGCCATTTGGCCCTCAAGCCTGCTCCACCATTCAATGAGGTCATGGCTGATCTGTGTGTGTTTCTAGTTGTAGATTCCCATCTACCCCTATAACTTTTGATTCCCTCACCTAACAAGAATCTATCTACCTCTGCCTTTAAAATATTCTGTGACCCCGCTTCCATTGCCTTCTGAGGCAGAGAACTCCAAAGTTGCACAACCCTCTGAAAGAAAACATTTCTCCTCATCTCTGTTCTAAAAAGGCAACCCCTAATTTAAAAAGATGTCCCCTAGTTCTGGACTCACCCACAAGAGAAAAGGTCCTTTCCACATCCACCTTGTCAAGACCATTCAGGACCTTATATACTTCAATAAAGTCACCCCTCACTCTTCTAAACTCTAGTGAAAACAAGCCCAGCCTGTTCAACCTATCCTCGTAGGACAACCCACTCATTCCAGGTATCAATCTAGTAAACCTCCTCTGAATCACCTCCAATGCATTTACATCCTTCCTTAAATAAGGAGACCAAAACTGCACACAATATTCAAGATGTGATCTCACCAATGCCCTGTATAACCGAAGCATAACATCCTTACTTTTTTGTTCAATTCCTCTTGTAGTAAAGGATCGCAATCCATTAGCCTTCTTGATTACATACTGTGCCTGCATACTAACTTTTGTGACTCATGCACGAGAGCACCTAGATCCCCCTGCACTTCAGAATTCTGCAGTAGTTCTCCATTTAAGTAATACTCTTTTATTCTTCCGGCCGAAGTTAACTTTACATTTTCCCACATTATACTCCATCTGCCATATTTTTGCCCACTCACTGAACTTATCTATACCTGTCTGCAACCTCCTTATGTCTTCTTCACAACATTCTTTCCCACCTATCTTTCTGTTGACTACAAGTTTAGCTACCATGCCTTTGCTCCCCTCGTTGAAGTCATTGATGTAAATTGTAAAATGTTAAGACCCCAGCACAGACCCCTGTGGGACTCCACTCTGTCACATCCTGCCAATCAGAAAAAGACCAATATATTCATGCCCTGTTTTCTGATAGCTAGCCAATCCTCTATCCAGGCTAATATGTTACCCCTTTTACCATGAGCTTTTATTTTCTGCAATAAACTTTGATGTAGCACCTTATCAAATGCTTTCTGGAAATCCAAATACAGTACTTCTACAGGCTTCCCTTTATCCTCAGCACATGTTACTCCTTCAAAGAACTCTAATTAATTGGTTGAACATGATTTCCCTTTCACAAAACCATGCTGACTCTTCCCGATTACCTTGTGTTTGTCTAAGTACTTTGCTTGATAGAAAAATCATTCTAAATGAGGACATTTTCTTTGATATTTATTAAACATATAATAAAATAGCACTTACAAAGCTCAATGATATTCTTATGTTTTGTACTTGTTTCAAGCCACATGGTGAGTAAAAGGTAGGAGGTCTTGTGCCACAGTGGGTAGTGTCCCTGTTTCTGGGCAGAAGCTCTGGGTTCAAGTTGCACTCCAGGACTTGATGGCCTGGAAGGTGTATCCAAAATGTGGCAAACAGGTTGATTATCAACCTCTAAATCCTTCCAATGTGCCAATGGCAAGTGGCATGAGAGGTAGAGTCTTCTGGTCAGCTATGCTTGATGTGGAATTACACTCCTCAAGCTGCTGGCGACATGCTCCCAGGAAAACTAGCCATGGAAATAGACATAAGTGCGATCTTTATCTGCCTCGCGTGCCATTAGGCACAGGAAAGAAATAAAGGTATAATGAGTTTACGAGAAACTGAGATACAACTTTTAACATCAACATTTGGATATTTTATTTGGTTTAACACAGTAATCCAACATTTTCCCATTAAATTAGTTTAGTATACAAATAATTTAGATTCTGTACGCAAAATTTTCAATAAAAATAATGGATGGTCCAGCTTCCGAGGGCAACAAGGAATTTATTCTTTTGACAGGCTCCTGGAGTAATCTGATAGATAGATTCTTAAGAAGTTAGCACAAAACTGAGATCACCTACTTAAATTCAGGCCAACAGTTTTCCTTGGATGTTGGTTGTCCTTCGGTACTCCTGTCTATTCATCTCTGATTCTTGACAGGGAGGCTATACATCAGAGCATGGAATCATAGCTGAACACAATCCTGACTTCACCTGAGGTCCATATATGCAAACCTTTGGGAGGTAGTCACTGGATAGCAAACAGGTAGAGAATCACAGGCTAATTTAGTCTTCTTTACAGTCCATTCATTACTAAACCAAGAGGTTTATTCATTACTAAATTTATTCATTACTAAACCAAGGTTCATTACTAAACCAAGAGGACAAGATTAGCTTTGCAATATTAAGGCAAAAAAATCTTCAATGCCAAATCCAAATCTGAAGAGTCAAGGTTTATTTTTCAAGCAACTAGCACTGTCCATGAGCACTAAATGCACTTAGTAGTCCAGCAGAAAGTTAAATTCTAATGTACCAGAACTGGTGATTTTCTAAACAAAACAATACTATGCAACTTCCAAATTTGTGTGTACATTGCTGGTAATTTCTAAAGGAGTTTCCAATATAATCACAACATGAAACGTCAACCAGCCAACTGTTTTCCAGCATTTAAGATTCTTGTGATACTTGGGCAGAATATTATGCATCTTTTTTATTATGTATTCATGGGATTTGAATATCACTGGTAAAGCCACCATTTACTGCCCATCGTAATTGCCCTTGAGAAGGTGGTGGTGAGCCACCTTGTTGAACCACTGCAGTCCATGTGCTGTCGGTACACCCACAGTGCTGTTAGGGAGGGAGTTCCAGGATTTTGGTCCAGCGACAATGAAGGAATGGTGATATAGTTCCAAGTCAGGATTGTGTGTCATGGAGGATAAAGTGCAGGTGGTGGTGCTCCCATGTATCTGTTGCCCTTTTTTTACTAGGTGGTAGAGGTCATGCATTTGAAAGTGCTTCCGAAGGAGCCTTGGTGACTTTCTGAAAGCCATCTGGTAGACGGTATACAATGCAGCTAACACACAGCACTTCTGGCTGAAGATGGTTGCAGATGCTTCAGCCTTTTCTTTTGTACTGACATACTGGACTCCCCCATCATTGAGGATGGGACATTTGTGGAACTTGTATTAGTTGTTGGTGTGGAAGGAGTGAATGTTTAAAGTGGTGGATGAGGTGCGAATCAAGTTGGCTGCCTCTTTCTAGATGGTGTCAAGCTTCTTGAATGGTGTTGGAGTTGCATTCATCCAGGCAAGTAGACAGTATTTCATCACGCTCCTGACTTGTGCCTTGTAGATGGTGGACGGGCTTTGGGGAATTAGGTGGTGAGTTACTCGTCACAGAATTCAAAGCCTCTGTCTTGCTCTTATAGCCACAATATTTATATGGCTGATGTCATTCAATTTCTGGTCAATGGCAACCCCCCAGGATGTTGATAGTGGGAGATTCAGTAATAGTAATGTCACTGAATGTCAAAGTGTGATGGTTAGATTCTCTCTTGTTGGAGATAATCGTTGCCTGGCACTTGTGCAGCATGGATGTTACTTGCCACTTATAAGCCCAAGTCTGAATGTTTTCCAAGTCTTGTTGCATGGGATACAAACTGCTTCCATATCTGAGGAGTTGCAAATGGTATCGAGCATTGTGCATACATCAGCAAACATCCCTTGTTCTGACCTTATGATAGAGGGAAGGTCATTGATGCAGCAGCTGAAGATGACTGGGTCTGGGACACTATACTGAGGAACTCCTGGGGCTGAGGCGATTGGCCTTCAACAACCTTCCTTTGTGCTGGGTATGACTCCAACCAGTGGAGGGTTTTCCCCTGATTCGAATTGACTTCAATTTTTTTTAAGGGGCCTTGATGTCATGGCAGTCACTCTCACCTCACCTCCGGTATTCATGTTTGCACCAAGGCAATAATGAGCACTGTTACTGACCCCTTCCATCACTTTGCTGATGATTGAGAGTAGACTGATGGGGCAATATTTGTCCAGATTGGATTTGTCCTAATTTTTGTGGACAGGACATAGCAGGACAATTTTCCACATTGTCAGGTAGATGCCAGTGTTATAGCTATATTGGAACTGCTTGGCTAGTTCTAGAGTGCAAGTCTTCAATACTAAGATGGGACATTGGCTGGGTGCATAGCCTTTGCTGTTTCCAGTGCCTTCAGCCTTTCTTGATATGACACGGAATAAATTGAACCGGCTGAAGTCTGGCATTTGTGTTACTGGGGACCTCCGGAGAGGTCCTCCTTTTATGGAGACACAGAGTCTATGGAGCTGTCAGAGGGGGATCATGTGATGCAGCTCTTGGGCAGAATTTTTTGTGCCCATTGGCAGCATGCGTGTTTGGTGGTGTGAGCGGACTCAGCACTTCTGGCTGAAGATGGTTGCAGATGCTTCAGCCTTATCTTTTGTAATGACATGCTGGTCACCCCCATCATTGAGGATGGGACACTTGTGGAGCTTGTATTAGTTGCTGGATATGGCAGGACTGCAGAATTTTGATCTGACCCATTGGTTGTGTGATCACTTAGTTCTGTCTCTAACATGCTGTTTCTACTGTTTAGCACCGATGTTTGTCTGTGTTGTAGCTTAACCAGGTTGACACTTCATTTTTAGGTATGCTTGCCTGTGCTCCCCTACACTCCTCATTTGCTGGTAATGGTAGAGTGAGGGAAATCCCAGGTCATGAGCTTACCTATTGTGGCTGATTACAATTTTGCCGCTGCTGATTATCCACAGTGCCTCTTACATGCCCAGTTCTGAGTTGCTAGATCTGTTCTGAATCTATCCCATTTAGTACAGTGGTCGCGCCACATAACACAATGGAGCATATCCTCAGTGTGATCTCCACAAGGACTGTGCAGTGGTCATTCCTACCGATACAGTCACGGAGGTATGCATCTGCGATAGGTGGATTGGTGAGGGTGAGGTGAAGCAGGTTTCTCCTCTCGTTTGTTCACTCACCACCTGCCGCAGGTCTAGTCTGGCAGGTATGTCCTTCAGGACTCAGCCAACTTGTTCAGTAGTGGTGCTACCAAGTCATTCTTGGTGAGGCACATTATCCCCCATCCCAGAGTATATTCTGTGCCCTTCAGTACTTCTTCCAAGTGGTATTCAACATGGAGGAGCACTGATTCACCAGCTGAGCGAGGGAAGTAGGTAGTAATCAGCAGGCAGTTTCCTTGCCCATGTTTGACCTGATGCCATGAGGCTTCATGGGATCCAGAGTTAATGTTGAGGACTCCCAGGACCACACCCTCCTCACTGTATACCATTCCTGCTGCCACCTGCTAATGGTGACATAGAATATACCCAGGAATGGTGATGGAGGTGTTTTAAAGATGTGTTATATAAAATATTAACTTATAATGTTATTGGCTGGACATACCTATGTATTGGACTTTGGCAGAAAAGGACACATGCTACAGCAGCTACCATGGACACAAGCTGCTTTTATGGAGACACAGAGTCTATGGAGCTCTCAGAGGGGGATCATGTGATGCAGCTCTTGGGCAGAATTTTTTGTGCCCATGTGTGTTTGATGGTGTGAGTGGACAATACAGTGAGAAGACCAAAAACCGGTATCACAACGTCATTTGTAATGGTCCATCCTGCCCGTCAATGGTAGGCTGCGTTTCCACTGTCGGACATCGGGAACTTCATTTTAAAACATCTGCATATCATTAGAAGCCCAACTTGCCGGAACCATCCCCCCCACGCTGGAACACCTGGCATGATTGTACGCAGAAGTTTTTTACAACTAAGCATAAGCGACGTGTACCTGGTGGGCTGCACTTCCCATTGGACTTTAAGGCTTGTTTGCCCGCCTTGCTTTGGGCAGCAATCGCAGTCATCAGTGCCAGGTTTCACAGAAGCGCCACATCACTTTTAGAGGGGCTGAAGGGCAGGTCTCTACCTACCAGACCAGCCATAAGGTGGGGATGGCTCTTCAATGGCTGCAGGGCAAGGCCTTGCCTGGGGAAGGGAGAAAAATGGCCTCAGACAAGGGAAGAGGCTGCAGGGTGAGTGAGGGCTGTACTGGGGAATGGTGGTATCCCAGGGTGTGTGTGCGGGCTCAAGATCTGTGCAAGTGGCCTCAAGATAGTGAGGGCTGAGGAGGAAGTCTCCAGAGGAGATAAGGCCAGATAGAGATGTGAAGGTAGATCGCAGTGAGAGAGATGCCTGTGAATGTGTGATGGGCTTGAGTGTGTGAGTTTAGAGTGATGAGATGGTTGCCTTTCCCTGGCGGCACGGATGAGATCATTCATCCTCTTTCTGCATTGGACAGCCAACCTCCTCTGTGCAACATTGGCAATGATCACCACTGCCATCGCCTACCAAGCCAGAGTGATGAGATTGCTGGCTCTCCTGCAGCCAGAGTGGGGATAGAGGGTATCACCCTCCACGGCGTCCAAAAGGCATTCCAGGGACGCATCACTGAATTATTGGGCTGCAGTCCCCTTACCTTTTGGGGCCATGTCTTCTGTGCAGCAATCCTAGGCTAGAGCGCTGAGAGGTGTGCGGGTGGCTGCACTTTAAACATGGCGCCCAGCGTGAGGAAGAGGCAAGATGATGGTGTGGTATGGTGTGTATGTTGTTTATGCAAATGATAAAGCAAAAGGTAAAAAAAAATTCATATCCATAACTATGTTTAGTGCCATTTATCAAAGATTTCAACAGAAAACATTGCCTAGTATTTCAATTGATAAAATAATGCTGCATAAATACAAACAAAAAACTACAAATGCTGGAAGTCTGAAATGAAAACAGAATTTCCAGTTTTAAAATCAAATAGTACATTGGCTGATATATGATAAATTCAACATCTCCTAAATGATATATTTGAGGAAAGGGTTTGTAACCATAACTTATTGGATTGGATTCTGATACATGCTTTTGTGAATTCAGTTATATACATTTCCAGAGCACAAGCTAAGAAATGCTCATTTTCAGCTCCCACTTAAACAATTTGTACATGTAAACTACACTAAGATAAGATTTTTTATTAGAAAAATATTTGCTGTTATCTCTATGTATTTAATTAGATCAACGTGTAACAGTTATGTGTAAAGTAATATTTTGTGTGTTTAATCTCACAAATATAAACTAAATGTAGAATAAACACACTTTGTATTAATTTAGTAGTGCTCTGAATAGTGTTTCACTTCCATGGATAAGATACGCAAAATGACTTTATTAATATTTATTTAATTTATTAATTTATTAATATACAGTTGAACTGTTCTGACATTTCTACTGTGCCAAAGCAATTTCAACTGTAAATCCTGAGAAATCATCTGTGAGAATAATAAAATGAACCTCATGAGTCCAAGTTAACAATAATCCAAATATAATAGGTATAGCATCAAAAATTTTAATCCCCTACCCCCACCAATTGTTTCCTTTTGCCATCTCTCCAGCAGATGGCATTTGATTTTTGAATATGACTTTATTCAGCCATTTGTTATTTATCTTAATATTAGAGCGAGGCCATTAAGGAATGAAATCAGGAAGCACTTTGCCACTCAAAGGATAATGGAAATCTGGAAAGGCTATGAATCTTGGGTCATATGAAATCGATATGTTTTTGTAAGTTAAGGGTATTAA